>NC_057861.1:38345000-38945000 GCF_019393635.1 Dromiciops gliroides | reverse complement strand
ATATTTCGGGAGCTTTAAGAAAAGCAATAATGAAAAGTGAAAATAAATGGATGAGTAAAATATGGTTACTGTAATTCACATTCATGATACAAAAGAATAGAGATGAAATCATTTCTGGGAGCCTTCACCTGGCTTCCTTCTCAGATCTTAATCAATAGACTGACAATAAACCATTCTTCAGATGTGCGTTTCTGATGATCAGTACGACTGACATATATAAAAAGCTGTATATAAAAGCTGTATCAGAATAAAATGGAATGGGAAAGAGGCTGGGTTGTGGCTTACTTGGACCTTAAATAGAATTTTCACTGTAATTATGGGGTTGAAAAGGAGGGAAGGGAAGAGGTGGTAGGTATAGCTCACTGAAACTGCCACAGTCAAATTTAGAGATGTAAATGTCTGTCATGTCTTTTAGATAGAGAGAAAGGGGGAGAGGAGGAGAGAAGTAGGAAGGAAGAAGGGAAGGAAGGAGCAAAGGAATAGAAAAAATAGAAAAGAAATAGAATAGAAAAATAGAAAGAAGGAAGAAGGGGAAAAAGAAGAAAAGTAAGGAGGGAGGGGAGGAAGAAAGAAGGGAAGAATGGAAAGGAAGGAAGAAGAAAAGGAAGGAGGGAAGAAAATAGGGAAGGAAGGAGGGAAGGAAGGTAGGAAGGAAGGAAAGAAAGGTCATGATCCCCCTCACTGCTGATTATCCTCTGGAGTTCTTTCCAGTGTGGAAGTCAAATCCTTAATTATTGCAAGAGGTTTCTGATTTAGTATAGTGCTGATGTTAAAGTAGGCATCTCATTGATCACTAGATGTCCCTTTTAAGAGGGGAGATGAGGTCATCTTTCTAGTAGCATCATTTTTCTGTTTATCCAAGGATTGCGTTTATAAATTGCATTCAAGTCTCACTTTAGAATATTACTGTGAAACTACTCTCAACAGAGAAGAAGACTTCTCTTAAAGTATTTTGGGAACTTTCACACCCACTGCTTCTAGTTCTCTTCTTTAGGGACATGAAGAACAGGACTAATTAAATCTCTCTAGGATGAAATATGGAGTCCTCAGAATACTTCAAGTCCTCCACAATCTTACTCTAATGGACAACTCAAATGTCACTTTCTTTTTGGAGTCTTTTCTGATTCTCTTTGGGTTTTGTTCTCTTTGTTTTGTTGGGAATTGATGGGTCAGAGAGTATACAGAGACTGTGATTTCTTCCCTCTGTGACTTTGCTCATGGGGTATCTTATTTTTGGATGGACTCCTTGAGTTCCAAACCTCATCTCTACTTCATGAAATCCTACCCATGCTTGAGTGCCTCCTCCTTAAAGAACATCCTTCTTGGATGTCCTACTAGTCAAAAATACTATTTCCTTCCTCTCACTCTCACTTGTGGAAATAGTTGTATATTTTCTTCCTGCTAGAATTAGGGCATTGAACTAGGTGATTATGAAGGTCCTACTCATCTTCAACATTCAATGTTCTAAGATCTTTTCCAGTCTCAACATTCTATTCCTTCCTTCCTTTGTTCCTTCCTTCCTCCCTCCTTTCCTTCCTTCATTCCTTCCTTTGTTCCTTCATTCCTTCTTTCTGTCCACATTAAGCACATATTGATATATGTACTAGGCATTGTACTAGGTGCTTAGGTACAAAGACAAAGGAAGGAAGGAAGGAAGGAAGGAAGGAAGGAAGGAAGGAAGGAAGGAAGGAAAAAAGAAAGAAGTTTATTGGGAATGTCTATGTTTGGTGTTCTAAAGTTTATCCCATCCTGTATGTTCCATGTTCTAAAGTCTGTCCCTCCCCGTAACACTGGTGGGCTAATTTGTGGGGTTTATATGTGTGAGTGTGTTCATCTGTTCCTGTGTGTTCACATGTTTGTGGGGGAAGGAGAGAGATGCCAAGTCTGCCTATAGCTCACAATAGTGACATCCAGATGGTGCCTTAGAGCTCAGAGGTGTCACATTGTTCGATCCTCTCCCTGCCTTAACTCCCATCAATTGAATTCTTCCCCAGATAGTGTAAAACTGCTTGAGTTGGGGGCCTCTGGCTGTTTGTAAAACTGTGTTGAGGCTTCCAGCATGAAGCAATTCCAATTCGGCACACAACTGCAGCTCAGCCAGGCTATAGCCCAGGTGGGGCAATCTGCCGTTGTCTGACAACCTGAAAAACAGGACACCTGGTGCATGTGTTTTTGTGTTGATTGTTTACATGCCTCTTCCCATGGCTCCTCTTCCTCTTTGCTCTCAGCTTTCTCTTAGTTCAGCTTCCCTCTGATTTCCTGTATCATTTCCTATACTCTTCACACCGGCTTTGCCCTTAAAAGCAGTCGGGGAGGAGGGTTGTTTTGTATCTTTTAAAAAAACACAATTTAATACTTGAACTAATTAAACTTTAATGTAATTTTTTAAAAAATCATGAGGTGCAGCACTGCTCATTTTAATATGGAATAACTTATTGCTGCAACTTTGTTGCAGACAGAGAGTAGAGACAAATAGGAACTGGATGTTCTGGGGAATTCCCACTCTAGAGCCAAGGATCCTGCATCTTCAGGGTTGGATTGTATCATTAACATCATCTCATTTGGCTTTCAAGGGGTGGCAAATGTGGCAGAATGGAAAGGGGACTTGACTTGGATTTACAACAGATGGATGTTGCAGTGGATAGAGTGCTAGAACCATGGTCAGGAAGACCTAAGTTCAAATTTGACCATGTTAGTAGTGTAACCCTGGGCAAGTCACTTAAACTCTCTGGTCCTTGGTTTCTTCATCTGTAAAAGAGAGATAATGATAATAGCAACAATCCCCCAATGTTGTTATGAAGATAAAATGAGATAAATACTTTTCAAACCTTAAAGCATTATGTAACTTCTTCTACTACTACTACTACTACTACTACTACTACTACTACTACTACTACTACTACCACTACAGCCTCTATCATCACCACCCCCTCTTCCTCCTTTCCTCCTCCTTTTCTTCATCCTTTTCCTTTTCTTCCTCCTTGTTCTCCTTTGTTCTCTTTCTTCTCCTTATATTTCTTCTTCTATCCTTCTCCTCTTTCTCTTTTCTCCTTTCTCCTTCACCTCTTTCATTACTACTACTACTACTACTACTACCACCACCACCCCCACCACCCCTACCACCGTCATTGCTGCTACTACTACTACTGTTCATGAGAGACATGAATTAGAACCCTACATCTGAAAACTACCTGTGTGATGATGGGTAGGTGACTGACCTCTCTTAATCCTAGTTTTTACATGTGAATAATAGATATAATCCTACTTGTGTTGCTCACCTAATCAGTTGTTCTTAGTATTAAATGCATTAATATATTTCAATTATTTCACTAACATTACATCTATTGAAATTCAATTTAATCCTACTTCTCTGGGATCTAGTTTCTTCATTTGTTAAATAAGGTAGTTGAACTTGGATGATCTTAAAAGCTCCTTTTGCTCTAAATCCTTGTCTAAGTGACTTAGAACCAGCTAGGAAATTTCAGAGGTAGAATGTGAACCCAGATAACCCTGACTGCAAGTCTAGCACTCTATCCCCTAGTTGCAAATGGTTAATTGCTTCAACAAATTCTTACTGAACATGTATCAATCAGAATGCATGCATTAGTAGATAGCATCTATAAATGGAAAGAACCTTCCAGATCACTGGTCTTAAAGGATGTTACATTTGGTGGTCTCTAAAGTCTCTTCAGCTTTGTCTGTGATCCTATAATCCTAGAGAAATCAATGGCTGTCTACAGCCACATTACTTATATGAGACAGAACTGGGTCTAGAACCCCAATCTCCTCATGATAACCCTAGGCTTTTTCTCTTCTGCTCTGCTACTTTATATCCAGATTACACTGCTCCTGATTAGTCTTTTTCTCTTTCTACTCTGTTATGCTGATATACATCTAGACTATCCCCCAGTTCCCTTAGTGACCAGAGGGATGCTCTTTTGAAATGATTGGCCAGAGATGAGGGTTTACTATGTGATCAGGAAAGGGTTTACTTTCCTCTAGGTGAATTTAATCTGCTTAAGCTGGAACTCATAGCCCTTAACCTCATTAGCACTGGCTCTAATCAGACAAGTGAACCTATGCCAACATGGAATTTGTCATCAGAAGTTAAAGGAAACACATGGGATGATGACAAGATGGGAACTCTGAAAGATATTCCAAAGGCTTTTTGAGGCATCCCTGGGGAATGGAGAGATGCAGCATGACCAGAGAAAGGCAAACCCTGTTTCTATTTTGAAAACATTGAGTGAGGGGTGGGTCTATGAGATATAGCACAGTCAATTTGACTTTGATTTCTGGGGGTAGGGGTTAGGGGTAAGGAATCTCAGAAAACATTTGTAAGGAGATAATTATTGACTACTTAGAAAAGGGAGCAGTGATCATAGAAGACCATTGTAGCTTCATCAGCCAATCAACAAGCATCATGAAATACTTATTATTAATTGCTTATTAGCACTGGGGATATGAAGAAAGGTAAAGTGAGAATATCATCAAGAAGAGATTTTATGGCTAACCTAATTTCCTCTTTTGATGGGCTTATTATACTGGGGGATGAAGGGAATGCTATAGTTATAATTGACTAAGACTTTAGCAAACCATCCCATCTGTGTGGTTGAAATAGGGAGATGAGCCCTAAATAATGAAGAAGAAGAATAGTTAGAATTTGTATAGTGTTATAAGGTTTGCAAAATGTTTTACATATATGAATTCATTTGATTGCCATCATAACCCTATGTGGTAGGTGTGATAATTCCACCCATTTTACAGGCGAGGAAACTGAAGTGCCAAGAAGTTAAGTGACTCAAAAGGTCAGAGATCTAGTTCTTCCTGACTCCAGTCCAGAGGTACATAAGATGGCTACTCACTATTAAACTGGTTCAATGGCGAGATCCAAAAGACAGTCATTGATTCTGCAATGTGAACTTATAGAGGGAAATTACTAGTAGAGTGTCTTGAGGATCTGTGCTTGAACTTATATTATTTGACAATTTTATTCATGATGTGGATTGATATAGAGATGGCCTGCTTTATCAAATTGTTTGATACTGTATTGTTGGGAGAGATAACTGACATATTGCATGTCTAAAATCTAAAAAAGTTCACAAAGGTTAGAATGTTGGATTGAATCAAATAAAGCAAAACATAATAGAAGTAATTATAAAAGTTTTGTACTTGGGATAAAAAGGTCAACCTCAAGTAAAAGCTCAGGGATGTATGAATATGTATATATCAGTGTGTCTGAAAAAAGATGTGGGGATTTTACTGAATTGAGCATACTTGGTATTGCGGTGGCCAAAATGCCAGTGCAAATTTAGCATCTGTTAAGAGAGGTATAGTATTTAAGACTAGAATGGTCATTGTCCCATGACCTGTTCAGACCACACTTGGATTGTAGTGAGGATGATCAGAGCAACCTCTGATTTACTGGATTGTAGCACAATTCATGGGGCTGGACATGTACATTGACTCTTTGCTAAGGGGCATGTACCATGCTATTATGGCACAAATAACTCCTGATTATCCCTCAGTGTTGAAGGATACAACTGAAGAGCTAGAGAGTAGAATCAGGAAGATCTGAACTCAAATCTGGCCTCAGACACTTACTAGCTTGGTGACCTTGAGCAAGTCACTTCACCCTGTTTGCCTCAGTTTCCTCATTGATAAAGTGGGGAACTTCCAGGGGAGGACATCTTGGATGGTAAAAGTCAAAATGGTACCTTTAGGGTTTGGTTGATGGAATAGAGGATGTTTAGGAGGATAAAAGAATTCTTAGTTGGAAGATGATAACTGATTTCAAGGACCTAGAGAGTTGCTATTTGGAAAAGAGTTTAGACTTGGACTGTTTGGCCCCAGAGGGGAAAAATGAGAACCAATGACCTAAATATCAGCTGGCCTAGAAATTCTGGGCTGCTACTTGCTACTGATGTGACATTGGGAAAATGATTCCTCGGCCTTGGTCATCATTTTACTCATCTGTAAATTGGGGACAGAAGGTATAGATGGGATTTGGCTATATGATCTCCAAGGTTCCTTCCACCCATTGATTCTGTGATCCTGAGATAGAAAGAAAAGATTGTTGAATAATCTCTTAGTTCTCTTGGTTTGCACAAGATATGAACAATTCATCCTCGTAATATCCTGTGTATTCTCCAGAGACATTCCCCATAATAAAATTGACCTGAAGATAAGGCCTTTGCCTCTGTGAATCTGCACCTAGGGGTGACCTTTCTACCACAGGCTATGTTAAGTTGTCACATCCTGGTGGGAAAGTCATAATAAAATATCAATGTGAAATGAAATACTCCTTGAACGGTTCATGGCTGTTAAAATCTGCTGGGAGAGGAGGCAAACTCTGTGCGGAAGCTTAAAAGCATTCCATGTGATAGCTAGAGATTTTTCTGCTCCAGATGCTTCATTTGACAGCTAAGGAAACCGAGATAGAGGTTGGAGGGATAAGGGATCATTTGCTATAGAACCAAGAGTAGAACCACAGTATGGTACCATGTAAAGAGAGTTGGATTCATAGTTAGAAGCCCTGGGTGCAAATCCTGGAGCTTATCACCTTTTGGACCTTAGGATAGTTATTTAATTTGGGGGGATCTAGTTTATTCATTTGTAGATAGAGAGATAGGTAGGTAGGTAGGTAGATGGATGGATAGCTATGTAGACATATAGATAAACAGACATGCAGAGATAGATATGTAGACATTTAATTAAATAGATGTAGAGATGGATGGATGAATCAATGGATGGATCGATGGATATGCAGACATAGATAAAGAGATATGTAGAGATAGATATATAATGATGTGAATAATAATAGCTAGTATTTATATAGCACTTTAATGTTGCAAAAGCATTTTACAAATGTTATCACATTTTGTCCTCACAACAACCCTGGGTCATAAAGACTATTATTTGTATTGTGTGTGTGTGTGTGTGTGTGTGTGTGTGTGTGTGTGTGTGTATGGTTAAGAAAGTAAGATCCTTGAGAGCAGAGGCTATTTTAATCTTGCTTTGTCTCTCTAGAACCTGGTATCATATTTTCTGCTTGATTATCATTTAATAAGTGCTGTTTTGAATTGAACAAATGGGTTCCCTCTTTTCTAAGCTTCAGCAAATTTTCAGTTCAAATGCTGCCTTTGACGCTTACTGCTTGTGCTGTTCAGGACAAGTTATATAATCCCTGTGGGCCTCAGTTTCCTCATCTATAAAATCAGTGGGGAAGGTTATACTAGCTGGCCTCCAAAGTTTTTTTTTTCATTGGATCTGTGATCCTCTGACCCTACTTTCAGACCTCTGTTTGGTTGCCTTGATGTCATTTTAGCTACGCTGTTATATAAGGCAGGTTCCTAGTCCCCAATGAGCCATCTTAGAAATTAGATGGGGAATTAAGACATGCACACAGATAACTCCTATACAGTTCATGGTAGTATAGGGTAAGGGCCCTAAAAAAGCTTCAGACTGCGAGAAGAGTTCAGAGGTCAGAGAAATGACTTCTGAATGGGATGGTTAGGGAAGAAGGCTTCACCAGGGAGATTGCCTTTGAGGTGGTCCTCCAACAATGGATAGAGTTTTGGTAGGAAGTGTTAGGAGGAAGGATAGCCATTCTGAGTTCATTACACTAAATTTACAGTCATTTTTCAGTCATGTCTGACTCTTTGTGACCCCATTTTGAGTTTTCTTGGTAGATACTGGAATGGTTTGCCATTTCCTTTGCCATCTGCAAAATGAGGAAACTGAGGCAAACAGGGTTAAGGTACTTACCTAGGGTCACACAGCTAGTAAGTGTTTGAGGCTAGATTTGAACTCAGAAGGGGAGTCTTCATGACTCCATGCCTAGTGCTTTATTGACCGCACCACCTAGCTGCCCACTCTACATTAACAAAGATATAGAAAATGCCCAATGTGTTCAGAGAATGTTGAGTAGACAGGGAGAAGGTCTATATTCAGAGGAATAATGAGGAAGCAAACTAGAAAAAGCAGATTAGGACTAGTAATAGACAGCACCAAATACAGTCTAAGGACTTTGGACTTATTTTGTGTTTTTAAGAAGCTTTGGAAGGTCTAGAGGAGGGAAGTAATAGGGTCAGAATTTTGTAACAGGAATTGTTACCCTTACTAGCTTTGGGATTTGGGGCAAGTTCTCTAACCTCGTGGACTTTAGTTTCCTCATCTGAAAAATGAGAGGGGTTAGAGTCAATTACCTTTAAGTCCCCTTCTAGGTCTCAATCTAGGATTCTGTAATGAATTATGAAGGCCTGAAGTAACCTGGTACAGGCGGAAATCACAGAGCCATAAATCCAGGACTAGAAGTGCCCTGAGAGGCAATCTAGTCCAACGCTCTCATTGCAGATGTTAAACCTGAACCTCAGTGATGCTGAATGATTTGCTCAAGGTCATATAGGTACTAAGCATTAGAGAGATCTGGATGCTTGACCACTGCTTTTCAAGGATGCAAACCTTAATTGTGTCAAAATTTATACATCCTTGGGCAGCAGCATGAGGTAAGATTTGAACTCAGGGCATCTAGATTCTCTATAACAGCATTCAATCCATTATATAACATGGTCTCATGTTTATTATGTTCATTATTAAAAATAAATTAAAGTGGGGGCAGCTAGGTAGAGCAGTGGATAGAGCACTGACCCTGGATTCAGGACTATCTGAGTTCAAATCCATCCTCAGACACTTGACACTCACTAGCTGTGTGACCCTGGGCAAGTCACTTAACCCTTATTGCCCCACAAAAAAACCAAAACAAACCAAAACAAAATAAACAAAAAAATACATTAAAGTAGGGGCAGCTAGGTGGTGCAGTGGATAGAGCACTGGCCCTGGAGTCAGGAGGATCTGTGTTCTAATCTGACCTCAGACACCTACTGGCTGTGTGACCCTGGGCAAATCACTTAACTCCATTGGTTAAAAAGTAAATTAAAAAAAGGGTATGGGGTAGGCATTATCTATGGATCAAGTCCTATGGGAGGCTTGGAAGAAGAACCAAAGCCCAAGGCCCAAGATGATAGGGTTAGCTTCGCAAAGGAAGGTAAGCTACCTCCTTCATGCAGTTAGGTAGTCCAACATAGAGACCACTGGACTTGGAGTCAGGAATATCTGAGTTCAAATTTTACCTAAGACACTTACTAACTTTGTGTCCCTGGGAAAATTATTTCTCTCTCCTAGGCTCAGTTTCCTCATTTGTCAAATGTGGATAATAATAGCACCTACCTCATAAGGTTGTTGTAAAAATCAGATAAGACATATAAAGCACTTTGGAAACCTTAAAGTGCTCTATTAATGCCATTATAATTATTGTTGTCATTGTTGTTTCTTGTCTAAAGAGAGAGGGAGTGTGCAAACAGTGAAAGGCAGTAATAGATTTGAAGCCAGAGGACTGGGTTTGTGACCTCAGGCAAGTCACTTCTCCCTGTGTCCCAGTTTAGGAAGGGTTTGAATGATGTGGCCTCTAAGCTTCTCTCTAGTTCTAAATGTTTCACTCTATGATCCTAAGATAAATTTGCTCCTTGTACATTAGTGGATTTTTTTTTAATGGCAAAATTACTCTGCCCCAGTTTTGTTCTGTCTTTTAAAATGAACTCTCATTCTCCCTGAAGCAGATGACGAGCCAACAGATATCTCCGTACCACTTTCCTTAAACCCTAAGGTGCCTCCCCGACTTGATGGATTAGGAAGTGAGATTCTCCTGTATATTACTTTGACACTTTGCTCCCTCCTGTGTCACCATGGTGTTCCATGATACTAATAATCCATTCTTTTATGGGTCTCAGGGAGAGTGAGCTTACTTCTGGTCTTTTATATCAACTCCCGGAACATAATTGGCATTTTTGGATTTTTGTAATAAGTAACATTCACTGTAGGTCAAGCTCTTGGCTTCTTCTAGACACTAAACATTGAGGTCAGATGCCCAGTGAAAGGACTAATCGGCCATTTGTGGAATAAAGCTACCAAAATTAGTTCCCTCTGAGTGACGTCCGCCATGACCTCGTGTTGCTTGTCTCTGTAAGTGGAGGGAGCTGAGGTTGCTGCCCTGAAATATGTAATTTATCGCACAATTAAGGTTTGTGCCCTTGAGAAACAGGGGTCAGATTTTCAGACAGAAAAGGTCCTCTGGCTTTGGTGCCCGCGATTAATGTTTAACCGAGTGTGTCTTGGTTGCTTACTTTAGCAACGGCATGAAAAGCCTGCTTGATAGCTCGAGGTATTGTTGGGCATTACAGCTAAGGTGTGATCTATAGCATGGAGGTGAGCCAAGATTGATTGATATGGCTCTTCCAGGAAACCGGCTACTTTGAGGATCAACAAACCAATCAACTCCTAACTTTGGGTCTTCACATAGACTTCCCTTCATGTGTAGAGAGCTCTCCCTCTTCACCTCCACCTCCTGGAGCCCTGAGCTCCCTTGAAGGCTCAGTTCCATCACCATTTCCAATAATGGGACTTTCTTAACTCCCTCACGTAATAGAGCCCTCCCTGAAATTACTGAATTAATATTTATTTAGTATGAATTTTATGTATTTTTATTTTATTATTTATTATAACTATTTATTATATGCTATGTACTTATTTTGTATTAATTTTAATTTACTTATATGTACACATGTGGCTTCTACCCCTACTCTAGCAGCATGTGAATGCCTTGAAAAAGGGGGCAGTCCTGTTTTTTTTTTTTCTGTTTCCTCAATGTCTATCATAGAATCTCAATCAATTGATTGGCATTTATTAAGAACTTAACACATGCCAGACACTCAGCTAAAAGCTGGGAATGCAAAGAAAAGATAAGACCACAAAGGAGTCCCTGCTTTCAATGAGCTTCTATTCTAGTGGGGGAGATGATACTTAAATAAATTAGTACATACAAGATACATAAAGAATAGAAGGAAGACAACCTTAGTAGGAAAAGCTTATGTGTCTCAGGGGACTGGGGAGTTCTGCAGAATGGAGCAGGTTAGTTCAATCTTGAAGGAAGCCAAAGATTTCAAGAGGAGGAGATGGGTGGGGAGAACAATCCAGGTATGGGGAACAGCTAGGACAAAGGCTCATAGATGGGAAATGATGGGTTGTGTATGAATAACAGCAAATAGCATAATACAGCTATGGTATAAATTACTTGGAGGAAAGTATGAGGAGGCTAGAAAGGTAGAAGAGGCCAATTTGTGAAGGGTGTTAGGTAATAGGGTACTTTATATTGGAAGTAACAGGGAACTATTGGAGTTTATTGGGCAGGAGGATGGCATGGTTAGACCCAGGATTTAGGGTAATAACTTTGTCAGCTGATTGGAGAATGGATTAATGTGGTGACAGTCTTGAGGCAGATGACCAATTAGAAGCCTTTCATAATCGTTCATATGAGAAGTATTTGAGCATGGCATATGCTACTGGCTAGAAATATCAAGATTGGAAACAGAATGCATTTATGGGGTAATTGAGGAGTTGAGAATGATAACTTGGGAATCAATATGATTGGGAGGACAGTTGATGCACTTGATATTAATAGGGAAGCTTAGAAGTGGGGGGGAGGGGAGGATTGGGGGAAAATGAGTGTTATTTTAGACACATTGAGTTAGAGGTATGTACGATGATATCCATTTCAAGGCAGTTGAAAATAAGGGTTATGAGTTTTGAAAAGAAACTTGGGCTGGCTATTTTAATTTGGGAATCATTTGCAGAGAGATGATAACTGAACCCATGGGATTATGAAGGAAAATAACATAAAAAGAGACCAGAGCCCAGGACAGAGCCTTGGGGGCATATTAACAATTGGGAGCAAGTCAAGGCTGAAAACTCAGGGAGGAGAATGTATCCAGAAAAGAAGGTGGACAGAAGCCAAAAGCCAGGTTACAATGTATTTAGAAGAGAGTGAGGGTAGAGGAGAAGAGGAGGCATTGAGTACAAGTGACTTTTTGAAGGGGTTGAACTGAGAATGGAAGGAAAAGAAAGCACTCTTGGTAGGATGGAAAGTCAAATCAAATGAGGATTGTGGGCTTGTTTATAGTAAGCAGAGAAGGAGCCAGTAAATAAAGAAAACTTGAAAATGAGAGATATTAGAAATAATGGGAGGGCAACCTTCTAGAGAAGATGAGGTACTCTGCACATTTTATCATTCATATTTGCAATGAAAACCTAACACTTGCTCCTTTAGCATAAACAGAATTATTATCATTGTTATTGTTATTATTATTACAGGCAAGTCACCAAACATAATTAAATCCTGTTTTAAAGTGTGATTTGACCCCAATTGCCTCAAAAAGAAAAGTGTGCCTAGGCCTACACAAGACCCACATAACACCCTAAAGGTACACTTAAATGATTTCAGTAATCCTGGACGACTTTATAGGATATGACGTAGGTGAGGATTTCCTTCAACCATAAGCCAGACTCTGAAATCCCATTGAGCTCTGAATTTCAGTTATTCTATAATTTATTGGTGCTGTCCTTTGGAATAAAATGGCAGTAGATGCCTAAACCTTAAAGTTGCCAGAGACTTACTGGGAATGATTGGAGTGTGATTTGTTGTGTATTTGGGGGAAGCAAGAGTTCTCAGAATAAGGATTTCATTTTTCTTAACACTTGTTTCTTCCCTCTAAGATTAGCTCCAATTTATCCTGGTTATGCCTAGTTGTTTGTATTTTGTCTTTACCATTCGACTATAAACTCCTCTAGGGCAGGGGCTGGTTTTTGTCTGTCGTTCTTTGTATTCTCAGGGCTGAACACAGTGCCTGGCACCCAATTAGCTTAATGAATGTTTTTTGACTTGACTGGTTGGCTTGAGCATATGATAGATTGGCTGGTTCTGTGAGCTACATAATTTTTGTTTCTGTATTTTACACACACAACTTCAGGAAAAGAGCAAAAAATAGAGAAAAAAATGATTTTCCATTGAAGAAGTGATTTATTTAGAAAGTACCTTTGTTGTTGTTGCTCTGTATGGAAGCAAATACTGTTTTGTGCCTTTGAGCTGTTGGTAAAAGATTCAGGACAAATCAAATTCAGGTCAACTCATCCTGTTTATTTATGGGCCAGTCAGAACTCCTATTTGTCCAGGAGTCAGGTACAGTAAACTCCTGGGGCTGAGATACATTTCCCTTCAAGCCTCCCCTGGGAACAGTGTCCTAGGTTTCTGTCATTTGGTCTCATTTTACAAGGTTCCTTCTGGCAGGTTTCAATGATGGTCAGTTCCCCCATCACCAATTAAACCCCAGTGGACACATACAACTGTCCTATAACGTTCCTTGATATTCTTGTGCTTCTGAGTGGCAGGTCAGCTAGGATGAATCCTTCTTTCCTAACCACCCATTCATGTATATAACTGTCATACCTCTGGTGTCCTTTTCCCACTCTTCTCTGTCCTCCCATTGTGCCCTCTGGACCTCTTGCTATATTATTATTAAACTTCCCTTCAAAATAGATCTGTGCCACTCCACCTCCAAAATCACTTTATTCTGATTTCATATTTACTTATATGTGCACATGTTGGTTCTTCCCAATATTATGTAAGCTATTAGAGGGTAATCATTATTTCATCTTGTCTGTATCCTCAGAATCTAGCAATAGCACCTGACACAGAATACAAAATTAATCAATTCTTTAAAAAATTGAGTCAAATTAAACACTCGTTGCATGGGTAAGATGAAAAGAAACATGGTGTTGTGGGAAGTGGGCTTATCCTAGAGCCAGAAGAGAATAGAATTCAAATCCTGGCTCTGAAATTTGCTACTTGTGGGACCTGAGGAAAGTATTCTCATTTGTACCATGATAGTGGTAAGTATTATTACCATTAATGATAACTAATGGTCATGCTGCTCATGCTATCTAATTTCACGAGGATATTGCAAGGGAAATAATAGCAAAAGTGAATATAATCATCATCGTCACCACCACGTTATTACCACCACCACCACCACCACCACCACCACCACCACCATCATCATCACCACCACCACCACCATTATTATTACTGGCAAGTTATCAAGCATAACTGAGACTGTTTCCTCACCTATAAAATGGGGCCAATTAGAACTATCCAAAATTGGATTGGGCTGCCTTAGGAGGAAGTAGCAAAACAGGGTTAACTTGGATTCAGGAAGACCCAAACTTTAATCCTGCCTCTTTCAGGTGTTGGGTGTGTGACCCAGAATGGCTTTCTTAACCTCCCAATGCCCCAGACAATTGTCAGTCCATCAAAATAAACATTTTTAATCACCTGCCAAGTTGTTAAGCCACTGTGCTCAAGACTAAACCGAACTCTCAGTTTGCACTCTATAGAGCAGGTATCAATTTACATTGATCAGGGGAATTCCCTATAACCAAGCCTATCATATTGCAGTCTAAAAAAGCAGAGTAATGCACTGTTCACAGAGTTATTGTTTGTGGTTTTTTTCACAGAGTTATTGAGAGATATTATTATTATCATTAGCCTTTCTGAGCCTCAGTTTCCCCACTTATAAAACATGGATAAAATACTTCAATTGTTGATCTCAAAGGGTTGTTAATAGGGAAAACACTTTGTCAAATTTAAAGCAAAATAGAAATGAGTTGGTTATCATAGGGTTATAGTTTTGGAATCTGAAGGAACTTTAGTAGCTATGGAATCCAACCCCCTTGTTTTGTGGATGAGGAAACTGAAACCACCGAGACCAGATGACTTGCCCAGGTAATGAGCAGTTAGCAAATAACAGGGAATATCAGAACCCAAGTCTTCCTGACTCCACTTCCAGAAGTCTATCCACGACCATACAGCCCAACCCTAAAGAGCGTGGTGCCAGTTCCAAAGTGAATCACTATCTGTGAGATTGATTGTTTTCTTGCTTCTTTTAGGATTTTCAACTGACACCTAAGCTTTTATTTCCTCCCCACAGTGTCAGAGAGCCGAGGGATTTTAGAGAGCATCCAGAGATTCTCCCTGCTGCCCACGTACCTTCCTGTGAGCTACCATATCAACAATGCCGATATATCTTTCTTCCTCAAAGAAGCCAACCAGGACATCATGAGAAACTCAAGTTTGCAATCCAGGGTGGAATCCTTTCTGATTTACAAATCCAAGATGGCACCTTCCTTGAATGCCAGCTATGGACCTTTTTCTGTGGAACAACTTGTGCCCCAGGACCTGCTGTTGCCTTCCAATCCATTTGGATCCACCAACAAGTTTGCTCTGAACTGGAAGCTAAAAGCCTACATCATGAGTGATAAAATCTACCTGAGTAGGCCCAGAGTCCAGATCCTGTTCTACATAGTAGGCAGGGACTGGGATGATTATACCACCACAGAGAGGCTGCCCTGCCTCCGAGTGTTTGCCTTCAGGGAGACCAGGGAGGTGAGGGGCAGCTGCCGCCTGGCAGGGGAACTCGGACTGTGTGTAGCCCAGTTGGAGCTCCTATCCAGCTGGTTCAGCCCCCCGACTGTGGTTGCAGGAAGGAAAAAGTCAATGGACCAATCAGAAGGAAGTCCTGTAGAGCTTTACTATTCCATCCAAACTGGAGATGAGAAAGGAGATTGTACCAAGGAAGAGACAAGGAAAAATAATGGAATTCGACCAGGCCACAATGATATCGATGAAGTGGGTCCTCCCTTGCAGAGAATTGGGAGCGTGTTTCTCTACCAGACTCACAGTGGGAGCCCTTCTTGGAGGGAACTTCACTTAGATAGCAATGTTGCCATCCACTATGTGGCCAAGACTGCCAAACAAGGAGACATTCTGACTTTTCCTGTTTCTGTCTCTAGAAATTCCACTGAGGATCATTTCACACTGAGGTAAGTTAGAAGGGCTTAAAGCTGAACTATACCTTTTGATTTTTGTTGTTTTCTTGGGAGAATTGTGCTATTTCCATGAAAATTGAATCAGTTTTTAAACATTTTGTAAAAAAGAGTTTCTTTTTATGGAAATTAAGTGGAGAAAATGTGTCAGAATAGGTAATGTGCTGGGCTTTGAGCCTGAAGACCTGGATTTTTATTCTACCACTGACATATAACAACACTTGGGCCATGGGCAAGTCACTTAGTTTAAGAGTCCCTCAGCTTACCCCATAGGAGTTGGATAGGTCATCATGGATGGATTGATCTCCGATCTGTAGTAGACAGAAAGATTTCCCACCCATGAATTGAAAAAATAATAACTTATTTTGATATTCAGATCTGGAAATATTGAACCAAGATTGGATTTGTCTGTTCACATAGATGGGTTATTAAGATTGTTTTTTGTAGCTTATTCCAATTAATTGTAACTTCTTTTACATACTTCTTTGCTTCATTTGTTGCCTGGGAAATTTTAGATTTCTAGACTAATAATATTTTGACTAATACTAACATTTGAAGGCTCAAATGACCTTCATGACATCTGTAGCTGTCATTAAAATCAATATGGTAGAAATCAATTCTCACCCTATGCATTTTGAATGTGTAGAGGATTAAGTTCACTTTTGCATTTCTTATTTTTTATAAGTTGTAATTTCAGAGTATTTGCCCCCAACAACAACAACAATAACAAATTGGTCTGGTCTCATGGTCCCAACCATAAATAGGTCCAATTCATTAGGTCCATTGGATTGATGTAAAATTGATAGGACCTAACATATGAAATAGAATTTGGAAGGAAATGGATTTAGGGAGCTCTTTATACTTGTAATATCAGAGTGAAAATGCTTGATCAGATCTGTAGAATTGTTCAAGAAGTTGTTGAAGAAACCTAGCAGAGTGACATTACAAAGGTAGTTTCATAATTCTTTCTAGGTGCTTTGAATTATGTTGGAATACGGTGAAACTTTTAGTCTTTTTGTTCTCAATTTCTTTAGTCTCTCCCCTTATCAATCTATCCTCCACACAGCTGCCAAAATAATCTAACAAAAATCTGAGCGTGTCACTGCCTTTGCTCAATAAGTGTTACTGGCTCCCTATTGCCTTTAATATGAATTATAAACACTTCTGCTTAATATTTAATTGCCTTCAGTTATTTTTTAACATCCAGACTAACTTTCCAGACTTATTTTACTTTACATCTTTTAATACATGTTATGTTCTTGTCAAACTGGCCTACTTACTGTTTCTCAAATTTGGAATTCCGTACTGTATTTCTTTGTCTTTGTACCAGTTGTACCCTATAACTGGAAGACACTCTTCTCTCACCTCTATCTCTTAGAGTCTATAGTCTATATATTAAGATTTAACTCAGGCTTCACCCCCTCTATGAATCCTTCTCTGGTTTCCCTTAGTTGTTAGTGTTGTCTCCTTCCTCAAATTATTTTACATTATATTTATTTGTTTATATGTTATATATTCCCCACCTCCACAGAACATAAACCCTTTGAGGGGAGGCACCATTTATTTTTTCCTCCTTTGTATCCCTTCTACCTTGGCACAGCAGCCACGCTCAATATATCTTTATTGAATTGTATCAAATTGAAATTATAAAACATTCTTCTAGATACTGTAATTAATAGTACTAATAGGGGCTTGAAGTTACTGGACTGTTGGTGATATATGGTATCATGGGAAGAGCATTAGAGAATGTGGAGTCAAGGGAGATTCGTTGAGGTTCAGACCTTTATAGAGTCATAGCTTTAGAGCTGGAACAGACCTTGGAGGCCTTCAAGTTCAATCAAGTCATGTTACAAATAAAAAAAAAAACAAAAACAAAAACTGAAGCTAATTCAGGTCAAGTGATTTGCCCACCTTCACCTAGCTAGCAATGGAGTGAATCATGATTTGAATTCAGGTCTTCCTGTTTCTTAAATATAGTACTCTACTCACTGTACCCCCTAGCAGGCCCTTACAAGTTGTGTGTGTGTGTGTGTGTGTGTGTGTGTGTGTGTGTGTGTGTGTGTGAGAGAGAGAGAGAGAGAGAGAGAGAGAGAGAGAGAGAGAGAGGGCGGGCGGGCAGGCTATTCACCTGACCTCTCTGGGGGTCTCATTCCTCATCTGCATTAGGAGTTGCACTAGATACACGTCAATCCATCATCACCAAGTATTTGTTAAATGCTTATGATATGGGGCAGGTAGAGCTCAAATCTAACCAGACAATTACTAACTGTGTGACCCTGGGCAAGTCATTTACCCTGTTTGTTTCAGTTTCCTTATCTGTCAAATGAGGGGGATACTCCAGTATCTTTACCAAGAAAACCCCAAATGGGATCACAAATAATCAGACATTATGAAAATGACTGAATAATAATTTTAGATAGAGAGCTCTTGGATAAAATTTACTGAAGGGAAGGGGTATTAGATCTATACTTACAGAAAATCAGTTTGGCAGATGACTGGAGAATGAGGAGAGACATATGACAGGGAAATACCTCAGAACACTATTGCCATAGTCCAGGCAAGAGGCTGAACTGGGATGGTGGCTATGAGAGTGGGGAGAGGGGAATGTATGTAAGAGGTTTTGTAGAGAAAGAAATTGCAAGATTTGATAGTGAATTGCATGTGTGAGGTAGTCAACTAAATATTCCAGAATGACATGGAGGTTTTGAATCTGGGTGACTTGTAAGGATGTTAATTCCCAATACAATAACATTGTTGTTTGCCCTTTGTTTTTGAGAAGGACCAATGACATAAATAGGGTGATGTCTTGACTTGCAAAAACTGGATTTAAGTGAGGCAAAATTGCACAAAATACAATAGTAGGGAAAATCACAAAAAGGGAGGATTTTAGAGAGGAAGATAAATTCTGTTTTAGCCTTGTTGAGTTTGATTTGCTTAGGGGACAATCAATTCTAAAAGTCCAGTTGGTAGATGATTTGGGACTAGATCTCATGAGAAAGATTAGGGCTAGGTAGTTATAGAAATGATAATTGATTCTTCCCCCACCTCCCCCATGGGAGTTTATGTGATCACCAAGTAAAAGAAAAAAAAAAGAGGAGCCCAGAGCAAAACCTAGAGAGATACCCACGTAGACTTTCTTGGGTGTGGTATAGATGCCTATACAGCAAATGAGACCGAGGAGTGGTCAGATGGGAGAGACAAATCCAAGATACCATTCTATTAGAGAAAGTGATTAACTTTGTCAAGTGCTGAAGAGAGGCACAGAAGGATGAGATTTAAGAGGCAATTGGTTCTTCTAATTCAGTGTTTGCTAGGAACTTTGGAGAGAGCAGTTTCAGCTGAGTGAGATGCTTGAAACCAGACAGCAAAGGGTTTAGAAAATCTAGGGAAAACAATTAGTGGAGGTTCTAATTGTAGAAGGCTTTATCAAAGAGTTAGAAGAAAAGACATGGCACTGATGGGATCTAGTCAAGGTTTTTCAAGTATTGGGGAGATAGAAGATTGTAGATAGCCAGAATGGAGCCAGAATATGGAAAGAGATTGAAGATTAGAGAAAGTGGGGATGACGATGGGGGCAATCTTTTGGGAGAGCTGTTTGGGGATGAGATCAAGGGTACATGGTAGGTTTCATCTTGACAAGCAGAAGGATATATCATGATCAGAGAGAGGAGAGAAGGAGATAGTGGGAGATTTTGCCAGAGGTGTATGAGAGATGATTGGGAGAAGAGTGAACTCTTAGTGAAGACCTTCAATTTTGTGTGTGAACAATAACGTAATGTTCTCAGCACAGAGAGTGGAGGGGAGGCAGTGGCATGGTAGGCTTAAAAGGAAAAGATAAGGGTTAGGATAGTTGTAATTAATGTGGTAAAAAAATAATTATGAGGGAGGAGTAGTATGAATGCCTTGCTGCAGTCAGGGCCCAACTGATATTAGCTAGCAATAATTAACTATAAGGTCCCTTATATCTCTAAATCATGGTAAATAGAGTACTAAGTAGATTCAGGGAGAACTAGGCGTTAGATGGTGTAGTGGAAGGAATATTGGATTTGGATTGAGAGGATCTAGATTCAGTTGCAGACTTAGACACTTAATGCCTATGTGTTTAGTAAGTCACCTTAACCTCTGGGCCTCAGTTTCCTCATCTGTAAAATGAGGATTCATGAAATAGCCTGTGAGTGCCCTTCTAGCTCTGAACCTATGAGTCTAAATATTGTGGCTGATACTTCCTAGCTTTATGACAGTGGACAATTCATTTCCCCTCTGAGTCTGTTACCCCTTTAATCCCTGATGTATTTGGCTTTATTGTGAGGCTCACCATGGGACCATGTAGTTAAAGTGCTTTACAGACTTTATAGAGCTCTATAAATATCAGTCGTTACATTTTTTTTTGTCCTAAATCATGTGATTGTTTCTGTGGTCGAGGGAGACAGATGCACTGTGGGTTGCTGAATAGACATGATTGAGTCAACCCTGTTGCTGAATCTGGCAAAGGATACAGGTGTTTTTATACTTGAGAGAGAAGGATTTGTTCTTGTATGTTCTTCAAATGCTAGTTCATTTTCCTGTCCCAACAGTCTAGAGGAATCTAGGCTGTTCCCTGGGTCACAAATGACTCCTGTATCAAATAAAAAAATTTGTTTGTGTCTCTACTTGGTAAAACCCCAGATGATATCATTGGCTCGGGAGCTGCTATGAAAAATTTTGGAGCTTTTAGCATATTTATGAGCAGCTAACCCTGGGGAGTAGGGAGCAGGAGGGCAAATCATATTCTCAGGCAGATTTCTAGCCAGTGCTTACCACACAGTAGATACTTCATAAATGTTTGTTGGTTGCTTGGAATTACCTCTTTAGAACACCGCTACCACCATCATCACTAATCCCAATATAAGAGATAGATTGCTCGGTTGGGTTATGTGTATATCCATAGGGGTTGTCAAGCTCTACCTCTAGGGGAGTCTTTGAATAGAAATTTCTGGAATCTTACCCACCTTTTTTCAAAGGAAACTTTGATTTCTGCCTAGGGATGTGTGTGTGTTGGATGAGGGATGGGGTGTGTTTAGGCAAAAGGGGATTGGGGCTACTACTAGTCTGACCTGCTCTGCTCTTTTGAGAGAGGGTATAAGACTACAATAATATCTATTTGCCTTCCTAAATATTGCTAATTCAGGTGAAATGTTTTTGAGGTTCTGGTGATTTTCCTGGCATTTATCTCTTAAAGGGGTAGTGGTGTATCTTCTATCTAAAGGCTTTGTTCCTTTCCACGGGATGCTAGTTACACAAAAGACCATGCCAAATAGTGAACAGTGAATAAATCCATTCATCCAAGCAGATAGAAAGCAGAGATCAAACAAGTTACACAGATTAGAATATTCAAGATACGATACAGAATAAATGAATTTTCCCACTAGGAGAGAGTTATATCAGTTTTTCTAAGAAAGTTTCTGATTTCACCCAATGGAAAATTCTTGGAAGTCTGTAGGGAGGTAATCTGGACCCAGGGATATATTAAGGGCTGGCTCAGCTGCCTATCTGCCTTCTCAAGTCTTTTTCTCTTTGACTCCCCTGATGGCTGGAAGCACATGCGTTTTCTCTCCAAGCTGGAAAGCTGGAAGGAGGAAGAATGTCTCTTCTTGTATACAAAACATCTTTTTTTTTTTTTTAAGTGAGGCAATTGGGGATAAGTGACTTGCCGAGGTTCACACAGCTAGTAAGTGTTAAGTATCTGAGGCCGGATTTGAACTCAGGTCCTCCTGAATCCAGGGCCAGTGCTCTATCCACTGTACCAACTCGACCCCTCAAACAGGCATTGGAGTGTCATTCTTTCCACCAAGTCTTATGCAAATGTACCAGGCTTGAATACTGGGTTTGAGTAATAATGCTAAATATTTATAACAACTGACATTTTCATAGTTCCTTAAAGTTTGCAAGGTTAGTATTACAAATATCTTGAGAAGTTAAGGCTGTACAATAATTTGTGTGTGTGTGTGTGTGTGTGTGTGTGTGTGTGTGTGTGTAGACTGATATGTTATCCCCACCATGAAGAGATGGAATTGATTTCAAGCCAGCTACTTTCCAGATCTCTAAACAGTGGCTAATAGGACCTTGCGATAAGCCACTGAATAAATGCAAATAACTTGGCTTCAGAGGAAGAGAGAGAAAGGGTTATTTAATGAGAACAAAGAAAAGCTTGGGCATTCAGAGAAATTGGGCACTTGGAAAAAACATGGAAAATTATTTTTAAAAGACTTCTCCAAATTGAGTAAATTATTCCTAACAGTAACCCTAAGGAAATTGATGGACTAGCATTCTTGCAAATGGAAGGAAGCAGATTACAAACCTATACCTGTCTTAACACTTCACTTGCTAAACACTGACATAAAGCTGCCTGGTGTTTAATGTAGAGGAGATAGGGAAGCAATAGAAAAAAGGAGGTTTTTGAAGAGAGGAAAAATAATGGTTATTATTTCTTTAACACTTTAAGGTTTGAAAATTGCTTTACAAGTGAGATCACATTTGATTCTCACAACATCCCTTTGAGGTAGGTGCTATCATTACCCCCAATTTATAGATGAAACTGAAAATGAGAAAAATGAAGTGACTTGTTCAATGGTTGTACAGCTAGTTAGTGTTTGAGAAGTGGTCTAGTTATCTGTCCCATGCCTCTCTCTCTAATTTTATTATCTGTTGTCATAATTGAAGACTTTACTCATACATAGATGGTGCAAAGGGAAATGCAATCAAGACCTGACTGGATTATCACATATTTCATTTTGGTAGCACTGTACTCATAAATTAGGTTTTATTGTATAATTTCCTGGTTCCAAGTCCAGCACTCTATCCATTACAACAGGAAAAAAGGAGGGAGAAAGGAGAAAGAGAAAGGGAAGAAGAAAGACCAAGAGGAAGAAGAAAGAGAAAGAAAAAGGGAATAGAAAGAGGGGGAATGGAAAAAGAAGAAGAAAGGTCAGTGGAAGAGAGAAAGGATGGAGCCAGGGAAGGAGGGAGGGAAGGAGAGAGGGAGGAGAGAGGGAGGAGAGAGGGAGAAGAGAGAAGAGAGAAGAGAGAAGAGAGAAGAGAGAAGAGAGAAGAGAGAAGAGAGAAGAGAGAAGAGAGAAGAGAGAAGAGAGAAGAGAGAAGAGAGAAGAGAGAAGAGAGAAGAGAGAAGAGAGAAGAGAGAGAGAGAGAGAGAGAGAGGTCACCTATAATGTGGTCAGCAGAGATGAAGAGGGGAGAGCTAAAGTGTGGGAGAGTACAGGAAGGCTAAGAATGTGGCCATGCATTGCCAGCTCTTGGAGGAATCTTTGTCTAATGTGGCTGCTCCCAAAGAGAGGAGGAGAAGGTGGGAACAGAAATTCAGTTTTCATCCATATTTCCTTCCAGCTGTTTTTGGTCTACTGAGGTCATTTTGTCGTTGTCATTCAGCAAGAGCTGGAGTCTCTACTGAGGCTGGCCTTCATTTCTCCCTGAATAAGAGGGAACAAAATCCCACCTTCTGCTCTCTTTGCTCTAGCATGGATCTGATGATTTGGTTTCCAGCTCTTTTTAAAAAGAGACAGATGAGTTTTGAATCTAGAAACATTTTAGTGATAAAGAGTAATCTCCTTAACTGAGTAATGTTAAGGGCTAAAATTCTAGCTAGTCTGTCTAAAATATTTAATGAGTGGTCGCCAATAAATTATAAGCTTTAGCAAGAGTTAGACTTTTAAGCATTTATTAAGGAGAATAAGAATTTGGTAAAGAGAGAGAGAAAGGTCTAGATTCCTATCTATTAAAGGGAGAGCGCATTTCTAGCTCCCTTCTCCGCCAGAGTCCTCAGGAAAAAAAAAAGTGAGACCGAGCGCCAGTCTCTTCCTTCCTCCTCCCACTCGTCCGCGTCACTTCCTGATGCCTGGTCTTGCCCTCAAAGACCTTCGCTTCATGGGCAGAACTCCTCTACAGTAAGTATCCAGCAGGTGGCGTTATTCCAATCGTTACAGTCCCCCCTGTTGTTCCTCAAGAAACAAAATGTTTCCTTGACGGAACAGTAAAAACAATATGATAACTATTGCTGAACAACAATATAGAAAAGGAAGAGAGGAAAGTTTTGTTCAGAGGGGCGATTTTTTTTTGTCCTCATGAACCGACGCTTTGACATTAGTCTTGCAAAGGGAGGGCCTCTGCAGAGAATACATGTTACAGATGGTGTATATTATAACAGAAAGAGAAAAAAACAACAAAAACAACAAATCAAAACTGTTCATTTAAAGTCTCTGAAAGTCTTTTCTCAGATGTCCTCTAGGTGTAGTCGTAGAATGGAAGTCTTTTCAGGGGTTGATGTGTGGATGCTGGTAATCAGCCAGGAAAATTTCCTACAAAATTGAGCTTAACACAACTTTAAAATAGCTTTGTCAATAATCAAATCAAACAATGAAAGTTCTCAAAAACATGTCTAAGGGAATTCAGAATCTTAGTTGTTACACATGAAACATATAATAAAACAAAAATTCTAACATTCTTTAAAATTATAATATTACTATAGTCCCCCCTTATGGAGGGTAATTGAGAAGACAATTGCTGCAATATTAATTAATAAAAATAATTTTTATCTTTGTTTTATCACTTTTTGCATCATCTGCCTAATTATCCTCATGCCATTATGAGAAATTTAAAATCTAATATAATTAGTAACAGATGTCAAGGCCAAATTCAACACTGTTATTTATCATGACACCTGAGATAATTATGGGGGTTACCATAAAAGAACAGAGAAATGATGGGATATGAGCATTCCCACACTTGAGCAATATATACTGCCCATGCAGTATGCCAGGTCTAAAATAGGTGGATGGAATATATGTCCATGCCACCGAACATATTGGAGGAAACTGAGTCAGACTTAATCAGATGCATGGGATTGAGATGTCCATGGCATCAGGCATATAGGAGGGAGCATAGAAGCCAGGTGTAGAAGTGAGATGGGTGGGATCAATACTTCCAGCCATCTGTACAATATTGTGGGGGAAAAGAGAATAAAATATTAAACCAAGAGAATCCAACCTCAACATTAGTCAAAAGCCGTTCCCTCGGCCATACCTTGACTTCATGCATGTCTCCCCTCATGTGACAGTTCAGTGTCTGCTCCTTGAGCAATATGTATTCCTCTTGTGATTGGATGGCACCTTGGCCAACTGGCATCTGATAACTCAGAATAAAGGCAATTAATGTCTTAAATGATAAGTTCCCATAATCCAAGTCTCATATGGATTTAAAATTGAGGATAATAAATGATTGCAAAAAATGTGAATACATCTTGACTCAAAATATAATATATAATTATGCAACAATTTCAAATAATACCCTTTTTTTTACTTAGTATACAATTACTTTTGTGAAAAATCAGAACATACTTAAATACAAGTTAAAGCACAACAGAATCTCAAAGAACTTTTTTTTTTTGAAAATAGAAAACTTTTACAAATGTTCCCCTCTTTTTTTTTTTTTTGGGAATATGCTTATCAAAAATAATACTTCTAGAATCAATTTACACTTGCCATGGCAACCAATTTGCCACGGAAATGCTTTAAAGAGTTTGATCAAATAATCAGTTGAGAAAAAATAACAAAAACAAACAACTCAGAATATGGGAGCACAATACTCCTAGAATTAACATTGTATAATAAAAACAAAACCATCTTGCAATGTTTCAAAATTAGATAGATAAATGAATAGAAGAAAATACACATGGAACAATAAAAGACAATGAAATTCAAACTAAGGAAATATAAATGAATATGAACTTAATAAGAGTATTATAAAATATAAACTTGATCACATGACTATAAAAAACTTTTACAAATATTCTCCTTGTTTTAAAAACTAAGTATAAAACACAACCTCAAAAGCATGAAAATCTCTATGAAAATAAACCCATACCATTAATTTCAAAATGTATATGTAATAGCATAGAAATCCTATGTAACCTCTGAACTGATACTATTACTCTGAGTGAATTCAGAACACTTTTGATTCCGGTATCTAAAATCCCCAATACTCATATCAATACCTTGCTGCTTACTTCTACATTTCTGTAAAATATGTACCCTTCCGTGGCAAAAGAAGCGGAGTCTTGAACTATGGTGATAATTGTCATTCTTATTCAGCTTAAGTTTTTCTTCTTTAACCTCTCTATATTGTCTGTCGGGCTTTTCACCATACAAATGCTTTATAAGATTACTAATTAAAGACAAAAGAAGGTTAGCAAAATTATGAACAAAACAAGCATATCTGGAATTTAAAGAGTTTTCTAAGATTGTCTCAAAAGCACAGCCAGGCCGGGGAAGGGCTGAGCCTAAAGCGGCAAATGCAGGTAGAAAAAGTTGAGCATGCGCATCAGATCTCTGGACTTCCCAGGCAGGGGAAGCTATGGGCTTGGCCATAGGAGGAGTAGAGGGTGGGGTCTGGAGAGGAGGGGAGGGACCAGAGCAATTTGAATCAGACTTGATTTTGAACTCAGGCCTGGATTCCCCTTCCCCCACTTTGCCTCCAGGTGCTAGGGGATTAAAAGCTTCTAGAGGGTGGGTCATTGCCTCCAGGCATGCAAAATTAGAGCAACAATTAGTGTTAGAACTGGGAAAAGCTGCAGGAATCTCTTCGGGTTTCTCTGAAAAAGCATGGTTGGGAGAGGGAGAGATATTTCCTTGTGTGAGTAAGTTGCTGGCTCTTTTAACAAAAATAAAAAGAAAAATAGAAAATCCACAAAAACAAAGCATTAACATGATCTTATCTCCCATTTGTCCGGTTAAACAGACTAAAATCAAAAATAGGGTAATTAGGGAGTTTAAAAGGTCCATTCGAAAAAATTTAAAGGGAAAACACAGCCAGTGCACCAGTACTTAGCAGTTTAAAGGGAGAGGGAGGGGAAATTTCTTACCCAACCAGAAGATCAGAAGACTGAGGTTTAGCTTTCCTCTTCGTGGTCAGCCATCTGTTAAGGGCTAAAATTCTAGCTAGTCTGTCTAAAATATTTAATGAGTGGTCGCCAATAAATTATAAGCTTTAGCAAGAGTTAGACTTTTAAGCATTTATTAAGGAGAATAAGAATTTGGTAAAGAGAGAGAGAAAGGTCTAGATTCCTATCTATTAAAGGGAGAGCGCATTTCTAGCTCCCTTCTCCGCCAGAGTCCTCAGGAAAAAAAAAAGTGAGACCGAGCGCCAGTCTCTTCCTTCCTCCTCCCACTCGTCCGCGTCACTTCCTGATGCCTGGTCTTGCCCTCAAAGACCTTCGCTTCATGGGCAGAACTCCTCTACAGTAAGTATCCAGCAGGTGGCGTTATTCCAATCGTTACAGTAACAAGACTCATTTTGTCCCCATTTTCTGAGACCTCTTGTTCTGTCTAAGACTGAGTGGGAGAAGGGGTCCATTTTCATGTCTTTACTGTCATTCTCAGTGACCAAAAGGTAATGAGGCCTTGAATTTATGCCTCCCCTCCCCCCTACCCAATTACCAGAAGGTGATGAGCCATCGGCTAATGTAGCTGAATGATTGTAATATTGTCCAGAGTAGCCAAGGAGGCAAGTTCGGTTGATGAGCTTATAGATTGATATCTGTGTGTGACCTTAGACGTCATCTCATTCAACCTCATTTAGAGTATAATGTAAGTTAGGGGAAGGCTGGCATTGTTGGTTTTTCTTTGTATCCTCAGCACCTAGCCAAGTGCCTGGCACATAGTAGGTGTTTAATTAATACTTGTAGAATGAATGAAAGAAGAAAAGAGGCCTGGACAGACTGTGTATGTGAAAGATGTGGAAGAGATAGAGTTGACAAGATCTGGCAACTGATTAGATAGGAGGGGGTTACACATACACACATTCAGTGTGTATCCTGCATATTTGTATATACTGTCAGGGAGAGAGATTGGACCTCTGCTTTTATTGGCATAGGGAACTCCCTGGTGAAGAACTCCCTCTTCCAATCAGAACAATCCCTTCTCTGTAACTTACTATGTTAGAAGGCTGCCAAAAAACACTGGGAAGTTAAATGGCATTGCCAGGTGATCCTGGCCCATATATGTGAAAGGCAGGAAAGCAAAAGGTGGGATTTGTTCCCACTCGTTCAGGGAGAAATGAAGGCCAATGGAAACTCTAGCTCTTTGCTGATTGACCATGGCAACACATGACCCACCTGGGCAATCCATCTCTTACATTGGGATTACTGATGATGCTGGTAGTGGTGTTCTGAAAAGGTAATTCCAAAGAGCCCAGGTAGCCCTGGCTCACATGCCAATTTTCTCTCTACTATGAAAAATTGTACCTCATGTATACATATATGTATATGCACATACATGCAGCTATACATCATAGATAAATATGCATATATGTTACATTGTGTATTTTATATATGATCTCTCTATATGACACACTTTGAAAAGTCTTAGTCTTAGTGTAGGGTTTCATTTCATTTTGTTTTGTTTCTGTTTTGTGTGTTGTTTTTGTTTGTTTGTTTGTTTGTTTTTTTGCGGGGCAATGAGGGTTAAATGACGTGCCCAGGGTCACATAGCTGGTAAGTGTCAAGTGTCTGGGGTCAGATTTGAACTCAGGTCCTCCTGAATGCAGGGCCAATGCTTTATCCACTTTATCTACTGCACCATCTAGTTGCCCCCCTTAGTTTATTTTTAAAATTTATTAGCTTAAAATTGCATTAAGACTTTTGGAATAACACCTTATATAATTTGGGCATATATAGGAATTATTTGTGTTTAACTGTCTGTGTATCCATTCATCCATCCATTCACACACACCCCCACTCACCCCCCCTCACCTATCTTTACATCCATCCAGGCAGCTAAATGGCACAGTGGATAGAGTGCCAGACCTTGGAGTCAGAGAGACTTAGCTACCTTAGCTCTAATCTGGAATCATGCACTTTCTAGCTATGTGACCCTGGGCAAGTCACTTAACCCTGTTTGCCTTAGTTTCCTCATCTATAAAATAATATGGAGAAGGAAATTTCAAACCACTTCAGAATCTTTGCCAAGAAAATGCCAAACGGGGTCATAAGGAGTTAGACACAACTGAAATGACTAAACCACAAATCTATCTAACTACATATCACATGTATTTAGATTAAAAGAATTGATGCATGGAAAGTATCATCAACTATCTATAGCAGTATAGAAATAAAGAATTCTCTGATTTTAATAACAACAACACAACTTAAAAACTGTAACATAACATTAATCTATAGAAATTGACTGGTTCTTGGCAGGCAAAGAATCTTCTATTTGCCATAGCAAAATATAGGTTTATGGTGCATTCTGTGATTAGCCATAGGGATACAGTGGATATAAATATATTTGTAGGGCTGTCTCATGAGACTTCCTTTTAGAAATCCAGTCCCCACTACAAACTGGCCTGCTTCTCTTTATGGACTGCTGTCTTCTGGTTTTCCTTACCAGTGATTCAAAGGGCTCATTCAGGACCCTTCAGTGGACACACCTCCTTCTTGGGAGGGAAATTGTTTCTTCTCAGAGTTGGATATAAGCAAAAGAGGATGTTTTATACTTGCTATATCTGGCATTCTGTGCCCTCTGTTCCCCCTCAGAACTTCCAGGTTCTGCCTGTATTTATCCTAGTTACAGGGTTAGGAACAGTAATTTCATGCAGGGGCAGCTAGGTAGCTCAGTGGATAGAGCACTGGCCCTGGATTCAGAAGGACCTGAGTTCAAATCCGGGCTCAGACACTTGACACTTACTAGCTGTGTGACCTTGGGCAAGTCACTTAACCCTCATTTCCCTACCTCCTCAAAAAAAAAATTCCATGCAATAGTTATTATCTGAGAACTAAGATCTCCATCCAATACTTTTCAGATTCACTACATGGAGATGGGATACCAAGAAGCTTTCCATCTACTTGTTTCTTCCTTGATTCTCATTGTCATTCTTTCTCTCTGTCTGTCTCTCAGTCTCTCTGCCTCTCTCTCCCTCCCTTCATCCCTCTCTCTCTGTCTCTCTCTGTCTTTCTGTCTCTCTCCCCCTCCCTTCATATCTAACCAGTTGCCCATTCTTGTGATTTCTTTCTCTACAACATTTCTCACACTCATATAACCTCCCCTCTAGTTTCAGGCTCTCATCACCTCTCCCCTAGACTGTTGAAAGTTCCTGAGTAGTCTCTCAACCTGAAGTGTCTCCCCACCCCCCCACCCCAGTGCCCCGTCTACTCAGCTGCCAAGGTGATCATCCTGAAGCATAGGTATGACATGCTTACTCAGTGAGCTCCAGTGGCTCCCTATTATCTACAATGTCAAATATGCAGCAAGTCTCATTTGTCACTTTAAAGCTCTTCTCACCTGGCTTCCTTCCTACCTCTGTAATCTTCTTCAATTCTTCTCCCTTCACATATAGACCTTCTTGACATGCTCAACACCCAGTCTCCAATCACTGTGCCACTTGCTGTTCCTCATACCTGTACCATTCTTTCCTGTCTACCAGCTTCTGACTCTTGGAAATCTTTGGTTTCCTTTAAAACTCAACTTAAGGGGCAGCTAGATGGCACAGTGGATAAAGCGCCAGCCTTGGATTCAGGAGGACCTGAGTTCAAATCTGACATCAGACACTTGACACTTACTAGCTGTGTGACCCTGGGCAAGTCACTTAACCCCGATTGCCTCACCAAAAAAACCTAAACAAACAAACAAAAAACCTCAACTTAAGTACCACATCCTACAGGAAGTCTTTCCTGGCCCTTCCTAGCTGCTAGCGGCATCTAATATATGGTTACCTGCATCTATTCTACATGTATATATGTGCTTTGATTAATATATGATTTCCCCTAATTAGAAGGTAAACTCCTTGAGTACAGGGGTTCTATTGGCTTTTTATTTCTATCATCAGCACCCAGCACAGGGCCTGGCACATAGTAATCACTTAACCAATGTTGATTGATAGATTATTGGTGATTATTCATGTGCTACCAATACTAACACTGGTATGCTTTCATCTATGGCATAACTCTCATATCAGACCACTAGTGACCACCACTTCCTCCTTCTTCTTTTATTCCTTCTTCTCCTCTTTCTCTTCCTCCAGTTTTCTTAGGTCTCTCTTCTTTACCTTCTTTCCCCCCATAACAGTTGCTGTTCATGTCATCCAGTGTATCCTACCAGTCGTCTTGACTATTGTCCTCCCGCTAGACTCTGATGACTCTGGAGGAGAGAGCAAGGCTGATGACTTTGTGCAGCTCTGCCTCCCTTAAATCCAACTGATGTGCAAATCAAGACATCATACATGTGATACAATCATAGACATCTTGAAAGTCAGAATTGTCTTGTTTTCCAATTCTTTATCCCATAGCATGAGAGAGGCAGCATAGCATAGGATTGGTCTCAGAATTAGGAAGACCCAAATTCAAGTTGTGCCTCTGATAGAGAATTCTGGAAAATTCCAGAATACCTAAAATAGGAATTTTTCATTATATAAGAAAAAAGACACTACAAAGCCCAGGGAAAAATCCAGAAGAATTGTGGCTCTAGAAACAGACTTTCCCTTATAGGAAATAACTTTGGTGCTGCACTGAAATGCAACAATTTATGCAGGCATTTTGACAGAGTTTTGAACAAAATTTTATGTATTATATATTTGAGGGGTTTTTTTTAGAAGAAAGAGAAATTCAGCAAAACTCATCAACACATTGGAAAAAATAATATAATATGCAATGATCCTAGGCAATTAATCAATCAACTTGTACTTTGAAGAACTTACTCTCTGCTAAGTTATATAAAAGTCCCTATCCTCGAGGGACTTACCTTCTAATGAGTCAGACAACATTTAAATAAATAGAAGCATATAAGAAACATACAGAGGAAATGGAAAATAACTTTAGAGGAGAAGGCACTAGCAGCTGTGGGGGGATGGGTTTGGAAAAACCTCCTGAAGAAGGTGGCATTAGAGCTTAGTCTTGAAGGGAACCTGGGATTCTAAAAGGTGTAGGCAAGGAGTAAGGGCATAGTGAAGGAGAGCCAGTATAATGACAATGAGGTGGGAAATGCAGATGGAGGCAACTGGCTCAGGGGATAGTGTCCTGGGCCTGGAGTCAGGAAGACTTGAGTTCACATTTGACCCTAGATACTTACTAGCTGTGTGACCCTGAACAAGTAATTTATCTTCTGTGTGCTTCCATTTTCTCACCTGTGAAATGGAAATAATAATATCACCTATTTCCCAGGGATTTTGTGAGGATCAACTGAGATAACATTTACAAAGTACTTAGCATAGTTCCTGGCACATAGTAGACACTATGTTAATGCTAATGATACTACTACTACTACTACCTACTACTGCTGCTGCTGCTGCTAATGATTATTATTATTAAATGGAGTTTCAGGTATAAGGAACAATAAGAAGGCAATTATGATTGGATTCCATAGTGAATAAAGTGGAGTAACATGTGAGGAGACTAGAATGGAAAATAGGAAATGGACAGGCAATGAAGGACTTTATTCTTTTCCTCTTCATATACTTAATTTTTAAATACTTTTTTTTCAATCAGCAAGCATTTATTTTCCTCTTCCTACCTTCCCCTCCCTCACTGAAAAAAAAAACAATCAGCCAACCAAACAACCAATAAACATTGATTAGGCACCTACTATGTGCAGAGTACTGTGCTAAGTGCTGGAGATACAAAAAGAGGCAAAAGAAGATTCCCCCAAAACAAGAAAAACAAAACTTTTTTTGTTTTGTTTTTGGTGAGGCAATGGGGGTTAAGTGACTTGCCCAGGGTCACACAGCTAGTAAGTGTTAAGTGTCTGAGGCCAGATTTGAACTCAGGTACTCCTGACTTCAGGGCCGGTGCTCGATCCATTGTGCCACCTAGCTGCCCCCGAAAAACAAACTTTTAACAAATGTGCATAGTCAAATAAAAAAATTCCCAGTGTCCCAAAATGCATCTTATTCAGTATGTTTTGTCATCTCCTATTATTCAGCAAGTAAGTTGCATTCTTTATCACTGGTTTCCAGGAATCATGGTTGACCATGATTCATTGATCAGGGTTCTCAAGTCTTTCAAAATTGTTACTTTTTACAATGCTATTGTTATAATGTGAATTGTTTCCCTGGTTCTGCTCACTTCACTTTGTGTCAGTCCATAGAAGTCTTCCCAGATTTCTCTAAAACTGTCCCATCATTTCTTATAGGACAAGATATTCTATTGCATTCATATACCCTTACTTATTTAGTCATTCCCTATTTGATGGACACTCCCTTAGTTCCAAAGTTTTTTGTTTCTTTTTATTTTTGCTGCCACAGGAAGAGCTGCTATAAATGTTCTTGTATCTATAAGATATTTTTCCTCTTCTATTTCTTTGGAGTATAGACATATTGGCTTGGTTGTGAAGAGCTTTAAACACCAGATAGAGGAGCTTGTATTAGGAAACCACTGGAGTCCCTTGAAAAGGAAGGTGATGGCTAAAACCAAGTGACTGCAGAAGAGGGGATGTATGGCATCTATCCATTCAAAATTGAGAGCTGTTGGCAGAGGTACAAATGGCAAGATTTGACATCAGATTGAATATTGGGGGTTATGAGAGTTAGGAGCCTCACGATTATGAATCCAGAGTGCCAATTCTTGGATTAGAAATTGCAGAAAAGGTGCCCATTAACATTGGTAGAGGCAGTTCTGTAGCAAAGGCTTTCATTAGTCATAAAATCACATGTATAGTAGAAAAATAATCCCACAGCATAGTTACTTTCACATAGGAGGCATTTAATAAATATTGAATTGAATGAAAGAGTAGATCACTTTCTGTGGCTTTGAGAATCATATTATTCACATGTTTTCAAGTTTAGATGAAAAAATACATGAAACACATAGAAGGGAAAGTGAAGGAAGCAAGACTTTATTAAGCACCTACTATGTGTTAGGCATTGTGCAAGGTGATTTAAAAATATTAAATTCTATCCTCACCATAATCCTGTGATAGAGGTGCTATTATGATTCTCATTTTATATTTGAGGAAACTGAGGCAGGTAAAGATTAGGTGACTTGCCCAGGGTCACATGGCTAGTAAAGTGTCTGAGGCTGACTCCAGGTCTAGTGCTCTATAAACTGTGCCACCTTGAATTCAATCAATAAGCATTAGCAAACACCTACTATGTTCCAAGAACTGAGCTAGGTGCTGGGGATACAAAAATTAAAATAAAACATTTCTACCTCTCTGGGAACTTTGGGGGTTGGGGGCAGTGAACAAGTAAATGTTTAATCATATGCAAAATAAATCCAAAGTAATTCAAGAAGAATGTACTCTGACATCTGACCCAGGAAAACCCTCACATAGGAGATGGCAGATCAGGTGAGACACGAAAGGGGCCAGGAATGCCAGCAGGTGGAGGGCAGAGGGAGAAGGTAGTGTGCTTCCTGGGTCTGGGAACCAGCCAATGTGAGAAGAGATGGAAATTTGTTTATGGAGAAAATCAATGGCTAGAATCCAGACTGCATGAACAGAAGTAATATGAAACCAGCCTGAAAAGACAGGTTAGGGCCAGATTATATAAGGCTTTAAATGCCAATCACAGGAGTTTGTATTTTCTCTTAGAGACAATAGCAAGCTACTGAAGTGCTGGACAACAGAGTAAAGCCTTCTTTATGTGGCCCCTGCTGCCAAAAGGAAATTTGTGATCATCCAGTCAGGGCTTAGTTATGTTTTCCTCAGTACCATCTATGACCGAAGGGCTCAATCAGCGTGTCGGCAGGCAGGGAGAGGTGGTGCGTGTACTTAGAATAGGGAAGACTAGATTTCAAATCTTGCCTCAGTAACTCATCATGTGACCCTGGGCAGGTCATTTAATCTCTCTTAGCCCCAGTTTTTTTCATCTGTAAAATGAGAATAATGATAGTGCCTACCTCCCAGGGTGGATATAAGGATTACTTGAGATAATAATTATAAAGCATTTTGAAAACCTTAAATTGCTATGTAAATGCTAGCTAGCTACTTCTTCAGCCTGCAGCTGCCTCAACTATCCAAGATTCCCCCAGAGGAAATGACAAAACCTAGTGAGGGTCACTAGGTATACAGAGGCAAAAATTGAAAAATAATCAATCCCTTCCCTCAAGGAGCTTATGTTATAGGAGGGGGGGGGCAGTGTTAACATCATGTATATAATTTGAATCTGATGGTTTGAGGAGGGAATGAGATTTAGTTATGACTAAGGAGATGAGGAATGTCTTCTCATAGGAAATAACACATGAGCTGAACCTCGAAGAATGCTGGGAATGACTTGACTATTCTCAACAATACAATGATCCAAGACAATCCCGAAAGAATAATGATGAAACATACTATCCACCTCCAGAGAAAGAACTGATATTGGTGGAAGAGACTGAAGCATGCCATTTTTCACCTTCTTTCATTAAGTGACAAATATGGTGGTTTTGCATGTTCATATATGTATAACCCATATAGGATTGTTTGCCACCTCGGGAAGTGAGGGAAGTGAAGGAGGGATGGAGGGAGAGAGATTGGACAGAAAAATATAAATAAAAATGTTTAACCTGGAAAAAAAAGGTGGGGGAGGGGTGTGCTGGGAAGGGTATAAGAGATATAGATATAGGCATAGATATAGATATAGATATAGACATAGCTATAGACATAGACATAAATATATAAGTTGTGCATATATGAGTTATTTAGGTCTTATATAGTAATTATATTTAAACAAATTTGTCATATATATATTATTTTTACAAATTGATATGCATATGCTATTTATAAAAGTTATTTACCTGTATAAAGAAAGAAAACTGCCTGTTTATTTAAAAAAAAAGGAAGAGGGAGGGTTTCAAATGCTAAGTTATATGTACTAGAATATATCTAGGTATATCTAAATGTAATAACATAGAAAATATACATAATATATGTCATTTGTATGTGTCTATTATATCTATGTTTGAAATATGTATACAATTTAATTATAGACAACTAAAATTTTTTTAAAAGAATGCTGTCAGAGGCAATCTGAGGATTTGAAGGTGAGGAGGCATGCCTAGGCAAAGGCAAACAGGCGAGAGATGCAATTTTGTCCACTTCCAATAGCTAGAGTACAGTTAGATGAGGTTACTTTTCACCCCCTGGAGGACCTGGACTCTGATCTCCATCATCATTAGCTGATAGAAAGATTGGAATTCTTTGCAGCTAGTCATTATCCCACTAATGTTCACTGTATATTTGTGTGCTTGTGATCTCAGGATGATGGAGCTTCAAACGTGCCCATGCAGAAGCTTTTGTACTTGAAACTAGGGTTTGTGGTGCAAATTACAAATGACTGCCTTTTAAAATCAGAAAACAGCTGTGGATTTTCTTTTGTTTAACCTTTGGAGAACAGGGTGGCTCCCTAGGACTGTTTATCATCTTCTGTATTCTGAAATGTCCTGCTGTTGGTATCTTCTGAAGCTGACTTCACCAGATGAGGAGGGTCAGGAAGCTTTCATTCCTGGCACATCTGAGAAGTCCTTTTAATTTTTTGGAGAAAAAAAATAAAACCTCCTTCAAGTGAACAACTAAAGAAACCCAGGAGCCTGAGGGCCTCTCACACATTTTCCTCAGCCTTCTTCCTATCTTTTTTTTCCTTCCTAGCATGGAAAGGCAATTTAAGAGGAGGCCTTATCTCTAGATCTCCTGTATGGGGGAAGGGGGAAATCTGAGGAAAGATGAGAAAATAGGTTCAGTTTGGCTGCACTGGGTGGAGTAATGAGGATAATAATAATTCCCACTTATGTAATACTTTAAGGTTTATTATGTGTTTATAACACATTTGGGAGAGGATATAATGGGTTAGGGGGACAGAGAAGCAGTGCTGATGTTCTGGTGGAGTGGACTAGAACTGAAGTATGGAAATAGAGAGATGAGAAGAAATGAAAGACGCTGTATGTGTGATAGACACACAAAGAGACACAGAAACAAAGAGATAGAGACGCGTACATAGAGACAGAGAATATATAAAGAGAGATGTGTGGGAGAGGGTGAGGTAGACAGAAATAGAAGGGGTAAAACAGAAAGAGGGGAAAATGGTATAAAAGGAGAACAGAAAATGGGGGAATAAGAGAGAGAAGGAAGGAGGGGGAGGGAAAGAGGAAGAAGGTAATGAAGGAGAGAGAGAGAAGTAGACAGAGGGAAGAAGAAAGGTAACAGTGTGTGTGTGTGTGTGTGTGTGTGTGTGTGTGTGTGTGTGTGTGTGGGTGAGAAGGAGAGAGGAGAGAGAGAGAGATCGAGCATATCAGAAAGTTGAGTGTAGAGGAGGTGGGGAGGGGGAGGAGGGAGAGAATGCTCTAAGAATGCCAGAGAGCATGGATGATGGGAACTTATCAATAAGTAGACTTCTGGTGAACCCTCTGAATGATGGGAGGATCAGAAACACTTTTACATTCGAGTGAAGGTAAAAAAGGCAACCAGGTGCAGATACAAGAAACTTCAAAACCATGTTTAGCATGATTATATTGTAGATTTCTGCTGCTTTTCTCCTCTGAAAATCTTGCTATCCCAGCAGTGTCCTGACAGTCACACTAGGGAGTCTCAAGCATCCTAGCTGAACAATAATCTGTCAGCAGATTAATTTTTTAAGAGAGGGACTGAGACTGAGGTTGGGTGAAACAAGATATTTACTTCCTCCTGAATTCTTCGATTTAGGGTTTGGTAAAGGAGCAGTTTGCTTGATGTCTCAGTTTATCCCCTTTTACCTGTGTGCCTCACCAGTGCAGCTCTCAGAACAATGAGGCTTTGATGTCTTTGGTGGAGGGAGGACTATAGTGCAATAAAAGACAAAAGGGGCTATAGACTCAAAGTCCGGAAAATCTGAGTTTGTTTAACCTCTCTGAGCCTCTGATTCCTTACTATATAAAATAGGGACAGTAATGTAAGGGATATTTACCTTACAGTGTTGTTGGGAAGATCATTTTGTAAACTTTTTAAGTGTTAGATGAATATGTTACCATCACTGTCATCATTACCATCATCATCATGATTTTTATTATTATTACAAGTACAAGGGGTCAGCTAGGTGGCACAGTGGATAGAGCACTGGCCCTGGAGTCAGGAGGACCTGAGTTCAAATCTGACCTCAGACACTTAACACTTACTAGCTGTGTGACCCTGGGCAAGTCACTTAACCCCAATTGCCCCACACAACAAAACAAAAGTACAGAATGGTGGTGACGTGATCTGGGAGGAGCTATAGCTGTCTGTGAGGTCCTAGAATCAGGAGACCTATAATCTAGGTCAGTTCTATCACTGTCCATGTTGCCTTTGATAGTTGACTTCAGCTCTCTGAGCATCAGAGTTTGCCTCTTTCAATTGTAAAATGAACAAATCACAACAAATAAGTAACCAAAAGGTAGGTGCAGAAATTTCTTGAAGGAGAAAAGATACTGTTAATAATCATTTCAAAAATTATTATGATTTCTTTGATAATTAGAGAAAGCCAAATGAAAACAACTTTGAGATGTTTCCTTCTGGAAATTTTTTTTAGAAAGATCTGTGATATCATTGATTTGTACGTTTCCTCCAAGGATATAGATTGGAGCCCAATCCATACTTGCCCATCCTGAGCTCAGAGATCATGAGCTTACAGATTTAGAGCTAGGGGGACCACAGAAGCCATCAAACCCACTATCTTCATTTTATAGAAAAAGAAACTGAGATATAGAGAAGTTCAATGTCTTACCTGTCCAGGGTCACACAACTGCTAAGACTGAATAAGTGAATGAAATAAATGTTTATTAAATGAAAGCACCATGCTAAGTACTAAGGATATAAATATAAAATTGAGAGTCCCTACCCTTAAGGAGCTTACATTCTAATAGGAAAGACAGCACATACCGAAGAGTGGTGGCAAGGGAGAGGAATTATGGTCTGCAAAGTCAAAAGTCACAGAAATGATGCATTAACACCCTTTCCAAAGGCAATGATACATTTGATAACAGTTCTTAAAGAAAATATAGGAAGAGGAGGAAAGGGAAATGGTTCAGGATAAATAAAGCCCAAGGTCTTAGAGAGTACCAAATCCAGTGACCTAGCTCCACTGAGGCATGACCTCTGGTCATCAATTTTAGAGTAACATCAGAGAAGAAAATGTTCAGGATTAAGATGAGGACACAAGGTCCTAGTGAGCGTAGCTGAGAAAGTATTTGAACTCAGGTCTTTCTTACTACAAGTCTGGTGCTGTGTCCATCATACTTTTCTGGAGGTCTTCCATTTCTCCTGAAATCAAGAGGGAGAATTTGGCTATCTTCCTGCCAGGACTGTTTCTTGTCATGTGATAAGCCCATCAACTCCTCTTGTTATCCAATTTCCTGATGATTTCATTCATTTTTGTTATTATGAGCCCTTCATGGGTTACATGTTGAAGCCTGTTCGTCCCCATCACATGCCTCTTCATTGCCTTCTGATGACACTGATTTTTTTTTATCAGTAAAATTTTATTTTTAATAGAATTTTATTTTCCAAAATATATGCAAAAACAACATTTTAACATCAATTTTTTAAAAAAACTTTGTGTTCCAACTTCTCTTCCCCCCCTCCATTCACACCCCTCACCCACAAGAACTCAAGCAATTCAAAATAATTTATACATGAGTAGTCATGGAAAAATTCCCATGTTAGCTAGTTGTAAGAGAAAACAGTCAAAACCCCCCAAACTTCAGATTAAGGAATTGCAGCCCATCTGCAGAGAATGAACTGATAGTATCTGAAAACAGACGGAAACACATTTTAATTTTTTTTTCATTTCCTCTATGATGACACTGATTTTTAATTCTTTAGAACCAGTAGTGTTCCCTGTCTGGCTTCCATAAAGCAAGACAAACAAAATATTATCATTGAAAAGACGAGTCTTTGCTTTTGTGGAAAGTTTGGCATCAGTTAAAGAACTTTGTACTTTGCTGAAAGTAATCCTTTCTACTCTCCTTCTTTTCTTCCACTTTGGACCCAACACATTGTCTGAAAGGATGATCTGTCCCAGGTATTCATACTGTTGTTCATCCACTATAGCATTTCCATCAAAAAGCATGTTGCAATTTTGACAACAGGCATTCCACTTCATCCACTTGACCTTTCTGGTGTAGATGGACAGGCCAACTCCTTTGAGTGAATGATCTGCTATGTTTTGAAGTTTGATGTAAACAATATTTACTATAGAGAAAAGGGGAAAATGATAACAGCCTACATGCCTCAAAGAGAAGCGAATGGCTCAGTAAGTTGTATGTCAGTGTAATGGAATACGATTTTACTATAAAAAAGTGACAAGTGAGAAGACTACAAAGAGATAGGGAAAGACATACAAAGTGATGCAGAGAGAACAGCATACACATTGACTATGGCTATATAAAAATAACAGCAATCAAACTTTATAAGGAGACAGATGGAAAAGAAATCAGAAAGGTGTACAATAATAATAAGAGTTGACATTTGTATAATGCTTTAAGACTTGCAAGGCACTTTACATACATTATCTTGTTTGAGCCTCACAACATCCCTGTGAGAAAGGATTGCAAAGATATTATTCCTTTCTTCAATCACCACCCTTTTTAATAGATGAGGAAATAGAGGCTCAGAGAGTTTAAATGACTGTCTCTGGTCACACAGATCTTTCCTGACTGTAATCCTATTCCCCTATCATTCTAATTTATTAGAAATTTTTATTATTTCATTATAATTTCACTTCTCTTCTATTCTATTTGTGGGATGGTGAGGGTTAAGTGACTTGCCCAGGGTCACACAGCTAGTGTCAAGTATCTGAGGCCAGATTTGAACTCAGGTCTTATTGAATCCAGGGCGGGTGCTTTATCCACTCTGCCACCTAGCTGCCCCCTTACAATTTCTATTTTAAACCAGACTGAAAATATTTGGGGGTTTAAATTTTTGTCCTGAAATATATTTTCATATTGTATTTTTATTTGCCTCATCATAATTTTGAGATTGTTTTTATTTATAAAACAAGTATTGGGGTATATTGTTTATTTAATTACTGATATTTATTGACATTGTTTTTATTGTATAATACTACCCTTTGTTTGAGAAATTAATAATAATTATTTTAAGGAGGAGGATTGACTAGAGAAGTGGTTCTTATACATTTTGGTCTAAGGCCCCAAAAAGATTTTTGTTTTTGTGGATTATATCAATATTTACCATATCAGAAATGAAAACAACTTAATATTATTATGAAAATGGTTTTGACCTCATGTACTGCATGAAAAGATCTTAGGGACACCAAAGGGTTTCTCAGAACACACTTTGAAAACTATGGGCCAGATAATCAGAATACAAAATATGTACCTCCTCTTTCATGAGGTTTTTCCTGATTCCTATAATTAGTATATAATTGTAGATATCCATTGTACATGTTGTATTCCCCAAGGAGAATGTAAGCTCTATGAGATGAAGGATTGTTTCATTTTTATCTTTTTATCCTTAACCCTTAACATTCTATCTGGCATGCAGTAGGTATCTAATAAATGTTTATTGAATTGAATTATTGATTTCTCAGTTCTTTGATCAGGGGTATGATCAGGGCTTGAGGCTCTGTGGCATAGTAAGGGTTCAGATTTTTAATAAGACATAGTGTCTGTCTTTTTTGGAAAGTATGTCAGATTCACTATCCTGAACTTATCCTGAATGCTTGCTTCCAGTCTTCCATTTTCTGTTTCTCATAGAACCTGTCCCCCCCCCAATTTTGATGCTTTCAATCTTCAGTTGTGATTCCATGTATTCCAGTCCCACAATCCAGTACTCTGTTCTGCCCTTATTATTCTTGTATACACTTTTTATTTCTTTTCCATGTGTCTCCTTATAAAGTTGGATTGTTGTTATTTTTATGTAGCAAAACTCAGTAATTAAGCGTAGGACTCTACCTAAAAGAGGTTGGACAAAACTCCTTCCCTAAAGAAAACTCATCCACTGGGAGAAAGGAAGGCAAAGGTTAGTGGAGAAGTTGTGTATTAATTGGTTTTATAAAATCACCAGAAGAGGAAATCAAGGAAGAAGGATCCAGAAATGATTATTTCCTTCTTGTGGTTGTTGAGTTAGGTCAGAAGGGAGAAGAAAGAGTAAATGCCTTGGGTATTGGGACTATTTTCTTTCTGTCTTTGTATTCCCCAATGCTTTGCACACACATGGCAGCTGATTCCTTCATTTTTGGAATGCCTCCCACCTATATAGATGCAACTCTCTATAACTCAGAGTTTTAGAGACATGCCTGAGTATTAGACATTAGGTGATGTGATTGACTTTTGATCATATGACTATTACATGTCAGAAGTGGGGATTTAACCATTAGCTCATAGATTTTATCCAGAATAGACCTCACAGAATATCTAGTCCAAATCTCTTCAGGTTGTAGATGAGAAATCTAGAGCAAAACCGGTTAAGTGACTTGCCCAGGGTCATAGAGGTATTAAGTTAGAGAGCCATAATTCAAACTCAGGTCATTTGACTCCAAATCTAGCATGCCTTCCACTGTACCACACTGCCTCTCCCTTTTCACATAGTAGGTGTTTAGTAAATATCTGGATGAACACAGGCTCCGGAAAGGAATCTTTTGATACACATAGCTTTCAAACACGGGATGGTGGGCATTAACTCACTTTGGCACAGGGGGACCACACCCCCCCAAAAAAAAACAGGAGCAGGAAGAAGATAAAAAGAGCTTTCCCTTCTAAACTAGCATATTTAGGGTATTCTTAGTGAGAAGTTGGGGTCTGGGCTTGTTTTACCAGGACTGAAGGATTTGCAGATGCCTTGTGGTCTTTACCACTTTGATCCAAGGCCAAGTAGTCCAGCAGTCTTGCCAGGCCATTCAGCTGATAGCAAAGGTAGCTTCTAGTGGCTCCTGTTCCTGCTCAGCCAGCCACACGAGGATTGCTCATGTACAGTAATTATGAGCATTCTGCCTGGAGTTTCCATAACTCCTTTCTTCCCTCAGGAACTCAAAGCTATTACAAGCTGATGCTTATTGATCGCTCACAATTTGGAGAAGATTGTGCTTCAGACATCCAAGTCTCATTTGTCCTCCTAGCATCCTGGGGAGGGAGGCACAGAACAGTTATAAATAAATATCAGACTTTTGCTGAGGTACGAGGAGATTAAACAACTTGTTCAGCTCTTTCACAATCCAGTGTACTATGGGGGATTTTAGATTTCCAACCCAAGTGCCTTAGCCCTTGTAGAAAATATTGACTCCTACCAGGTTACATAAGTGGGGCTGATTGACTTAAAGGGAGAAAAGCTCTTATTCTCATGGAAATGGTTTAGGAGGCAAGTTGTCTACATGGAGAGACAACATGGCTTAATAGTTAGAGGTCTAGTCTTGGTGTCAGGGGAGACTGGGATTCTAATTTCACTTTAAGATCTTACCAACTATGTAACCATGAGCAAGTCAATTAATTTCTCTAAGCTTTAGTTTATCAAGTAAGTTAATTAACCTCTCTGAGACTTAGTTTCTTCCTCTGTAAAATGGACATGATAATATAAATAGAGTCTAGCTCACAGGGTAGTTATGAGGGGAAAATGAGATATTATCTATAAAAGATTATATCTATAAAGGAATAATAATAAAGATTATTATCATCATCATCATTATTATTTATTACAGAATCCTAACATTTTAGACAGAAGGTAACTATGCAATCATCTAGAAGGCTAGAGGATACAGCTGATAGAGCACTGGACCTACAGTCAGGAAGACCTCAGGCATTTCCTATCTTTGTGACCCTGGACAAGTCACTTAATCTTTATATGCCTCAGTTTCCTCGAATGTAAAGTGGAGATCATAATAGTACCTACCTTCCAGGTTTGTGGAAAGGATAAAATGAAATAATACTTGTAAAGAGCATTGAGTGCTATATAAATTATTATTATTATAATTATTATTAAGCACAATATATACCCCACAAAGACTCAGTTTTTAAAAATACCTGCTGTGTCCTTTGCTTATCACCTTTCGGTGATGGGGACTCCATTACTTTCTAATGCAACATATTGTTATATAGGCCAGAAACCATTGTAGCTTCCTTCGGCTTGCATATGTCATCTAGGCATTGACTCCAGGATAGAAAAGAGAGTGTAATACAGTGGAAAACACAATGGATTTGGATTCAGAACATTTATATTCAAATCTTAGGAATACCTCTATTGGTATCTTGGAGTAGTGGACAGCGTATTAGACTTGCAGTTTTGAAGACTTGGGTTCAAAGCAGGCTTTGGATGCTTCCTGTGTGACTTGGGCAAGTTACTCCATGTCTCTAAGCCTCAGTTTCCTCAATTGTAAAGTTAGAGAAGGGGTTGTAACCTCTAAGGTTACCTCCAGTTTTAAATCTATGATCTTATGATCCTAGTAGGCACCTACTTTGTGTAAGACACTTTGATTCTATAAGACAGTACTGTGGGTTAAACACTACTTTGAGGTTAAGAGATATACCTAAAACCTAGATGATAACATATATTTCCTGGGAAGCCACTACTCCAATAGAACTCATTCCCCTTTTGGATAACTTTAATTGTTAGGAAATATTCTCTTATGTTGTCTATTTTTGCTCTTAGCAACTTACACCCAATTGTTCCTTGTAATTACTTTACAAAGGGACTTTTTTATTCCATGTATTCTATCCAGCCAAGGTAAATTTAATGATTCAATAATTGAAATGACTGAGGGGTTTCTTTAAGTGGTCAAGGAACTCCAAAAGAAGATAGAGGAGTCTGGTGGGAAGTGATCAAAGATTGAAAATTGAGGGGAGAGAAGGCAATGGAGAAATAGATGAAAGGAGACATGGACAAAGTTTCAGATCAACTGTTTCTCTTCAGGCCTAAGGGTCAACCACTATAGGAGTTTTTGTTAATCATGCCTATAGCTGCAAGCCAGAGCAAAGATGGAAAGTCTGGGCATTATCAATGAATCTCAGATTTGGAAGGGACTGTCAAGACTATCTAATCCATGATCATTTTGGGGTCACACACTGGTGTTTTTGCCACTTTGGCACACACAGTTGAGCATCATCGTTGAGTTGCCCCATTTTCAAATATGATGATCATCATTTTGTACATTGAAGCACATACGGGACAGCCAAGCCTGCCTCTGAATGTCCAGATGGGGTTTGCCCAAGGGCAGGGAACCATTCAGAACCAAGCTGTGTCAACAGACTTTGAGACAGGGTTTTTGATAATGTAACCATGAGGTTGCCTCTCACTTGAGTTAAAAGAATAAAGTAAATATAAATAAAATAAAACAAATAAAGTAAAAAAAAATAACTATGAACTCTGTAGAAGTTGTGATTCATTCATTCAGCTTACTTGTATCATAAACCAACTCTGTATAAAGTACTATGTTAGGAGAGATAATAGTCTTATAAAGGACCATGTCTTACCTCATGGAAATTAATGGTCTTCTAGATATCAGATATAATTGTAATATGCAATGATTTTTTAATTTTAGTAAATATTTTTATTTAAACTTTGAGTTCCAAATTCTACCGCTCCTTCCCTCCCTTCCCTCATTCCTTCCTAAGGTGGTAAACAGTCATATATAGATTACACATGTGGAATTATGTAAAACATTACCACATTATTCATTTTGTATAAGAAAACTCAAATAAAAGAAAAAGAGTGAAAAATAGCACACTCCAGTCTGTGTTCAGTCAATAATAGTTCTTTCTTTGGAGGTGGATAGTATGCTTCATCATTAGTCCTTTGGGATTGTCTTGGATCACTATATTGTTGAAAGTAGTTAAGTCTTTCACAGTTCATCAAACAATATTGCTATCACAGTGCACAACATTCTCCTGGTTCTGCTCATTTCACTATACATCAGTTCATACAAGTCTTTCCAGACGTTTCTAAAATCATCCTGCTTGTCATTTCTTATATCACAATAATATTCCATCACAATCATATACCACAGCTTATTTATCTATTCCCCAATTGTGATGGGCGTTCTTTTAATTTCCAATTTTTAGCCCCCACAAAAAGAGTTGCTAGAAATATTTTTGTACAAATAGGTCTTTTTCTCTTTTTTTGGATGTCTTTGTGATATAACCCTAGTAGTGGTATTACTGGATCTAAGGGTATGCAAAGTTTTATAGCCCTTTGGGCATAGTTCCAAATTGTTCTCCAGAATGATTGGGTGAGTTCACAACTCCAGCAACAGTGGATTGGCGACTCAGTTTTCCCACATCCCCTTCAACATCCAACATTTTCCTTTGTTGTCATATTTGCCACTCTGATAGGTGTGAGGCAAAACTTCAGAGTTGTTTTAATTTGAATTTTCTGATCTATAGTGATTTAAAGCATTTTTCATATTATTATAGATAGTTTCATCTGAAAATTGCCTGTTCATATCATTTGACCATTTGTCATTTGGAGAATGACTTGTATAAATTTGACTTTGTTCTCAGTATATTTGAGAAATGAAACCTTTATCAGTGATATTTGTGGCAAAAATGCCTTTTCAGTTTTCTGCCTTCCTTATAATTTTGGCTATTTTGGTTTTTATGAAAAAGTGCTTTTTAATTTTATACAATTAAATATATCTCTTACACTTTTTAATGCTCTCTAAATCTTCTTTGGTCCTAAATTCTCCCCCGTTCATAATTCTGACAGATAAACCATGCCAAGTTCTCTTAATTTGCTTATAATATCACTTTTTATGTGTAAATCACATACCTATTTTGACCTTATTTTAGTACACTGTGTGAGATATTGGTCTATACCTAGTTTCTGCCATACTGTTTTCCAGTTTTCCTAGCAGTTTGTCAAAGAATGAGTTTTTGTTCCAAAAGCTTGGATCTTTTGGTTTATTATATGCTAGATTACTACAATCACTTAATATAGTGTAATTCATACCTATTCTATTCCACTGATCCACTACTCTATTTGTTAGTATTATATTTTGATAATTACCACTTTATAACCCAGTTTGATATCTGGTACTTCTAGGCTACATTCTTTCATATTTTTTTCATTGATTGATTTTCTTGTTTTTTGTTTTGTTTTGTTTTGTGTGTGAGGCAGCTGGGTTTAAGTGACTTGCCCAGGGTCACACAACTAGTAAGTGTTAAGTGTCTGAGGCCGAACTTGAACTCAGGTCCTCCTGAATCCAGGGCCTGTACTGTATCCACTGTGCCACATATCTGCCCCCATTGATTTTCTTGATAGCCTGGAGCTTTTGATCTTCCAGATGAATTGTTATTATTTTTTTCTAGCTCTATAATTTTTTGATAGTTTGACTGGTATTGCACTAAATAAATCAATTTAGGTAGGATTGTCATTTTTATTATATTGGCTTGGCCTACCCATGAGAAATTAATATTTTTCTAATTGTTTAGATCTGACTTTATTTTTGTGAAAAGTGTTTTATAGTTGTGTTCATAGTTTCTGTATTTGTCTTGGCAGTTAGACTCTTAAGTATTTTATATTGTCTACAGTTATTTTAAATGGAATTTCTATTTTTATCTGTTGTTGCTGGACTTTGTTGGTAATATGTAAAAATGCTGATGATTTATGTGGGTTTATTTTGTATCCTGCAACTTTGCTAAAGTTGTTAATATTTTCAAGTAGTTTTTAATGATTTTCTAAGTATAACTTCATATGATCTGCAGAGTGATAATTTTGTTTCTTCATTGCCTATTTTAATTTCTTTAATTTCTTTTTCTTCCCTTATTGCTATAGTTAACATTTCCAGTACATCATTAAATAATAGAGGTGATGATGATGGGCATCCTTGCTTCACCCCTGATTGTATTGGGAAGGCTTCTAGCTTATCTTCTCAACAATACTTCTTAAGCACAGCTGATGTTAGAAGAGATAGTGAAAAACATCTATTCTAACTCTTTCATTTTACAGATGAGGAAACTGAGGCAAATAGGGTTAAATGACTTGTCCGGGATCAAAATGTAATAAATATCTGAGTCTTGAGGTCCACAATAGATAGAGCACTGGGCCCTAGAGTCAGAAATATCTGAGTTCAAATCCAGCCTCAGACACTTACTAGGTGTGTGACTTTTCCCTTCAGGCCTTCAAAGGAACACTAGATCACCATTTGCTAGAAACAAATCACAAGAGACTCCTACTCTAATATGGCTTGAACTAGATACTCACTGAAGTGTTTCTGAGATTCTCTGTTTCCATAAGAGGCTATCAGAAGCAGAGAGCTGGTTTCCTATAAAAAAGAAGACCTAAGGGCATGGAGTTTTTCAGAGGTAGGATTTCACTTCTATTGTCACCAGGCAAGGCTTCTGTGTGGGGTTGTCTATTTTTTCCAGTTTGTTGCCCAGAAAATGTATTCTTTTCAGAGCTCATTTCACTCTTCAATGCACGGAATCTTGCAGCTGATGCTCTTTAACCTGTTGGAAAAGGATTTGTTTTAATTTTGCTTTTTAAGCAAGTGAATCAGTCACAGCAGAGAAATGCCAGAGGCCTGGCATTTCAGGGAAGGACAAATGCAAGTCTACCCCTGAGGAACCTAGGTCACTTTAGAAAAATAGGAAAAGCATTTCTTATGGACAGCCTTCATTTTAAGTGAACTAGTTAATAAAATTTGGTATCTGCAAAAAATAAAATAATTTAAGCTAGAAACAAACTTAATGTACATACTCTGAAGACTCCCAGTGTCTAGAGCAGATCAAGCATCATCTTTAAGTTTTGTGTGTGTGTGTGTGTATGTGTATGTGTGTGTGTGTAATGGACAAAAAATTCAGATGGGCAATGAATGAGGCTCAGAGTTAAGATCAGGCTGGATTGCTTTTGGAAAATTGTGCCTTACTTTTAATGACCCCAAGCCTCTCCCTGAAACAAAGACTCATTCTCCTAACAGTAATATTCTTCTACTGATGACAGCAAGCCTTGGAATACAAAAGTTTTCAAATAATTAAAGTTGAAAGCTTTCTAAAGGCCAATGGAGTGTCTTATCGTAGATGTGAATAAGCTTTAACAAAGGTCAATCAGAGATTATGTGGGAGAAGTGGTGGTGTAAAGGATGACCTTGAATCAGGAAGACCTGGGTTTCAATCCTGCCTCACATACTTACAAGTGGTATAACCTTGTGTAAATCACTAAAGGCACCCTGATCCTCGGTTACCTCACCTGCAAAATCAGAATAATAATAGCATTTATCTCATGGGATTATTGTGGAAAATAAAGAGAATACACACACATATACATATGTGTGTATATTCTTTCCTTTATTCTCCACAATTTTATACACACACATACATACATACATATATATATGTGTATATATATATATATAAACATACATATGTGTGTGTGTATAAACTGCTTTGGCAACCATAAAGTGATATATAAATGTTAGCTCTTATCATTGTTATTATCTAGTTTTGGAATGGGCCTTACGACTCAAGTAGTCTCTTATTTTACAGATGAGGAAACTGACACACAGAGAGTATAAATGATTTGCTGAGCTCACATCAATTGGGCAGTTCAAGGAATGTATCTTTTCTATCTTCTTCCCCCTATCCCCACAAAAAAGTCCATTTTTGGAAATCTTTGGAATAAAAAGTTTTGATAAAGTTGTAATTACCATGTCATCTGACCATATTATTTATTACTCTGTCTGGATATTGTACTGCCCTTATCTTGACTTTATTGGGTTTTTTTCTTTGCCTTCTGTTCTCTTTCTTGATAACATAATCCCCTATTGCCTGCTTACTCCTAATTAGCAGATCCTCAAAGAGGAAAAGAAAAGTCAGAAATGTGTGCAAGATTTTAAAATTACAACATACAGATACATAGACTTTCCCCCATTATCCAGTATCAATCCTGCTATGGGTCTTCCTAAGATTCATAGACAACTCAGCTGGTTACCCTCAAGTTCATAGGCTCCAAAAGCTGCTACATTATACCAGCCTTCTGAGGATTTTCTTTGCCTTTTTTTTGAGGCAATCGGGGTTAAGTGACTTTCCTAGCATCGCACAGATAGTAAGTATCTGAGGCTGAATTTGAATTCAAGCCCTCCTGAATTCAGGGCCAGTGCTCTATCCACTGTGCCACATAGATGCCCCATTCTTTAGTTCTTTCAGTATGCCCCTTAGGTCTTCCTTTTAAAGGAGGGATGGATACCCATTCTCTGGGCAACATTTTCCCCATTCCTTTGAGAATTTCCCATTCCTTTGGTTTATGGGGTCATAGACTTTAAATCTGGAAACACACCTTAACAATTATCTCTGTCAGGTAGGTGGTGCAGTGGATAAAACACCGGCCCTGGTTTCAGGAGGACCTGAGTTCAAATTCAGCCTCAGACACTTGACACTTACTGGCTGTGTGACCCTGGGCAAGTCACTTAACCACAATTGCCTCACCCCCCCAAAAAATAGAACAATTATCTTGGTCAACCTTTTTAAAAAGAAGGAATTTAGTCTCAGAGAGGGGATGTAATTTATTCCAAGTGTCATGCCTTAAGTAGCAGAGGGAAGATTCTGAATTCCTGATCTTCCAATGTGACAAGATAAAGATATATCAAAAGATTGGTTGGGTAGCTTGAGAGGCAGAGTGTTGTAGTGAATATAGCACACTGGAGTTGGAATTAGAAAGACCTGAGTTCCAGTCATGTCAAAGACATTAATTGACTGTGTGACCCTGGACCATTTATTCTACATCTATGGGTCTCTATTGCCCCATCTATAAAATGAAAGAGTTAGATTCAAATACCAAGATCCATTCCAACTTTAATTCTATGATCCTAATATCCCTTGAACTCTGAAATAGATTAGAAGGGGAAAAGAATGGAGTCAGAAAGACTTGTTAGTAGGCTATCAAATTAATTCAGGTAGGAGATAAGAAGGACCTGGAGGGAGTAGAGTGAAAATAGAGAGGATGGGACAGATGTAAAAATGTTTTAAAGATGAAATTAATGAGACTTGGTGATTGATGGGATGAGAGAGAGGAAAAATTCTGATAGAAACCCACAACTTCATATGTTGGTGATGGAAATGGTAATCCCAGAGTAAATATGATGGCAAGAATAATCAGATACTAAGTTATGCTAAAATATGCAAGAAATTTAAGTAGTATTTTTGTGAGAAAGTAATAGAGAAGTGAGGAACTCTTGTGCTTTCTCATTGACGTTTATGTTTCTTCTTCAAATACTTACACATACTTCAAATATTTGAGAATACTTCCCTTCCCACCAACTCAAGTCTTCTCTAGCCTAAACAGCCTTAGTTCCTTCCAAATGATTCTCATGGGGAATCTAAGTGGCACAGTAGAGTTCAAATCTCACCTCTGACACTTATTGGCTGTGTGACTCTGGGCAAGTCACTTAATCCCAAATGCCTTAAATATTTGATTCATCTCCAGTCATCCTGATATATAGCCACTGGACCCAGTTCGAGGAGAGATTGAGGTTGGTGACCTTGTAAAGCCTTTCCTCGATTAAAAAAAAATCCAATTCACTGCAAGTCATGACATCAGCCTTATGTTATAATCCTCTTTGAGAACAAAGGACAAACAGCAACATATTACCTAATCTCAAGATCCTTCACTGACTTCATTGTTCTCCTTTTGACTTTTCAGCATATCAATTTCCTTCCTAATAATAATAATAATAATGATAATAGTAGCTAGTATTTCCATAGTATTTTAAGGTTTACAAAACGCTTTACAAATATTATCTCATTCGATACTCAAAACAACCATGTGAGCTAAATACTCTTATTATACTCATTTTACAGATGGGGAAACTGAGTCTGAGAGAGATCAGGTGATTTGCCCATGGTCACATAGCTGATAAGTATCTGGGGCAGGATTTGAACTCAGAATCCCCTGACTCCATGTCTGACATTTTCTCCACTGTGTCACCTAGCTGTTTGCTAAAATATGACATGCAGAGCCAAACACAATACCCCATTTGTGGGGGCTGACCAGGTCACAGTACTGCAATATCATCATATTCCTTATCATCTCTTTTTACTTACATAGCCTGAAATCATGTTGATTTATTTGACTACCATAACATACTTTTGACTCATGTTGAGTTTAAATCTATTACTACTCTTAGATTCTTTTCAGACCAACTATTTTCTAGTCCTGCCTCTTCAAACTGTAATTGTGAAGTTATATTTTTAACTCATGTTTGTTATATCTATTCAGTTTCTTCTTCTTAGATTCAGCACAGTGTTCTAACCTACCAAATCCTTTTGGATCCTGTCTCTGTCCCCCAGTGGGCTTTTTACCATCTGCACATTTGATCAGCATTCCCTCTGTGGCTTTATCCAAGTCATCAATAAAAGTGTTAAACAGCACGGGGCCAATTGTAGCTTTCTCTTAATCATGTAATCATTTAGTCTTCTTCTCCTGAACATTCTCCAACTTGTTAACATCTCTGCTAAAATGTGATTGCCAGAAGGGAACAGTCACCCAAGTGTGGTCTCAGCAGGGCAGAGGAAGGTGGAATTGTCAGCACCTTCAACCTAAAGACGATGCTTCAATGTATGGAGCCTCACATCACATTGGGTTCGTTTTGCTGTTATTGTTTGTGTTTTCAAATAAAATTATTGAGTCACAGTGAGATTTTTGTCCAACAAAAAGCCTTTTCAAGAGAAATGTTTTCTAGCAACCTACCCCGATCCACCCCTCCGATTTGTCCTTGTACTTGTGGGCATTGTTACAAAACCTAAGCCCATTTACAGAAGAAGATGAAAAGAATTTCAGAAGGGGAAACAGACTGGTCAGTTTTGTTACTACTGTGTTAAATTCAAAATATACTTTATAAAGGCTGCATTTAAGAGAAATTTGTGATTTCATATTCAATCCTTTTTGTTTTCTGTATATTAAGGTACTGGTATTTTCCATGTTTATTGAGTACATGATAATAAAGAACATCAAAGTAAATTAAGTACAGTATCATAGGATTATAGATTTAGATCTGGAAAGAAGGAAAGAAGAAAGGGGGGAAAAAGGAATGAGGGAAGAAAGGAAGAAAAGAAGAAAGTGCTTTATAAATCTTATCTCATTTGATCCTTACAACAACCATGCAAGGTAGGGACTTTTATTATTCTCATTTTATGGATGAGGAAACTGAGACTGAGAAGGCAAGTGACTTAGCCATATTCATAAGGAAGGAAGAAAAGAAGGAAGAAAAATAAGTATCCATTAAATACCTACTATTGGGAAGAACTAAGTTAAAATCTGGATTTAGCCATTTACTACCTATGTGACTCTGGGCAAATCACTTAACTGTTTGCCTCAGTTTCCTCATTTGTAAAATGAGCTGGAGAAGGAAATGGCAAGCCACTCTAGTATTTTTGCCAAGAAATCCCCGAATGGGGTCATGAAGAGTCAGACATGAATGAACAGCAACAACATTACATGCACTGTGCTAAGCAGTTTACAAATACTATTTTATTTGATCCTAACAACCCAAGGAGGGAGGTGCTATTATCCCCATTTTAGAGTTGAGGAAACTGAGACAGAGGTGAAATGATTTACCCAGGGTCTCAGAGCTATAAAGTGTCTGAGGCCAAATTTGAACTCAGGTGTTTCTGACTGTAAAACCAACACTATCCATTGCACCATCTAGTGTAACTCTCTCCTTTTAATGGAGAGGAAGCAGGCCTAGAGAAAGTTAAGGTTAAATGCTTGCCCAACCAGCTCATGCAGGGGATCTAGGATCATAACTTTGGAGCTAGGAGAGAATGTACCAATTTAATCCAATCCTTTTATTTAACAAATAAGAAATGGGTCACAGAGAAGTTTAGTGATTTACCCAAGGTCAAACATTCAGCCTTTACCTCAATCTCCCCCTGGATCTTTCCTTGATTTCTGACTCTGTATACTTCCTTATGGCCAATAATATATATTTAATGTTTAATATCTAACCTTTCTTTCTTTATACCATATACACTTCCCAATATGTATTTCCCTTCTCATTCCCTGGAAGCCTCCCCTTGTCACTCAATAAATATTTAGTGTCTACTATGTACCAGGCACTGCATTAAGTGCTGGAGAAAAACGGTCAAGCAACCAACATTTCCAAGGATTGCATCTGAGAGTGTATGTTGCAATGAGCATCATGAATTCCCCCTCCCCACTGCCAAACCTCTAAAGTAGGGTGACCTTACATCAATATCCATCCTTTGGAGCCATTATCAGTCATTGGATTGCATTTGATCTGTGTTCAGCTGCCAGGCTATGTTGTTTTCATTGGCAAACCATGGGGTCCCAATTCCCAGATACGGTCCTGAAGCTTACTTTGCCTCCTTGGCTCTGCCTGGGAAGGAGCTTGCACTGTAGGCAGTAATGCATGTAGGTGGGCATGCATGCATAAGGGAGTGATTTTGCACTCTAACTATGATGCTGCAATGAAACTGGGACCACGTAGTCCTAAACATCAGCTCACAAACAGACTAGTCTGTTTGGCCACCAGATATTATATTTGCGTGAGTGAATGATTGTTTTCTAAGAGCTTGTGTCCAGCTGTTCTCTCCCTGTGTAGCCATGATAAGTATGGGCCCCGTGCTGTTCCTCTTTAAGGGTTTAAATGAGGTTAACCAGCCTGGATTGAGTAGAAAGCACCTCTGGTTATTAGAACAGAGAGGAGGTCAGTTCTCCTGCAGAGGAAGGAATAGTTTCTCAGAGTGATGCTCAGATCAACACTTTAGCATATTAGTGAAGCCTTGTTTTTGGAGCAAACCCAAGAACCTCTGCAGTATTTACTTATTTCAAAACATCTCTTCTAATTGGAGAAAATGAGGTTTTCGATAACTTCCTTCTGAATTGTTAATGCTAGATACTGCCAGGGGGGTATGGTCTAGTGATGATAACTTTCATTCCACTAAGAGAAGGAACATCATAATAGATAGAATTACTAGACTTAGAATCAGGAGGACTTGGGTTTAAATCCCACCTGGGACACTTACTAGCTCTATAACCGTGGCCAACTCACTTAGCCTCTTTCTGTTGATCCTCTGTAAAAAGAGGGTCCCTTTCAGCTCTCAATATGATTCTGCAATTCATAAGAAAAAGTCACACAGCATAGGCCCACTGTAGCAAGGGTATATGCATAGGAAGTTTAAAAATTAGGAGCAGCTAGGTGGTGCAGTGGATAAAGCACCGGCCCTGGATTCAGGAGGACCTGAGTTCAAATCCAACCTCAGACACTTGACACTCACTAGCTGTGTGACCCTGGGCAAGTCACTTAACCCCTATTGCCCTGAAAAAAAAGTGATATTTTATGGGAGAACTCTCCTTTATTTCAGGGCACACTACAGAACATTTACTTCTGGAATCATAATTTTCCCATTCTGATGGTGTTTTCCTGATTGGCCATGTGTCTTTTAACTTCATGGCTTAATAAAGGTGTTATCAAAGGCCTTTAGCAAGAAAGGACATAAATAAATCATAGAATCTGATTTGGAAGGGAGGTCAGAGGGTATCTAGTCCAACCCTTCTTCAGGCAAGAATGTAAAAATCTTTTCTTTTTTTGTGAGGCAATTGGGGTTAAGTGACTTGCCCAGGGTCACACAGCTAGTAATTGTTAAGTGTCTGAGGCTGGATTTGAACTCAGGTCCTCCTGAATCCAGGGCTGGTACTCTATCCACTGCACCACCTAGCTGCCCCAAGAATCTTTTCTACAGCATGCTCAACAAGTAATCAACTACCCTCTGTTTGAAGACTACCAATGAGGAAGAGCCAGCTACCTCCCAACACAGCCCATTCCAATTTGGGAAAACTCTCATTGTTAGAAGGGCTAATTTTTCCCCTTATTCCTTATGTCAAGCATCAGCTGAGTTCTTTGCAACTTCGCCCACTTTGTTCCTCATTCTTCCCTCTAGGGTCATGTGGGCAAAGACCCCAAGAATGGGGTTGCATTGGGGGGTGGCCGGTGATCCACAGAGCAGCTCTACTAGAAGGGCAGTTTAGGGTTTGCCATCCACTTTTCTTTTTCCTGCTTCCCAGCATATCAATCAATCAGCAAGCATTTATTAAATGTACCTACTGTGTGCTAGGTACTGGGGTGGGGGGGCCAATGCAGAGAATGGGAGAATCTTATAAATTCATCCTAGACCCTCTTCTCTTCTCCCTCTGCAGTCTCTTTTGGTAGAAGTCATTAGCTCCCATCAGTTTAACTGTCATCTCTGTACATTTGTCTCTGTGTACCCAGCCCCAGTCTCTCACTTGAGCTTTGGTCATTATCAGTGTCTATTGGAAATTTCAAACTGGCTGACCCAAACGGAAGTCATTATCCTACCTGCCCCTCCCACCCCCCAACAGAAAACCTCCCCAGGTTCTAAACTTCCTCATTTCTATCAAAGGCACCTTTGTGATCTTGACTTTATCCTAGAATCTTTATTCTCTCTCTCTGTCACCCCACCCATACCCAATCAGTTGCAAAATCTTCCTATTTCTGTCTTCATGACATCTCTTGAATGTGATCCCTTCTTTCCATTCACAAATTTACAATATTGTTTCAGGCCCTCATTACCTCTTGGCCAGATTGTTGTGATAGCTTCCTAATTGGTTTCCCTTTCTCAAATCTGGCCCCACTCCAGTCAGTTCCCCTTCCTTTCTCTAATCTCTCCCTTTCTGCAAGTTCCTTTCTCTTCCCTCTAAACACAATCATTTCGCTCCCATCTTTAAAATACTCTCACTACATATTACTATGTAAACTATTTTCCCTATAGCTCGCTTTCCTCTGTGAATAAACTCCTTGAAAAATGTTGTCTACACTTAGTACTTACACTCTGTTCTCTCACTCACTTGTTTTTTTTTTTTATTTTATTTTATTTTATTTTGGCAGGGCAATGAGGGTTAAGTGACTTGCCCAGGGCCACACAGCTAGTAAGTGTCAAGTGTCTGAGGCTGGATTTGAACTCAGGTTCTCTTGAATTCAGGGCCAGTGCTTTATCCACTGCGCCACCTAGCTGCCCCCTCTCACTCACTTGTAAACCCTCAGAAATCTCTCTTTAGATCTCATCATTTAAGAGGAATTATCTTCTTTAAAGCTATAAACTATCTTTTAATTGCCAGATCTAAAATATTTTTCTCTATCTTCATCCTTCTTTACCCCTCTCAAGCCTTTGGCACTGATAATACTTTCTTCCTAGATGCTCACTCCTTTTTGAGTTTTCATGACACTGCTCACTACTAATTTTACTTTTATCTGGCTGACCTCTTCTCAGTTCTTCTTTGGATAATCATACCCTAAGTCCTATTCACTTAGCTGTGGATGGACCTCAAGGCTCTGTCATAAGCTCTCTTTTTTCTCTTTATACCTTTTCACTTGATGATCTCATCAATTTCCATGGATTTAATTATCATCTCTGTCAAAATGACTCCAAGATCTTAATATCCTCAAGTAATCTCTCTCCAGATCTCCATTCTTCCATTTCAAAATACCCACTAGAAAAGTCATATTGGTTATCAAACAGGCATCTTAAACTCAACATGTCCAACACAGAACTCAATCTTTCCCACCAAACCCATCCCTCTTCCAAATTGCACTATCACTGCTGAAGGCACCACAGTCCTTCCAGTCAAAGTTCAAAACCTTGGCATCATCCTTGACTCCTTGTTCTCCTGCCAAATATCCAACCAGCAACCAAATCTTGTCATTTATCTCCCCATAACACCCTCTGTTATTTCCTCTTCTCTCCTCTCACAAAATTCAGATCCTAATCACTTCTTACCTGGACCATTGCAATTACTTCTTATTTGGTCTCTCTGCCTCAAATGTCTCCCTATTCCTATCCATTTTTCTCTCAGCTGCCAAACCCTAGGTCTGACCATGTCATACCCTTACTCAATAAACTCCAGGAGATTTTGATATAATAATAATAGCAATAGTAATAACAACAACAAATATGTAGCACTACTATATGCTAGGCACTGTGCTACGTGCTTTATAAATATTATCTCATTTGATCCTCACAACATCCTTGCCAGGCAGTTGCTGTTGTCACAATTTTTATAGATGAGGAAACTGAGGCAGATAGTACATAGAGTGCCCAGGGGGTCACATAGTTGGTGTCTGAGGTCAGGTTGGAACTCAGGTCTTTCCCACTCCAGGCAAAACACTGTATCTATCCACTTCACCACCTATCTTCCTCTTGTTGTTGGTCAGTTGTCTCCAACTCCTCATGATTACATTTGGCATTTTCTTGGCAAAATGCTGGAATGGTTTTCCATTTCCTTCTGCAGCCCATTTTACAGATGAGAAAACTAAAGCAAACAAGGTTAACTGATTTACCCAGGGTCACACAGTTAGTAAGTGTCTGAAGCCAGATTTGAACTCATTGAGATGAGTCTTTTGACTCCAGGACTCGCGCTCTATCCATTGGGTCACCTAGCTGCCTCTAAGGCAAAACAGTCAGTCTCCTGCTTTCCTATCTTTGCATAGGCAGAATGTTCTCTTTCTTCAGTCCCTCTCCTAGGAATTCTCAGTTTCCTTCAAAGCTCAGCTCAATCACCACCTTCTACAGGAGACATTTCTTGATTACCTTGCTTGTTAGTGGTTCTCTCTACCCTCTGAAATTACTTTTCAACTATTTTGTATTTATATAGCAAAAGGAAACTTTCTAACTACAAATTGAAAGATGATCAAGTATATTGGGAACAACAACAACAACAATAGATTTGGAGTCAGAAGAACAGATTTTGAATCTCAGCTCTGCAGTTTACAACCTATGTGACCTTGGGAGCATCACTTAACATCTCTGTGCCTCAGTTTCAGCATCTAGAAAGTCTACCCTGCCATTTTTTCTAGCTCTGGATCCAGTGTAGTGTAAGGAAGGAAACATCATTTTTGCTGCTTACAGATTTGGAAAAAACAAACAAGTATTCTCTCTTGTCTCCTGTCAGGCAGAAGGCAGCTGATAGATTTAATGAAAAGTTATTATTGTGTGAATTGTGATGGCTGTTTGGTCTCCTTTGGATACCAGGCAAGATTGGCACTATTTCTGCTATCTCTTTTGAATTGTATGCAATTTTTTTCTAAAGAATTGGAGGCATTTTTTTTCATGGAGAATGCATGTAAAAATCTTTCGGTTTGGTTTTTTTGTATTCCCAGCACTTGACACAGTGTCTGACACATAGTAGGTGCTTCACAAGTTCACCCTTGCTGTCATTATTGACAAGCATTTATTACATCATTATAATGTGCTAGACACTGGGTATACATAGGAGGACAAAAATATAATTTCTGCCCTCAGGGAGCTCACAGTTTAATAGGAGAGACAACATACAAGCCGTTATATACATATGATAGATACAGGGTAAATGAGAATGTGAAGAGTGGGAGAGATCTCTTATAGAAGGTAGTGTTTGAGTTGAGTTTGGAAGGAATTGTTGAATTGAAGACTACACTTACACTGATTATAACCGGATCATGGTTTGTCTTCTGGTGCATCAATTGTGAATGAAGAATGAGCCCTGAAGAATGAGTCAGGAACATGTATGTCTGTTTTTGTCTTTGACACATTAGTTATGTGACTTTGGACAAATCTTGTTGCTTCCCTGAGCTCCAGTTCCCTCAGTAAAAAGGGGGAAGTGGCAGCGTTTGATAAGCCCAAGAGAACAGCAAAACTACTAGAAAAGTTTTTAAGTGCTTTGGAAATAAAAAGATCAGAAGCTTACATCACAAACCAGGATGAAATTTATTAGCATAATAATAATAATAATAAAATTATAAAGAACCTACTATGTGCCAATCACACACACACATATACGTATATGATGGTTGATATATATATATATATATATATATATATATATATATATATATATATATATATATATATATATATATATATATATATATATATATATATATATATATATATTCCAGTTAGGCAGTCATCAGTGTTAGTCCCTATATGAAGTTGTAAGGATACTTATTTTCCTTCAGTCATTCCAGTCGTGTCATACTCTTCATGACCTCATTTGAGGTTTAATGGCAAAGAAACTATGATTTGCTATTTCCTTCTCCAGTTCATTTTCTAGATGAGGAAAATGAGGTGTACTCTTGCTCAGGGTCACATGACTAGGAAGTGTCTGAGGCTGGATTTGAACTTACATTCATTTGAATTCACAAAGATGAGTTTTCCTGACTCCAAGTCCAGCACTCTATCCACTGTGCCACCTATATAGACAAAAGACAGTCCCTGCTCTCAAAGAGTTCACAGTCTAATGGGAGAAACACCATGTAAATAACTGTACAAGCAAGTAATTGACAATATAAGTTGGAAATCAATAGAGGGAAGGCACTAGAATTGTGGACAAATAGGAAAGGCTTTTTATAGAACGTAGGATTTTATTTGGGACTTGAAGAAAACCAGGAGGTGGAGATGAGGAGGGAGAACAATCTAGGCATGGGGTACAGCCAGAGAAAATGCTCAGAAATAAAAAGGAGTGCCTTGTTTGGGTAACAGCAAAGAGGCTCAGTATACTTAAGACTTCCCTTGATTTTCACTGAATCTTTGAAAATCCCAGTGGAGTATTTGGGCTATCATCCATTCATCAGATTCCTTCATCACTACCTAGCCCTTCTTTTTCAATCCTATATTTCTCTGATGGCATTCCATTCTCCTGTTCCTTGAAATTCCTCATTTCTTATGTGTTGCAACCAGCTAACCATTTGTGTCTCTGTTGTGGTATACGTTTTTAATTTTTTTGGAGAATATTGTTTGGTGTCACAGCCTTATAGAAACAGTGGTGGAATGTTAGTATTATTAAGATGAATCTTTGTTTGTCTAAGTAGATGAGTTTAGTAACAGAGATTGGAATTTCCTAAAGAGAATCCAAATTACATTCCCTCCATGTAATGGGAAATGGTTTCATTTCAAGGAATAAAGAATATGAGGAAGTCTAAGAAACAGAAAACAATAATGAAGAGTGAAGAAAACAGAACCAGGATTGCAATAGAGATAGTGGTCTCAATTATGGAAATGGACAGAATGCTAAAAACATCAATATTCATGTGAAATGATGAACTAATGGCTAGGCTTTATTCTAGAAGACAGAGGATGAAACACACATATTTCCTCTTGGTAGAGAGGCGATGGAACACAGGTGTGGAAAGAGACATATGTTGTCTGATCATTGTTTTGATTGTTTTTATTAAATGAGGTGATCATAGATTTAGAACTGGAAGGGACTATAGAGATTATATAATCCAATCCCTAAATTTTAGAGATGAAGAAATTGCAATGTAAAGAAATTAGGTGACTTGTCCAACTCACATAGCCACAAAGTGACATATTTGAATTCAGGTCTTCTAAGTCCAGAGTTGTTTTCATTGTGCTATTTTTTGTTACAAGGAAGGGTTCCATTAATGGAGGCAATATTGAGTAATGAAACATTATAAAAAGTAAGCAAGGGGGCAGCTAGGTGGCACAGAGGATAAAGCACCGGCCTTGGATTCAGGAGGACCAGAGTTCAAATCCGGCCTCAGACACTTGACACTTACTGGATGTGTGACCCTGGGCAAGTCACTTAACCCCCATTGCCCCACAAAACAAACAAAAAAGTAATCAAAAAGTAACACTAAAACATTTAACTAAAAGAAAATAAATGAGGGAATTGGACTAACTGACCTCATCAGAGAGCATTGTTTGGGGAGGAAGTGTGGTGCAGAGTAAAGAATGCTGCATTTTGAATCAGAGAACTTGGGTTCAAATCCTGTCAATACTATTAATAACCTCTGTGACCTTGGGCAAGTACCTTTATCTCCCTGGGCTTAATTGTCCTCAAGTGTAAAATGAGGAGCTTAGTCTAGATAACCTCTAACATCCCTTCTATCTTTAAATCTCAGAACCCTTGGATTTCATATAGAAAGCGCCAGGAGAGTAATGGTGACTGATGGAGTTCAGCCATCATGATACTTCTTGTTATTAAACATGGTTATAAATGTCTCTTCATACTGGCCAAATACAAGAGACATTGGGAGAATGACAGCCAACTGATGATAACGTCTGTCTCACAAGTCTTATGTTGGCTTCTATCAGCGATTTTTGCTGACCACAGGCTGGCTTTCCCCAACAATCAACCAGCAAGCATTTGGTAAGCACATTCTGTCCCACACCCTGTTCCCAGGAATTGGAAATACAAGTGCAAAGAATGATACAATGCCTACACATACGAAGCTTATATTCCAATGGGGAAGATAACAAGTGCACATAAAATTATATGCAATATAAATATAAAATGAATAAACAAATACATCCAAGGCAGTTAAATGCAAGTTAATTTGGGAGGGAAGGTACTAGCAGTTGGAGGAAGAAGAAAGGATATGTGCAGAAGTTAATGCTTAAGCTGTAATGAAGGCAAAAGGGGACTCTGTGAGCCCAAGGTAAGGAGAAAGTGAATTCCAGGCACATAGGATGGAATGGAAAGGGGGGGGATGAAATAGTATATCAGAAATGGAAAATATAATGATTTCTCTGGATCACAGAGAGCAGGAAGAGGATTCCAATGAGGCTGGAAAAATAGGGTGGGGTCAGGTTGTGTAAGGCTTTAAGGGCTAAACCGGATATTTGATCCTCAAGGCAATAGGAAACCTCTGGAATTGGTTGAATAGAGGATTCTTATGGTTATATTTGTACTTAAGGAAAATCACAGAATCCCCTCTCAACTGAGAGGGGCATGAGAGTACCATAGGAAGCTTGAGGAGAGAATGCTTGGAATAGCTACTGAGGTGAATGGGATAGAGAATCAATTGATGGGGAATAGAATCGTCTGAATGGGATAGAGAATCAATTAATGGGGAATAGAATCGTCTGCCTTGTTGCAGTGAGGGCCTAGTTGAGATTGTCTAACATATATTTTAATGGACTCAATGAGCCCCAATGCATGATTTCTTTTGGTTCCTTTTGGCAGCATGTGAGTAGGAGTGAATGGTGAAATCCAGAGTTGGCTTGTGGAAATAGCCCATCATTTCTTTTTTATAAAATATAATTCCAATCTACCATTCCTATAACCCTAATTTGACTTCTCTGACTGGTCATCTGACTTTTGACGCCCCAGCACTAGTATGGTACTTGCGACAAATCAAATGCTTAACAAAGATGTGTTGATAGATGGACTGGCCATTCTCTCTCATCACCCATCTTCACTAGATTGGCATCCCAGTGAATCTCATGAGTTTCTATCCTTCAGACTCACTTCATCCAGGAAAGAATCCTGCCCTCTCCCATTTTCCCCAGTATCTGCCAGGCTGTCTCACTTCCAATATTGCAAACCCCAATCAGTATGTAAGTAATTGGGAAAGAGGGGGTATTACTTCCAAGTTATTATATCTGTTATTTGTGGCCAAGTGACTTTATGAGTTAAATATCATCTAATAACCATAATAACTGATGTTTATGTAATGCTTTTTAAAGATTTGTAAAGGACTTTAGGTGCATTATGGGTAGCAGCAGAGAGAGTGCTGGATTTGAGAATGAAGGAAATGAATAAAAACCATATATTAAATGCCTACGTTAAGTACAATGTTAAGTCCTAGGAATACAAACATAAAAGCAACAGTCTAATTTCAGAGATTGGAAAAGGCATTTACTAATCAGCTACTATGTGACTGGCACCATGCTAAGAATTCTACATATAGTATCTCATTTGTTCTTCAGAACAGCAGCTGAAGAAAATGAGGCAGGTATAAATTAAATGACTTGCCCAGGGTCACACTGCTAGTAACATCTGAGGTTCCATTTTAATTCACTTCTTGACTCCATGACCTCCACTCTATCCACTGAACCCCTAGATGCCTTCAAAGAAGTTTTTTTCTTTCTTTCTGGGAGTCATTTAACCAGAAATAATAATTAAATCCATGGGAGCTGATGAGATCAGTATGTGTAGAGAAAAGGGAAAGTGCCTGGACAGAGCCTCAGGGATACCTGGAGTTAGCTCCTACTATTACCTACAGACAAAACAGAGAGAGGAGTGGAAAAAGTTGTGCTGGAATGGAAGTCACCACAACCTGAATTCAAATCTTACCTCAGTGAATTAATTACTCTGTGACCTAGAGTAAATCATTTAGTCTTTTCCAGCCTCATTTTCCTCATCTGTAAAATGGGGATAATAATCACATCTACCTTTTTCAATTGCAAAAATATTCAAAGTATGTTGTGACCTTTGTTGTTGTGGTTGTTTGTCCATCATCCTCAAAGAGCATCATGACATCAGGGTGATATCATGACTTGCAGTGAATTGGATTTAAGTGAGGGAGGGCAGTGCATGGCCATCAACCTCACTCTCTCCTCCAGAGCCATCTGGGTCCAGTGGCAAGTTATACATCAGGATGACCGGAAATGGATCCAGATGTTTAAGGCAATTGGGGTTAAGTGACTTGAACAGGGTCACACAGCTAGTAAGTGTCTGAGGTGAGATTTGAACTCAGGTTCTCCCAACTTCAGAACCAGTGCTCTATTCACTGCACCACCTCGCTGCCCCTGTGGTAACCTATTAAATGCTAATTAGTAATACAATGCAACTTACTATTAATTAATATTATTACTTGTTGATGTTATTAATAATAACTAGTCTGTGATCCTGGGCAAGCCATTTACTCTATCTAAGGCTCAGTTAATCCATCTATAAAATGGCCATAAGAGTAGTTGAAGAAACACAGGGTTATTGAAAGGCTCCAGTGAGCTGATGTATATAGAGTGCTTTACCACCTCTAAATGTCAGTTCTTGTTGTTATCACATTTGATCCTCATAACAACCTGAGATAGCTTCTAGAGATATTTTCATCCTGTTTTTACAGACATATAGAAAAAAATTCAGAGAAGTTCAGTGATTTTCTTCTTCTGCTTGTAGGTGACAAAGATAGGTTTTGAACTCAGATCTCTCCTGATTCTGAGCTTAGCCATTCTCCCACACAATACAACCACACCTGCAACTGTTTACTGCATCGAAGGGCCATGGCATTTGTGTGCTACAGGCAATGTTGGAAACTTGTCCATCGCCCTTTCTTGACTTCCGTTCACCAAAGGCTCGGGTCTTTCACTCTTATTAGTGGGACTTGATTTCTTCCTGAATGAAATTTAATGGTGCAGAGAAACTTCTATCAAAGAATATCTTTATTTTTAAACCAATGCAGGATGGAAACTTTGACTCTTCTCGAACTTAGGCATCTCAGAGAATTGCTTTGGCCATTGACAAGCAAACTGACTTGCTCAGAGGGCCAGAGCTAGTGTATGTGTTTTAAATTAACTCCAGATCTCCTGGATTCTAAGGCTGGCTCTCTTTCTGGCTCTGTCTTTCTTTAACCATTTTCCTAACTCTGTGCCACTTCTCAGAACTAGAGTTATTACAAAATCAATACCTATGGAGCCATATTTATTAACAAAAATAATTACTATCACCCAGAAAAAAATATTTCTGACATTCAAAAACTTGCATTCAAAGGCATGTGAAAAAATGCCCTTCTGTGGCATGCCAAGGGCAGGTGGCTCTCCTGGTTGTGCTACCTCTTCTGCCATTTGAAGCCATGACCCACCATTGCCATTTATTTTAGTTGTGAAATATTTACATATGATGGTCCCCATGCCACCTTGAGCATGGTATATATTTCCCTGCCTCTTGGGGAAGTGTGGAATCAATCACTGCAGTATCCCTTGGTTACCTTACTGATGAGATGCTGAGTCTCCTCCCTTAGTCTGGATCTGCCAAAAGTCACTTAGGATGCCAACAGAATTAAGACGTCATTTCAGCTGGAAAGTGGGAGACTCAATTATTTCTTCTGGACAGTTGAGCCCCAAAGCTTATGCCCAGCAAATGGACCAGAAGCTTGGAAGGCCTTCTAGTGTGGGAGTCAGGGAAACTGGCTTCCAATCCCAGCTATGCCACTATCTTGCTATATGTCTGTGTAAAGTTGCTATCTGTACAGGGCTAAAAGTCTAGCTGAACTGTCTAAAAATCTATTGAATGGTTGCCATAAATTATAAGCTTTAGCAAGAATTTAGACTTTTAAGTCTAAAAGACTCTAGTGTCTTTTCTGTTGGCTAACTACAATTTACTTTGTATATCTTTTGTTTATGAGATAGCATTTGTAAATCGTTAACACAATATCTGGCACTTAGTAGGCACAATATGAATATTTATTCCCTTTCCCCCTAAGTGTTTGCTTACTGTCTCTCACTGTAGACTGTAAACTCCTTGAAGGCAGGAACTTGTTTGTTTGTTGTTTTTTGCTTTATTTGTATATTCCCAGTGCTTAGCACACTGTGGGGCACATGGTAGGTCTTTAGTAAATGCTTGTTGACTGAGTTACCCTATAATCTTGGGTAAGAAACTTAACCTCTCTGGGCCTCAGTTTCCTCATCTATAAAATGAGTGTTTTGGATTAGATGGCCTCTGGAATCCCTTCCAAAATGAGTTCCATGACCCTATGAAACATTGTTTCTTTGCTAGCACTTAATACAGTAGATGCCTTAAAAAGTTTGGTGGCATGAATAAATGAATGGTTGCTTCTGCTTCTGCACAAAGCTCTGCATATTTTTATAACTAAATCTGATGCATTGGGCTATTCTTTGCACCATAATCCAGTTTCCACTCTAATTACTCAATGAGTATAATCTGAGAGTTATTGCCAGGCTGTAACTTTGGTACCTTACAATGGTTTAATCACTACAGGTATTTATGTAGCCCTTTACTTTTAAAACAATTATTCATTTTTAGCTTTAATATAAAACAAAAAAAAAGAAAAAAAGAAAGAACATTTCCATGTATGCAACACATAAGCCTTCACAGTTAGCAAAACACTTTATAGGCACCATCTTATTTGACCCCCTATGAAACCGGAACCATGGGTATTACCATGACTGATTGACAACTGGGAATCATAGACCCACAAGGTAGTATCCCAGATGGAGAGGGTCCTCAGAGGCCCTTTCTTATACATGGGAGACTGAGGATGAAGATAAAGAACCTTGTCCATGGTCACACAGCTAGTAAATATCAGAGGCAGAATTTGAATCTCAACCTTCCTGGCTCCAGGTTAGATGCTCTGTCCACTATGCCAAGCCACTGTCCCTATGGTGGTGTGTGTTGTTTATGCTTCTGGTGTCATATTTGTAGGGATCTATTGTTGAAAAGCCTTCTAGTGTTGCAGATATGCCACACAGTACCTGCCACATCCCAAGTAATAGATGTTTAATAAATAGTGCTCAATAAATGATTGTGGATCTGACTTCTTTGTACTTTAGAGGGTTCTATAGGAGAGTGAGGGGTTAAGTTAGTTGTTCAGGGTCACATCAGTCAGAGGAAAGACTGGCTTCAGGGTTTGCACTATTTAACAGCTGCTTCCCTAAATGTCTACCTTGGTCAGTCAATAAACAAACATTTATTAGGCACCTATTATGTGCTAGGCACTATGTTAAGCTCTAAAGATACAAAAGGAGGCAAAATATATTTCTAGAAATAACTGACATTTATATAGCTTTAAGGTTAAACTTAGGGGCAGCTAATCAGGAGGACTCTTCTTCATGAATTCAAATCTGGTCTCAGACACTTAATAGCTGTGTGACTTTGGACATTTATTTTACCTTTATCCTCAGACTCCTTATTTGTAAGAAGAGAATTGCACTAGATCGTTCCTAAAATCACTTAATCACTTAAAATCCTAAAATGCTGTTTGCTTCAGTTTCCTCGTGTGTAAAATGGGCTGGGCAAGGAAATGGCAAACCACTCCAGTATCTTTCTCCAGAAAACCTCAAAATGGGGTCATGGAGAGTCGGACACAAGTGAACAACAACAACTAAGCTTTGGAAAACACTGAAAAACATCCCCATTTTACAGATGAGGAAACTGAAGTAGTCAAAGAATGACGTGGCCGTTAAAAGCTATACTCTTGAGGGTGTTGATATTTGAGAGGAGCTAGTGATGCCAAACACCTTCAGCCCTGATTCCATTGATGTCTGCATGTCTCTGGTAATATACAGCATTACCCTGAAAGAAACTGCATCCTTCCCTGCTCCCAAAATGGTTTCTTTGAAGATTATACCATTTCCCAGTTCACCAGACAAAGGCTCATTTGCATTATGATAGTTCTGGAGAAAAAGCTCTGGGATTACAAAATAAATGATAGTATTTGCTGAAACAAATACATTGAAAAGTTGGGCTCGCCTTTTTTTTTTTTTAACCTCCTCCTTGAAGGTAGCTATTGTACTTATACTGACTGAATTAAAATAAAAAAAAAAGATTTTCAAAATTCTATAGAGAATAGGGGAAGAATTATTGAGGAAGAAAAGTAAGTTAAGTACCTACTATGTGTCAGGTACTATTCTATATGACAGGGATGTAAAGGCAAAAATGAAAATGCCTGGTCTCGGGGACATTGCATTTTATAGAGGTAAATAGCAGGTACACAGATAAACACTTGAACGAGAAATTCACAGCAGTTTGGGGAATCAGAGTGAGGAAGACATCTTCATGAGTTCAAATCCAGCCTCAGATACTTCCTTACCTGTGTGACTCTGGACAAGTTACTTCACCCTGTTTGCCTCAATTTCCTCATCTATAAAATGAGCTGGACAAGGAAATGTCAACAATTGAGGGGTTCAGGAAAGGCCTCAAGTACTTCACTTGAGCCTTGAATGATAAAAAATGAATAATAATAACAATAGGAGGAGTAGCTGTTGTTGAGTCCTTTCCAGTGAGTCTGACTCTTAGTGGTTCTATTTGGAGTTTTCTTGGCAGAAATACTAGAGCAGTTTGCCATTTCCTCCTCCAGCTCATTTCACAGATGAGAAAAGTGAGGAAAACAGGATGAGTGACTTGATCAGGATCACACAGACTAGGTGGTGTCTGAGTCCAGATTTGAATTTAGGGAGTTGAGTCTTCCAGACTCCAGGACAGGGGCTCTATGCACTATGGGGCCACCTAGCGGCCCCAGTAGTAAACAGTATTATTATTATTATTATTATTAATAATAATAATAACTAGCATTTATTTGGTGCTATTTCAAGATTTGCAAAGTGCCTTAAAATATTACCTCATTTGATATTAACAACAGCCCTAATCCCCATTTCACAGGTGAACAAACAGTAAAGGAAGAAAGGAATTATGAAAGAGAGGAGGTGAGGGGGGGGGAAGGTGTTGGGGGGAGTGAACTGGATGCAATCTCAGAGGAAAAGCAGTAAGATTAAGGAGGTCATGGTAATGGTTCTTTGTTTTTTTGGGTTTTTGGTTTTGGTTTTTTGGTTTTGGTTTTTTTTGTGTGTGTGTTTTTGTGTGTGTGTGTGTGTGTGTGTGTGTGGTTTTTTTTGCCTGTGTTTTTTGTGTTAAGTGACTTGCCCAGGGTCACATAACTAGTAAGTGTCACAGTGATTCTTACTGTAGGTGGGATGTGAGTTTAATGTAAGCCAGGAGCAGGAGATGAGGAGGGAAAACCCTCCAGACAAATGACCAGAGAAAATGCAGTCAGGAGGTGGTGAATCTTGTGCAAGGAACAGCAAGGAGACAATTGCCACTCTATTATAGAATAGTGTGTGGAGAAAAGTACAGTGTGAAAAGACTAGAAGTGTAGAGAGGGGCCCAGTTATGAAGAGTTTAATTTTTTATTATTTTTAATAATAATAATAATAATAATAATAATAAACATTTTGATTAAAGTCTTAACTTCCAAATTCTATCTTTCCTTCCCTCTCTGAGGCAGTAAGCAATCAGATATAGGTTATACATGTGCAATTATATTAACCATTACTATATTAGTCATTTTGTATAAGAAAGTAAAAAAATATAGCATGCTTCAGTCTGTTCCATCAATATCAGTTCTTTCTTTGGAGGTGGATTGTATGCTTTATCATTAGTCCTTTGGGATTGTCTTGGATCATTGTATTGCTGAGAACAATTAAGTCATTCACAGTTCTTCATCAAACAATATTGCTGTCTCTGTGCACAATGTTATCCTGGTTCTGCTCATTTCATTATATATCAGTTATGAGGAGCTTTAAAATCCATAGAAGGGGGTGCAGCTAGATGGTGCAGTGGTTAAAGCACTGGCCCTGGATTCAGGAGGACCTGAGTTTAAATCCAGCCTCAGACACTTGACACTTACTAGCTGTGTGACACTGGGCAAGTCACTTAACCCCCATTGCCCCGCAAAAAAAAATAAAATAAAAAAAAAATCCATAGAAGGTTTTTATCTTGGGTGTAATAGATAAAGCCACTGGAATTTATTGAATGGTGTGTGGGGTGGGGGGTGGGGTTGACATGTTTAGATCTGGGAAGGTCATTGTGTCAGCCAAGTAGAGGATGGATGGAAATAGGAAGAAATTTAGGGGGCAGCTAGGTGGCACAGTAGATAAAGCACCAGCTCTGGATTCAGGAGTACCTGAGTTCAAATCTGGCCTCAGACACTTGACACTTACTAGCTGTGTGACCCTGGGCAAGGCACTTAACCCCCACTGCCCCGCAAAAAAAAAAAAAAAATAGGAAGAAATTTGAGGCAGGTAGGTTGACCAGCAAGCTTTTGCAATAGTCCATCTTGATTGGCATAATGCTTGGTATAGAGTAGGTAATTAATAAATGCCAGGTAGTATCAGTGCCAGAGGAGAAAAGGATATACAAGGGTTGTCATAAAGGTAGAATTGATAGGACTTGGCAATTGATTGGATATGAGGGGTGAGACTGAGTGAGGAGTTGAGAATGACACCCAGAATAAAAGCCTGGGTGATTAGGAGGATGGTGGTGACCTTGACCAGTAAAAGGGGAGTCAGGAAGGGGTGGAGGAAAGGTTGAGGAGGAAAGATAATGAGTTCAGTTTGATACCTGTTGAGTTTAAGATGCCTAAGAGACATCTAGTTCAGGATGTCTACACGGCTGACAAATTCTCTTCTGGGTAGAAATCCCTCATCCTATGATCCTGTTAACTGCATGCTGTTAGAATAATTGAAATTGAAATTACATGAATGGACAGAACTATCAACTTGTTCTCAACCCTCTGAGATCTGACCAGAATCATTTCACCATTGAATATTTGTGCCTTCTCATTTTTCCCTTTTCCCTGGCCTCCTTCCCCATAGTCATGGACCCTGGCCCAGGATCTCTGCTCTTATAATCTTGAGAGAAGGTATAACTTAAAGGTTTTTATTCATTTAAAAAAACAAATGCTTTCAATAATGAGCTTAATAACTAGCAGCCCAAAATCAAATAAAGATACAAAATAAGGGATAAAATTTTATATAAAGCTCTGGATTTTGTAAGGTAGAACTAAATAAATGAATAAATAATAAACAAGCAACATTTTTCCAATCTATGTCTACTGAAGTTCAACTGCCTTAATATCTTTTTCTCTCTTCTTCCCTCCTATGTTCTCTCCTTTCCTCTTTTCTCCTCAACTCTTCTCTCCTCTCCTTCATTTACTTACTTCTTCCCTTCCCCTCTCTTCCCCTTTCTCTCTTTCCCTTTATCTTCCACTCTCTCCTTTCTCTTTTCTTCTGCTTTCTCTTTCATTCTCTCTTTTCTTTTCTTTTTTCTTTTCTTTCCCTTTCTTCCTTATTGTTCTTGCTTCCCTCTTCCTCATTTTATTCCTCTTCCTCTTTTCTTCCCTTTGATTTATTTCTTCCTTTCTTCCCACCACCCAGCCTTCTTTTTTCTTTCATTATCCATCTTTTCTTCCGTCCTTCCCTTCCTTCTTCCTTCATTTCTCTCTCTCCTTTTTCTTCTTAAATATTTCTTTCCCTTTTTCTCTAGGTATAGTTGCAATTAGTGTTGATCTTGCCTTGTCTCAGTTTGTATGACTCTTTGCATATTTCCTCATATGTTTCATATTTACACTTCCTTATGGCACTGCAGTATAACAGCTTCAAGAATTTTGTGGTGTGTTCAGTTGGCATTGCCTTGTATTAGACCCTGGGTATCTGGTTTTCCAAGCGTATGACACTTGTACTACCCTGCAACTAACTTAGCTCCATTGATCCTGGCAAACAACTAGAGGAATACCTCAGAGCTAACGTAGGTTCTGTTCAAGACCACGACAATGAAGTGAATATCACAATAAAGCAAGTCACATGAATTTTTTGGTTTCCCAATGCATATGAAAGTTATGTTTACACTATACTGTGGTCTAGTAAGTGTATAATGGTATTATGTCTAAAATGTATATACCTTATTTAAAAATATTTTATTGCTAAAAAATGCTAGCCATCATCTGAACCTACAGTGAAAGTCTCAATCTTTTTGCTGGTGGAAGGTCTTGTCTTGATGTTGATGGGTGCTAATTGATCAGCCTGGTGGTTGCTGAAGGTTGGGGTGACTGTGGCAATTTCTTAAAATAAGACAACAGTGAAGTCTGTCACATGGATTGACTTTTCCTTTCAGTCCAACACTTAGAGGCCATTGTAGGGTTATTAATTGGCCTAATTTCAATATAGTTGCATATAGGGAATAGGGAACTCTGAGGACTGGGAGAAAGATTGGGAATTGTGAGTAGGTGGAACAGTCAAAACATACCCAACATTTATCTTTAAGTCTACTGTCTTATATAAGCACAATTTTTGATGCCCCCAAATAATTACAATAGTAATAACAAAGATCATTGATCAGAGATCACCATGACAAATATGATAATAGTTACAAAGTTTAAATATTGCAAGATTTACCAAAATGGGATGGAGACATGATGTCAGCACATGCTGTTGGAAAAAGTGGCACCAATAGACCAATAGACTTGTTCAACACAGGGTTGCCACAAACCTTCAATTTGTAAAAAACACAATATCTGTGAATTGCAATAAAGCAAAAGCTCAATAAAATGAAGTATGACTGTGTATTAGATTAAACCCAATTAAAGCACATGGAGATGCCACCCCCTCCATTCCTTCACCAGTCATTCACTTCCTTTCAACTACACAAGCTCTTTGTTTATTTAATCACTCATTACCATAGGGGAATGGAAATCCTCTATAATAGTTTTTTTTTTTTACACCCTCCTCCCCATGAGTCTTGCTTAACAGTCTTCCTCTTATTCTTCTTTTTCTCTTTTGGGAATATTTTTATTTTCCACTACCTACTTTGCAGGACTGTTTGAGAAGATAGTTTGTTGCAAACCTTTAAGTATTAAAGAAATGCTAGTTATGTGACGCAGGTAATATTTATCCAGGTTTAATTCCTCCTACTGTGCCACAGTAGGAAAAACAAAAAACATTGCTTCTGGTGGTAGAGGAACATCTTACATATTAACCTGGAAGATAACTACCTATGTGACCTTGGACTAATTACATAACCTCCATGTGACTCAGTTTTCTCATCTGTAAAATGAAAAACTGGGGCTATATGAACTCTTAGGTTGCTTCTAGCTCTAAATCCATAAACTCCTACATAGGTATCATGCAGGACCCACTGGTTCTATCCCATCCCAATGTGCCCAGTGATGGTGAGGCAAAAATATACAGAAATTTAAAAAAAATATTAGTCTACTTCATTCTTCTTGGACTCAGTCAGTCAGCAGACTAAGTGTTAGGCACTATGATAAGTGCTGGGGTTACAAATAAAGGTAAAAATAGTCCCTGCCCTTAAGGTGCTCGCAGTCTAGTTGGGGAGGAAACATGCAAACAGCTTTTTTGCATACAGGGTATATTAGAAACAAGAGAGAAGACACCAGGAGAAGGAGGGAGGGAGGGAAAGAGAGACAGAGAGGTGGAGAGTTGGAGAGAGAGAGAGAGAGAGAGACAGACAGACAGACAGACAGACAGACAGACAGACAGACAGACAGAGACAGAGAGACAGAGAGATGGAGAGTTAGAGAGAGAGAGACAGACAGAGACAGAGAGACAGAGAGATGGAGAGTTAGAGAGAGAGACAGAGACAGAGAGAGAGACAGAGACAGAGACAGACAGAGACACACTGAGTAAGTGTGTGGTTGGGGATCTTGAAAGGAATAAAGTGGGATTTGAGCTGAGTCTTGAAGGAAATCAGAGAAGCCAACAGGCAGAGAAGAAGATGGAAAACATTCCAGATATGGAAGGCCAATGCAGTTGGATCCAGGATGATACCTGGGTTGTGAGTCTGAGTGAACTAGGATGATAGTGCCCTCAATAGTAATTGGGGCTTAGAAAGAGGGGAGAGTTTTTTCAATGTGTGTGTGTGTGGGGGGGGATAATATTTCTGTTTTGGATATATTGAATTTAAGATATATTCAGGACATGTAGTTCAAGATGTCTAATAGGAGGTTAGTGATGTAAAATCGGAGGCCATATAGGGGCAGCTAGGTGGCTCAGTGGATAAAGCACCGGCACTGGATTCAGGAGGACCTGAGTTCAAATCCGGCCTCTGACACTTGACATTTACTAGCTGTATGACCCTGGGCAAGTCACTTAACCCCCATTGCCCTGAAAAAAAAAAAGATTGGAGGCCAGGAGAGAAGTTAAGACTAGGTATATAAATCTGGAAATTATCTGCATAGAGATGACAGTTGACTATCTGGCCACTGATAAGATCACCAAGCGATAGCATATAGAGGGAAGAAAGAATATTTACAAAGAACAGACCCTTAGTGAGTATTGGGGATTTACTTACCATGTTATGGACATGACCCAAACAAAGGTTTAACAAAGGAGGAGTTAAACAGGTAGGAGAACTAGGAGAGCAAGTTTCAATAAAACTTAGTGGGAAGAGAATATTAGAAAAAAAGAGGGTGATTTACATTGCCAAAGCCTGCAGAGAGGCCAAAGAGCATGAGGACTGAGAAGAGGTCATTAAATGTAGCGATTAAGATCACTGCTAACTTTGGAGAAAGCAGTTTTGATTGAATAATGAGGTCAGAAGCCAGGTTGCTGAGGGTTTAGAAGAGAGTGAGAGAAAAGGCATTAAATGGAGGCACTGATTCTATCAGGATTTTTTCTTACTCTGTGGCGTTAAATTTTATGCTGTGCAATATTGCTGCATTTCTGCATTTTTTGTAAGGGTTCCTTTTATTCTGTTGCTTCACAGGGTTTGCAGAGTCCCAATCTCATGGTTGTAGGATAGGTCTGGTCAGCCCTGTTAGATCAAGCTTTATCCCTTGTAAATTCCTACTGATATTTCTCAGCCCCAGTGATTAGGATGTACTCCTATACCTGATATACATGATAGACACTTAAGAAATGCTTTTGATTGATAAATTGGTTCCTCCCCTTCCTATACTGAATGTTCTAGCTAAACTGGCTTACTTGTAGTCCCTTGACCACGGTATTCAATTTATCACGTCCAGTATTTTGCACAGATTGTCCCAAATACTTGAAACACATTCCTTCCATTATTCCACTTCTAACCATTCCTAATTGGACACAACCTGGTAAGGTTAAAAGAGTACTAGACTTGGAGTTGAAATATTTTCAATCTCATCAATGCCATGTAATGGCTGTGTGGCCTTACATATGCCATTCAACTTCTTCATTGATAAAATGGCGGGATTAGATTAGATGTCCTGTAATGTCCCTATGATCCTAACATCTGGCCCATAGTAGGTTTTACTGTATGCTCATTAATTGACTGGCATTTAGGTGCCATCTACTAATTCCTCTAGCTGTAGTTGCTCTGTCCCCAAACTATCTAGTATGCACTTATCTGTTTACTTCTTATATTCCCCAATTAGAATGTAAGCTCCATGAAGGCAGGGGTTTTTGTTTGTTTTCTATATGTTTCCAGTGTCTAACACCTGGCACAAAGCATGTGTTTAAAACATTGAATTGAATTGAATAGAAGCCTGTTGCCTACTCCCTTGCCTAGGGGAAGGAGTAAAGGGGAATAGAAATTAGTGTTGTCATTCAGTTGCTTCAGTCCGAGTCTTCATGATCCCATTTGTGGTTTTCTTGGCAAAGAAAACCTCATTTTACAGATGAAGAAACTGAGGCAAACAGAGCTAATCAACTTTCCCAGGATCACATAGACTAGAAAGTGTCTGAGGCCAGATTTGAACTCAGGAAGATGACTGTTCCTGAGTTCAGGACCAGCACTCTGTCCATTGTGCCACCCAGCTGCTCAAGATTCCTCAAAGTGCATGTGTACTGAGAAGCATCCAGAGAGACCCTAGACTTGTCTAAATCTGTTGTAAGATGTTGTTCATTTGTAGGGAATTGGAGAAACCACAAAATGAGATTCAGCTTTGCACTATCTAATCAACCAATCAATAAGAATTTATTAAAGACCATAAAGAAAAAAAATAGAAAAGAAAAAATTCTCTACTGACATGAATTCATATTCTATCAAGAGATAAAACATATAAGCATATATAAGATACGTTTTGAGGAGGAGGTACCAGCATCTGGGAGAATCAGGAAAGACTTCTGTAAAGTCAATCAGTCAATAACCATTTGTTAAGCACCTACTATGTGCCAGATACTGGGCTTAGCACTAGGGATAACACAGAAATGTAAAAGTCCCTGCTTTCAAGGAGTTCACAGTCTAATGGGGGAGATGTAAGGGAGAATAAATTGAATACATTATGATCAATCCTCTTTAAAAGATTTGTAGGTGTTTGATGCTCCTTTGTATTAATGAATGAGCAACTTGCTTGGATGAGAAATGTTTCTTGAAAAACTACATAGGACCCAGAATAAAAGGACTTGCATTCTCCTTGTCAACAAGCAGTTGATCAATACCTGGCCAGCAAGTCTCAAAAGATGCCATAAATATGGAGGGTTAGTAGTGACAAGAGCAGCAACAGGGGATTTGGACTGGAAAGGTATGTAAATAGAGGCATTTTATAAAAAAGGGTATTGGTAAGTTTCATGCCTTTGTAGAGATGAGAGGAAATTACTTGGCTGTGAATGAAATTGCATCTCTGTTGCAAAAAACAATCGAGTGATGAAAGATAAGAGGTTACTACAGAAATAGGTCCTTTCTTGAGTTATACTACTAGGTTGCCTACTTTTAATCTGTTCTTTTTCTAGGGTTGTATTATCGTTTTTTTAATTTTTAAAAATTGAGAGGATGAAAGAAGGAATAAGCATTTTTATAGTGCCTACTATGTGCCAGACTCTGTGTTAAGTATCTCGTTTGATGCTCACAGCAACCCTGAAAGGTTGGTGCTATTATTATGATTGTTTTACAATTGAGGAAACTGAGGCAAAAAGAGATTAAGTGATTTTCCCAGAGTCACACAGCTGGTGTCTGAGGTCACATTTGAACTGAGGTCTTCCTGACCACAGACTCAGTATTCTATCTATTATTTCATCAGCTGCCTCTATGACTATAAGTGTATTTGGACATTCAATGACTTTATCATTCTGCATCTTCAGACCCCACCATCTGTCTCCCACCTGCCTTGGCAATTTTCCAGCAGCTAGGTGAGTAAGTGAATAGAGAACTGGGACAGAATATGGATGGAGACAGGGGAACGACAAAATCAGAAACATGCCTTTAAAAGATTATTTGAGCAGGTGAATAGAGGATAGCTTGAGAAGGATTAGGGCAGACTAAGAAAAAGGAGACTTGGGGCAGCTAGGTGGCGCAGTGGATAGAGCACCGGCCCTGGAGTCAGGAGAACCTGAGTTCAAATCTGGCCTCAGACACTTGACACTTACTAGCTGTGTGACCCTGGGCAAGTCACTTAACCCCAATTGCCTCACCAAAACAACAACAACAACCACCACCACCACCACTACCACCACCACCACCACCACCACCACCACCACCACCACCACCACCACCACCAACCACCACCACCACCACCAACCACCACCACCAACAACAACAACCACCACCACCAACAACAACCACCACCACCAACAACAACCACCACCAACAACAACAACCACCACCACCACCACCAACAACAACAACCAAACAACCACTCCTAATAGAAAAGAAAATTTACACTTACTAGCTGTGTGACCCTGGGCAAGTCACTTAACCCCAATTGCCTCACCAAAAAAAAAAAGAAGAAAAGAAAAGAAAAGAAAAGGAAGAGGAGACTAACTAGAAATATGTTAAAACAGACCCAGAGTAACATGAAAAAGGTTTTGAACAACAGTGGTGGACATTCCACTTAAGAGAAGGGGAAGGGTTTGAGAGTTGTTATGGAGGTAGAATTAAAAAGACATGGCAACTGACTGGATAGGAGCAGCTGGAGGAGAGGAGAAGTTCAAGAATGTCTCCAAAGTTGCAAATGAGAAGCAACTAAGGGAATGGTGTTACCCTCAGCAGAAGTTGGGAAACTTGAAGGAGGAGCTTCATAGTGTTGGGTGTTGGGAAGAATTGATGAGCTCTCATTTTGGTTATGTTGAGTTTTACAAGACACCCAGGAAGAGATATCCCAAAAGGATCTGGAGTTCTGATTCAGGAGTTCATTAAGGAGGTCAAGGCTGGATTTGCCCCCTCCATGAAAATTGTCTATAACCCCCCCCTTTTTACTTTTTTACTGTTCTCTTCTTCCTCACATTACTTTCTATTGACCTATGTGGTACATTTTGTATTTCCCTGCTAGAGAATAAGCTTTTTTTTTTTTAGAACAGAGACTGTCCTTTTCTGGCTTTGAATCCTAAGGATCTAGCCCAACACTTGGCACATAGTAGGCAGCTATTAAATCTTTGGTAAATTGACTTAAATAGGAAAGCTGAATGGGCAGTGTAGGAATGCTATGGAATTGGAGCAGTTGGACAAACATCTGAATTCCTTGTGTTTAGGACTAAGAAAAGAAGAAATCTTTAGTTTTTCATTTGCTGATCATCCATAACCTTCTTTGGAACAGTCAAATCTTCTTACAATGCATACCATTACAGTAGAAATATGTTGAAATGAAACTATTTCAGAGCTTCACCTCATTGCCCATTTATTTCAGAAAATATTCAGTGCAACCACATTCCAGGACAATAAAATACAGTAATTTGGACAAGCCCTTTACATTTGTTGCAGCAGCATCTCACTCGTTTCATTATGAAGCAGAAATTGCTCCATACTCAAGGACCAATTTGATCAACAAATATTTACTGAGGACCTACTGTGTGGAAAGCTCTGTGCCAGGGGCTAAGAAATACAAGAGGGATATGAGCAGGCCTTCACTGAACGTACAGTGTTTTTAAAGAAAGAAGGTTAGGGGGATAATTGGTCAGTGTTAAAGCAAAGCATATCAATATAGATCAATTTTTTAAAAGAAAAATTGAACACAAAGGAAACAGGTTTTAAAGTATGTTGTATAGACATTTTCTCTACTTTAAAGCAACAAGATATAGTAGACTACTGAGCTTGGAGTCACAAGACCTGAGTTCAAATTATGACCCTACCATTTAATATCAATCAATTAATGTTTATTAAGTGCCTACTATGTTCTAGGCACTATGCTAAGTGCTAGGGAAACAAAAAGAAGCAAAAGACAGTCCCTGGGGGCAGCTAGGTGATGCAGTTGATAAAACACCAGCCCTGGATTCAGGGACCCGAATTAAAATTAAAATTCAATTTCAGGACCTCAGTTCAAATCCAGCCTCAGACACCTGACACTTACTAGCTATGTAGCCCTGGGCAAATCACTTAACCCTCATTGCTGCCCCCCAAAAACAAGCAAAACAATAAAAAAAGACAGTCCCTGCCCTCAATGAGCTTACAATCTAATGGGGGAGAAACCATGCAAACAAATCTATCCAAAGCAAGCTATATATAGGATAAATAGGAAATAATTAACAGAGGGAAGGCACTAAAATTAAAAGAGTTTAGGGAAGGCTTCCTGTAGACGGGGGGGGGGGGGGGGATTTTATTTGAACTGAAAGGAAACTAGGAAGGTCAGTAGTTGGCTCAGAGAAGGAAGAGTATTCCAGGCATGGAGGACAGCCAGAGAAAATGCCCAGAGCCGAGAGAGATGGAGCATCTTGTTCTTGAAGCAGCCAGAAGTCATTGTCACTGAATCAAAAATATGGGTTGGGGAGTAAGGTGTAAGAAGATTGGAAAGGTGTAAGGGGCCAGGTCACGAAGGGCCAAACAGAGAATTTTTTATTTACTCCTGAAGACAATAAGGAATCATTGGAGGTTATTGACTTATGTGGGGTGTGTGTGTGTGTGTGTGTGTGTGTGTGTGTGTGTGTGTGTGAGAGAGAGACAGACAGACAGACAGACAGAGACAGAGACATGGAGACATGGAAACATGGTTGGACTTGTTCTTTAAGAAAATCACTTTAGTCGCTGGAGGATGGATTGGAGTTGGGGGGAGACTGGAGGCAGACTGACATAGCATCAGGGTCATGAAATAGTTCAGGTGTGAGGGGATGAGGGCCTACACCAAGAAGGGGCCCATGCCAGAGGAGAGAAGGGGGTATATTTGAGAGATGTCACAGAGGTAAAATCAGCAGGCCTTGGAAACAGCTTGGATATGGGTAATGAGTAGTTCAGTATGACATGGGCCTATAAGTGACATAATTATAATAATAATAATAATTATTATTATTATTATAACTATGATGATGCTGATGCCAATTATGGGGCAGCTAGGTATCACAGTGGATAGAGCACTGGGCCTGGAATCAGGAAGATTCATCTTGATGAGTTCAAATCTGGCTTTAGACACTTACTAGCTCTGTGACCCTGGGCAAGTCACCTAAACCTGTTTGCCTCAGTTTCCTCATCTGTAAAATGAGCTGGAGAGGGAAATGGCAAACCACTCTAATACTTTTGCCAAGAAAAGCCCAATTGGGGTCACAAAGAGTCAGATTTAACTGAAAAACAACTGAATAACAACCAAAAAAATGCCAGTCATGCCAATGTAGGAATCTCTTGATAAAGGGTTTCTTCTGTCATAGCATCAGTCATTTCTCTGCAATTGTTAAACTCTTAGTTACCTTCAGCACTGAGAACCTAAGTGTGTGTCAAGGGCAGGACTTGAACTCATTTCTTCTTGACTCAGAGGTCAGAACTCTTTCCACTACCCCACAGTTCCTCTTGATAAATAATAAATACATAGCAATTTACTAAATTATGTAGGAAGTATTAAATTCAACATATTAATAAATGAACATAGGTTAATTTTAGGGGTGAGACACCAGCTAATGAGGTGGGATCAGCCTGGGTCTGAATGTCTGGTAGCATTTGAGCTGAGCTTTGTAGGAAATAATGAATTCTAAGAAGTAAGGGGTGGTGGGATGGGGAACATTCCAAATATGGGGGACAGGATGTACAAAGACACCAAGATGGAGAGGAAAGAAAGGGACAGCAAAAAGGCTTGTCTGGTTCACCCAATCAGAGAATGACTGAAGGAGTAGGTTACTGAATAAGCATGGGAACATAGTTTGGAGTCAGGGTATAAATGGCTCCTGTGTTAAAAGTATTTGTCCCTGGATCCTGGTGGTAATAGACAGCCTCTGCAGTTTACCGAGAAAGGAAGTCTTGGGGTCAGAAAGGGAGATTAGCATAAAGTGGAGAATGCTAGAGCTAGAGGGAACTTTAGTGATCACCCTGAGTCATAGAACTGCAAAATGGGGAGGGAATCCAAAGAACATCTTATTATCCAGCCCATGTCTAAACAGGAATCCCCTCTCCACCATCCTCAACCAAAGTTAGCCATCTTCTGCTTCAAGACTTTCAGTGGATGGGGAATTCACACCACTTCTGCCTTTAAATAGCTCTAATTCTTAGAGTGACATCTTTGAGGTGAGAGAGAGAAACAGAGAGAGAGAGAGAGAGAGAGAGAGAGCATGATGGCATTGAAAAATAGCACCAGGAAGACCCAAGTTCAAGTCACACCTTTTAGACATCCTGGCCGTGTGACCCTGGGCCAATCAATTAAATTTCCAGTGTTCTGGACAGTTCCCTAACACTATAAATTGCAGAGAAGATTAGGCTTATATTGATTAGGAATTTCCCTACCAGGGAATTCTCTGTGTCAGTGAAATCACAGGTCCAGTCTCTATCTCAGTTCTTTCCCCTTTCCTTTTCTTTAACTAAGAAATTCCATAGATTGTTCTTAATTTTGCTCTCTGGCTCCAATAAAAAGAAATCTAATATTTCTGGCACACCAGAGCTCCTCATGTAGTTGTAGCTGGACATTCCATTTCTAGTAGAAGGCAAACTCCTTGAAGATAGGAAATGCTTTCATTTGTTTTTGTATTCCATATCCCAGAGGCTAGGGGGACCTGGAGTCAGGAACACTCATCTTCCTGAGTTCCTAGCTATGTGACCCTGGGAAAATCACTTAACCCCTATTTGCCTCAGTTCCTTATCTGTAAAATGGGAACACTTAGGAGAAGGAAATGGCAAACCACTCTAGTATCTTTGCCAAGAAAACCCTATGGACAAACCCCCGCTGTGAGTCAGACAGGACTGAATGACTGAACAACACAAAGTAGACCAGTGGATAAAAAGCTGGACCTGCCATACAGAAGACCTGAATTTAAATTTGGCCTTAGATATGTCCTAGCAATGTGACCCTGTTCAAGTCATTTAACCTCTATCTGCCTCTGCCTCAGTCTGCTCATCTGTAAAAACCTCTCAGGGTTGTGATGAGGATCAAATGAGGTAATTTTTGTAAATCATTTCGCAAAGTAGTGCCTGACCCATTGTAGATCTGTAGACCATCCCCTTCCTTTAATAAATGTTTCTTGGGTTGGATTAGATTGAATTGAATTGGATTAGTTTGTGCATTTAATGGGACTTCAGTCAAATCTCACACATATTCCTGCCCACTGTCTTGTCCCCACTAATACAGTGTTTCAGCCAGAACTAAAATCCATTGCAACTGGATCACTGTAAACTTCTCTACTGAGTCTGGGAGTTAACTTTCATAATAGCCCTCGATGCTGACAGAGCACTTTTTCTTCACTTGCTGTTGATCTGATGAAATCACATTTAGCATCTAGAGAAAGCAGATCCTTGGGTGGGCATGCCTTTGTTACAAGCCATGAAACTAATACATGAGCCCTATAAACTTCCGTAAAATGATGCTCTGTGGATCTATGACTCCAGCTGGCTTCTTTGGGAACAATAGCAAGACATCCTTTTTGGCCTTCAAGAACACTCTTGGATGTAGCTCCCATTCAATAAATGATGCTTATTAGCACAGTGTTTGGCACATAGTAGGCACTTAAAAGTCTATTGGATGACTACCACAGGAGTGGTTTGCCTTTTCCTTCCCCAGCTCATTTTACAGTTGAGGAAACTGAGGCAAACAGGCTGAGGTGACTTGTCCAGGGTCACACAGCTGGTAAGTGTTTGAGACTAGATTTGAACTCAGGAAGATGAGTCTTCCTTACTTCGGGCCCAGCATTCTATTCACAGTGCCACCAAGGTAACAATAACAAAGAATACAAATTTGCCACAAAGTAGACACAATAAAAATTTATTAGATGACTGACTATTTACAACCTTAAACTTTTGAGAAAGGCTTTACATATAATTCACGGCAGCCTCACAACAATCTTAGGGACAGGCACCAGGGGATATTAATATTCCCATTTCATAGATAAAGAAACTGAGCTCAGAGTTTAAATGAATTTCCCATGGTCACACAGATAGTGAGTAACTGAGGCAGGATTGAAACTCACATCTTCCCTTGTCTTCAAGTGTGTTGTTATTTCCCCACTTTACCATTCTGCCTGAGTAAGACTAGACTGGGTTAAGTCATTCCCTACCAGGCCATTATCCTTTTCCTTGCCTGAAAGTGCGATAGTACTAGAGCCTTGGTATTGCTTAGTTTTCTACTTTATTTAATATAGATGCTAAGAGCAATATGCCCTGAACTATGCCAGTTTGTACTTGGGTAATTCTTGCAATTGGAACACAGTTCAGTAAGCCCCAAAATGAGCCGCAATGAGATATTTGCAGTGCAAAATTCTGGTAATGGTATAAAAAGCTCTGTAAATGTGGCTCTTCAGGACTTGTTATTGTTATAAAAAAAAGCAAATTCCAAGTTAGTCAAACTCATAGGAGAGAGAAATAGAGTAAAATAAAAGCCATTGGAATGCATCCATTTCTAGCTCTTCCCTTTCACAGAATCAATAATGGTTTCTCGAATTGGGACTCTGACTTTCTTTATAGAGTATTGCCCTTGGTGTCTGGAAGATGCGAGTTAAAACTTGGCCATACTTCTCAAATTCTCTCAATATATTCTATGTAAATAATTTTCTTAGCTCACACTTTTTGTTTAAATATAATTAAAAATTCATTACAATTTTAGGAACATACATTAAAATAGCTTATGAAATAATCACTGCATTGCATTCACTTTCATAATAGAAGTTCCTAGAAGTGACCTCTGAGGTCACGCAGTATTACTGATTGATTTTACAGTTAAGGCAGCTGAGGCCTCCAGTGGTAAAGTTACTAACCTAAGGTCACCCAGGTAAGAAGTGGCAGAGTGCAGTTTCCTGGACTCCAAATCTTTCTTTGCACTTCACCATGCTGCCTCCCAAGTTAAAGGGCAAAACTTGACCTCTCCCCTTATCTTTAACAGGTATGACAGACCTACTGGATGCTTTGGCCTAGAGAAGGAGAAAAACACATGGGGTCATCCTCTTCCTATCCTCCCTTCCAAGATATTATAAATACTTTATGATCACTTAAAGGTGTTTGGTCTGATCATATACCCTGGAGATACCAAGTGGATGAAGAGTGTTTATTGATCAAATTTCAACATGCAGAGGGATGGATGACAAGGCCTAGGGGTCCTTGGAAACTGTACCCCTATTGTCTAGTCAAGACTCAACAGAATAGCTGGAGATATGGATGCATTCTTAACAGTACCTGCTAGACTCTAGAGTAACCACCTCTCCTTGGTTCTGGTTTTCCTGAGTAGATGACTTTCCAAACAAAAAGAACTATCTAGAATCAATCAATTAGCAAGCATTTATTAAGCAGCAACTGTGTTCTGGGTACCTGAGATCCAAATATAAATATAAATGGAACACACCCTACTCAAGGAGATTATCCTTAAATGGAAGTGACAACAAGTACATAAAAGCATGTGCAGAATATGAATACATAAATATCCTATAAATTATATATGTTATATAAATGTGATATGTAAATATTAATAGGACAGGTGCAAATAATGATAAATACATATGGACACAAGACAAATGCTACGGAGTTAGGGAGGGAGTTGGGGGATTCAGGAAAGCCTTTGTACAGGTAGAAGGTAATGCTTAAGCATTCAAATTAAAACCTGACTACCAAATTTCATAGTGAAAAAGGACCTCAGCTGCTATCTATATCTGAACAAGATTCCCTTTACCCAATAAGCAAAGCCCTCCAGTGAGGGGGAAACCCACTACTTCCCAAGACAGCCCTTTCTACCTTAGGGTAATGGTTATAAATAATGGTTTCCCCTTACATCAAATCTAACCTTGCCTCTGGGTTGGACAGGATAGTTGCTGTGGTCCATTCTTATGCTGTATTTGGGGGATTCTTTGGTTCCACATGTCACCCTCACCCACTGCTCCCAGATCCTCCCTCTGGAGCCAAAGAGAACCCATCCCTTGTCCCCACAAAGAGCATGTCCCTCATTAGTTTTGTCTTCTTTTGTCCAGGCTACATACTCTTTTTTTTCTTCTTTTTTTTAGTGAGGCAATTGGGGTTAAGTGACTTGCCCAGGGTCACACAGCTAGTAAGTGTTCAGTGTCTGAGGCTGGATTTGAACTCAAGTACTGTTGACTCCAGGGTTGGTGCTCTATCCACTGCACCACCTAGCTGCCCCCAGGCTACATACTCTTTATTTCTTCAATTGATTCTCACATGTCATGAACTCTGAGCCCTTTCTCATCCTGGTTACCCTCCTCTGGATGCTCCCCGGCTTATTGGTGTTATGCCTACAACATGCCTCCCAGAAGTCAATGTAATATTCTAGCTCTGATCTGACCAGTGTCTATCCATGTGGAGTGATGTGGGGGGAGGAGGGAGGGAGGGAGCCCTCAGAGCCGCTTTCTTCCTTTTTAGTTTCTCTTAAAATGTTTCCATTAAAAAAAAAATGACTTGACACCACCCTCCCAAAGTGAAGCCAGTGGGAATTCTTCTTTCGCTAAAAGCAGCCTCCCTTTTAGCACTCTCCCCCGTGCTTTCTCTAGGGCCATTTGGAGCACTTGGCTTGAAGTGTGCTCCTGTGTATTTCTACTCGAGCTAATAGGCTTTCACACTTCCCATTCTGAAATGGGGACTGGGGTGGGGGGGGGGAAGGGAGAGTGTGGACACCTTGGGAGTTAATTACCTTTCAGATACTTAATTGGAGAGCCTGTTTGTCACATTAGGCTTCCGTGTCTATTATGTTCACAAACAACACACCTGCGTGGTGGATAGGTTCTCAGCAAAGGCAGAGAAAATTCTTCATGGGGTAAGAGTTGCAAAGTATACCCAGGACTGATTTCCAGGTCTAATAGCTCTCCAGTAAAATTACATTTTCTAGGGTGGCGCAGTGGCTAGAGTACCAGCCCTAGAGTCAGGAGGACTTGAGTTCAAATCTGACCTCAGACACTTGACACATACTAGCTGAGTGACCTTGGGCAAATCACTTAACCCTCATTGCCCCGAAAAAAATTTTTTAATTTAAAAAAAAATGCAATTTTCTATATGTCCTCAGAGGATCATGAGCTAGAAGGGACCTTAGAGGTTATCCACTTCCTACCCCCCCACACCATTTTCTACCTTTCTCTTCTCATGGTTTTATCTTGTACATATAAATCATCTTTTGGGGGGGGAAGGGGAGCAATGAGGGTTAAGTGACTTGCCCAGGGTCACAAAGCTAGTAAGTGTCAAGTTTCTGAGGCTGGATTTGAACTCAGGTCCTCCTGAATCCAGGGCTGGTGCTTTATCCACTGTGCCACCTAGCTGCCCCCTCCCCCTCCCCATTTTACAGATAAGAAAACTGAGGCCAAGGGAAATGAAGTCATTTACCCATAAAAGGTCACACCAGTAGTAAGGGTATCATTTGAACCCAAGTCTTTTCCCTCCAGAGGCAGTAAACTAAACAGTCAGAATGGTTTCTCCTCCTAGGATTCTCTTCAAAGATGAGAGTTGTTTGGGCAGAGCCTAGTGGGATGCTCCCACATTTGGGGGAAGAGCAAACCTTGAGGGCCAAGTAGTTCATAGAAACCTAATTCTCAGTGGTTGGAAAAACAAAACAAAACATGGTTCTGCAGCTAGAATACTTGTTTGTCTTTTTCCATATAAGGTATTCTGGATAATGAAGGGTTATGTCAGGCTTGGAGTCAGGAAGACCTAGGTTCACCTCCTATCTTTGACAGTAGCTGTGTGATCCTGGGCAAGTCTCTTATGATCCATGGGCCTCAAGAAACTTCCTAGGACTAATTGATGATTATTACTCCTCCTCCTCCTCCTCCTCTTCTTCCTCTTCCTCCTACCAGCACCACACATTTATTTATCACTTTCAGGTTTACAAACGATTTCACAAATCTTATCTCATTGGATCCTCACAATAACCCTGGGAAAGAGGTGCCGTCATTATTCCCATTTTACATATGAGGAAACTGAGGCTGAGAGAGGATAAATGACTGCCCAGGATCACACAGCTAATGTCAGAAGCTCGTTTTGAACTTAGGTTTTCCTGATGCCATGTTCATCCCTTTGATCACTGCATCACCTATCTACCTCATCATTAAGTCATAGACTGGTTAATATCTATGTCTATGGTAGGTGTCTCCATACCAGGAGCATTCCTCATGCTGAGTAAATCACAGATCCTTAATATCATTAGATAAGGCTTATGAGGGCCAGAGGGGTTAATTTATTTGCCCAGTATCACACAGCTAATAACTTTTATAACTCATGTTGTTTAATAAATGCTTGTTGTTGACATGACTTACTGCCCTTCTTTTCAAAGCAGTATTCCTTACACTCCATCATATTATCTCTATAGGAAAGAAGGAAGTAAAGAAGGGATGGAGGAAGGAAGGAAAGAAGGAGGGAAGAAGTATTTATTAAGGATCCATTATGTGCCAGGCACTGTGTTATGCACTTTATAGATGCCCTCCCCTCCCTCATCCTCTCAGTTCAGATCCTTGCCTCATATTTTACCGAAGAAAATTGAGGCCATTTCCTCTCTTCCTCACCTCCCATCACTCAGGGACCTTCTGCCACTCCCTCTTAACTTACGTGATGAAGTGGCCTTACTCCTTACCATAGTTCATCCCTCTACCTGTTCAAGTGACCTCATTCCAACTCATCTCCTCCATCAGATTGCCCTCTCTGTCATTTCTACTCCATCACTTATTTTTAATCTCTTCCTGTCTGCTGGCTCACTTCCCACTGTCTACAAACATGCCCATGTTTCTCCTATGCTCAAAAACCCATCGCTCCATCCTTCCATTCCTGCTAAATCTTATCCCATATCCTTTCTGCCTTTTGTAGCCAAATTCCTTGAAAAAGGTCACCGACAATCAGTGCCTCCACTTTCTCTCTTCTTACTCTCTTTTGTTTTGTTTTTTTTTTTTGTTTGTTTTTTTTTAGTGAGGCACTTGGGGTTAAGTGACTCACCCAGGGTCACACATCGAGTAAGTGTTAAGTGTCTGAGGCCGGATTTGAACTCAGGTACTCCTGACTCCAGGGCCGGTGCTCTATCCACTGCACCACCTAGTTGCCCCTCCTCTCACTCTCTTAACCCATTACAATCTGGTTTCTGACCTTACCATTCCACCAAAACTGCTCCCTTCAAAGTAACCAGTGGTCTCTTAGTAGCCAAAGTCAATGACCGTTTCTCAATCCTCATTCTCTTCCTCCTCTCTGCAACCTTTGACACTTGATTACCTATTCCTTTTTGACACCTTCTTTTCTCCAGGTTTTTGGGCCATCACTATTACTCTTGGATCTCCTCCTATCTATCCAGCCATTCCTTCCCAGCCTCCTTGGCTGGATCTTTATCCAGATCACATTTTACAGTTGTAGGTGTCTTTCAGGATTCTGTTCTGGACCTTTTCTCTTCTCTGTCTTTATTACTTCGCATAGTGATCTCATCAGCTCCCATAGCTTTAATTGCTCTTTCTATGCTGATGATTCTCAAATCCACCTATCCTACTCCATACTCTATTGACTTCCAAATTCCCACCACTAATTGTCTTTCACACATCTTGAATTGACATCTTAACTAGGCATGGACAAAGGAGAACTCTTTTTCTTTCCCCCTTAAACCCTCCTTATCTTTTAACTTCCTAACTACTCTAAAGGATAATACATTCCTCCCAGGCCCTCAGGCTCACAATTTAGGAATTAACCGTGGCTCCTCTCTATGTCTCAACTCCCATATCCAGGCTGTTGCCAAGGCCTGTCCACCGAACTTCTGCATTATCTCTCAAATATCCTCCCTTCTCTCCTCTTCCAGCCCCCTGCCCCTGTATAGGAACTTATCTCCTCACAGCTGAATAATTTCAAAACCCTGATAGTGATCAACCTTCCTAAAGTCTTTCCCTACTCCAATCCATTGTCCATTTATCCACTAAGGTGCTTTTCCTAAAACTCAGATCTGATCATGTCACCTCCTCTTCAATAAACTCCAGTGGCTCCCTATTCCCCCTGGGATTAAATACAAAATGCTGCCCTTTATAACCTTGTCTCCTCCTACCTTTCCTGTCTTCTTATACCTTATTCCCTGACACATTCTGTTCCATCTAGTGGCACTGGCCTCCTGGCTGTTCCAGGAACAAGATGCCCCATCTCTTCTCTCTGGGCATTTTCTCTGGCTGCTCCCCTTGCCTAGAATGCTCTCCCTCTTCAACTCTGCCTCTGGTAATTATTTCCTGTTTATCCTTCATATAACTTGCTTTGCATCCATTTGTCTTAATGTTGGCTGCCCCATTAAATTGTAAGCTCCTTGAGGGCAGAGAAAGTCTCTTGCCTTTGTATCCCCAGGATTTACCACTGTGCTTGGCTGATAACAGGTGCTAAATAAATGTTTATGGATTGATTATTTCATTTGAGCTTTATTAATCATGATAACAATAATAATAGCTAACATTAAAATGGCACCTACTATGTGCTGGACACTGTGCTAAGAAAGCACTTTGATCTTTACAACATCTGGATTGCTGGTGGGGGGTGGGGGTGGGGAGGTGCTATTAGTATCTCCATTTTGTAGATGAGAAAACTGAGGCAAATAGCAGTTAAGTGACTTCTCCTGGGTCACAGAGCTAGGAAATATCTGAGATTGAATTTGAATTCGGGCCTTCCTGATTCCAGTCCTAGCTCTATTCATTCTGCCTCCAGCTGGCCCTATAAGATAAAGTGAGTTAGGAAATGGAGAATGAGATGCATAGTGGGAGAATGTATGTTCCAATGGAATGATCTGGAGTTAGAAGACCGGTTTTGTTACTGTCTGAGAGACCTTTGACATGTCACTTAATTTCCTCGAGTCTTGGTCATCCCAGTTGTAAAACCCAAGGGCTGGACTAGATAGCCTGTAAGCTTCCATCCAGTTCCAGATCTTTAAAAGAAAGAACATGTTCTGACTTTCTTAGGGAAATTAGGCCAACAAATGAATCTTTCTCTACCTGATTTCTTGCTCTGTGAAATAAATTCAGCATACTCCTTCAGTGAAAGACACAATGGGGAATCAAGGGCGATGGGGATTTGGGGTAACTTTCAACTCTGTTAACTATGATTGATCTAAGAAGCGAAGAGGGAAATCATTCGATTCTATGCACTGTTAGCCTGAAGCTTTGGAATGAGAATGATTCTGCTGAGGGTAGGCATTCCTAAAACTAATCCAACAAGAAGGATGCTCAGCTATCAGTCACAATGAGATGTTTACAGAACGAATGAATGCTGAATCACAGGCCCAAGCTCTGGCTTTACAGTTGTTTTGGAGACTGTCCCATTGAAATTAGCTACATAAAGTGATAGAAATAGTTTCGTATGTGAGAGAAAAGAGAACATGGGGTAATTTACGATTTTGATATCAGCGAATGGATGTTCCTTCCTAAGGTGCTTGTCTGACCATGTCATCCCCTTACACAGTAATCTCCAGTGGCTCCTTATAATCTCCAAGATCAAATAGAAAATCCTTTGTTTGGCATTTAAAGCCCTTTGCAGCCTGATCTCTTGCTGACTTTCCAGACTTCTTACACTTTACTCCTTTCCCCATAGCCTGCAATCCAAAGGTGCTGGCCTATTTGTCATTTCTCAAACATGATGCCCCATCTCCCTTCTCCATACCTTTGGACTGATTATTTCCAATGTCTAGAATTCTCTCCTTCCTTCCTTCTACCTCTTAGACTTATAGACTTCCTATAAGGCTCATCTCAAGGTTCACTTTCTGCAGGGGATCTCTCCTGGTCCCCCACAACCCAAGCTACTAGAACAGTCCTCTTCAAATTTGTTATGGTTCAGTCATTTTTCAGTCATATCTGACTCTTCATGACCTCATTTGGAGTTTTCTCGGCAAAGATACTGGAATGGGTTGCCATTTTCTTCTCCATCTCATTTTAGAGATGAGGAAACTGAGGCAAATAAAGTGAAGTGACTTATCCAGGATCACACAGCTAGTAAGTATCTGAAGCCAGATTTGATTTGATTTGATTTTTTTAGCAAATACCCTAGAGTCCTTCTCCATCTCATTTTACAGAAGAGCAAACTAAGGCTAACTCTTCTCAAGCATAAATATTCCCAGGTCTAGTTCTTATACTACATGATCTCAAGGTTCTTTGTTTTATTTGGTTTTGATTTTGGAGACTATTGGGGTTAAGTGACTTGCTCAGGGTTACACAGTAAAATTATCTGAGGCCAGATTTGATCTCAGGTCTTCCAGACTACAGTGCTGGCTCTCTATCTAGTGCACCACCCTGACATCTATTTTATTTTATTTTTTGGTGGGGCAATGAGAGTTAAGTGAGTTGGCCAGGGTCACACAGCTAGTAAGTGTCAAGTGTCTAAGGTCGAATTTGAACTCAGGTCCTCCTGAATCCAGGGCCGGTGCTTTATCCACTGTACCACCTAGCTGGCCCTAACATCTATTTTCTATACACTTTCCTAGCATTTATCTTCCATCTACTCTGCATGTATTTTATATGTAACTAATTATTCCCAAGTTGTCTCTTTCATAAGAATGTAAGCCCTCTGAAGGCAAAGCTCCCTTTTCAAGATATCTTTGTAGCACTTAGCTACACAGTGTCTCCCATGGTAAGGGCTTAATAAGTTATTTAATTAATCAATTCGATAAGAAAACTAAGACCATGGTTCAGCCTTAGCAGTGGAAATGAACCTTTTAGAGGAGGTCTAATCAATGATAGTGCATCATTTTAAGACCCTTGTGAATAGACATGAGATGACAGTACCCTCTATCTTGGAATCTTAGAGTTGGAATCAGCCTCAGAGAAGAAGGATAGATATATAATCCAACCTGCAACTATCCCAGAAGCCCCTCTACAATATACTTAAAAAGTTATCATTCTGCCTTTTCATAAGGAACTATAGTGAGGGGAAATCCACTAGCTAATAAGCCAGTGTCCGAATTAGAAAGAGGGTTTGAGATCAAGAGGTGCAAGGGGCCCAGAGGCTGTCTCTCAAAACTTAATATTGCCCACTGAAAGTAGAACCACTGAGTATTTTTTTTCTATACCGTACTGTTTCTAATTGTTAGGAAATCTTTCCTTATATTAAGCCAAATCTACTTCTCTGTACCTTTTTTCCATTAATCCTTTGCAGTTAAACAGAATAAGTCTAATCCATTTCCCAATGACAGTTCTGAAAGTACCCAGACAGTACTCTTATTTCCCCCTAAGTCTCTTCTTCTCAGTCCTAAATATCCGTAGATCCAAATCACATAATGCATGATGTCAAGGCCCTTCACCATTGTGATTACCTTCCTCTGGATTCTATCTAGTTTATTAGTCTTTCTTATAAAAGCTAGATGGCACAATGGATAGTATGTTGGACCAGAAATCAGGAAGACCTGAGTTCAAATCTGACCTCAAACACTAACTTTGTGATCAAGTCAGTTAGTCCTGTTTGCCTCAGTTTCCTCATCTGTAAAATGAACTGGAGAAGGAAATGGCAAACCACTCCAGTATCCTTGCCAAGAAAACCCCGAATGGGGTTATGAAGTTGGACACAACTTAGAAAAGACTGAACAATAAATTACTATAAAAAAATGTAGTAACATGTAACTTGGGGGAAATTCTAAATAAATAAATAAAGGATGATGGTAAAAACAAAATCAATACACTTCCAAATTATTTTCCAATTAAAAAACAAACAAAAATAATAATCAAATATGTAGTAACCTGAAACTTTATTTTCACACAAGTAACATTGCCCTATCTTCTGAACTATCTTTTGCTTTGTGAACACTTTGATTGCTAAAAGAGGAGGATTAAGAAAATTTATATAAGGAAAGCTGATAAAAATTCAACTTCGGAAGAAATACAATTACTCAGATACATTGTTGAGGGGAAACAGGGTGTTTCGAAGATCACATAGAGAGCTGGCCCTCAGATTAATTTAAGTGAGAGGAAGTGTTCGAAGGAAGAGCAATGAGTGAAATAATGATGACTGCAGGGCATTGTAGTATAAGAAAGAGATCAATTGCATGCTACTGTGTTGAGAATTTTAACGATTATAACTCAGAAAATTTTAAATAGAATGTGTTCACTATGGAATCATTATAGAAAAACTGTTAGGTTCGTACTTGACAGGAAGGGAGATTTTGTGAGTTTTACATCATAAGATGAAGTTTATTCACTGACCCCCAAGAGGCTCTGTTTTTAGGCTTTGAAGGATAAAAAGCCCGAGAACCTTTGAGAAACTATGATAGAAAGAACTAGAAGAGGAAGCAAGAGAGGAAGCTGAGGACAGGAAAAGTCACAAGAAGCCATGTACAGGAGACAGAGAAGACTTTTTAGAAGCTTCACTTGTAATGTACTCATTGGCTGAAGAAAAACTGGATGACATAATGAAAGTTTTGTGGAATAATGCTGAATCCTGCTGCTGGATGAAGAGCTGATGGAGTTTATTGTTCTACATCTACAGGGTGAGAGGGTATACCTCTCAAGAGTGCCTCTGTTTCCTGGTCTCTCTGGTTTATGAAAATCAAAGTGGAACTTGACACTAGCTGTGTGACCTTGGGCAAGTCACTTAACCCCAATTGCCTCACCAAAAAACCAACCCCCCCAAAACAAAAACAAAAACAAAAGTTTCAAAGTGGGGAAAGACAGGTCTTGCATCTGTTTTGTTGTGTTTTGCTGTGAGAAGAGACTTGGAGTTGATTTTACAGTGCAAAATCCCCTACTATTACAGAGCTGAGAAACTTGTCAATTTTCTTTTTTGAGGGAATTGCTTGCTACTACAATAATGTAACACTTTTACTGCCCTGCTAAGGGTGGCTGTGAGGTAAAAGAGCTTGTCACTTGGATCAAGAACTGAAGAGGAATGATTTTATTCAGCAGGAGACTGGTAAGGAATAGAATAGGAGCAGCTGGCAGGGACATGGCTTTGGGTGGTGAAGATTGTTCCCGAAGGGATTCAGGATATCAACTCCTCTAGTTTAGGATTATGAGTTCTCTAGAGAATGTAGATTTCTCCGCTCCATGTGCCTAGTTGCTAGGTTTGTACAAGTGTGTATCCTTTCTTTTCCAAAGACAGTGCATGTGTTATTAGGGGAGTGTTACCTAGGTTTATGGATGGACTGTAATGTTTCGATTGTTGCTCTTGTTGTCTTCCATTGAGTAACTTGGGTGTTTTTGGTTTTTTGTTGTTCTTGCCTTCTATTGAGTAAAAGTTACGATTATTTCTATTTTCACCTTATAATGAGCAAATATCATGATTGTTATTGCTTCTGTCTTATCATTTAGTAAATGTTTTATTTGAGGGTTAATAGCGTCTGTCAATAAGAAAATGACTTGTGTAGACTCAAGAGATACAGCACTGAATAAGAGGAATATATCCTGGATGAGATTCCACAGTGCAGCTCAATCATATCATGGACTTCCCATTCTTTTTTCTGAGCAAACACTCTCAAATGCCTTCATCCTAGCAGGTCTGGGGTTCCTGCTGTAGGGTATTCCATAAAACCATTGTTCACACTCTTTTTCAGGGTTCTAGGAGCAATCCTACTGTGTAAGTCTATGTTCCTATTATTTACCACTCTTGTTCCTAAGGTTCTTGGGTGTGCTATATTATTATAAACTGGTAAATTTCTACCTCTGCCTTTTGAGAGGGCAGCCAGCCATGGCAGAAGATATGTTGATATGAAAGAAATGTTGATATGGAGTTTGAATTCTCCCTCTGACATTTATTAACTGTGAGAACAGGGCATGACATTCTTACCTTTAAGAACCTCTGTTTCCTCATCTGTGAGATGGGGATAATGAAACTTGTACGATCTATTTCAGTGTGTTCAGATAAGGAGAACACATTTCAATATCTTCAAGCATTCTAGACATGTGAGCTATTGGTCACAGGCTCATTCCATGATCAACCTTTGACATTGGGGAAGGTTATGCCATTGATATAATTTGTGAAGCCCACTGAGATCATTTCTTATTCAGTATTCTTTCTGAATGCAAATTATTAACAGTTTGTTGATTCTTGTCCTACCCTCAGTATTGGCCTGACCTTTCTTCTTCCTGATGATAAATAATTTTCCATATAAGTCCAGTGAGGGATGAAGCATGACTTATTGGCTCTGACTGAAAAGACCAAGAACATCACCCAAGGTGTCAGGTATGGTGACAGAGCTAATGCAACTAGACTGGGGAGCAGCAAATATGTCAGGGATAAGCAGAGCAAAGGAAACTAGCCAGCAGAATTGGACAGATTACTTTGTCCAAATATTTAATGGCCATCTTTGCTTAGCTTTAAAAAATAGAATTACCCGAGACTCTGAGGTATGGGAAGTGCTACCAACAAAGAAATACCAAGCACTTGGCCTCTCTGGAATCTTCTGTTTTAGCAATCCCTCAGTGGGAATTACAAGTGAGGTTTTGTCTGGTACAGGGATGGCAATGCCAATGTACTCATGATATTTTCCAGTCTCTACAATGCAGTGATGACATTACCCAGGCTAAACAATGGACTCATGGGGTTTATTCATATTCTTTAATGCTTTAATGGCATTACCTGACTCTCCAATGGACTTTTTTTTGTTTTTTGCAGGGCAATGAGGGTTAAGTGACTTGCCCAGGGTCACACAGCTAGTAAGTGTCAAGTGTCTGAGGCCGGGTTTGAACTCAGGTACTCCTGAATCCAGGGCCGGTGCTTTACCACTGCGCCATCTAGCTGCCCTTCAATGGACTTATTGAATATAAAGACCCTACAGTGAACATAGGGCAGCTAAATGGCAGAGTGCATAGAATACTGAGTCTGGAGTCAGAAAGACCCGAGTTCAAATCCTGCCTTTGACATTTACAAGGTATTTGATCCTGTACAAGAAGCTTAACCTCGGCTTGCCTCAGTTTCCTCATCTGTAAAATGAAGATAATAGCACCTGTTTCCTAGTGTTTGGGGGAGAATAAAATGAGGTGCTCTGCAAACCTTTACAGTGCTCTATAAATACTAATAGTAGATAAAGTGCCAGTCCTGGAGTCAGCAAGACTCATCTTTCTAAGTTCAAATCTGGTCTCAGACACTTGCTAGCTATGTTGCTTAACTCGGTTTGCCTCAATTTCCTCATCTGTAAAATGAGTTGGAGAAGGGAATGACAAACTGCTCCATTATCATTTCCAAGAAAACCCCAAATGGGGTTAAAGTCAGACAGGACTGAAACAATGGAATACCCATAACAACATTATTATTTCTTATGACATTACCCAATGGACTCATAATATTATCCAGACTGTACAGTAGACTACAATATTACCCAGACATTAGAGTGGATTGAAAGTAAATATTCAGATATTCTAAATGTATTTATAACATTATCCATACTCTACAAAGAACTAAGTACATTAACTAGGTAGACTCTATGATAATAGTCACTTAGCATTACCAAGAATCTACAGTTGACACAGGGTATTCCCCAGACTCCACAGTAAATCTGTGACATTGGCCAGACTTTTAAAAATGGAAATTGGTGGAAGGTTTATTGCATATAATTGCCCATTGTTCCCCATCATTTCACCAAACTGACTTACTTGCTATTCACTATACACAACAGCTTCCATGCCTGTATCTAGGCTTTCCGCCATGCCTAGAATCACTCCCTCTAAACACTTACTTCTTAAAATCCATAGTGATTTTTTCTTTCAAGATTCAGCATACGTGCTACGTGCTATAGAAGCCTATCTTGTTCCCCTTAGTTATGAGGGTCCTGGCTCCAGGAATTTTTTTATATATATTATATTTAATTTTCTATATGCATGTTGCTTTCTTTTAATAGAATGTAAGATGCATGAGGGCAGGGGTTGCTTTATTTTTCTTTTTGTTTATGAGCAGGTACGTGCTGGGGTGTGGTGGATAGAATGCTAGACTTAGAATCAGGAAGAGCTGAGTCCAAGTCCTACCCAAGAAAGATACTCACCGTAAGATCCTGTCATTTAACCTCTCTGAGTTCAGTTTCCTCATCTATAGAATGGAGATAATAATAGACCCTATCTCACAGGGTTCCTGTGAAGAATAATGAGATAATTTATATAAAGCTATATAATAAGAATATTATTATTATTATTCCCAGTTCCTGGCATGTAGTAGTTGTTTAATAAATGTTTATTGCATTGGATTGAATAGTCTTCTCTGTGTTTGACTTTCTCTTTGCTTCTCTGTGTGTGTCTGTCCCTCCTCCTCCTCTTCCTCCTCTTTTTCTCCCTCCTTCCTCCTCTCCTTCGTTCCATTCCTTTCCTTTCTCCTCTTTTCCTCCTCTCCTCTTCTTCTTTTTCTCTCCTCTCCTCTCCTCTCCTCTCCTCTCCTCTCCTCTCCTCTCCTCTCCTCTCCTCTCCTCTCCTCTCCTCTCCTCTCCTCTCCTCTCCTCTCCTCTCCTCTCCTCTCCTCTCCTCTCCTCTCCTCTCCTCTCCTCTCCTCTCCTCTCCTCTCCTCTCCGCCACTCAGTGATTCTCCAATTTTCTGGTCTCAGGCTCCCTTGACAATCTTACGAATTATTGAAGATACCAAAGGATTATTTTAAAAAACCAAAGAGCTTTTGTTTAACAATAGCTCTCAAAAATGTACACAGGACACACTTTTAACTATAAATTGAATTATTAATTCTTTTCCTTGTCTAGACTTAATCAAACAGAACAATAAGTTCATCCCTGATTTGTAGCTTTTGCTGATTTTTAAGATTTAAATGTTCATACTGAAAATTTGACAATCACATCTCCGACTAAGTAGAGCTAGGTCTAGAACACCCTGATTAAGTTTATCTATATTTACCATATTAGAAATTAAAATGGGGGGCAGCTAGGTGGCACAGTGGATAAAGCACCAGCCCTGGATTCAGGAGACCCTGAGTTCAAATCTGGCCTCAGACACTTGACACTTACTAACTGTATGACCCTGGGCAAGTCACTTAACCCTCATTGCCTGAGGAAAAAAAAGGAAATAAAAATGGAGAATTAAAAAATGTATGTTTATTAATTCATGTAAAATAATAAACACATAAGATCTTAATATAAACAACACATTTAATAAAAATAGCTGTTTTATAAAACAAAACCAAAAAAAAACTAGTGAGAAGAGGGGCATTGTTTTCCCATATATTTTGCAAATCTCTTTAATGTCTGGCTTAATAGAAGACAGCTGGATATCAGCTTCTGCTTTCAATCTGTTGTGATATGTTGTTTTGGTAGAAGGATATGAAGATAATCTGGCCTCATTTAGTTAGATCATAGAGAAAAAAAGGAGGAGAATTTTAACAGGCAGATGTCATCTTAGTCCTATAATGAAAATAGTTTCGATCTCACAGAGAGTCTGTGAGAAAGGGTCTCAGGGTCCCCCGAAATTCTGCAAACCACACTTTGAGAAGCCTCACCTAGTCCAACTCTCTCATTTTCTAGATGGGAATAATAGAAAGGAATTGTCTCACCTATAAGTCACATAGGAAATAAGTAGATATGAGAAATGAACCCAGAGCCTCCAAATACAGCGTCGTTCCCCCCCTTCCCAGTATAGCGTGCTATCTTGTTCTCCTCTTTCCCCCACTCCGATATCTCTATTTGGCTTTTACTGTCTATAATTTACTTTGGAAATATAGTCATGGCCTAGAATTCACAGTCAGGGAGAAATGACTGGGCCCAGTAGAGGAGTAGAATTTGTATCACAGGCTCAATTTAAGGATTACTGAACTCCTCAGGCAGCAGGGAATCATTTAAACTTTTTTTAAAAAAGTAATTTGGAAAAAAAGATAACATTTGGGGGCAGCTAGGTGGCATAGTGGATAAAGCATCAACCCTGTATTCAGGAAGACCGGAGTTCAAATATGGCCTCAGACACTTGACACTTACTAGCCATGTGACCCTGGGCAAGTCACTTAACCCTCATTGCCCCACAAAAAAAAAAAAAAAGTAATTTGGAAATGGATATATGTACCCAGAGAGGTGTCAGCAATTTATAGTTATTCAGCGAGCTACTATTAAGCACCTACTATGTGCCAGTCATCCTGCACATGCACCTTTCAAGAACCTTTTTTTAAAAATTATTATTAGTGTCTACTCTATGTAGAAAGCACACTGTGCTTAGCAATAGAGGAACTCTAAAAGTTAGATAAAATTACTCCTCAGGGAGATCACTGTCTAGTAATGGGAAGGGAAAGCAGGAGGAGCAAAGATCATATTAATACATAATATTTTATATTCACTATAGGGCAGCTAGGTGGCACAGTGGATAGAGCACTGGACCTGGAGTCAGGAAGACCTGAGTTCAAATTTAACCTCAGACACTTACTGGCTGTGTGATCCTGGAGAAGTTACTTAAACCTCCTTGACTTAATTTCTTCATCTGTAAATGAGTTGGAGAAGGAAATAGCAAACCATTCCAGTATCTTTGCCAAGAAAATCCCAAATGGAGTCACAAAGGGTTGGATACAACTAATTGACTTAACAACAACAATTAGTATATTTTCTTTTTGGCCCAGACACACAATTTCATCAATTCATGGCACTCCTGGTATGGGAAATCTTTCCACTGATGAAGGTCACCAGTTTTTCTGTTGCCTGGGACATTAAGAAATTAAACCACTTGCCCATGAGCACAGAACTAGTAGGAGTCTGAGGCAGAACTTAAACTTAAGTCTTCCCTACTCCAAGACCTGCCCTCTCTCTAATCTACACCATGTTGCTTCAGGATCTCAACCTTGATAAGGGCAACAGAAAGGTACAATAACAGATTTGAAATTGAAACTTACCAATTTCAGCTATAGGTTCTGGAAGACCCCAGAGTGAGGACAGCTTTGAAAGCTGAATCTTCCTGCCCCCTTTAACAGCATAGAATTAAAGAATGATCACACCATCCAGCAGATAACATTTATTTCTGGGTTCCCATTCTTAAACCACAATATGTCAGATGAACTGGGTTTAGTTCCCAAGTCTGATATTTGTGGACTGTTTGACCATGGGCAAGGAACCTTTCCCTTCTCATCCCCAGTTCCCTCATCTTGTCAGCATTGTAGGAGAAGGGATTCTTCTTTTCAACCTCAAGCTCTCCCTCCCCACTCTCCATTGGACCGAACAGTGATGGAGGTGCTATCCAGTGCTGATAGTCTAACAGGGTTGCTATAAGGAAAAGGATCAAAGAATTATAGTTTAAGAGGTAGAATGGACTAGATCAAGTAATCCACACCCTTTAATTATCCATAAGGGAACCCATGTCTATAGAGTTGAAGTGACTTATTCAAGGTCACACAGGTAGTAAAGAGCAGAGAGTGGATTTGAACCCAGGTCTTCTCACTCCAAATCTAGTCTTCTTTCCATTGCATCTTTGGCTCACAGTCTTTCCCTCTAACCCGATCCTTGCTTTCATACTTCATGATTTCAACATACACACTGTTGTTACTTCCTCACAGAAACCCAACTTCCCATTGTCTCAGTCTGTTTAATTCCCATGATCAGTATACACCTTCGCTCCACCTTAACTACACATAAAGATGGTTGTTCCCCTAATCTTGCCATCACCCAGAAATATTCTATTTCTATGTTTAAGGATTCTCAAATACTTTTATTTGATTATAAATTTATTATCCCACCTTTCCCTAGGCTTTAGGAGCCCTAGACGTACGACCCTGTTCTTCATCCCTGTCATGACCTCCAATCCTTCCAGCCTTCTATTCTTTATAGACCTTCCTAGTTATAACTCACATTGATATAGCACTTTAAGGTTTGCAAATGGCTGTACATGTTTCATTTGACATCTCATTTGATGTCTCACAATGGAGGTATTCTCATTTTTACATTGGAGGAAACTGAGGCTGAGAGAGTCCCAATTTGGCCCATGGTCATAATGCTAGTAAGTGTCTAAGGCAGGGTTTCAACTCATATTTCCCTGACTCTTCATCCAGAGCTCTTATCCACTGCACCACCTTGCTGCCTCTCTTTTAGCTATCATCCCTTTGGCGATTCATTTCACTGGGCATTAGCTGCTACTTGCAAATCCCTTGTTCCCTGGTCCTCTCCAAACCGTTCCAACACCCAATCCTTTATGCCTATTGTCATGGTGCTGAATGGAGCAGAAAGAAATCTCCAAAATATGTAGACTGGTGAGGTCCACTACATATGCATGTTATCTAATCTCAACTGGGATTCACATCAACACAATTCTTTTCAATTGATTCTCCAGTCCACTTTCCACTCCAGCTGTTCCAAATCTCTTCTGTCTCTTAAAGCTTCACTGGAACCTCCTCCCTGAATTTCTCATCTGAGGACCTGGCTTTCCATGAAAACCTTGTAGCTGTTTTAGGGATTCCCACTCTTTTCTTGCCTTCCTCATCTCTCATCACTCAGTCATCTTCCCCCGCCATCTCTTTTATTCCTATCAAAGATGAAAATGAGGCCCTTCCAACAAAGGACAGCCCTTCTACAATCACCTTTGATCCCATACTTTTCTGTCTTTTCTACCAGATGACCACCACTATCATTTCCATTCTCACCCTAATAGTCAATCTCTCGCTAATGACTGGCTTCATTCTTGTTGCCTACAAACAAACCCTCACTGAAACACAAAACTCCCGCTAGTTATTGCCTTATAGCTCTCCTTCCTTTCTTGGCTAAAACTTTGAGAAAACCATCTATATACTAAATCTTTCCACTTCCTCTCCTCTCTTCCAACTATTATGTAGTCAGGCTTCTGGTCCCCTCCCTTTTTAATGGAAACTGTGCCTCCAAAGTTACCGGTGTTCTCTTATTTGCTAAATCTATTGATATTTGTTCAATCCTTATCATGTTTGACCTTTCTGCAGCATTTGACAGTTTCTCACTCTCTCTTCTTGAATTCTTTTTCCTTGCCAGGTTTTTAGGACACTGTTCTCTCTTAGATCTCCTACCTGGATGAATACTCTTTCTCAGGCTCCTTGGCTGGATCTTTATCCCAGTCATGTCTACCAACCTTGAACATCTCCCAAGGCTCTATCTTGGGCCCTCTTTTCCTTCTTTAGTTGGGGGTTCCTAACTTTTCTTTTTTTCTCTTTTGTATCCTTTGGGCATTCTGGGGAAACCTATGGATCTGTTCTCAGAATAATGTTTTTAAATTGGTTGTTATTTTGTTCCTTAGTCACATCTGACTTTTTGTGACCCAATTCAGGGTTTTCTTGGCAAAGATGCTGGAGTGCTTTGCCATTTCCTTCTACAGCTCATTTTACAGATGAGGGAACTGAGTTAAAGTTAAGTGACTTGCCCAGAATCACACAGATAGTAAGTATTTGTTTCTGGATTTGAGCTCAGTTCCTCATGACGCCAGGCTCAGTGCTTTATCCACTATGCCACTTAGCTTCCCTTTAATTTTTTTAAATACATAAAGCAAAATATATAGAATTACAGTAGAAACCCATTATCTTGAAATGTAGTTTTCAAAATATTTCCTATGAACAATCTTGGACCTTAGGTTAAGAACCTGTTCTCTATGATATCTTACTTAGTCATATCATCAGCTCTTGAGGGCTTAATTTTCATCTCAATACAAATATTGCCAGACCTGTATATCTAATCCTAGGCTCTCTCTCACCTGTGAGTTCCATGTGACCATCTGCCTTTTGGATGTCTCAAACGTGATGTCCCATAGTCAACTCCTAGTCAACATGTCCAAAACTGAACCTTTCTCAACTTCTGTTACACTTGGGGAAACCACCATCCTGTCAATCACTCAATCTTAAACTCTCAGTGTCATCCTGACTTCTCACTCTTACTCATCCCACATATACACTTTGTTGTTAAATATTATTGATAACATCTCTTATATAATTACTCTTAAAGCAGAGGTCCAACCATGCCATCCCCTGTTCAGTAAACTCCAGTGGTTCCGTTACCTTGAGGATCAAATATATAATCCCCCTTTTATCATTTAAAGCTCTTTACAACCTGGTCCCTTCCTAACTTTTTAGTTGTTTGACAATGTATTTTCCTCTATGCATTCTATGATCCATGTGTACTGGTCTATTTGCCGTTCCTTAAGTAAGACACTCTGTCTTTCATCTTCATGTCTTTACACCCCCACCTCTTAGAATTCTTGGCTTCCCTACTGACTCAAATTAAATGCTACCTTCTACAGGAATCTACTCCTAATCCTCTGAACTGCCAGTGACTTACCATCTTATATGAACTTTCATCTACTCTGCATATATTTTGTATTTACCCAGTTAATTTTTAAATGTGTATTAATTTTAATTTATTAAATAAACCAGGAATTTCCATAACATAGTATGATAAAAAAGATGATTGCACATGAAACTGCAAATATATTATGTAAAACTTGCTATTCCTTTTAAATATTTAATGAAGTGATCAAATAAGTTTCTCTCTCTTTTCCTTTTTTTTCTTCCCTCCTCCCCAACTTTGACACCTTGAGATGGCTACCATATTTGTTTATGTGTGTGTATACACAGACACTATATATATATGTATATATGTATATATATGCAAAATAATTTTATACATCTATTTATCAGTTCTTTCCCTGAATGAAGATAGCATCTTCCTTCATATAACCTTTGTAGTTAATTTGGATATTTATAATAGTCAAAATGATTTAGTTGCTCAAAGTTGTTTTGTTTTTTTTTTTTGCGCGGAGCAATGAGGGTTAAGTGACTTGCCCAGGGTCAGTGAGTGTCGAGGGTCTGAGGCCAGATTTGAACTCAGGTCCTCCTGAACCCAGAGCTGGTGCTTTATCCACCACCCTACCTAGCTGCATCAAAGTTGTTCTTAAAATAATATTGTTACTGTATACAACATCGTATTGGTTGTGCTCATTTCACTCTTAATTATTTCATGTTAGTCTATCCACCTCTTTCCAAGATGATTGAGCTCATCATTTCTTATAGTACAATGGTATTTTATCATGATCATATACCATAACTTGTTCAGCCATTCCCCAAATGATGGGCACCCCTGCAATTTCCAGTTCTTTGCCACCACAAAAAGAGCTGCTATAAATATTTTAGAACATGTAGGGACCTGAGTTCAAATCCAGCCTCAGACACTTGACATTAGCTGTGCGTCCCTGGGCAAGTCACTTAACCCTCATTTCCCAGTAAACAAACAAACAAAAAACATATAGGTACTTTTCCTTTTTTCCTAATTGTATTTATTTAATTAGTTATTTACAAGCAGTATCTTCCACTAGAATAGGAGCTCTTTGAGGATAGGGACAATGTTATACTTTTTTCTCTGTATTCCTAACACTTAGCACAGTGCCTGGCACACTGTAAGCATTTAATAAATGCTTTGTCCCACTGTTTCCACTAAAGACCTTTGTATGTAAATTGTGAAATGCCCTATCATGGTGTCTTAATTAGAAAATAAAATAATTAGGAAATGAATTCATACCAAACAAATGAACCCCCACTTTTTTTTTAACCACTAAAGTCAGAAATCATAAGGGACCAAAGAGCTAGGAGGATTTAAACCCACCTTGAGAAAACTTTGGACACAGAACATATTATGTATTTATATTTCTTTATGTACATTGGTATATCTTTCCTTGGTCTCCCAGCTGTGTTATTTCAGACCTAAATTGATTGATGGTACAAGCACCTTCCCACTAGTCCAAGAAATAGAAAAGAACTAGGCTTGTTTCTGATTTTGAGATGACTTTGATTGAAAGGATTTTCACTGGATCTGGGCAACTCAGAATTTTTATCATTTCATCTGCAAGTCACAGAGACTAAGAGTTTGGAAAAAGAAAGATTTCCCCCTTCCCCCTGCCCTTCCCCCCACAATGAATTCTCATTACTCTAGGTGGGAGAAGAGTTTCAGTGAGCAAGAGTTTAACTGGTTTCTACCTGACATATCTTTTGGGGGATTTGGGAGTTTAAGGGAGCTAATACCTCCGAAATCACTGTTTGCTTTCTTATTGCTCCCCCAGTCATCTCCAGAGAAAGCTTAGGTGCCTTCTTGGTGATAAGTAAACGAAGCAATATGAGAGGAGGCTGTCAGAGGCAGGATGGCTAAATGGAAGACGGATGGTAACCGTGATTGTCACTGACAGTGTGTGAGAAGTCTTGTTGGCAGGTTGTGCTCTTGTCATCCATCACACTGCCATCTAATAGTGGGGGATGTCACTCTGATGTCCTGAAACTCCCTGCTTCATGCTCTTGATCAAGTGACACAAGCTGGGTGAAGAGAAGGTGGGGCTCTTGACCTTTTTGTCTCCATAGGCCTCTACTTTTATCCTTCCATCCTAGGAGGGCATTAATGGACACAAAAAAGCTGAAGACAACAGGCTGAGTGGAACAGTGACTTTCTCAGCATATCAGGGCACTGGACTCCCTTTCAGCATCCCTTCCATTCTGCAGTTGATACATCAATAAAGAGCTAGCAGGTTTCCTTTCGGCCAGGGAATGCCTTCAGCTCTATTTGGGTCCGGAAACTGGTGCTGCTGATTTGAGTGTTTCTAAGCAATTTTCTCTTGGGCAGTCCCTTACCATCTTCTACCCAGTTTAGGGATAATAAACTTTTTTTTATTTGTTTATTTCATTTTTTTTACACACATTGAAGGAAATCATAAAAGACAACAGAGTAGGTTCTCCAACCAGAATATTATTTACACCCAATTTTTTCCAAGCTAGAAATTCGAACTTGAAGAGTTACTGATATTTCCCATTTGTAATAATTTCTCTGCAGCAATCAATTTACTTATATGTTTGGGAGATACCAATGAAAAATATTGTCTTATAAGTCTTTTCACTTTATTTAAGTCCCATTTATTATCACTTCAAGTGGCAATGGGAGAATCCTGGGATAATAAACTTATTTCACTGATATTACCATTACATTGACAAGTGTGGGAATTGGGAAGCTAAGACTTAATCATGAAACCTCATTCCTAAACTTTCAACATACCTACATCTTTTCTGGCACTAACTTTTTTTTAATCTATAGATAAGACAGAGCCAAAGACTGTACCTCTGATTTCATTGGTGTAGAGAATTCAAGGTTGAGGAGATTGTCTCAACTTGTATTGGTTTATACCTTCTCTGAAATTTATAATCTGAGATAAATTTACAATCTGAGATAGTTGCCTAGGGGCACAAGGGGGTTACATGATTGACTCAGTATCCAATAACCATTATGGGCCAAAGGTGGGATTTAAAACTAGGTCTTCCTGGCCCGAAGGGTGAGTCTTTGTCCACTACTGTCACCAGCAGATAATTCATACATAATTGAAGATGTCGATCCCGGAAAAGAGAAGAAGGGGAAGGGGGTAGGTGTGAGGATAGGATGATTGTTGGCATCTGGGTGGCACTCTAGCTGGGTCTGCAGTCAGAAAGATTTGAGTTCAAATGTGAACTCAGGCAACTTACAGCCTGTGTGACTCTAAGCAAGTCACCTAACTTCTGACTGACTTAAATTCCTCAAATGTAAAATAGATTTAATAATAGCGCTTAGCTCCTAAGGCTGTTGTGAGGTTCAAATGAGATAATAGGTATGAAGTACTCTGTAAAGCTTAAAGTGGGCAGCTAGGTGGTGCAGTTGATAGAACACCAGGTGTGGAGTCAGGATCTTCCTGAGTTCAAATCTGGCCTCAGACACTTACTAGATGTGTGACCTGGGCAAGCCACTCAACCCTGTTTGCCTCAGTTTCCCCATCTGTAAAAAATGGCAAGCCACTCTATTATCTTTACCAAGAAAATCCCAAATGGGGTCATGAAAATTTGAACACAACTAAAGCCACTGAATAACAGCAAAACTTAAAGTACTGTGGAACTGTGAGGTTTTTTTTTAATTGCTAAAAGGACTATCATATGAGGGGGTAGCTAGGTGGCACTGTGGATAAAGTACCAGCCCTGGATTAGGAAGGACTTGAGTTCAAATGTAGCCTCAAACACTTGACACTAGCTCTGTGACCCTGGGCAAGTCACTTAACCCTCATTGCCCCACAAAAACAACAACAACAACACTAAAAGTCTTACAGCCAATTAGCTCTTCTTATTAACTTGAAAACTCAACTCAGTTTAGGGGCAGCTAGGTGGCACAGTGGATAAAGCATCAACCCTGGATTCAGGAAGACCTGAGTTCAAATTTGGCCTCAGACACTTGACCCTTACTAGCTGTGTGATGTGTGACCCTGGGCAAATCACTTAACCCTCATGGCCGTGCCAAAAAAAAAAAAGTCATGTGGGAGAGAATTAGCTTTGTTCTTTTGGTCCCCAGAGGGTAGAAGTAGAAGCAAGGGATAGAAGCTGCAGAGAAGTAGAATTTGGCTCCCTGTGGGGAAAAACTATATTACAAAGCAGTTATCATGAAAACAATCTGTACTTGCTAAAAAAAAATAAAGTAATAAAGTGCTGGATCAGTGGAATGGATTAGGTACATTGTAGTAGCAAATGATTATAGTAATCTAGTATTTGATAAACCCAAAGGTCTAAGCTTTTGAGGCAAAACTCATCATTTGACAAAAAAATTGCTGGGAAAACTGGAAAGCTGTTTGGTATGAACTAGACAGACTAGTATTTCATAGCATATACCCAAATAAGGTCAAAATGGGTCCATGACTTAAACATAAAGGGTGATATCATAAGCAAATTAGGGGAGCATTGAAAAATTTCCCTGTCAGGTCCATGGACTAGAGAACCTTAGGTCACTTCACCTCTAGCTCCTTGTTCCTATGAACTCCTCCCAGGTAAAAATTTGCAGTCCCAGAAAATCATACCCTCAATCTAGGTTCCCACTTGAGTGATTCTTGTCTGTGTCCTCTACTAAACCTTAAACAGAGGCTAGAGATCTTCCAGTTTAATGTTTTATGCAATTCAAAAATAAACCTAGGGGGCAGCTAGATGGCGCAGTGGTTAAAGCACCGGCCCTGGATTCAGGAGGACCTGAGTTCAAATCCAGCCTTAGACACTTGACACTTACTAGCTGTGTGACCCTGGGCAAGTCACTTAATCCCCATTGCCTGCAAAAACAAAAACCAAAAAACAAACCAAAATAAATAAACCTAGCCCTCATAGAGTAGATTGCCAAATCTTGAAGATACTTAGAGTTATTCTAGTCCAGTCTTTTTACTTTACAGATGAAACAAAAGGGAAGGGGGACAGATGGGAGAAATCACTTGTCCTGGGTTCATGTCAGAACCTGAGCTGATGTAAGGGTTGATATGTGCTTTAAGGAAGATCAATTTGACAGTTGACTGGAAGATCGACTGGAGTGGAGTGAGACTCAAGGCAGGGAGAAAAAGCAGAAGCATTCCATAGGACCTCCTTTACTTCTCTCCCTGATCCTGCTGTTGATTTGCGATTTGTATTCCAGGGCAGCCAATGTCTCATTCACTTGAGTTATCAGCCTCTTGGCTCCTTCATTTACTATCGACAGCTTATTCCTATCTATTGTTCTTCACTGTCCTGTCATGATATAAGTTTTCAGGGAGACAGTGACCCTTTAATTAATGCATGGCTCTTTGAATTTTGAAAGACTTAAGGTTCCAGAAATAAGATATTTCTGTCCAGAGTTTAAGACTATTTCAGGCAGGCTGTTACAGTTGCCCTTTGGATTCACAGTTATACCATCTTAGTAAAGGAATGGTCCTTGAGAAGTTAGCTCAAGAGGACAGAGTCCAAGGTCTGAGCTCATTTGGGATCTCTAAAAAATATCTTGCTTTAATTATTCATTCTTTTATTCATTCAACTTCAATTTATAAAGAACTCCTCTACTTTCCAGGCCCTGTGCCAGACAGTGTGTCAATACTTTGATTCATCCGTGATCTCATCAACCCAGGAATCTAGTACTTTCCAGAAAGTCTCCCCTTTTCTCTCCAAGAGTATTGATTCCGGAATTCAGAACTGTTTAGGAATTCTTCTGTGTCCAGGAGGTTTGGCCCCACCAATTCCTCCATATGTCTGAGAACTCACTGCTCCACTGATAACTTCCTCCGATATCAGCTGTGGGTCCCTGTGGTTGGTTAATTCCACTCTTGGGTCTACATGGTTCCACAAGATCATACATTTGAAGATGGAAGAAAACATCAAATGTATCCCCTTCCCCAATGAGGAAACTGATGTGGGGAGAGGTTAAGTGACTTACCTAGGGTTAAAAGGTAGTAAATGTCTGAGGCAAGATTTGAAATAGGGTCTTCCTGACTCCAAGTCCACACCACCTAGCTGCCTCCTTGGAGGTGCTCTCTAGATGTCCAGCCTTACTTCCAAGAATACAAGGCCAATTCTCTGTGCATAGACCCTCTCCCACATGTGCTCCTCAGCTGTAATTCAACACATATTTATTAATCTCTCCCTTAATAACAGTACAAGGTGCTATTTTAGGAATCCAGTATACAAAAAATAGTCCCTGCCCTTGTTTCAAAAATTTCTAAGTTGTGAGGGGCAGCTAGGTGGTGCACTGGATAAAGCACCAGCCCTGGATTCAGCAGGACCTGAGTTCAAATCCGGCCTCAGACACTTAACAATTACTAGCTGTGTGACCCTGGGCAAGTCACTTAACCCCAGTTGCCTCACCAAAAAACTAAACTAAAAAAAAAAATTTCTAAGTTGCAGGGTCAGACGAAAAAAAAATGTCCAAGCCAAAGAAAATAGTTTTATTGAGAGAGGTATCCTGTCTCACAATCAAGCTGTTCTCAAGTCAAAGACCAAAGGACCCCAGCCTCAGGAATCACAGATATTTATACACCATGACTCCTCCCACAAACTAACATAATTTCAGGGGTGCAAATACAATAAGTATGGAATAGGAAGAAAGAAACCATCAGTCTTACACTAGTGCAATCACTTACCATTCTATATGTCCTACTTTAAATAGCCCTGTTACTAAGAAACAGGCTCATAACATAAGAAGCCATCTACTGGATTTCATCTTTGCCATCTCAGATTTAGTCTCTCTGGCCTATCTTTCTCTAAGTTGTTTCTCAGTTATCAAGGCTCTCTGCCATATTGGTTAAGCTTGGCTTTCCCACTTCTCTCCTACTCTGATTGGTCCCTTATAGCTCAGAAGTTTAGGTATCTGAGCTTTAAGCTGACTAGTGGCTATACCTAACCACAATTGGAATTTGAATAGTTGATTCTTTGGTCAAGCTTGTAGAGTAGACAGTTTAATATTTGCCTTGGCTCCTTTCAATATCTATCTTACTCTTGAGTTAGTAAAGAAACTCTAAATATAATAACTCTTAAGTTAGTAAAGAATATCTAATTTTTAAACTCTTAAGCTAGCAAAGGATATCTAAATATTTTAACTCTTAAGTTGTCTATAAATTGATTAGTACTATAGATAAATCACTTTTATTCTAAGGGATGGGGAAAATATCACTGACCTTCAAGGAACTTAGATTTTTCTAAAATGGTAAAACACACATAGGTTTATGTACATGTGTCTATATACATAGGCATGATTATATATATATATACACATTTCTTTATGATATATATGTATACACACATACACACACACACACACACATATATATATATATATATATATATATATTTCATAAGGAAAATCGGGAAGGGAAAGAACTCTAATTATGATAAAGTGCCACTTCACAGAGGAGGTGGCACTTGAGTTGAACCTTGAAGACATGGAACTAGAGATGCAGAGATGAGAGCCTACATTGAGGCACAGGGGGTAGCTTATGTGAATGCATAGAGGGAGAGTGTGAAAGGTTGAATTCTGGGAAAAGTTTTCCACTTTGTTTGAAATGTAAAGTTATGTGATGGAGAATCATTCAATAAGGCTGGAAAGGAAGGTGGGAGTCAGAATGCATAAGACCTTAATAGTCAGGCTAAAGATTTGCATTTTTTTTTCTAGAGGCAATGGGGAAGTACTGAACATTTTTGAGCTGAGGAATAACATAGTCAATTAGGAAGTATTTTGGTAATTGTGTAGAGCCTTTTTAAAAGTGTGTCATGGGCCCTTTTTCAGTCTAGGGAAGTCCATAGAACCCTTCTAAGAATAATATTTTTAAATAATTGAAGGAGATGCTAAATTTCAAAAAGATATTATTTTTTTTCCTGTTCAAATTCATGAAACCCCTGAAATCTGTCTGTGGACCTCGTGGTGTAGAGGACTGATATTTTGGAGAGAGGGAGAGAATGGAAACAGAGAGTCTAGCTAGGAGGCTTTTACTGTAAGGGGTGATGTGCACCTACACTAGGACAATATCTATGAATAGAGAAGTTCTGGATGCAAAAGATTTTATAGAAGTTGAACTGACAAGATTTTTAAACTGATTCTGGGTGAGAGGGAGAGGTGAAGGAAGAATCATATATGTTATGGGCCTCAGAAGTTTTCTGGGAAATCAAGGAACCTCCTTGAGAAACTAAACCAAAGGACACACACTCCTAAAGTGATAAGCAGCACCCCATCTGGACTGAGTTAGCTCCACCACCCTTCATTCCAGTCTCCTCCACTCCTTGGGGAGATATGATTAGGTGTGGCTGCTGCCTTTGTGGCATGAAGGTGATGGAGATGGCTTGAGAGATGGCCCCTCACCCAACTTGCCCCAGCCACCACCAGTAGGGGATGATCCTCCCCATATAAGGGAATTTCCCACAGTCAGATGATCACCCCATCGGACCACCATCAGTCCTCTATAAAAGTATTTGCCTGTCTCCTGTTCAAGGAGATAGGTATCTCAGGTAACCACGCCTCTGAGCCATGCCTTCTCCCCATGAGAAGAAGTCCAAGGACTCCTCTCTTGGTTTCCTTTCCCTAGTGCCTAAATAAACTATTATTTTATTTTAATTGGATTTGTGTGCAAGAAGGTCTAATTCTTTAAAGAGGAATTCCTAAAAAATCCTACCCCAAACCCCCACAAATTTTCCCCATAATAGTGTATATATTGAAAATCTTTCACCCCCTTGTCTAGGAACACCATGCCTCCCTCATCTAAAATAGATATGGAAGGGGGCAGCTCAGTGGCGCAGTGGATAAAGCACTGGCCCTGGATTCAGGAGGACCTGAGTTCAAATCTGGCCTCTGACACTTAACACTTACTAGCTGTGTGACCCTGGACGGGTCACTTAACCCCAATTGCCCTGCCACAAAATAAAAAAGGTAAAATAGATATGGAAGTTTGGAAGAAAATTGATAAATAAGGAGGAGACAATAGTGTGTTCTGTATTGGATGTGCTGATTCTTAGGCATCAATGAGTTGTTCAACAGGCAGTTGGCAAGGAATGACTGGAGTTTAGGAGAAAGGTTGGGACTGGATGCATAGATATGGGCATCATTTGCAAAGAAATCCTATGTGAGCTTGTGAGAAATCATCTGGAGGAGGAGAGAGGAGAGAGACAGAGAGACAGGGAGAGAGAGACAGAAAGAGAGACAGAGATATCTAATCCTTAATCATCCTATTTCCTCAGCTTGGAATGTCCAGAGACAGAGATAAAATGACAGACATAGAGACAGGAACACACAGAGAAGGGAAGGACAGAAGAGGAAGTAGGAAGAGAAAAGAAAAGGAGAAGAGGTGAGAACAAGAAGGAGAAGGGAGGAGAGGAGTGAAGAGGAAAACACAAAGTATCTGTGGATGCTTTTAAGGACAAGTCTAAAGCTGGATCTCAAGTATATGCCTGACTATAATTGAATCTATGATCTCCAAATGTGGCATGAAATCAGATTGGGTCTACTTTATGAAGAGCGACACCTTCAATACCAGAACAAAGCGATCATCAGTCTGTCATGATGAGGATCCAGGAAATGCCTTGTTGTCACATTAGGCTGGTTCAGTAGAATGAGCCAGTGTAGCTGGCATTGGAAGATCTAGGTTCAGATCATACCTCCAAGGCTCATGATATATGATGACTGGAGACAAGTCATTTAACGTTCAGGGGCCTCAGTTTCTTCATCTATAAATGAAGGGATTAGACTAAATGACCTCTGGTCACTTCAGTTATAATTCTGTGTTCCAATGAACTCCTTTCAGGGGTAGGTAGGTGGCACAGTGGATAAAGCACTGGCCCTGGATTCAGGAGGGCCTGAGTTTAAATCTGGCCCCAGACACTTGACACTTACTAGCTTCATGATTCTGGGCAAGTTACTTAACCCTCATTGCCCTGCAAAAAAAAAAAAACAAACAAACAAAAAATGAACTACTCTCAGATTTAAAAAAAAATGCAGTCCCAGAAAATGACACCCTCAATCTAGCTCCCACTTGAGTGATTCTTGTCTTGTTCTCTCCTAAATGTTCCACAGAGGCTAGAGATCTTCTATTTTAACATTTTGTGACATTCAAAAATAAACCCAGCCCTCATGGCATAGATTGTCAAATATTGAAGGGACCTTTAAGGTAACCTAGTCCAATCATTTTACTTTACAAATGAAAGAAAAAAGGAAAGGGGTCCCAGACATGAGAACTCACTTTTCGTAGGTTCATGTCAGAGACAGGATTTAAGCCTCATGACTCCCACTCATTCCAGCACTCGTTCCATAGATCACAATACTGCTCTGCCATAAGAAATTTAGAGTAATTATCAATTGATGGTAGATTAGGTGAGAGAAGAGAGATGCAAACTAAATGCCTTGGAAATTCAGAGAACAAGAAAGACTTTCTGGAAGAGGTGAGTTGGATTAGTTAAGTAGGAAGGTCTAAGTTCAAATCCTTTCTGAGACACTTAAAAAAACCCCACATTTTTATTTAAAGTTTGGAGTTCCAAATTCTATCCCCACTTCCCTCCTTCCCCTCCCTGTGGAAGGTTTGATGAAGGATGAAAAAGTTTGGAAGAGCCAATGTGATAAGTGGTATAGAGAGTTGATTGTGGAGGTGTAAAAGGATTACCTAGCTTTAGTAAGGGCCCACTTGAGATTATGTAACAGATTTATGGCAATCAATCAATCAATCAATCAATATTTGCTTTTTTTTTTTTTTTTAGTGAGGCAATTGGGGTTAAGTGACTTGCCCAGGGTCACACAGCTCATAAGTGTTAAGTGTCTGAGGCTGGATTCGAACTCAGGTCCTCCTAAATCCAGGGCCGGTGCTCTATCCACTGCACCACCCAGCTGCCCCGATATTTGCTTTTAATGAACATTTTTATTTAACATTTTGAGCTCTAAATTCTATCTCTCCCTCACTCCCTCCTCTACTCCCCTTCCTCCCTGGGTGGTAAGTAATCAGATATAGGTTATACATGTGCAATTATGTAAAACATAACCATATTAGTCATTTGATATAAGAAAACTCAAATATAAGAAAAAGTAAAAGAAGGAAAGTAAAAAAATAGTATGCTTCAGTCTGTGTTCATTCAATATCAGTTTTCTTTGGAGGTGGATAGTATGCTTCATCATTAGTCTTTTGGGATTGTCTTGAATCATTGTACTGCTGAGAGTAGTTAAGTCATTCACAGTTCTTCATCAAACAGTATTGCTGTCACTATGCACATTCTTCTGGTTCTGCTCATGTCACTATATATCAGTTCATATAATTCTTTCCAGGCCTTTCTGAAATCATCCTGCTTGTCATTTCTTATAGCACAATAATATTTCATCACAATTAATATACCACAGCTTGTTTAGCCATTCCCCAATTGATGGGCATCCCTTTGATTTCCTATTCTTAGCCACCACAAAAAGAGCTGCTATATATATTTTTGTAAAAATAGGTCTTTTTCCCTTTTGAGGGGGGATGTCTTTGGGATATGAACCTAATAGTGCGATCTGCCTGGGACACTTACTTAGCTCTGTGACCCTGGGCAAGTTACTTACCCTCCCAGCCTCAGTTTCTTCATCTGTAAAATGTGGATAATAATAGCATCCAACTGACAGGATTGGTGTGAAATGCAAATGAAATTACATTTGTAAAGCATTTTGCAATACAAATGCTAACCAGCTGTAATTGAACTAGGGCTTGGATGGCTTTTAGGGTTTAGATGAGACAAATTGTAGAAAGCCCATGCATTTAACAGAGAGGGATTAGCATGAGTCGAGGTAGAAAGGCAAGAAAGCACAAAGAATATTTGGGAGGATGATGAGTCACTCCATTTCACTGCCAGGTAGAAAGTGGAACCAAAGAGAAATCAGTGCCATGGAGTGACCTAGAATGATTTGGCTTGAGTTCTGGGGTGGAGCTAATTTCAATCATTCTATCAATTAATAAACATTTATTAAGTGATTGCTATATGCCAGGCTGTGGACCGCAAGGTGAGTTACTTAAGCATGACTTATCCTCTATAACTATCCAGAGCCCAGATCTGCCTTCAGCCCTGCCTTTGACTATCAGGCATGAACAGGGTCTTTGTCATCTGCCTTCCCAACACAGGTGTAGACTCCCTAATGCCCCATCTGTTCTTTCTACCTTTTGCTCAAGGATGAATAATCACATTATGTTATAATCAGTACAATGAAGGACATGACAATCTACTCAGCTGTTCCTGTGTTGTTTCTCAAAATGCCTGTGATGGACAGCCCAGGCTGAATCACCCTTCCCTTTTCCCCATTCTTTGCTACCTCATACTCAACTATGACACCACCACCCATTACACTGACCAATCCCGCTTAACCCTTTCCTTCTATTTTGTCCTCTGGGACCCAGTCCGTTCTATCCTTACAAACTGTCTTTTGTATTAGACCTCTGCTTTCCCCAAGGGGGAAAATGTTTATATTTTGCATATGGTTTTCTTTTTCCTTTTTTTTTTTTTTGGCAGGGCAATGAGGGTTAAGTGACTTGCCCAGGGTCACATGGCTAGTAAATGTCAAGTGTCAGAGGTGTGATTTGAACTCAGGTTCTCCTGAATCCAGGGCTGGGGATTTATCCACTGCACCACCTAGCTGCCCCTTGCATACAATTTTCTCTGTACATGTTGTCTCCTTCCCCCTCCCTGAGACTATAAACTTCCTGAGGGCATGGTGTGTTTTCATGTTTTGTCTTTATATGTCCAACATCTTAAAACAGCTGCTGGTGGATAGAGCTGGGACTAGTTTGTGATTTTACAGCTATAAGGAACTCTTCCTCCCAGTGCAGATCAACACCTTTGTGATTTATATTCTTAAAGAGATGCCTGAAGCTCAGAGCAAGTAATTTGCCTGGGGTCACAAAGCCAGTGAGTGTCAGGGATGAGGCACATAGCAAGTACTTAATAAACACTTACTAAATTGAATGAAATGGAAGCCAGAAGAGAAGAGTGTATTAAAGAAAGAAAAGGTAGAGAAAAAAGTCAGGTGCTTCAGAGGGCTCAAGGAGTTAGACAATGCAGAGGCTAGAACCCTGGACCTGGAGTTAGGGAGACCTGAGTTTAAATCTGGCCTCATATACTTCCTAGCTGCATGACCCTGGACAAGTCACTTAGTCTTTCTCGACCTGTTTCCTCATCTGTAAATTGGGATTGATAATAGCAGCAGCTACCTCCCAGCCTTGTTGTGAGGATCCAATGAGACGATATTTATAAAGCGCTTAACACAGTGCCTGACACACGATAGGTGTTTAACAAATGAACTAAAAAGTAAGCATTTTGAAAAGGCCACTGAGAGTTGAGGCAGTGAATGCAGATGACTTATTTGAGAAGTTTGCCGGTGAAGGGAGAGGAGAGATTATAAAAGGGAACTGAAGTGTATGTGGGATGGAGAGGGGGAGAGGCTTGCTGTGCTTGTTGCTTGGTGAGCTGTGCAGTGCTGTCTTATTCTGATTACTCTCCATCTAGCCGTATTTTCTGTTATCTTCTCTTTGTCTGCCACTATCCTTTCAGTCTTACTTTCTGTCAGCCTCTCCCATTGCTCTTTATCTCTCTGCTTCCTGTGTTTGAGAGACTACATAGTACAGTGAAAGAGCTTTGGCCCTTGAATCTTGGAGACCTAGGGTCAAAAAATCATTCTCCTCGAGCAAAATTCACTTTGTCCTATGAGCCTATTTTCCCATCTGTTAAATGGACTGACAATATACTACCTACCTCACACAGCTATCCTGGAAAAAACGTTTTTGTAAATGTTACGGTGCTATAGAAATGTGAGTTATTGTTATTATCTCTCTTTCCTTTCTCTTTCCTTGTCTTCCTCTCCTCATTTCCCTCTTTCAGTGTCTGTCACTGTTTACCTGCTTCTTGTCTCTGTGGCTCTGTGTCTGTCTTTTTCTGCTTCTGTCTGTCTCTGCTTCCTTCTCTCTTTCTCTCTCTGTCTCTGTCTCTGTCTCTCTCTCTGGCCTTGTCCCTGACTTTCACAAATACCCATACCATATTTAAGAGTCATATATAAGCCATTCATCATCTGCATTCTGGGGAGTTGCCCCATGGAGATATTTAAGACCAGGGACAAAAATTTAGCTTTTAGGAAAGATCTTAGAGATTAATGCAGTCTTTTTTTTTTTTTTTTTTGGTTAATGCAGTTTCAGTGAAAATAAGCTAGCTAACCATCCAATGCCCTCCTTCCATGTTCACCTTGCTGGCTTCTGCAAGTCTCTCCCACCCTCACTGTCTGAAGATCCTCCATTTTTCTGAGGGCTAGGCAGGGCACCCAGCTCACATTACTCTGCAGTTCTGGAATCAGTTCACCTAGCCTGACTCCTGTTCTAGTGAGGCCATGTATTCACTCTAGTATTTCATTAGCTTTGCTGACACTGTCCACTTGCCCTAAAGATGGCTAAATCACTGAATCCAAGGGGAATCTTATTTGGTACCTTCTCTGAGCTCCCTTCTGCCTATGATTCGGTGATTCTGTGATCTTCCCGGCAAGTGGACAAGCATAGCAAATCCCGCAAGTCTCCAGGGAGAACGAGCCACTACCTTATGAGGTGTCTGATTCCTGTCTGTTGTTGTAGGAAAGTGGGGAGGTTGATACTGTATACTTTTCACTTAATTTTGTTTGGTCAATTAGTCATATCTAACTCTGTGAGCCCACTTGGGGCGAGGGGGTTCTTGACAAATATACTGGAGTGGTTTGCCATTTCTTTTTCCAGTTCATTTTATCAATGAGGAAACTGAGGCAAACAGGTGAAGTGACTTGCCCAAGGCCACACAGCTGGTACTCACTTGTCTGAGGCTCCATTTGAATTCAAGTCTTCCTGACTCCAGTTCTGGTGCTCTACCAACTGCCCCACCTAGTTGCCTCTCCTTAACTTAATACTCATTTCTAAATACACCTCAGAGTTCCTGGTTGATTACTCCTCCTATGATTTTTTTCTTATTTCTTTTTTCCCTTTGCTTTTCCTTTTTTTCCCTTTTCCTTCCCTCCCCCTCCCTCTCTTCCTCTTTCTTCTTCTGTTCTCTCATCCTCTTTCTCCTCCTATCTTTTCTTCTTTTTCCCCATTCTTGCCTTTAGGCCTCTCTGTATTTCTTCGTCTCTTTCTTTGTCATTCTCTCTCTCTCTCTCTCTCTCTCTCTCTCTCTCTCTCTCTCTCTCTCTCTCTCACACACACACACACACACACACACACACACACACACACACACACGAGTATTTTTCTTCAGGAATCTGTTTTATCTCTTACAATGTCTCCATCTCCTACATTCCCAACCCACTGTCACCATTCTATCCTTCAATACCTCAGTCAGATTTCTAGTAGGCACTTCTTCTCTCCCCCCCCATTTTTTATTCCATTGCAAGCCACCCTTTAATTAGTAGCAGCAGCAGCAGGTGTCTCCTCTTCAAAGTGTCTTTAAAGAACTCAGTCCTGTATACTTTTGCTCACCCATCCTTGTCAGAAACTACTTCCAGACCAATGATCTCTCTGCTGCCAACTCCTGGTTCATTTAAGATCCTCATTCCTCAAAGACAATCACTGATTAGTACTCTCTTCACCACTTCTTTGAAAAAATGCCTGAAAATCTGTTGGGCAGTTTCAGAAAAAAAAATTAGAACCCAAAGGTTTTCCAGGGAAGTGTTCACAATATTGTTCTGTTAGGATCTCTGCCAGAAATGCCTTAGCCATGCATGCAGGAGGTTAGGGATGTAGGGTCATCCAGCACAGGAGTCTAAGAAGGCTCCTCCAAAGAGGTAGGAGAGATTAATATTATGGAAGTCTGAGTATTCCAGAGGAGGGATGATCCGAGGTGTCAACTATTGCAGAAAGATGAATGGGCTGAGAGCTGAAAGGAGAGCATTATATTTGTTTTTTTTAAATAAACATTTATTTGTTTTTTTATGCTTGATATACTAATTTATTTTTTATTTAATCATAAAAGCATTTTATTATTTTCCAGTTACATGTAAAAATAGTTTTCAACATTTGTTTTCATAAGATCTTTAGTTCCAAATTTTTCTCCCCCCTCCCCAAAACATAAAGCAAACTGATATAGGCTATATATGTACGATCACATAAAACACATTTCTTCATTAACTATGTTGTGAAGGAAGAATCAGAGCAAAAGGGAAAACCCTCAAAAAAACAAAAAACAAAAACAAAAGTAGAAACAGTTTGTTTCAATCTGCATTCAGAATCCACAATTCTTTTTCTGGATGTGAAGAACATTTTCTATCAGTTCTTTGGAATTGTCTTGGATCATTGCACTGCTGAGAAGAGCCAAGTCTATCACACTTGATCATCACACAGTATTGCTGGTTACTGTGTACAATGTTCTCCTGGTTCTGGAGAGCATTGTATTTGGCATCATATAGGTTGGTAGTGACTTGGAAGAGATCGATTTCAGAGAACCTCACTGGAATATAGCAGTAGCCTTTGTACTGTTCTTCCTGCCTTAAGTCTCTCCTCTCCAGTCCATCTGCCACACAGCTGCCAAAATAGTATCCCTAAAATATATGATCTGATTATGCTATTTCCTTGGGAGGCAAGATAGAACAGTGAAAACCTCACTGATCCTGGAGTTGGGAGACCCAGTCTCAGATCCCACCACTGATACACCCAGCATGTCCTTGGCCAAGACACTTAAACTCCCTGGGCCTCAGTTTCTCCATCTGTAAAATGAGCAGGTTGGACTACATGACCAGTGAGGTCTCTTACAGCTCTAAGCCTTTGATCCTAAATAAACTCCAGTGATTTCCCTTGGGCTTTGGCATCAACTATAAACTCCTCTATCTGGGATTCAAAGAGATTTGCAACCCAGCCCCAGTCTCCCTTTCTAGGCTTATGACACTTTACTACCCTTCCCCACAATCCAAAGCCCAGATGTACCATCCTATTTGCTCTTCCTCACATATAGTGCTCTATCTTTCATCTTCATGACTGCTCTGGCCATTGTCCATGCTCCCTCCTCACTTCTACCTCTCTGTCACTGTGGTGTCCTTCAAGGTTCAATATCCACCTTCCATGTGAGACCTGCCCTGCTCTCCTAGCTGCTAGTGCCTTCCCTTACGCATCTACTATAAGAAAGTATTGAGTTAATTACAGTTATCACTTCCACATCACAGGGGTTAGGGGCCCAGTGCCCCCACAATCTGGAAAATCTGTGTAAAATGTTTTGTCCACCCTCTGTACCAGAGAAGAAACTTTCCAGCTTTGTAGATTTCTTTCTTTGTTTTTCTCTATATTATACTATTATCTCTCTGTCTCATATAGATATAGATGTAGATGTAGATATAGATTTAGATATGTGTGTATATATACACACATCTATCTCTATCTCTACTTCTATCTCTATCTTTATCTCTGCATTTCTGAATTTCTAAACTTTTTTCTGTGTCATCTGCTAGCCTTCATGTGTCACCTTCAGCTTCTGAAAAACTTCCCCAAAGTTCCATTTCTTATGTTACCAGTGATATATTGAAACTATGATGGGGAACACTGTAGTCTCATCTGGGTACATGGAAAGTTACTTTGTATCTGTGCATGTCACAGTCACAGTTAGAAGGTAAACTCTTGAGGGTTTGGTATTCTCAGTGCCTAGCATAGAATTGACATTAAATAAACCTTGAATTTAATGTCCCAGTTAAGTTTGATGTCTTAGCAAAGTTCTTACAGACTGCTTACTGGTAACTGGGGTACATGCGGATGCATAACTTCTTATCACTGTCAATGAATCTGCATGTTATAGCCTCAACCCATCCCTATGTTAGATTGTTTAAATGTAGTCTGTTATTTATGGGATCTCAAACAATAGCAATCAATGGAAGCCCTAGGAATTCATCTTTCAAACTCGACTGTGAGTGGGAGGGTTGGAAATTCAGCTGTACAGTCTATGAAGCCTTGGATTAATCTTGTGGGAGGAAGGCAACTCATATTGTATAATAGGTAATAAACCTTTCTGTTTATTAATTCAATGACTATCTCATGTTTTTTGGGGAGAAAATCCTTAGACTCTACAGAGTTTGAGAGATTTCGACCATGCTTGGGGGGAGGGGGGGGGAAGTCGATGGATACTCCATTAATTACTTTGCTGGTCTGTGTGCTCAAGCAACCTACAAGAATAATGTCAGTCTTTGGGAGCTTAAGTCTTGTTATGAGATATTTTGAAGTGACCTGAGTAGAGCTAATTCCAAAAGAAGGTGAACTCTGGTTTGTGAGAATTTTTTTTTTTTAATGGCACTTCAGAATGTTTAAATGAGAAAACAAATCTCAGGAGGAGCATGTTGGGAGGGGCAGGGAGGGACTCATATCGCCACAAAAGAGCAGTAATAAAAGGAACAAATGGAAAAGCCGCCTTGAGGAACCATATCACTTTATTTGGGTAAATCATGTTATTGCATGTTCTCTGGTCTCATCTATTTCTGAATCTTTTTTTTTTTCTCTGCTTGTTCTTGTAGCAATGTTATCAATGCCCTTGGATTTGCCTCTTGCTAACCTTTCTCTAAATTGGAAAGAAATGGAAAGGAGCCAGGGTTAGGTTTCTTTCTTTACCCCTGCCCCTTCTGCCGAATTGTATCATTAACTTCTTTGGTTGGCAAACTTTAAAGTGGTTAATAGTGAGAATCCCTTATGTTTCCAAAGATTCTAGGATGGAGAGCTAGAAGAGATATTAAAAGTCACTTGTATGGTCTCCTAATTTTGAATAAAAGGAAACAGTCCCAGTGAGGGGAAATTTCTAGGGTCCTAAATAGCTGAAAGAAATCATAAAGGTCATCAAGTCCAAACCCCCAATTTTACACTTGAAGAAACTGAGGCAAAAAAAAACCCTAAATGGGAACAGCTAGGTGACGCAGTGGATAGAGCACCAGCCCTGGATTCAGGAGTGCCTGAGTTCAAATCCAGCCTCAGACACTTGACACCTATTAGCTGTGTGACCCTGGGCAAGTCACTTAACCCTCATTGCCCTGCAAACAAAACAAAACAAACAAAAAAAAACCCCAAAATCTTAAATGACTTGCCAGGCCCACACAGCCAGTACATGTCTAAGGCAGAATTTGAATTCAGGTCTTCCCGACTCCCAGTCCAGCATTCTATCTATTGCGCTACCTACTTTTGTGAAACTCACACAGATAGCAAGATTCAAACCCAACTCATCTGATTGCAAAGCTGGCATTCTAAGTGATGCAGTGGATAAAGCATTGGACTTGGAGTTGAGAAGTCTTGAGTTGAAATCTAACCTCAGGTACTAATGTATTATCCTGGGCAAGTCACTTAACCTTGCTCAGTTTTCTCATCTATATAATAATAGCATCTACCTCATAATGTTGGTAGAAGGATAAAATAAAATACTTCTAAAGCACTTATCACAATGCCTGGGATGTGGGTAGGTGCTATATAAATGCTTCTTCTTTTCCCTCTTCCCTCCCAGAGTAGAAGATTCAAGTTGGAGAGTGGTAGGAGATAAGTTCGGAGATGCCATTTGGGACCAAGTTGTAGAAGGTCTTAAATGTAGGGTTATAGGTTTTGGTCTGTCTTCTCTTGATAGTAGGAAGTTAGGAAGGTTTTTGAGAAGTAGATTTCTTGACTGATCTATTGATTGGTTCATTCATTCATTCAACCTACAATTAGGAGTAACTAGTTATACTAGTTGCTATGGGGGCTACAAAGTAGAATAGACATTGTCTTTGTCAGTTCAATTCATTTCAATACAACAAGCACTTATTGAGGTCCTACCATGTGTCAGAGGACCAGCATAACTAAATGTAGACTAATTATCAGAAGGCTAACAGTAATCTTTCTGGGCCCCAGTCTCCTTCTCTGCAAAAGAGATGATCTATTCCTTTCATAATTACAATCATACCCGGAGAAAGCCTTAGAGGCTACCTGGTCTACCCCCACTTGTTTTACAGATGAGGAAACTGAAGCTAATAAAAATCAAATGACTTGCCCAAGGTCATTCAACTAGTAAGTATATGAGGCAGGATTTGAACTCAGGTCTTCCTGACATTAGCTCCAGAAATCTATCCACAGTGCCACCTAGAGGCCTCATAAGTTAACTTGCTGTCCTTTTGAAATATGATATAGGGGTGGTCAGAATAGATCTTGTTAGAAGGACAGGAAGAAGGGGCACCAAGTAATAGGCTTTTGTAATAGTTCAGATAGAAGATGATAAGGACATGGACCAGACTCCTAGTAGAATCTAAGGTTACTCTAACATGTGAGAAAAATGAATATTATGCTGTATTATTTAATAATCAGTATTACCCTGCGATGCATCTCTTTTTTAAAATCATACCCCATTTCTGGCAGTTTCTGAATGGCTGATCAAGCAATGGGATCACACTCACTCCTAAGGTTGCTTGGTAACCATTTTGGGCTGTACCTCTTTGAATTGGGCTCCTCATTTCTGTTTACCCCATAGACAGAGAACTGGCTTGAGCTAGGCCCCCTACAGGGGACGTCTCTCCTCTTTACTTTCTTTTCTCTCTCTCTCTCTCTTTCTTTCTCTTTTGGCAGGGCAATGAGGGTTAAGTGACTTGCCCAGAGTCACACAGCTAGTTAGTGTCAAGTGTCTGAGGACGGATTTGAACTCAGGTACTCCTGAATCCAGGGCTGGTGCTTTATCCACTGCGCCACCTACTGCTCCCTCATCTTTACTGTATAATCAAAGTTAGGGGTAACCTGGTCCACAAGAGGGAGACCAAGTCAGAGAGATCATAATTGGGTTGGTTTTTCCAGCCAAGATTGCTAGAAGCAAATGGATTTAATAAACAACTAGCATCCCTTAAGTGCTGGAGAGAAGGATGATCAGCCACTTGTGGAGGCTGGGGCCTAGCTGCAGACTAATCCTTTTAACCTGAGGATGAGTTTCCTCCCCCTACCCACAATGATGAAGTAATAAGGAGGAGCTGAGGACTATTAATTTACCTCCCATTAAAATATCCACCCATAGAAATTGTCTTGCATTTGGCAAAGGAGGTTCAAATGATGTATAGTCAGGCCAATCAGGAAGAAGACACACCTAAGTTTAAAAGGCTCTACTGGGGGCAGCTAGATGGCATAGTGGATAAAGCACTGGTCCTTGATTCAGGAGGACCTGAGTTCAAATCTGACCTCAGACACTTAACACTTACTAGCTGTGTGACCCTGGGCAAGTCACTTAACCCCAATTGCCTCACTTAAAAAAAAAAAAAAAGGCCCTATTGGCCCTTACTCTGTATTTGAGAAAAATGGCCAAAGATCCCTTTATTAATAGGTTTAGTGTCCTATTAATAAATCATTACCTTGGGTGGAGAATTGCCTCAGTTTACCCTTTTGTTAAATTTAATACACTACACATGGAAAGGACTTTTTAAAAAATGAGCCATGATCATTTGCTGGTGTCCTGATTTAGGAAACAACCTTCTATTTGATACCCTACACAGATTTTCTCAGTCTCTGGGATACTGCATATATGAACACGACTCTTTTGGTTTTTTCCCCTTCCTTTTCTTCTTATTTTCATCATGCTTGTCCTAAAGGATGGCTTCTCCTCTCCCTAAGAGCACACATTTATCTGATATTATGAAGTTTGCAAAGCTCCTCCAACATGATCTCATTGAATCTCCACACCAGGCATGGAAAATATTTCTTTTTGAACTACCAATTTTACAGATGAGGCTATGGCAGCTCAGACAAGTCTTTAAGTACCTTGTCTTTTTTTCTTTTCTTTTCTTTTTTTTTTTTGCAGGGCAGTGAGGGTTAAGTGACTTGCCCAGGGTCACACAGCTACTGTCAAGTGTCTGAGGTAGAATTTGAACTCAGGTCCTCCTGACTCCAGGGTCAGTGCTTTATCCACTGTGCCATCTAGCTGCCCCCAGCACTTTGTCTTTTTAATCACAAGGCTAGTAAGTTTCTGAAGTGACATCCAAACCCACATTCCTGATTACAAGTCCAGCCATCTGTCCACGATGTATTCCATGCTTCCTTTTAATGAAAAGCCCTCCAAGTCTTCACATGGCTATCCCAAAGGAAGGCTTTCTCTGCATCTGTAATCAATGCAGACTCCTCAGTTATTTTCCTTTTAAAATATTTATAACTTATTTTTACATAATCTTCATTTCCAAATATATCACACCATCCTCCCCTGCCCAGCGAACCATACCTTGGAACAAAATGAAATTAAATAGAAAGAGAAAGGAGGGGGAAATAAAGAAAGCAGCTCAGCAAATCCAGCCAGCACATCAATTGAGTCTGATGGCATATATGCAGTATTTCACACCCATAGGTCCCCACCTTTGCATGGAAAGGAGGGAGGTTCATTTTCTTATATCTTCTTTGGGGAAAAGCTCGGCCCCATCTATTTCCTTGTTTTTGCTTCTTGCCATTTGCCTTGTTATTGTCCTTGTGTAAGTTGTTGTTTCTGGTCCTCTGAATCAATTTATCACTATTTTCCCACACTTCTCCAAATTCTTCATATACATCATTTCTACCAATATAGCAGCATTCCAAGACATGCATATGCCACGATACGTTTAGGTACTATGCTACGTGCTTTACAATTATGTCATTTGATCTTCACAACCATCCTAGGAGGTGGGTGCTATTCTGATGCTCATTTTATAGCTGAGGAAACTGAGGCAAACTGAGGTTAGATGACTTACTTAGAGAGTATCTGCAGCAAGATATGAACTCACTTCTTCCAGGTGCTGGTGTCCTATCCACCGAGCCACCTAGATCATTTTTCCCCTTTGGTGAGGCAATTGGGTTTAAGTAACTTGCCCGGGTTCACACAGCTAGTAAGTTTTAAGTGTTCGAGACCAGATTTGAACTCAGGTCCTCCTGAATCCAGGGCTGGTGCTCTATCCAGTGCGCTACCTAGCTGCCCCCACCCAGATCATTTTAAAGAGTTTCTGTAGCCAAAAGATTTCCCCTGCAGCCAGCCTAATCCTGAGTTTTTCTATCAGCTAGGTCAGGCCTCAGAAAGTAGACACCTGGTCTGTGGCCCAATCTGTACTCATAGCCTTTACAGCTTGGTGGGAGTTCCCAGAACATGAGGAAAGTACTCTCACCATAGAATTAGTGGACTTGGGTTCAAATCCCACTTCTAAACTTTAAATTTGGGTGAATCACTTAACCTTTTTGTGCCTCAGTTTCTTCATCTTGTAAAATGAAGGGGCTTCTGAGCTTCCTGCCTGTTCTTTCTATGACCCTCTGATCATAGCAGCTAGGTGGTATGGGAGATAAGAGGGCTGGCCCTGAAGTCAGGAAGATGAGTTCAAATCTAGCCTCAGATACTTCCTATCTGTATGACCCTGAGCAAGTCACAATCTCTTCCTGCCTCAGTTTTCTTATTTGTGAAATGGGAATAATAATAGTGCCTGCCTCCCAGGGTCGTTGTGAAGATCAGATATTTGTAAAGCACTTAGCACAGTGTCTGAGTCATAGTAGGTGCTTAATAAATGCATTTTTTCTTTCTTTCTTTCCTATGATCTAAAATGAGTGGGTTGGGCCAGATGGTCTCTGAGGTTCCTTCCAGTTCTGGATCTATAATCATATGAATCTAAACCACCATCTACTATGTTCCAGCCATTGTGCTAGACACAGGGGATGCAGACACATCAATGATACATTTCCCTGTCCTTATTCAGCTTACCTTTAACATGGGAGGCTCTATACTATCCAGTTGTATATCACAACAGCTGATGCAGGAGGAGTTCAGGGGAGGGATTGGAGTACATATAGTGCCTTTTATTTAGCTCACTAGAGGTACTGCTTACAAATTCCAGTTCCTAAGTTTAGAAACGTTGCATTTGCTAAACTTCTGAAGTGTGAACCTTGTACAGCAAAGCTCCTGGGCTGCGCGAGTTATTTTTGTCTTCTATGCAGTCGTCTGGGCTGGATTTCAGTTGATTTGGGGGAGTGGAATAAAAAGAAGTTTAGTTATTTGTGTCCTCCCATTCAGTTAGGGAAAAATTCCAAATGGAAAAATTCGATCTCCTCCCCGCCCCAAACAAACAAAAATAAACACAAACCAAGAGACCCAGAATGTTTGCATAATAGAGAAAATGGTTCTTGGTGTACCACTGGATTCAGAACTGGAAGTTCTGTAACAGGTTTCATGAACAAAGTTGATTGGAACCTTTCAACTCGTCAAATCCTACTCATTCTCAAACACTGAATAAATGGAGAGGGGCAGGCAGAGATCAGTAATGGAAACATTAAGAGGATCTCCACTCCAGTTCAGCAAATGGGATTGCAGTCTTACCGCTCCTTTTCAGAGTTAATTGAGTTTAAATGAAGGCAATTTGGCTGAAGGGAAAGCATCAAATCAGGTGGGGGAAGGGAAATAGCCAAGATGAAGGAGCCCCCTGAGAATAGGGACCCAATGGAAAAATGATTAAATATGGAGGACTTGGCAGAATGTTTCCTTGTTTAATTGGGTGATTAAATCCCTCAAGGGCAGGAACATCTTCACTTGTTCGTTTAGTTCGAGATGAATCTGGTGGGGTAGCCAAGAACTTGATATGATACAATAGAGATGAAAGTTAGAGGAGAAGAGGTGAAAGAAGGACGGGATTTGTAGTTGGAGGAACTGGGTTTGAATCCTGCATCATCGTCTTATAACATATGTACATGCAATCTTGTTTGAAAACCTGTCACAGGGAATTCAACAAACACACATGAATCTCATGCAAGTGATAGAAATGCAAAAAAGAAACATATCATTTTTTTTTTAAGTAAGGCAATTGAGGTTAAGTGACTTGCCCAGGGTCACACAGCTAGTAAGTGTTTAAGTGTGAGGCCGGGTTAAAACATATAATCTTACATCTAGAGCTGGAAGGGTTCTCAGGAGTCTTTTAGTCCAACTCCCTTATTTTACAGAGGTGGAAAGTGAGGGCCAGGAAGCTTAAGGGATTGCCCAAGGTTATATGGGTAATAGGGCAGCTAGGTGGTGCCATGGGGAATGGATGCCTGGTTCTGGAGTCAGGAAGACTCATCTTCCTGAGTTCAAATCTGGCCTCGGAGATTCTATGTGACCCTGAGCAAGTCACTGAACCCTGTTTGCCTCAGTTTCCTCATTTGTAAAATGGACCAGAGAGAGAAATGCCAAACAGCTCCAGTACCTTTGCCAAGAAAACCCCAAATGGAGTCACAAAGTGTCAGACACAACTAAAACAACTGAACAAAACCAAATATGAGGAATCAATAGCAGAGTTCGGGTTTGAGCCCAGAGGCTGACTTCAGAGCCAACATTCTTTTCACCACTTCACTGATGCCTCCAAATTATATTTCCATTGCATCACATCCAGGCCTTGGCTACTACACAGTCAGAATCTTCTGCAACGGAATGGATATTTGAAGTCCAGTGGATAGTATGCTGTAGGTTCTAAAATAAAAGGGCCCGGGTTTGTATTATATTGCCTACCTGTGAGACCTTGGACGAGTGACTTAAACTTTCTTGTCTCTAACGTGAAGGACTGGAACAAGAAGATTTCTCTGATCTCCAAATCTGTGATCTGCTTAGAGAAGCTTGCATTTTATTCTAGATTATTAAAGGTATTACCTGTTTCCATTGTTCACCCTGGATACTCAGGGATTGGCCTAGGCTTTAGGCATACTGGTTTTTGTTTTGTTTTGTTTTTCTTTCTGTTTTTTGTTTTGTTTTGTTTTGCAGGGCAATGGGGATTAAGTGACTTGCCCAGGGTCACACAGCTAGTAAGTGTCAAGTGTCTGAGGTCAGATTTGAACTCAGGTACTCCTGAATCCAGGGCCAGGGCTTTATCCACTGCACCACCTAGCTGCCCTGGCATACTCTTTAAAAAATATTATTATCCTTTGGCATCAACAACCAAACAGGTTCATATCTGCTTCAATATTTCCCCACTCCCTATGAGGCATCAGCATATTTGGAAAAATATCCTGGACAATCAAACTTAAATCTATAATAATATAATAAAATCTCCAGTGGAGTTTCCTTTTTATGAAAGATAAGAGGAAAAAGTTAGTGGGAAAGTTCTAAGCCTTCAATAAAGAGGGCTTTTTGTTGGCGTTCAGTTGTTACACTCATGTCCGACTCTCTGTGACCCCATTTGGGGGTTTTCTTGGCAGAAATACTGGAATGGTTTGTCATTTCCTTCTCTAGCTCATGGAGAGAAGGGAATGGATGTAAGAAATATGGGGGTGGATTGATCCTTGCATGGATGACTTGGTCCCCAAGGCCCTCACCATCCTCTGGATGCTTTTCAGCTTGTCAAATCCCTTCTAGAACTAAGCACAGTTTACACATTTTTATTTTCAGAAATGGTTGAACAGGAGTGAATCCAAGAATAGCCTTCAAGTTTTAAGAAGAAAACCAGTTGAGTCTCCAGCTGGTCCCAAAATTGGGCTCATGACCAATATGACTGGCAGGCTAAAATTGCCAGACTCATGCTTTGGTCCTCCAAGACCAATTTAGTTTCAATTCGTTCTCTCATTTCAAAGTGCCCTCCATAGCTTGCTGCATCAGACTATATTTACTGCAGCTTGTTTTCCCAGATAACACCCTACCTTAAACACCCTGCTAGGCTGAATTAAGTCTTTGGGGGGAGGGTCCTTCTTCTTGACTATTTTAGTCTATATGAATCACTAGGAAATCTAGTCTTTTATTACTTCTTTCCAACTCACTTTGATCTGTTCAGTGAAAACTCAGTGTATTTCATATCAGCCTTCAGGCGCTTATCTTGTTCCTCAACCACAACACAACATTCTTATTCCTGTGTCTTTGCATAAGTTTATTTTTTCCATTCCTGGAATAAGTTCTCCACTCACCTCTACCCATTAGAATCCCTAGTTTACTTCAGAGAATACCTAAAGTGTTGCTAGTGTTACTCACACAAGACAAGTGTTCACATGGTGGTCAGAAAAAAGTGATACTAGGACACTCTCAAGATCTTGCTAAAGAACTTTGGAATCGGGGCAGCTAGGTGGAGTAGTGGATAGAACACCGGCCCTGAAGTCAGGAGTATGTGAGTTCAAATCTGGCCTCAGACACTTGACACTTACTAGCTGTGTGACCCTGGGCAAGTCACTTAACCCTCATTGCCCCACCAAAAAAACAAACACATAAACAAACAAACAAAGAACTTTGGAATTGATTGTGAGACCTGGGAGAAGCTGGCACAGGACCATCCACCTTGGCATGCCCCCATCAGAGAAGGTGCTGTGCTCTATGAACAAAGCAGAATTGAAGCAACTCAAAAGCAACATGAGATGAGCAAATTTAAGAGAATCCACCCCAAATATTCATATGAACTATTTGTGCATGACCTGTAGTAGAGTATTCTGAACTTGCATTGGTCTGATCTGCCACAGTTGGACACACTCCGCCTTGACTCTACCATAGTGATGTCATTTTGGTCCTGTTTGAGAACAAAGGGTAACAACCAATTAATTTAAAGCCTTTCCTGATCTTCCCAGCTGATGGTAGTCTTCTCCCTCTAACTACACCACCGTCCCCACGACCTTGTAGAATTGTCTCCTCTTATAGACTGTAAGATCCTTAAGGACGGGAACTGTTTTTCTTTCTTTTTTTTTTTCTATGTCTTCTCTAGGCTTACTAGAGTGCCAGCACATAATGGCTGCTTAAGACATGATTGTTGCTTGATCACTTGCCCAGTTGCAGGGTGAAGAAAGATAAGTTGAAACTCCTTCAGAATGACTTTGCTGTTGTTATTGTAATTATTGTTATTTTATTTTAAAAGCCAGAGATGTGAGGACAAGAGCAGTGGTCTTCTCAAAGTGTCATATCTACCCCCCCCATTCCCAAACAATCAAAATATCAATTATTTTAACAGAAGAAACATATATTAAAAGAAGGAAGAAAAACCAGAAACTCTTGAATGAACAAACATTAGATTGATGTAAACCACCAGGATCACTTATGATACCAAATATGAGGATCCTCCGGGCAAAGCCCAAATAAATCCAACATACTCACTTGGCAGTCCAAGTTGGGGAGGGAAAGGGGAAACAGAAATCTTTCCTCTCCTTTCCTCTCTCCCTTTCCCTATTCCTTCCTTCCTCCCTTCCTCTCTTTCTCCTTCCCCTACCACTCTCTCTCTCCCACTCCATCTCCCTCCTCCCTCTCTCTCTCCTTTCCTCTCCCAACCCACCTCTTTCTTTGTCTCTCCCCAGCTTCCAGATATCCACAAGCTCTTCCCAGCCCTAGAACCTAGTTACTAAATCTCATTGTCCTTCTTTTAGTACCACCTACTTCTTTATAAGAAACAGACTTTAGTGTTGTTGTTTTTTAAAATTTCCTTGCTTTCCAACGCATTTCTCTCAAAATTTCCCCTTTAAACTCTACTTATATCATAATCATTTCTAGGCGGTCGTGGTGGTGGTAAAGAACAGCTTTTGTTCCCCATTGTGATCACTGTCTTATAAGAAAGAAAAACTGTGAAATGAAAACACCCAATAAAGTGACTATATCAGACAATATATCTGTAGCATTTGACTCTAGGAAACCCCTGATTTTCTGGTTTGAAGAGGGAGTTGTCAATATTTCAGTCAGTTGGTCCACAAGTATTTATTAAGCTCTTAGCATATGCCCAGAGCCATTCTAAGTGCTGGGTACACAAAAGGCAAACACAGTCCCTGCCCTCCAAGAACTCACATTTCAATAGGGAAAACAACATGTAAATAACTATGTCAATACAAGATCTATACAGTGTAATTGGAAGATAATCTTAGAGAAGGTACTAGCAGTGGAGTAATGGTGGGGAACCAGGCAGTGCTTCTTGCAGAAGGTAGGATTTGATCTGAATCTTTAAGTAAGCCAGAAAATCTAAGAGTTAGAGATGAGCGGGGTCTGGAGGACAGTTATCATGTTTGAGGAATTGCAAGTTGCTCGATGTGGCTAGGTCCTAGTATACATGGAAGGGAGTAATACACATTTAATTAAGCTCCTACTATAGGTTAGGCAGTGGGTATCTAAAAAGAGACAAAAGACCGTCCCTGCCCTCAAGAAATATACAATATATAGAGGTATCTAGGTGGTGCAGTTGATAGAGCACTGGCCCTGGATTCAGGAGGACCTGAGTTCAAATCCGGCCTCAGACACTTGACACTTTCTAGCTGTGTGACCCTGGGCAGGTCACTTAACCCTAATTGCCTCACCAAAAAAACAAAAACAAAAACAAATATACAATGTAACGGGGAAGACAGCATGCCAACAATACAAAGCAAGCTATATTCAGAAAAAATAGGAAATAATTAACTGAGGGAAGATACTAGAATTGATTGTTTGGGAAAAGTTGCCTGTAAATTATGGGATTTTAGTTTGAACAGTAAGGAAGCCATGAAAGAGAGTAGGCAGAGTTGAAGAGGGAGGGCATTCCAGGCATAAAGGACAGCCAAAGAAAAAGACCATAGCCTAGAGATGGAGTGTCTTGTCCATGGGACGGCAAGGAGGCCTGTGTCACAGGATCAAAGGTTACCTGTAAAAAGACTGGAAAGACAGGAGGAGGCTAAGTGAGGAAGGGCTTTGAATGCCAAAAAGAATATTTTGTATTTGATCTCGAGGGTGACAGGGAGCTACTGGAGTTTATGGAAAGACTTGCAGCAGGCAGAGCCACCAGCAGGTTATTTCAATAGTCTAGGTGGAAAGTTATGAGGGCCTGGCCCAGGGTGGGGGCACTGTCAGAGGAGACAATAGGGGGCATTTTTGAGAGATGTTGCAAGGTGAAATTGATAGACCTTGGCAACAGCTTGGATTTGGGGTCTGAGAGATACCGAGAAAGCCAAGATAACTGGGTTGTGAGTCTGAAGGACTGAGAGGAAAATGTTGCCCTCTATAATAATAAAGAAGGTAGAAGGTGGTGAGGGTTTAGGGGGTAAGAAAATGAGTTCCATTTTGACTGTGTTTAGTTAAAATGGAAAGAGATGGGAAATGTAGGAAGAGTTAGAGTTATAAAACGCTTTATTGCTTTTCATTGGTTTTTTTTTTTTTTACATTTAGCAAGGCTTTATTTTTTCCCTTCCATCCTATCTCCAATGAAAAAGAATACAAACAAAAGGAGAGAAAAGCTCTTTAATGTGTAGTCAAGCAAAAAAATTTCCTACATTGTCCACGTCCAAACGTGTATGTCTCATTCTGCATATGAAGAGCTTTAAATGCTATGTAGTAGATCCAAGAGGTAAAAGAGAGCTATATTTTAGTGCATGGGATATGAAATTTTCCACTTAATATTTGGACCCCAAAGTGATCAACACAGAAAAGTGGGGATGGGAATAATTATTCACAATGGTGCTCATGTGAGGTAGAGATCTCTTCATGGAAGAATATGCCATAAGTCAATTGTTGGAATGAAAAGCTGGTCTTATGCCATAAAACATACCCAGCAAGCTGCATCTAAATCTTGTAAACATGTGAGGGTAAGGGCTGGCAGGAAGTCAGTGGCTGCTTAGAAACATCAAGAAGAGACGGATCCTGACGCATGTTCCATTTTCTCATCAAATGGGCTGTGTTTGGAGATGCTCATCATGAATACAACTTCCCTGCCTGGAAGCTGAAAACTAAAGTTATTAAGACAACAGGAAGCAATTTTTCCTGCCTTTGCATTGCTGAAAAAACCAAAAACAGCAGCAGCAAGGAAATGATATTTCACCTAGGATAAAAATTAGGCACCATGTTCTGTTGTTGGTTCTTCAAATTGTCCTACAAAAAGTGTCTCATTAGAAGGAAAGGCAGGTGGTGGTAGGAAGGGGCGGTGACAAGTGTTGGATGTTGGAAAGTACTTTGGTTATTCTGCCTTAAAACAAATCAAATATTTCAGGTGGTCTGGGTGTGTGTTTTATTTTAGCATAAGGGATAATTGTTATTCAGGAAGTCTGGCAGACAGGTGGATGGGCTAAATAGAAATATAGATATGGATAGATAGATTAGTTAGATGATAGATAATGTAGGTACGTAGATATGTAGATAGATTAGATAGATGGATGGACAGATAGATGAGTCTATAGACAGATATGTAGATAGATGGATGGATAAGTTGTTGTTGTTTGTCATTCATTCTCAAAAAAGACCATGATATCAGGGTGATGTTATGACCTGCAGTGTATTGGATTTAAGTGAGGGAGGGCTGTGCAAGGTCACCAGCTTCACTCTCTTCTCTGGAGCCATCTGGGTCCTGTGGCAAAACATTTATCACAATTAGTAGAAATGGCCTAGGATGTTTAAGGCAATTAGGGTTAAGTGACTTGCCCAGGGTTACAGAGCTAGTAATTGTCTGAGATGAAATTTGAACTTAGAGGTCCTCCCAACTTCAGGGCCAGTGCTCTATCCAGTGCTCCACAAAGCTGCCCCTGGATGGACGAGTAGAGAAATAGATAGATAAATAGATGGATAGATCAAGATGTAGGTAGATAAATATATGGAAAGCTCCAGATATATATGTAGTTATGGATAAACAGATAGACAGACAGATATTGGTATCTAGGCAAATATGTAGATGCATAGACAGAAAGATATAGATATATAGGTAGATATGTAGGTAGACAGATTGGCTGGCTGGCTGGATAGATAGAAAGATAGATAGAGAAATTGATAGATAGATGGATAGATATATTTAATAGGTAGTTACTGTGTGCTAAGGATTGGGGATAGAAGCAAGAAATACAATCCTAGCCTTAAAGGAATAGGGACTAAGCTTATGGTTTCATTGATAAAGGAAATACCTGGATGAGAGAAGTCCTTCTACCAATGCAGTCTGGTACCTCTTCTATACCTTGTAAATCTTAATTGCTGAAAACACTGACCATTTAAGTGACTTGCCCAGGGTCCCACAACAGGACTGGATAGCAGGTCTTCTTGACTGAGAGGCTAATTTTCCATGCTTCATCTTGAAGTGGCTGAGCATACTCTTGAATTGTGTTTATTAGGCTTGGCATCATTGGAAACTTTCTTTCATGTATACATTCATTCAATCAATAACATAAACCCTTTGAGAACTTTGGTGTTTGTATCCTGGAATCTAACAGTGACTGGCACATAGTAGACGTCTCGATTGAGTTAGTGAAGAAGCATGGATGTATCTATAATGTCCCAGGCAGAAAGGAATCATGGTAGAATGGGTAGTGTGGTGGTGGTCTTAGAATCAAGAAGACCTAGATAAGTTCTGCCTCTGATATATACCAGCTGTGTGACCCTGGGTAAGTCACTTCAGTGGTCAGTGTCACTTAATTACTTAGTGCCCTCAGGAAATAGATCTCCAAAAACTAAAAGTTGAGTAACAAATGGCCATCTGCAGTAGAGGGAGGTTCCTCATTATGAGTTCTCTATACTGATGACATCTGAAGTGCTAGGCACTGAACCTACAAAGGCCACCCCACAAAAAAAATCTGAGATAAAAGTCGTTCCTCCCTTCATGAAATTTATACTTTATTAAGATAAAATAACATCCACATAGCCATAGAAAAGCAAAAATATTTATGATTAAGTACGAAATGAATATATGAAATGTTCAAAGAGAACTGGCACCTTTGGGGTGAGGGTCTTCCTTGTTTTTCCCCCTTTTAAGACTGCTCATTTGGCTTTCATGTCTATCTGGCACTCAACTCTTACCTATGGCTCCAAGAAGCTGTAACATGAACAGCCGCAGGCACATCCAGGTCGAACTGCCTTGGCAGATGGTCTAAAACAAGTTGAGATTAACCAACATGTCTCAAACTTTTCAGTGAGTTAGGGGGATGTCTACTTCAACCATATGAAGACTTTCCCTGGTAGAATGGATGAATGAGAACGGTTTGAATGAATGGTCATGAAGGCAACTGAAGAACATTGTGGAGTGCTTAGAGCTTGGGCAGACACTGAAGATGCCAAGGGCATCCACTGCATCCCAGCCCATCAGCAGTCATGCTGACTGTGTCCTGCCACTGGACTTGGATGACTCTGGAATAGAGAGTGAGGCTGATGATTTTGTGCAACTCTGCCTCACTTAAATCCAATTCACGTGCAAGTCATCACCCTATGATGCCATTGGTCCTCTTCAGAAATAAAGGACAAAAATATATGTACAAAGTAGATTGGTCAAGTGGGTACTAACAACTTGGGGAAGGGGGAGTTGGGACCTGGATTGGCCTTATATAAGAGATAGAAATTGAAGGGAGCCTTGAAGAAAGGTAGGTAAGGAGAGAGTACATTTCAGGCATGAGGAAATAATATTCAACAGTATAATAAGCATTAGAAGCATGGCCCAAAGTTAGAGAGTTGACCTTGAAGACTGGGTATGATTCCTGCCTCTGATACATACTGGCTGTGTGACTCTGGACAAGACACACTCTCTGTGCTTTTGTCAACTCTTTAAGACTATAAGTTGCAGAAAAGGCTCCAGCCCTTGTTGGTAGAACAGATTTCCTCATCTGGGAGTTCCCTATACCAATTAACATCACAGATCTATCTAGTCCTTATCCTTTGTAGCTTGAGCACCTTGGACCATACCTGGTCCATGTCCGGTGATTAATAAATCTTCATTGAACTTAATTTAAAATTTATATAATGTTTTATATCTTACAAAGAACTCTGCACACTGCAAGGTAGGTAGCACAAGTATAATTATTTCCATTTTATCGATGAGAAAAATAAGCTTCAGAAAGATGAACATATTCACTTGAGGTGGCACAGATAGGTCCTTCTTTTCATATGCTGATGTCTGAGCAGAGATCAAAGCCCTCTATTACAGATGACAATCCACATTAAGGTAAAATACTCCCAAGATCCTCCTTGGCTTAGCGTGCTAATGAATTTGAGTCAAAACAAAAGGTAAGCTAAGTGAATCAAGGTTAGTATCTATCCTCTATTCTTTGACCCCCATATACTTTGCTTTATTTTGTATATCTGTCATCAGCAAAGGCTAATTGTTTTGGTGCTTTATTTTGGCCAATGAAAACCTGTCTCGTTAGATAATGAATAGAAAAAAAATAAGTGCTTATGATGTGCTAAAACCCCAGGATACAGCTAGAAAAAAGAAGACGTAAAATGAGATATGCTCCCCAAGGTCCTTTCTGACTCTTGATCTGTGATCTTGGATATATTTTAAGGCAGAATAAACAAATAGCTCAATAGCTGAATTTCTGTCCCCTTCTCTTCCCAATACCACCTGCATTTGCTTCTCATGACTAACTTTGTAGGGCAGATCTTTCAGTAGTTCCACAAAATAGTGACTGAATAAAGTATTCTGTTGACCCTCGCCCTTCAAGGACTGTTTTCAAAATAAACTGACAAATTTGAATTTCATTTTATCAAGAGGGATCATGAAGTCATACTCAAGTTATGTCTCAGCCTATTTAAGTATCATCACAAATTATTAGTGTTAATTATTGTTAGCCAATCTTCTATTACACGTTTTATGTATTAATCATTTCTGGGAGCCAATGATGTGATGAGAATGATGACGAGTATCGTTTCAAGGTCTCTATGTTTCACTCAGAAGCCATTCATGATTGTTGCTCTTACCAAATATGTGACTTTAAGCAAGTGATTTAATCTTTCTGGGTCTCAGTTTTCTTCATTCCTTAAATGGGCTTAATTTTAGTTATAGGACTTTTGTTGTCCTTGGGAAGAAAGACCTTGCCATACCTTAAAAATCATAGAAATGCTAATCAGGATAGCTGTGTTATTCTTGGTTTTGTTTGTTTTGTTTTGTTGATTTAAAATAAATTATGTCCTGTAACTTTTTCTTCATAAACACTTGTAGACCATAAATTCTTTGGAGGCAAGAATTGTTTTTTTGTTTGTTTGTTTGGTTGCTTTCCCCTCTTTTTTCTCTAATTATATGGGGCAGCTAGGTGGTGTAGTAGATAGCACACCGGCCCTGAAGTTAGGAGCACCTGAATTCAAATCTCACCTCAGACACTGTGTGACCCTGGGCAAGTCACTGAACCCAAATTGCCTTCAACTCCAGGGCCATCTCCAGTCGTCTTGATAAATATCTTGCCACTGGACCTAGGTGGAGGAGAGAGTGAGGTTGGTGACTTTACACAGCCCTCTCTCACCTAAACCCAATTCACTGCAAGTCATGATGTCGTGGTCCTCTTCCAGAATGAAGGACAAACAACAACTCTAAGTGATTAGCACACTGCCTTACACATCGTGAGTGGTTAATAAATATTTATTTTTCCTAATGAAAATAAAATAAATATCTTGGTACCAGTGAGTGGAAATCATGAAGGATTTATGCAGCTAGGTGGCACAATGGATAGAGTGCTGGGCCTGGAGTCTTCCAAACTGATCTTCCTAAGTTCAAATCCAGCCTCAGATACTTTCAAGCTATGTAACCCTGGCTAAGTCACCTCATCCTGTTTACCTCTGTTTCCTTATTCATAAAATGAGCTGGAAAAGGAAATGGCAAACCATTTCAGTATCTTTGCCAAGAAAATCCTGAACCATGTCAAGAAGAGTCAGACGTGACTGAAATGACTGAATGACAAGAATTGGTTTCAAGTTCCAGTTCCAGATTTGACATTAACTAACAATATGACCTTGGGCAAATTGTTAAGGAAGAAAAGCAGATAGAGCACTGGATTTGGAATCAGGAGACCCCAGTTCAAATCCTACCTCAGACACTTACTATGTGACCATGGGTAAATCACATAACCTCAGTTTGTCTCTGTTTCCTCCTGAGGCAACAGAGGGGAAAACACAATGCATTCTCTGTCCTGGGGAACCCAAGAGCCGAATGAGGGGGTTGCTGTGGCCAGACAGTATTGCAATAAAACACTGCCCTTTTTCTTTTCCAGGTCAGGGTTATCAGAATTCTTTCTCTTTTTTTGCGGGGCAATGGGGATTAAGTGACTTGCCCAGGGTCACACAGCTAGTGTCAAGTGTCTGAGGCTGGATTTGAACTCAGGTACTCCTGAATCCAGGGCCAGTGTTTTTTCTACTGTGCCACCTAACTGCCCCATTCTCCTTTCTCTTAAAGTCATTTGTTTCTTTTTGGCTACATCCAATAATTTTCTCCTTACTCCCTTCTCCAATTTGTCAAAATTTCCTGACCCATCCATAACCTCCCAGAGGTTACTGATACCACACTTGTGTCCATGTGGTTGTCCATTAAAACAGCAAAGAACCCAATCCAGGGCATCCTCCAGACTGCTGGGTCTTGCCAACAGGGCAATTCCTTCCTTCCTTTTTCAGGAAAAAAAGAAATCCCTCAGGGTAAATTGCTTGATCCCAGAAAAGAGAGAGAGAGAGAGAGAGAGAGAGAGAGAGAGAGAGAGAGAGAGAGAGAGAGAGAGGGAGGGAGAGAGAGAGAGAGAGAGAGAGAGGGAGAGACCTATATTGTTAGAGAACTATTTCGTACTAATATGCATCCATTTTGTTTTACAATGGATTATAATCTCCTCAACAACATTCAGTGTTTCATTTTTGTCTTTTTATTCCCTGTTCCTAATGCCTGACATATAGTATGTATAGGCTTAATAAATGTTTAGGAGTTGATTGATACATGTGTCATCCTTTGCTCTTACTCATGACTACCCCTCTTCCTTTCCTGTTCATATACTTTTATATTCCTTGTGCATAAGTTCTAATTGGGAGTAGACTGCAGCCTAATTTTAAAAATATTAGGTCTGACCCTCCTAGAAGGCAGAGGACAAAATGCTAACTTTTATGAAGGGTAGTCACTGATACGAGCTATTTGGTAAATTGCAAGCATGCACTTAATGGCATAAATGTGTCCCAGCAAGGAAATTTCTCTAAGGAATATCATGTTTCCCCCTATTAATTCCTGTTATAAACTCTGAGATGTATTTCTTAGAAGAATATTCCTATGTACTGAGTAGCAATCCTTGGTGAGAAATAGGTTGAATTGCTGTCCATTTTTTGGATAGAGTCTCATGGATTTAGAGCTAGAAGTAACCTCTGAGGTTATTGAATCCAGCCTCCTCATTTATAGATAGAGGAATGAAAGCCTAGGCATCCATAATAACTTGCCTAGGGTCACACAGGGAAGCCCCCAGAAATGCACTGCACTGCACCATGAGGTTCTTCATATCTAACATTTTCTCTACTCTACAGTGCCCCCCAATTTTCTTTAACAACAATGTCATTTAACTCTATTAACTCAATGTAGCTCACTTCTTTTTTCTTTGGTCTGTTTTTCATGTCTTGTAGAGTCAGGCGACAATGTCACATTTTGGTAGTAGATGTTACCACCTGACATGAGAGCCATAGGTTTAAAAAAGGCATCGGATTCTCTAGAATTAATAAATGTTGTTATAAGAATAGGGCAGCTAGGTGGTGTGGTGGATAGGGCATTGGGCTTGGAATCAGGAAGTGTCTCCTTTATTAGTTCAAATATGGCCTCAGACACTTATTAGCTGTGTGACCCTGGGCAAGTCACTTCACCCTCTCTGCTTCAATTTCCTCATCTGTAAAATGAGCTGGAGAAGGAAATGGTGAACCACTCCAGTATCTTTGCCAAGAAAACCCCAAATGGGGTCATAAAGGGTGGGACAGGAGTGAAAAGACTAACAACAAAATAACTGCTCACACTTAAGGAGTTCTTTAAAGTTTATAAAATACTTTCTTTACAACAAGTCCTGTGAGGTAGATAGTGCAAAGATTATTCTCAATAGAAACAAAAATGGTGTTTACAAGTCACTTTCCAATTTTCAAAGGCCTTCTGTATAGGTTATCTTGTTGGATTTGAATTACATACTTTGCCTACAACACTGTGAGGAAACTACTACGTGTATTTATATCCCCATTTAACAGATGAGGAAACTGAGGATGGTGGAGGTCAAGAGGCTTGCTCAGGGTCACACAGATAGTGTGTCAACTAGTGTCAACAATGTCTTTTGGACTGGAAGTCCAAAAGACCTGAATTCAAATCTGTCCTCAGACACTTGCTAGCCATGTGAACTTGGGTGAACCATTTAACTTCTTTCTGCATCATTTTGTTCAACTGTGAAAAGGGGATAATGATAGCGGCTATCTCTCAGGGTTATTGTGAGGATAAAATGAGATAAAATTTGTAAAGTATGTTATAAAGCTTAAATTTCTATATAAACATTATAGTGATGGTGGTGATGATGATGTATATAAATCCCAAGTCAAAGCCCTATACTTTTTCACTGACCCATCTTTTCTCTAGATATGAGATGGAAAATAGTATGGGTGTTTGTTTTGATAAGGGGAAGAAAGGGCATTCTTTTCTGGGGTAATAAGGTTGGGTCTAAAACCAAAATTGTTTGAAGAAGTCATAATATAATTTTTCCTAATAGAAGGATTTCCAAATTAATAATTACAACAATATTTGTGGTGGCAAAGAATTGGAAGTTGAAGGGATGTCCATTAATTGGGGAATGACTAAACAAGTTGTAGTATATGAACGTAATGGAGTACTATTGTGCTGTAAGAAATGATGAGCAGGAGGAGTTCAGAGAAACCTGGAAGGACTTAAATGAATGGATGCTGAGTGAGATGAGCAGAACCAGGAGAACATTATACATAGTATCACCAACATTGTGTGATGATCAGCTGTGATAGACTTAACTCTTCTCAGCAATACAATCATCCAAGATAATTCCAAAGGATTCATGATGTAAAGTGCTCTCCACATCCATAAAAAAAAGAACTGTGGAATCTGGATGCAGATTGAACCATACCGTTTCTACTTTTTTTGTGATTTTTTTTCTCTTTTGAGGTTTTTCCCTTTTGTTCTGATTCTTCTTTCACAACCTGACTAATACAAAAAAATATGTTTAATGTGATTGTACATATATAATTTATATCAGATTGCTTGCTGTCTTGGGAAGGGGGGAGGGTAGACAGGGAGAGAGAAACAACTTGGAACTAAGAAATCTTATAAAAACAAATATTGAAAACTATCTCTATATGTAACTAGAAAATGATAATACTTTTATTATAAAAATAATTATAATAATAATGATGATGATTACAAGAAGCAGCATGCTGTTGTGGCTAGGAAACTGGTTGTGAAACCAGAAGAGAATGGTTCAAATCCTGCTTCTGATATCTACTGGCTATGTGCCCCTGAGCACCTAGGTTACTTAACTTCCTGGGGCTCCAGCTCACTCTCTAAGACCATAAGTGGCAGACAAAGTGCCAACATGCATTGACAGTGGTGAAATCCTCACCTGGGAGTTCTCTGTATCAATGAAATCATAGATGCAGTCCCTCTACCTGATAATAATTATAATATATGTTTTATATAGTATTTAAGGTAATATATATATGTATATATATATCTATATATATATATCTATATTGTCTCATTTGTTCCTCGCACAACAGTACTATGAAGTAGGTATTATTGTACTCATTTTATAGTTCAGGAAATTGAGACACAGTGAGATTAAAGAATTTTTCTGAGACCACAAAGAAAGTTTCTGAGGTAGGATTGGACCTCAGCTCTTCCTTATTTGAAGTGTGCAGTTATCAGCATAGAGTTGGTAGAATGTCATACATATTTTATAAATTCAATTATTTCAATTCTGTTTAAAATTTTACTCCTAGGGTACATGGTGGTAGCCACCTAGACTTAAACACTTGGCAGCCTCTTCTTCCAAGCTGAAGCTATTCTTGGAGGGTAACTTACCAGCAGAGCAGGATAAAATAAATAGATATATTTTATTAGTAAATGGAGAAAAGATCTATGCCCATTCTCAATCTGTAGTTATGGGAAGAGAACCCCAAAAAGGAAATGAAGGCAGGCATCTAAGTGGCCTAAAACAATTATGTACTATGTGGGATGGTAGAATTTAGAACCAAAAAGACATTAAAAAGTTGGAAGCCTTCCAGGGATGGGAATCACGAAGGTGAAGAGCCTTGAGTTCATGCCAAATGGAAGGATCCATGAAGTAAGATTCCATTTGGATCCACTGAAGAAAGGAGGGAAACAAAATCTTTAGGGGGAGGGAGGCACAAATCCTGATCTGAGGGGCTGTCACGTGGTAGGGTGATTGGAGCCAATCTATTTGTCCCTAGAGGGCAGTGTTTGGAACACTGAGTACAACTCGATCTAGGGTTACAGAAAATTTCCTGATGATGAAAGCCAAAGTAGATTGGGCTGCCTTTGCTTGTGTTGTGTTGGCCTTCCTCTTAGATCTTTAAGGAAAGGTTTTAGGGCCACTTGTCAAGGATTTTGAAGGGAATTAGGTGACCACTGAGGTTCCAACTCTGAAATTCTATGATTCTGTAATGGGACCAAGAACACAGAATTATTGAACTGGCAGAGACCATATTAAACAAGAATGTCAGAACTGGAAAGGGCCTTAGAATATACAATGTCAGAACTGGAAGTGAATTTAGACTGTGGAATTTCAGAGCTGGGAGAGACATTAGAATATTGAATGATAATGCTGAGTTCTAAGAGAATGTTAGAATGTAGAACATCAATACTTAGACATCATGCCAGAGCAGGGGGCGAATGTGTGGAGAAGGGAGAGCCTTAGAACAGGGAATATTATTGTTAGAAAGGATCATAGGACATAGACTGACAGCTAGAAAGGACTTTAGAATAGAGAATGTGAGAGCTGGGAGATCAATGTCTTCATTTTACAGATGGGATAATAGAGATCAAAAGACAGTACATGATATCATCCCCCAGTGCCCTAAAAGAATGGATTCTCCTAAGAAGAGTGACTTTACCCCCTTTTTCATTATTTGGAACTGACCTGTTGATTAAGGAGCATCCATTGCTCATGAATTCTGTAGACATTCCCAATGCAGGGCTGGGCATTTTTCTGCAGAGCAGAACTTACTTGAGATATGCACAAAGTCTGGGAAGTGAGAGAGTGGGGGTAGGTAGAGAGGCACAGCTGAAATGAAGCATCATGAAAACTGATTACAGTGAGCCAGGATGCTGGTAGAACTGAGGAGGCATGAGATCCTACTTCTGCCTACCCCACACCTATACAATCCCATATCACAAGCCAGGGCTGTTGTAAGCCTGGCAAAAAATGTTGGGATTAATTTTGCCTTCAGGTAGATTGATTTGGGCCCCAGCTGTGGGCCATTTGGGCAAGAAAAAATATATAAAAGTAATTTTGGGGGCTTTGGTTATTGCTTTTAACCTCTTTGCCAGTGGCTTTTATCTGCTTTTATCTTCCTTATTTTTTTAACTGCCCTGGGAAATGCTTTTGATGGGGCATTTGAATGTATTTTTATCAAATGGATTATTTGTTTGAACCCTTGGGCTCTGAGTGATACCTTAGGCTCTAATCACATCCCATGGGGATTAGAAACCCCAAATACTAGTGCAGATTTATGTCACTAAAAGAGAAATCTTTCCCAAGTGCTATGTGATTCTGGGCTAAGTTATTGCATATCTTTGAGTCTCAGTTTTCTCCTCTACAATATCTGTAGGGCCTATCTCCCTACCTCCAAAAGTGATTGTGAGACTCAACTTTGTAAATATTCCATGTAAGTGACATCCTCTGTCATTTATATGTCTTTGGGTTGTCGAAGAGGAAGATTTGTGAACCTATTGGCAACTCACATTTGTTCCTATTGATATCCCCTCCCTTATTTCACCCCCTTTCCCCCAAGGTCACGGATTCCTTCAGCAACACTGTCTCCTTAGGGCAATCTGCAAATGATGTGGTGAGTGTTCAGTTTGGCAACACAGTTTTAATTCTGTGCCTTGACTGGGTACCTGGAACTTTGGATTCATTTGCAGCTAGTCAAGCTAAGATAATGATTATGATAATTAAGCTGCTGTGCTTTGGTATTTGAGCATGATAATGCTTCAGGCATGAAGAGGGACCATTTTCCCCCAGCTCTGTATTTTCTAATCAGCTAGTTGCTTTATCGTGATTTGAATACTTCAGTTTCTCTCAAGGTCCAAGTGTAAATTCTAGCCAGAGGGCAGGAAATTAACTCAGGATTGCTGATTCTTCCCCCATAATAGCTCTCACATCTGGCTCCCTCCTCTCTACTGCCCTGTTGTGACCAACCCAGTTCAGACCCTCATCATTTCATGGCTTGCGGATAAAGCACTGTATTTTGAATCATAGCTTCATCAATTTGGAGCTGGAAGAGACCTTAGAGGCCAAACCCCCATTTTAAATATGAGGACGCAAATTGGGGTCCAGAGAAGGGAAGGGACTTGTTCAATTTCATATAGGGGATAAGTGGCAAAGTCAGAATTCACATCAAGGTCCTTTTTAATCCAAATCCAGCACCCTTTCTAGCCTACCACCTAAAATTTAGTTGCAACTCCATTTTAGTAACTGCATGTGTAACTCTGGACAGTTCACTTTATTTTTCTGAACCTGTTTTCCCATCCCTATGTAATGGGTATAGTCAGAAGCTATCTACTCACCCCCTTTCCCATCAGCTCTGGCTGAAGTATACTCCATGAAGCATTGACTGGAGCTCAACCTCATCCAGTGACACATTCGTCCTGGCCTTTCCTGGTTTAATGTTGAAAAGCTTGGTATTTTAGGATGACATAGAAAACCCTGAGTGGTCCCCTGGTTGCTATGGTAATAGCAGGGGGATAGAGCCACTAAACCACTCATTAGACCTTAAAGATAATTGCATACCCTCCCTTCTAATTGATGAGAATTGTCCATAACTAGCCCCACTCAGGCCCAGCAATCTCTCCATTGTTTTCTGGCCATTGTCATGGCCTTCTCATCTCACCTCCTATCTCCCAGGTTCTGTGATACCCAACTTGAGGCCCTGTGCTCCTGATTAGTGGGAATTTTCCATAAGTGGTCTGATTCAAATCCACCACATGGACTTCACACAATTACCATAATAATCTTTCTATTGTCCAGTTCTGATCACATGGCAACTGTACTCAAAAGCCTTCATTAGCCCTTTTTCCTAATGGATAAAATACCAACTCCTTAGCCTGATGTTGGACATCTCACCTTGTCACCCTTGGACCCCTCCATGTCTGACTCCAATTGGTCCTTTCAGACCAATTCCTTACCACTGACTGTTGAGAGTAAGTCTCTTCTCTTCTCTTTTCTTCGCTTTGCTTCACTTCGCTTCTCTTCGCTTCGCTTCTCCTCTTCTCTGTCTCTGCCTCTTTCTCTGTCTCTCTGTCTCTGCCTCTTTCGCTGTCTCTCTCTGTCTCTCTCTCTTTCATACACACACACACACACACACACACACACACACACACACACACACACAAACAGTATAACCTCCTAGAGTTCTGGGGTTGTTTTAATCTTGTCTCCGTGTCTCTGCCACCTACCACAGTAGGTGCTTTGATAAGTGACATTGAATCGAATCCTACAATCTAAAACTTGTCTCCTGCAAGATGCCCTATAAATGGTCATCTGATTTTGAAGAACTAGGAAGAGGGAGCACCCACTCCTCATTGAGAAAACCTACTCTCCTTTCATATAATTTTACAACACAGGATCATATATTTAGGGCTTGAAGGGACCTTACAAGTCATCTAGTACAATTCCTTCATTTTACAGATGAGGAAACTGTGGTCCAGAAAGGTCAAGTGAACTGCCCCAAATCACCCATGGGTGACCCAATGAATGGCAGAGCTAGGCTTGAGGATCCCTGGATCTCTGAGTCAAGAGAAAATGCTTTTCTCTTTCTTCCTTACATCAGGCCTACATCTTCCTTTCTTGCCCACCCATTGGAACAAGTTCAATCCCTTTGCCATTTGACAGGCTTTCAGACACTGGAAGACAGCTATCATCTCAAATATTCTCTACCTCTGGGCTCTAGTAAAGGCAGGGTACGTGACACAGACCATTTCCTCCAAGTTCGGACATAGAAGAGAGGAGACCTTGCTCTGCTGAACCAAAGGCATTACTTGATCATGGTTCCTCTTGACAGTTATGAAAATAGCATATTAATTCCCCTTGGCCTTTTGATGTAGCATTAATGTTCATTTAGCTGGTGATCCATTCGACAACTGTCAAGAAAAATCACTTAACCAGTCTGTAAAGGTACAAATGCAGCCCAAAGCATTTCCCAGTGGACGGATCTAGAAGCAAATTGTTTTCTGGAATGACATCATGTGGTCTGCAGACTGCCGAGCTGAACCCAGGCTGAAAGCTCTCAAAAGGCTATTTAAGGCATTCATTCTAGGGAGAGCAGATGGAGGGAGCTTCTTCTGAAGAGAAGGCTCTTCCCTCTTCCCATAGATATTATACGGAGAAATCAGATTAGCACATGCAAATAGACAAATAGCCAGTTAAGCTGAAGTCTCTACAGCCTGAATTCTACCCCACTTATTAGATTTGTTTCAAGGCCATTCAATTCAATCCAAGGAACCTTTATTAAAATGCCTGCTGTGTGTCCGTCTCTAGGCTGAACACTGGGAAAATAGAGACAAAAATGAAATGATTTCTAGCTTCATCTTCTGTTCCACTGGGGGAAATAACATATACATAGCTGAGTCCAACATAATACACACACACACACACACACACACACACACACACACACACACAGAAAATTGGAGACAATATGGCGGAGAAAGTGTTAATAACAGGAAGGAAGGAGATCAGAAATAATGTCATGTAGGATATGACGCTTGAGCTTCATCTATCCCTTATTTTTTTTCCATGTGGTCCTGGAGATTAAGAATGGTATAGTGGCAGAGAGATCACTGGCTATAGATTCAGACACCCTGGCTTCAATCCCACTTCTGCTCCTTCCTCTGTGGTCTTGGGTGAATAATTTCATGGGCTTCTGTTTCCCTTTCAATAAAATAAGAGGCTTGGACCTTTGAGGCCCCTTCCAGCTGGTCTCTGGTCTACAATGAGGCAGCTAGGTTATAAAACTATGAGGGAGATGGTTGAACCTAGAGTGAGAAAAACCTTAGATCAAATCTGACTACAAACACCAGCTGTGTGACTCTAGATAAATCACTTAACCACTGTCTGCCTCAGTTTCCACATCTGTAAAATGAAGATAATAATAAAACTAGTCTTCCAGAGTTGTTGTGAGTTAATACTTGGTAACTGCTTTGTAAACCTTAAAGTGCTATTTGAAATGCTAGTTTTTATTGTTAGTGTTATTATTATCATCATTATCACCATCACCCTATGGTGTTTTTTTTTTTTTTTTTGGCAGAGCAATGACGGTTAAGGGACTTTCCCAGGGTCACACAGCTCGTAAGTGTCAAATGTCTGAGGCCGGACTTGAACTCAAGTCCTCCTGAATCCAGGGCTGGCTCTTTATCCACTGTGCCATCTAGCAGCCCCCCATCCTATGTTCTTTCAACAGAAGTGCTCTGAGGATTATCTTAACCAAGTTGGCTCATCTTTAAGAGGAAGGTAGGGTAAAGGAAAGTAGAGAATGTATTATATAGTACAAATTGAGAATCAGGTAGACTTCATTTGATTTTTAAAAATCTCAGGGTTACCCAAAGGATTTTAGAAAACTACATGTCATACTGATTTCCCCTTACTTGGATCAGATCATCTTTGCTTTCTCATCTAAATGTTCAAACAGAGATAACTCCTGGACTATTTGCTATTTCGACAACTCAGGATTCCATTTCCTACCACTATGTATTTGCATTGGCTGCTTCTCATTACTTCAGTGCTCTCTCTTTATCTTTTCCTCTTGGAACTCCCAGCTCCCTTCAGGCTTCCTCAGCTCAAGGCTATCTCCTAAGAGAGGTCTTTCTAGAATCTCCTACTTTTTAGTGTAGTCACCCTTCAATCAATGGGTATTAATTTTATTTATATAATATACACGCACACACATGCATATGCATGCATGCATATATTGTATAGATATAGACATGTGTACATGCATGTCTATACATATACAGATAGACACATACCCATGTGTGTATGTGCATACATATATAGATATGCACATACATATATACATACATATGTGTGTGTGTATACCTGATCTATAAAATAAGAGGGCTGAATTAAATTGCCTCTACTTTCCCTTCCAGATCTGGTTCTGTGGTCCCATGTCATATATTTCAGTAGAAAGTAATCTCCCAGAGGGCAGGAATAGCTTTGGTTTTTTTGTCTTTGTAGCCCCAGTGTCTCAAAACTATTAAGCATGTGATAATGCTTAATTAATGATCACTGATTGCTGCCTACCTAAGGCATTAAAGAATGAATTCACCGTCCTTAGAGTCTGAGAGAGTTAATTCTTCCATCCCAGAAGACACTAGTGTTGTACAATGTAAAAAAAAAAGAATTTCTTGGAAGGCAGAGAACCCCAGTTCAGGTCCTTCTTCTGTTATTTACTACATGGGTAACTTTGGACAAGTATCTTTATCTGGGAAGCTGAACCTCTCTGGATCTAAGGTTTCTAATCTGTAAAATGAAGGGGTTGAGGTAGATTACTTCTAAGGTACCTAGAAATTACATTTCAATCTATGTTCTTGTCTTACAATGTATCCTGTCATTTGCTTTTTCATCTGTAAAATGGAGGTGGGGGGATTAGATAGTCCATCTCTAAATATATGATCATTATTTAATGAAGAAACTGTCCTTGAGTCGAAAGTCTGCCTGTAACGCTGAGTAAATGATTGTATCTTTATCTGGGAAGCTGAAACAAAGGCACAAGAATATCTTTCCAGATATACACATGCACATAACCTCCATTGGAGTGAGTCAGAATCATTCCCTGGCAAGCCACCTAGTTGGCGTTTGATTTATTTCATGGATGGGTTATAAAATACTGTTGGCCTCAGTTGGTCAAAGTAACCAATTTCACACTTCTCTCCTCTATGCTGGTAATAGGATTTTTATGGCATCATAAAATGTCTGGGGTCAGGGACCCCATCTTTTGTTCCCATGGGTTGGCACAGCCTTACCAGCCTTGCTCATCCCACCATGACTGTGTGGCATAGAAGCTCCAGAATTCCTGCCAATGTCTGCACTTGCAAGTCACAATGAGTGGCCATCCAACCCTTTAATTTCCATTTTTGTTTGTTTTTGTTTTGGGTTTTTTTGGGGCAGTAAGGGTTAAGTGAGTTGCCCAGGGTCACACAGCTAGTAAGTGACAAGTGTCTGAGGCTGGATTTGAACTCTTCTTCTTCTTCCTCTTCCTCTTCCTCTTCCCCCCTTCCCCCAGGTGATTCTCAGGGGCTTAGCTCCGTAGCTCTCTCCTGGAATGCCATTGGAATCTCCTGGGTTCCAAACTAGTCTACTATTTTGTAAAAACAAAACAAACAAACAAAACCCACAAAACATGACTGAGTTTCTTTAGCCAACCCCAAAACATTTCCCCTATGTTTTTACTGTACTTCAGCAAATGGCCTTCATTCCTGAATTAATCAAGGACTTTTTATACCTCTGATTCATTGATTGATTCAGTAGAGATGCCTTGACCTTGTTCATATCACATTTAATTTATATTTAGTTAATTAAGTGTGTGTAGGGGCAGCTAGGTAGTGTAGTGGATAAAGCACTGACCCTGGATGCAGGAGGACCTGAGTTCAAATCCAGCCTCAGACACTTGACACTTACAAGCTATGTGACCCTGGGCAAGTCACTTAACCCTCATTGCCCCGAAAAAAAATTAAGTGCGTGTGTGTGTGTGTGTGTGTGGGGTGATTGGCTCCAACCCCTCATTTTGTAAAATCATCTATAAAACAAGTCTAGAGAAATTAAATGACTTGAACTGGGTCATACAGATAACAAGTATTGGAAGTGGAAAGTGAATTCAGGTTTTCTGACTACAAATATTGTGTTCATTCTGCTGCCATTAAAACAAAGAAAAGTTTTACAGATGCCCCTTTTTATATCATTGTCATTTTGGGGAATGCCAGTACTTGGTTTTTCATCTTTCCACTGAATCATCCTGGGGCAGCTAGGTGGCGCAGTGGATAGAGCACAAGCCCTGGAGTCAGGAGTACCTGAGTTTAAATCCGGCTTCAGACACTTAACACTTACTAGCTGTGTGACCCTGGGCAAGTCACTTAACCCCAATTGCCTCACTAAAAAATAAATAAATAAATAAATAAATAAATAAAAATGTATCATCCCTTGTAAAAGGGGGGGAAAAACAAAATACTTGATATAGTGCTAGATTGTCTGTATCTTTCTGCCTTAGTAGTGTCCCACTTAACTATGGAAGAGACAAGTAGGGTTTTTCATTATCTGTTCGCTGGGACTATTATTGGTTTTTCAATTACTCAAGAGTTCAACATCTTTATGGTATCTTTTCCATTTATGTTATTGTAGACATTGTGTTTATCATCCTTTTGGTTCCATTTACTTTACCCTGAATTTGTTTATAGGATTCTTCCTTAATTTCTCTGAAACCCAGAAGACCTTTTTATAGTAAAGAAGGGGCTTTTCACTTCTGTGTGATAATAAGCCAAGCAAATATTTGAGCTTCATTGCCTCAGTACCTTCTTTCTCTTGCGCTTTTCCAATGGGGCATGCTGTCGGCTTATGGATATAGTGACCTATAAGTTCTCCAGATGATAATTAAAAGCAAACATATGTAATTTGCAGGATTTCACCACAAATTGTCTACAAGATAATTATGATTAGTTTCAATATGGTTAATTATCAGAAGTTTATATTAAGTGCCTAGAATGTTGTTTAGTTTAGTTTTTTTTTCTTTCTTCCAGTTCTAATTCAAAGCAAAGCTGGGATCCATAAGTTTAAAAGTAAATCCAAAAGACAGTTAAAAGGTGCCCTGAGGGAACATCTGTTTTAACTGGGCCTAGGTCTTGTGTCTACTGATGATTAGAGAAGATAAGCAGAAAGCAAATTCCCTTAGTATTTAAAAGTTAATTGTCACAGAATTATAAATTCACTGGGTTGAAAGGGACTCCTCTATTCCTTTCCTCTTTTCTCAATGGAATGGAGGACCAGGGCTATGGAATAGTATAAACAAACGGTATCAGGAGCCTTGGCTAGGTAGCAGAATAAGAGGGGTTGCTTTGGGGAAATTGAAAAACTCCTTTACCGGTCCCATGCTTCCTATGAAAGCAAAGGCTATTCTTTCCAATCCTCCACCGAGGCTGGTCGTTAATTTCAATTTTTCAGTGACTTGCAACCAATGAACAACACTGGAAGAATGATTGTGTTTTTTAAAAAGACACTTTCTTTGAGAGAGAGGCTTGGGAGTCATTAAAAGAACTATTTAATTCCCTAAAGGCAGATTTCTTTTGGGAAATTATTATTAACTTCAATAGTATTTATTACTCTTTCTTCATTTGAAGCACATCCTCCCCCCACCACATACACACAAGACAAGAAGACAGAAGATAGCAGCCTGACTCTATGCTTTGGGAATTTTGCCAACCCCAGGCATTGGCAGATAAGGAAGTTGGAAAGAAAATGAAATTGACCTTAGGAGAAATTGTAAGAAATTGTGTTGGGGAGAGAATGATCTGAAGTGCGGGTAATAGGTGGGAAGAAGGAATAGGAATAGTGGTAATATTGAAAGAGACTTGGGGTGACACTGAATGGAAAACCAGATGTGTTCTGATCTTGGACATGCCAGGGAAATGGCTGATGTGGTTTGGTGACTAAGAAGGAAATAGAATAGGAGTTTGTTCATCTAAACCCCACAAATGAGACCACACGCTGGGAGCACTACATTCTATCCCTGGCAGCTCATTATCCTGAAGGTGCAGACAAATTGGAGGGAGTTTTGAGTGGAGATGTGGAGAAGCATCATATGAGCTTGGGGACCACAGAGATTGATTTATGAGAAAAGATTAAATGAAGTAAATATGTAGTGTTTGGCTAAGTGATAACCAGAGGAGAGTGTCATACAGCATGCCTGAAGGGTAGAAATGAGGACATAGAAAAGGAATCCCTTAAGGTGGAAGCAGGATGGGATAATCACAGAAGGGAAAAATGGAAAGAAGGGAAATTTACCAGAATTGTCCAGGGGGAAATTCTAGGCTGTGAAAGCTATTTCATCTCACCAGTCTTCCAGCATAATATCCATAATTTAATGAATTTAATCTTAACTCTTGGTGTGAATGGAGGAAATGACTTTTGTGTGGGTGAGGTTATAAACCTTCCTGGGTTTTAGGGCAGACCCTAAAAGACCATTTAGATAACCATTTATGAGCAGTATGACTGGTCTTCTTACCCAGGAGAACTCAGGAAGTGAAGCTAATGAAAAGAAGCTAGCAAGCCTAAAGGTAATAAAAGAGATTCTGCCTTAGGTTTCTATCCCTTTGGTATTCAGTTTTTGCAGGATATTTGGTAGGGAAAGAATAAGGAGCAGAGCTAATATTGGCCAATACGTCATATTATCTTGAGACAACTGTATTTGCCATAATATTGAGTGTGGAGTCAGGAAGACATGACTGGACTGGACATTCATGTAAATCTGGGGCCAAGGCAGATAATCTCACCCAGTCTTAGTTCCCTCATCTATAAAGTGGGATAATAATAGTACCTACATAAAAGGTTTGGTGTGAGAATTAAGTGAATAAGTTAGGTAAGGTGCTATGAAAACTTTAAAACCCTAGCTAAAAGGTACCTGTTACTACTACTACTACTACTACTACTACTACTACTACTACTACTACTACTACTACTACCACCACCACCACCACTACCACCACCACCATCATCACCACACCCCTCCCACCAGTATCATCATCCTCATCTTTCATTTGCTTGTAGGGTTGTAGCAAAGAAAGATTGCTTTATTTAGTCTGACCTTCTCCCTCTCAGAGCACTTTTTTGAGGGGCTGTAGAGACACTCAGTCTGTTGGTCAAACCCTTTGTGGAGGATTTATGGGATAACATGGAAAAAAAAAAACACCAGGATGAGGTGTGATGGGTTGAGATCTGCACTTGTAGAGGGAGTGAACACCTTAGTGAAATCACAAACTCATTGAACTGTGGGTCTTACAGAGACTCATCTTCACTGGGCATGGTGAGTAGGAAACATTCCATTACTACCCCTAAAGGTGGAAGGAAGTTCCAGATGAGGAAACTTTCTCTAGAGGAAAAAGCAACTGCACCACAACTTCAATGCAACTTTCACTCATAATGAATTTCCTGTCATGGTTGTTGTTCAGTTGTTTCAGTCATATCTGACTCTTCATGACCCCATTTGAGGTTTTCTTGGCAGTGATGCTAGGGTGGTTTGCCATTTACTTTTCCAGCTTATTTTACAAATGAGGAAATAGAGGCAAATAAGGTGAGATGATTTGCCCAGGGTCACACAGCTAGTAAGTGTCTGAGGTTGGATTTGAACTCAAGAATATGAGTCTCCCTGATTCCAGGGCTGGTCCTCTTTCTTCTATACCACCTAGATGCTCCAAATTAAAGAGTAGATAAGAGCAGCTAAGAAGCATGGTGAATAGAGCACTTGAGTTCAAATCTGGCCTCAGATGCTTACTAGCTGTGTGATCCTGGGCAAGGCACTTAACTCTGCCTCCAAAAACAAAGATTAAAAAAAAGAGTGGTTAACATTTATATAGCTCTTAATATATGCCATGCATTCATATAGAAAGAGTGGAGGATTATCTATGAATAAGCCATTTGCTTGAGATGTACACTTCTGATGTCAACAGTAGGCAGGGAAGGTCTCCAGTAGCTTGGGAGGAACCCCAGTAGTGAACATGGTTAACAGATGAGTCATACAGGGTGGGTAGGATTTATTATCTGCATCACTAGGGGGAAGATCTGCATGGATGAGATCCCAGATTCATCAGCATTTATTAGGACCAGTGCCATAGCTAAAGATCAGTGTCATCCCCCATCGCATACATTGCATCATGGGATTCTTGCAAGGCAGCTTAAGATAAAGGATAAAGAACTGGCCCTAGAGCCACAAAGACTTGTGTTCAAGCATGATTAGATTTTAGTATATACTGATCGTGTGACTCTGAGTAAGTTACATAATTGTAAAATGGTTATAATAACAGCACCTAATTTACAGGGTTGTTGTGAGGATCAAATGAGACTATAAAGCTCTTATTGTACTACATAGACAAAGGAAGGAAGGAAAGAAAGAAGTATATAGAGCTAGAAAGACCTGGGTTCAAGCCTGAAGATAGTATATTTTTGTCACTTAGAATTCATATTCTAATGGCTTTTGGAAGTACCTTGATATAATCCATGCTGGAAGGCAGTTGGGTGACATAGTATCTATAGAATGCCAGGACTGGACTCAGGAGCACTTGAGTTCAAATCTAGCCTCAGACACTTGGGACTTACCTGATCAAGTCCCTTAACTTTTTCCCCTCAGTTTCTCACCTGTAAAATGAGCTGGAGAAGGAAATGGCTAGCCACCTTGTTATCTTCACCAAGAAAACCCCAAAAGGTGCCACAAAGTCAGAAATGACTGAACAACAAAGTCTATACTAGCAAAGAAAAATTACAACTTTTCTGAGAGTTGAGCTTTCAGCCCATCTCATCTGTAGAAGAAATGTTAGAAAGTTTACCGCTAACAAGATTCCAGATGCTACATTAAAAAGGAAATAATCTTAAAACTTCACTCTGGTCATGCCAACTTACATCTCCAAAGACCTTTCTTTCCCCCCACCCCACCCCAGATCTTTTCCAGTCTCCTTAGTAAGTATATCTTATTTAGAAGGAAGGAGGATGAAGGAAAAAGTGAAGATGAAATTTTAAAAAGATTTTTTTTATTCACCTACTTTGTCTAATATACTGAACTAGATGGGGTTATAAATATCATTTGTATAATATTTTTGTTTCACAAAGTGCTTTGCAAATATTATCTCATGTGATCCTCACAACAATCTTGTGAGATAGGAGTTATTATTATCTAAATTTTACAAGTGAGAAAACTGAGGCAGAAAGAGGTGAATTGACTTGCCCAGGGTCACACAGTAAGTGCCTCTGGAGCCAGAATTGAACTTAGGTCTTTCTGACTCCAGACCCAGGGCTCTGTGCACTGTGGCACCACCTGGTGGCCTACGTGGTGAATGACATGCATCCTGTTCTCTAGTAGCTTCAGAATATGAATATGACACAAAGGAGAGGTCCAGCTCTAGGAAAATCATCATGGTACCTTGGAGAGTGCAGTACTTCAAGTCATATGCCCTGAGTTCAAACCCCATATCTGCCATTTAATATCTATGTGACCTTGGTCAGTTTAACTACTCTTGGCCTTAGATTCCATGGGGTTGGATGAGATAACTTCTAAAGTCCCTTCTAATTCTAAATCTATGGTTATCTATGACTATTTACCTCTCCTGGCCTCAATTTCTATATATGTGAAGCATATTTCCTCCCAGGCTGCTAGGTGGTACAATGGATAGAGGCTGGGTCCTGGAGTCAGGAAGACCTGTGTTCAAATGCAGCCTCAGAAACACACTAGCTATGTGACCCTGGGCAAGTCACTTGTTCTCAATTTTCCTCACTTTCCTCATCTATAAAATGGGGATAATAAAAGCACCTACGTCCCAGGGCCATTGTGAACTTCAACTCCTCTCCCTCCATCCCTTCCTTCTTTTCTCCACTCCTTTGTCCTTCTTTCATTCTTTCCTTCTTTCTCCCTCCTTTCCTCATTCCTTCCCTCCTTTCTTCCTTCCTTCTTTTTTCCTTTCTCACTTCCCTCCTTCCTCTTTCCTTACCTCCCTCCCTTCCTACTTCCCTCTTTTCCTTCCTTCCTCCCATTTTCCCTGAATTTTAAACAACACACCTCCCTCCCTCCTTCCCTCCATCCTTCCTTTATTACATTATTATTATTGTTATTCTTAGTAGTAGTGGTAGTAGTAAAACGAGATTTGGATTAGATTAGCATCTAATGTAAATAGAAACGGAAGCCACTAAACCATATATAAGGATCTCTGAAAGGGCATATCGATTTAGAAAACCACATATTAACACTGTCTATGTTCTATTATATTTATATTTATTAAATATTTCCCAATTGTATTTTAATCTGGTTCTGCAGTACTCAGGAGTAAAGGGTGTTTCTACCTGTGGATCAGATGACCTTTAAGGTCTGTACTAGTTCTTGATCTCTCATTGTAAGTAAGGCTTCACAGGAGGAGGAGATAACTGAGCTAGGAAGAAAGAGAAAGCTTTCAACCAGCTAAAATGTGTAGGAAGTGTGTTGAAGTTCCAGGGAACAGCAAATCCCCCACAGAGACAGGAGACAGCAGTGTGAGGTCCAGTTGGAGTATAATTTAGAGTGCAGAAATAAAAACAGCATGCAACAAAGGTGTAAAGTCTATAGAGAGCCAGCAGTGCCACCCAAGCTAAGGAACTCAGCTTTTATTATATAAGCCTTAGGGAGCCTCTAAAGGGTTTGGGGAGACTCAGTGATATGATCCAATATGCATCGGGACAGTTTTTTTTTTTTCTGGTAGTTTAGGACAATGAAATGGAGAGGGGAGAGTCAAGTCGAGAATTCACTTAAGAAACCATTGCAATTGGCTAACCAAGAGAGAATAGGGACTTGACCTAGGGTGGTGGTTGTATATATGAAGAGGAAAGGAACAGATATGAACTGCTTTGGAGGTAGAATTGACAGGACTTAGCAGCTGATTAGATGTGGAGAGCAATGAGCTGGAAGAATCAAAGATGACTCAGATTTCAAGTCTGAATGACTAAGAGGATAATGGTATCATCAATAGAAATTGGAAAGTTTGGAGGACAGGAAGTTGGTTTCAGTTGGAAACATATCGAATCTGAGGTGCTAGTCAGATACCCAAGTGTACATGTCTAGTACATAATTGAAATTCCTTAGGGACTTCAGAGGGAGACATAGGCTGGATATACAACTGAAAGTCATCCACTTAGAGAGAAGAATTGAGGAAATGAGAGTAAAAAGATTCCAGAGGACAAAAAAAAAATTAGAGCCAAAAATAGAAGCTGGGGGGACGTAAAAGCTTAGGGAGCAAAGGAGAAAAATGAACCTGGGAAGTAGATTGAGAAAGGGTGGTCAGACGGGAAGGAGGAGAAAACAAATTGTCATGGAAGTCAAGAGGGGAGAGGGCACCTAGAAAGATAGGGTGCTCACTAGAGTCAAATTCTGCAAAAAAACCAGAATAAAGAATGCTGAAAATGGAGAAAAGACTACTTTATTTGGCCACAAAGATAGCATTGGTGGTCTTGGAGAAAATGGCATCAAGAACACAAAAGACCAATAGCTAGGAGCTTGAGGAGTAAGTAGCTAGGGACAAAGGGGGAGCAGAGAGTTTGGAATATTCCTAGAAATGTACCGGTGAAGCAAGAGGGGAAAGAGGTGCTGAGAGAAGTTTTGAGTTGTCAACAAAGCTTTAAGTTGTTGACAAAGGGTTTATATATCAGTGAATATGTTGCTTCTTGAGGGAAAGGAAATGTTTGTATCAGTGTCTTTTTGCCCTTAGCACAGTAACTGGCACCAAGTAGGCCTTTAGTATGTTCAATGATTAGATTAACAGCATGTATCTGTTCAGTAAAATAGGATGACTGTTAGCTGAAATTGAGAAGAGATCAACCTTTATTTTTATTATTATTTTAAATTATTTTTTGCAGGGCAATGAGGGTTAAGTGACTTGCAGAGTCACACAGCTAGTAAGTGTCAAGTGTCTGAGGTTGGATTTGAACTCAGGTCCTCCTGAATCCAGGACCAGTGCTTTATCCACTGCACCACCTAGCTGCCCCCAATTGAGAAGAGAAGAGATGATTAAGAAGATGTTATGCTTGTTTTGTGTTACAGTAGAAAGAGCATTGACTTTGTGTTTTTGTTGTTGTTTTTGTTTTTTCTTTGTTTATTTGTTTGGGTTTTTTTGGTGAGGCAATTGGGGTTAAGTGACTTGCCCAGGGTCACACAGCTAGTAAATTTCAAGTGTCTGAAGCCAGATTTGAACTCAGGTCCTCCTGACTCCAGGGCTGGTGCTCTATCCACTGTGCCATCTAGCTGTCCCGAGAGCATTGACTTTGGAGCCAGAGGACTTGGGTTCAAATTCCACTTCCTGGATTTTTCACCTTAGACTAGTCTTTTAAACTCCCTGTGACTTGTTTTCTTCATCTGCAAAATGAGGGATTGAGCTAGATGACCTCTGAGGTCCCGTCCAGCTCTAAATTTATGATTCCCTAATGATTCCTTCTAGAGAACCCATCCATTTTCATGCAAAATAATGTTAATTTGGGGGCTATTACAGATTCCTGGCAGCTAGGTGGCAAGGTGGATAGAGCACTGGACTTGAAATCAGGAAGACTCATTTGATGAGGTGAAATCCAGCCTCGGACAATTACCAGCTGTATGACCTTGGGCAAGTCCCTTAACCCTGTTTCCCTCAGTTTCCTCATGTGTAAAATGAGCTGGAGAAGGTAAGGGTAAACCATTCCAATATCTTTGCCAAGAAAATCCCAAATGAGATGACAGAAAGTTGGACATGATTGAAAATGATGGAACAACAAAAATCTTCTCATTTAACGTCAATCAGTTAATACGTGTTTATTAACCTCCTACTATGTACCAGAAGGGCAGCTAGGTGGCTCAAAGGGTGCTAGGTTTAGAATCAGGGCAAACCACTCCAGTGTCTCTACCAAGAAAATCCCAAATGGGTGGGACAGCTAGGCGGCATAGTGAATAAAGCACTGGCCCTGGATTCAGGAGGACCTGAGTTCAAATTGGACCTCAGACACTTGACACGTACTACCTAAGTGACCTTGGGCAAGTCAATTTACCCTTTTTGCTCTGCAAAAGAAAAAAAAAGGGAAAAAAGAAAAAAGAAAATCTGAAATGGTGTCATGGAGAACCAGACATAACTGAAACTTGACAATGACAAACTCTGCTGAACATGCCCTTTGAAGGTTGTTGATTCACTTACAAAAAAACAAACAAAAGAAAACAAAAAACAACCATGGTTCAAGATATTAAAACTAAAACAACCACCTTAAATCGACCCCTATCTGTAATTCCTGAAGGGCAAGTCTGATGAAGCGCTGACACTAAGTCATTCATTCTAGCTTTATGTATGGTACTTATTACCTATCTGCTTCAATATATAAAATGTGCTCCCACTTGACTCTAACCTAGTATCATCCCTGCCCCTCTTAATTTGACTGGTTTATCATGTGGACTTTTTCTGGTGCAGAGGAAGTTAATGAATATGCTGACAGGCCAGAGCATTCCAGCACTCCCATGAATATGGATCATGGGGGCTCTGTCAAAGGCCCCTTAAGTGAAATTCCTCAAGTTAACCTTCACAGTCACCTGTCAATTCATGCATTTAGGATTTTTAACCCATGAGTTATAATTTTCCTTCATTAGCCACATTCACTTATGCATTTGAATATCTTCAAGGACTTTATCTTAGGCATACTTTTTATCTCCCTCAGGTTCTTCAGCACACAGTAGGTGCTTATCAAGTGTTTGCAAATTTAAATTGAGTTTTGGAAAATGTCTGCAGAAAATGTATATATTTTTAATTAGACCCTGGTGGTATTTGCAAAAATTTGAGGCAAGATAGAGGGCAGCCCAGCACCTGATAAAGTTCATCTTGGTATCAGTTCCAAAAGATGAGCTCCCCTCATAATCTCTTTTGTCTTAATGTTTGCCCTCTCTGGTTCCCTCTTGTCTCTAATATAAAATACAGACTCTTCTCTTTGTTTCTTAAAGCCCTTTTAAATCTTTTACCTGATTCCAGACAATTTTATATTATTATATTTATAATATATTATTATATTTTCATTATTACATCACTCTTCTTCACTCACTCAACACTCTAGCCAAACCAACTTACTTGTTGTTTCCCATCTACAACACTCTACTTCTTGAAGTGCCTTCTCTTGCCCATAATTCTCTCCTTCCTAATGTTTACCTTTTAGATGTCAAGCTCCCTTCCAGACTAATATCAAATGCTATCTCCTACATGAAGGCTTTCCCCATTCCCCAGTTGGTAATGTTCTCCCAGCCCAAAAGACTTTGTATTTTCAATATATCTTTTGGATAATGTAGGCATGTATGTAAAGTACCTGGAACACAGTAGGTTCTTCATAATTGTTTATTGATTATGTGTATGAATTATTTCTACTGAAAAATGTAAGTTCCTTGAGGCCAGGAACTGCATCTTTTATTTGTCTTTGTATGCACAGTGCCTGGCACATAGTAGGTCCTTAATAGCAGCATGTTAGATGGGATTAGATTCATTTAACAACTGGGGGGATGCTACAACCCACTGTAATGCACAACATTCAACACTCGAGGGTGCCAATGAGGTACTTACATCAGACATCTGTCTATTCTTGAGGATCAAAGACATCATGAAACAGCTTTGAGAGCCTCCCATTGAAATATGAATAATAGGAAGAAAAGCAAGCCAATAGATCATTTTAAAGGAAATGAAAAAGTGCCGGGCAAAGGAAGGTTGTGCAAGAAACATAGACACAGAAGGCAATATTGGAGCTACCATGTTCAACTTAAAATACAGATACCGCTATAGATCATCTCTAGCTCTGTCTGTCTGTATGTATCTAAAAACTGAGTCTCTCCATTTCACCCTCCACCTAGAAATACCTGGGCTATTCATGGGCCTGATTCCACTTTGATGCGATTTAACCTGCTTTTGTTCCCATACTTTTCCAGTACATATGTTATCTGGTAACCTACTGGTCCTCCTGGGAACCATCACCTGAATGTTGAAGTTAGTGAGGATGCCTCGTTGGCTCATAGCACACTGAAGCTCAGAACTACAGAATTCAAGAAATCTGATAGCCATGGCCTCCTCAGTATGAGGAATTACAGGTGTGTACCATCATACCCATCCAAATATGTATATTGAGATTCATCGTTTCTCTTGTTTTGTTTTGTTTTGTTTTGTTTTGTTTTTTGGTGAGGCAATTGGGACTAAGTAACTCGCTCAGGGTCACACAGCTGGTAAGTGTCAAGTGTCTGAGGCCAGATTTGAACTCTGGTTCTCCTGACTCCAGGGCCGATGTTCTGTCTACTGTGCCACCTAGCTGCCCTGAGATTCATAGTTTCTTAAGCAATCCCCTTTTCCTGCCCTTTGTATGGTGGCAAATGTTCATATTTGTAGATGTTCATCAAGTTCATAATGATAAAAAGGAGAAATTGAATAATAGCTAGCATTTATATGACAGTTTAATGGTTGCAAAGCTTACATATGCTAAGTCATTTAATCCTCACAATAACACTATGTGGGAGGTGCTATTATTATCCTCATTTTATAGTTGAAGAAACTAAGGCATCAGAGAGGTTAAGTTATTTGCCCAGGATCATACAACTAGTAAGTATATGAGGCTGAATTTGAACCAGGGTCTTCCTGATTCCAATTCTAGCACCTTAAACACCATACCAGCTAGCTGGCAAACACTGCATTAAGCCCTGGGAATACAGAGAAAGACAAAAACATGATCCCTGTTCTCAAAGTGAGACAGGAGAGATGAATATATCCATTTGGGTCATCTGACTTATATGATCAATGAAAAGATTGAAAGTGATATGAAAAAGAGGACATAAAGAGTTAAAAAAAGACATTGGACACTCACAAATGAGGAAGGAAGGAACAGAGGAAGGAAGGAAAGAAGGAAGGAAATGAGCATTTATTAAGCACTTATTATGTACCCAACACTATGCTAAGTGTTTAACAAATATTATCTTGTTTGATCCTCTTGATATCTCTGGGAGAAAGGTGCTATTATTATTTCCATTTTTACAGTTGAGGAAACTGAAGCAAAGGGTCTTCCAGCTAATAAGTGTCTGAGGTTGGATTCTAAATATGTTTGATAGAGTTGATATTTTAAGTCAATGGTACGGAAGACTGGGTAACACAATAGCACGTGAAAACTTAGCGGGACATATGCTGTGGTTTCTGCTTGGATGAGAGTCATTTAAATTGCAGGTCTTTGCACAGATTTAATAAACTCCTGGTGGACCCTAATCCCCAAATTGTGATGGATCTTTCAGATGGGATTACTTTGACATTCATGCCCAGATCTCTTTCCTTATCCATTTGATTTATGTATGAAGGGAGAGAAGCAATACCTTCCCCTAAAGAAAGGCCATTCATCTCTCTCTCTCTCTCTCTCTCTCTCTCTCTCTCTCTCTCTCTCTCTCTCTGTACCAGGAGGTCCCCAGCCAACAAAAAGGACTTCCTTAATGAACTAGCTTATCTTCCCCTTGCCTTTTTTCTATCCCCTCCCTATGAGGGTGACATTAGATGCTCGGTGGGGAGGAGATTGCTTCTTGCCTCAGAGTTAAATAGGACTGAGGTTTTTTTACAAATGCCTAACGAGGCCAGTGATTGATTTTTCAGTCTGCCTTTTAAGGGAGGTGATTACCATGCAAGTTTAAAAAATGGGTTGGGTGAACTTTTTGTTGTTGCTGAAAACGGTCCTGGGTTGTAGATATAGGGAAAGATGCAGCTAAGCTTTGCAGTGGATATAGGGTCAGGCCTAAATTCAGGATCTGGGTTCAAATCTAGCCTCAAACAGTTCCTAGCTAAGTGATCCTGGGCAAGTCATTTAACCTCTGCCTGTCTCAGTTTCCTCAGTTGTAAAATTCGGGTGATAATAATAGTATCTACCTCTCAGGTATGAGGATCAAATGGGATAATATTAGTAAAGTGCTTAGCACAGTGTCTAGCATATAATAGGTGCTTAATAAAGGCTTGTTTCCTTCCCCCTTAAGGAGAGCCAACACATGAGGGATTCTACCAAATGATATAAAATTTGATGGCTGATGTATTATCATCCTTATGGGGAATCAATGAGAAACAGCTATACTACCCTCCTCCTCCTCTTTTTCCTTCTTCTTCTACTAATAGTATCATGGAATATTTGAGATCTTACTACTGGCATGTGCTTAATAGAGAAAAAATATTCAAATATGACTATAATCATATCACATCTCATTGCATCGCATATTATATCATATGTCAATACCTAGAATGGTTCTACTCAACATTCCCATCCATGACTTCTTTGACAAATATATTTCCTCTGTGGCTACTTCTCTTGATATGTGGTACCTCACTTTCCCTAATATGTGGCATGTAAACTCCCTGAGGGCAGGCACTTTCATTTTTTTTATTTGTATAGTGCCTAGCATTTAATAGGCACTTAAATGCTTTTAAAATTCACTCTCCGGGGCAGCTAGGTGGTGCAGTGGATAGAGCACCAGCCCTGGATTCAGGAGGACCTGAGCTCAAATCAGGCCTCAGACACTTGACACTTACTAGCTGTGTGACCCTGGGCAAGTCACTTAACCCCAATTGCCTCACAAAAAAGAAAAAAAAATTCACTCTCTAATAACCTGCTTAAGATTAGTTTCCATCCCAGTGATTTATTTCAACTACAGAAAGTAGTCACCAGGGCAAACAGTTGTCAAACATTAAGCATAAGTGAGAAATAGTAAGATAATATCTCGATCATACTATGTCTCTAACTGAATTCAATGGGATTTTAATTCTTTTTTTTTTTTTTTTGTGAGGCAATTGGGGTTAAGTGACTTGCCCAGGGTCACAGAGCTAGTAAGTGTCAAGTGTCTGAGGCCGGATTTGAACTCAGGTCCTCCTGAATCCAGGGCCGGTGCTTTATCCACTGCGCCACCTAGCTGCCCCTCAATGGGATTTTAAAAAAAATTAAAAAATGAGAAGTCTGATAACAACAGTAAATGCTCACATATCTCTGATCTCCATAATACAGGCATTTCCTCCATTATTGAAAATCACAATCTCTCCATGCCAGCTCATCTCAATTCAATCAGTCAATCAACGAGCATCTATTAAGTATCCCTACACTGTTCCAGGCACCACCAGGTACTGGGGATACAAAGAAAGGCAAACAGGGCTCTTGCCTACAAGGAGATTGTCCCTATTTCCTCTACTCTCACTGATTCCTCAACCATTTGCAATCTGAGCTCATCACTTTACTGAAACTTCTTCCTGAAGTTACCAATGTCTTAATGGCCATATGTAATGGCACATTTTCTCAGTGTTATCTTTCCTGAACTATCTGCTTCATTTGATATTATTGGCCACCTTATCCTCTTGCTGCTTTTGTGACTCACTCTCTCCTGATTTGCCTCCTCCCCATCTTGCTACTCAGTCTCCTAAACCAGATTCTATATCACTTCCCTTATGTGGGTGTTTTATATCTTGTGCCCTCTTCACTTCTTCCTCAGTACTCCCTCTTGGTAATTTCTAAAGCTTCCATGGGTTTAATTATAATCTCTATGCAGATGATTCATTCATATATATATATATATATATATATATATGTATGTATGTATGTATATATATATATGTATGTATATTGAAAGAAATTATTTTCTTTCACATTAAAAACCAATTATTAAATTAGGATTGGGGTTTTTCCTTTCTATTTCTTTATTCGGAAATCAGACCCTGTAGGTCATTTAGTCAGTCTCTGAAGGACATAGCTAATAGATGAGATTGCCTAAATCATTTGGGTACATACTTTGTGTTCTTGGGTGGGACCCCACCCAACTAGAAGACCTTACAAACATTATGTAATCTCAGGCAATTCTTGCCATTAGGAAATAAGCTCCTTTCCTTGGAACCCTCCATTAAAATTTAGGGTGGGGCAGCTAGGTGGCGCAGTAGATAGAGCACAGGCCCTGGAGTCAGGAGTACCTGAGTTCAAATCTGGCCTCAGACACTTAACACTTACTAGCTGTGTGACCCTGAGCAAGTCACTTAACCCCAATTGCCTCACTAAAAAAAAAATTAGGGTGACCCAGCTTATGAAGAAGAAAATTAACCAGAATGATTTGAGTAGAGGTAGGTTACTTTGTCCAAATTGCTAGAGGTGACTGAGTCTCATGATCAAGTCACATTCTAGGCAGGAGGAGCAGAAGACTTTTTAGCCCACCTTCTCATGAATTTGCTCAGCCCCTCATTACTTGTTCACCAATCAGGATTGATTTTCACCTGTCAGGGTTACCTCCTTTTCTAAAGGTGTTTAAGCATTCAGGGATCTCCATGGTTTTGCCACTGGTTACTGAGACTGCTAACCATCACTGATTTTCAGCTAACCTAATTAAGAAATTGATTATTAATTAGGCAGAAACTCTGTATCTCAGGATTTTCATTTGTATCTATCTATCTATATATATGTGTGTGTGTGTGTATGTATACATGCACATATATGTGTATACACCCACACGTCCAATTGTCTATTGGACAGTTCAAGGTAGATATCTTGGAGACATCTTAAATTCAACATGTCCAAAACTGAATTCGTTAGCTTTCCCTCTTCTAAACATCCCTATTTCTTTCAAAGGTTTCACCTTCCTTCCAATCTTCCAGATTCATGACCTCAGTATTATCCTGTCCTTTTCACCCTCTCATTTTACATATCCAATTAGTTGTAAATCCTGCCATATCTACCTTCCTCACTTCTCTCATATCTGACCCCTTCACTCCACTCACAAGACTACTGTCCCTACCTTTTCTCTCTTAGAAAATTACGACAGATTTCTAATTGGTCTCCTTCCTTCAAGTCTCTCCCCACCTCAGTTCATTCTAGACATTGCTGCCAAAATCATCTTCCAAAATAATTGGTTAATTATTCTCACAGATATTGAAGTGTGTTTGTGTGTGTGTGTGTGTGTGTGTGTGTGTGTGTGTGTGTGAGGGATGAAGTCAGGGAGAGTTGGAATCCTCCCCCCACCCCTGCTTCTTACTTCCATCTTCAGAAGACAGACTTTTATTGAGATGTCTCACCCTAAAGGAGGGGTGACCCTTGGCTACCTCAAGTTGCCTGTAGCTTTGTGATTTTTTTTTAGTGGTCACATAATGTCAGCTAGAAGGGACTTTATTGGACATTTAGTCTATCCTACACACAAAAAGGAAGGTCAACTCCAACACAATCTTTAGTCCTCCAACTTTTGCTTTAAGACCTGTCACTATGGAAGTCACTCTTTTCCAAAGCAAGTCATTTCATTTTATACCGTTTCTCTTTGTCAAGAGACAATATCCCTCCCCACCTCCCACCCCAAACTCAAATCATTTCTATTTTGTCCACTTTGCAACTTTCACCCCTTGTTCCTGGTTCTGTCTTCAGGGGCCAAGCAGAATGCCTTTAATACTACTTGCACATAGAAGATGGCGGAGGACAGGCAGTGACTTGCTTGAGCTCTCCCCAAGACCCCTCCAAATACCTTCAAATAATGCCATAAGACAATTCCTGGAACAGCAGAACCCACAAAAGGACACAGTGAAATAATTTTCTAGCCAAAGACAACTTAGAAGGTGGGAAGGAAAGGTCTGTTGTACCAGGCTGAGAGTGGAGTGCAATCCAATGTAAGCCATGCGAGCACAGCCCCAGCCCCAGCAAACCAGGAGCAGGCCGTTGGGCGCCTTTTAACCACCAGCAGCAACAACTGCTTCTGGAACTCAGCCCACTGACATTAAGGGGGTCAAACAGTTGGCCAGAAGGCTATTACAGGGATATCTTTGACAGCACTGAGGCAGGACTCTATGGTTTTGCTCATACTTGATCCAGGTCACAGTCTTGGGTTGAGGCCCCGGGCAGGGGAGGAGCACCCTGGAGCTTGTGACCACAATGGAGTGGGTTTCTGTTCATAGTTTCAGGGCAGAAAAGCATGCCTGTGGTTGCTTGTAGACCAGAGTACAGGCCAGGAGGGTACTACACATACCTCTCCTTAAATCTTACCACTTTGGAAGAGCTAAAAACTTACAGATTTCTAGAGGTATCTCTGAAAACAGCTGCACAAACCTCCTGAATCTTGGGACAGTGTGCCCTCCACTCCGGAAGCAGTGCTCCACTTTATTTTTTTATTTTTATTAAAAATTTTTTTTGCCCCACTTTAACAAAGAGTTAAAAGTCAAGAAATAGGCTGGGGAAATGAGCAAACAGAAAACAAAATGCTGACCATGGAAAGTTTCTATGGTGACAAGGAAGATCAAAATACACCCTCAGAAGAAGATGACAAAGTCAAAGCTAATACTACTTGCCCATAATAGCCTGGCAAATACTTGAAAGTATCCCACTGGGACAGCAGTGAGTCCTCTCTTCTCCAGGCTTAAAGTCCTTAATTCCTCTAACCCATCCTCCTATGGTATGGACTTAATGTCTTCAACCACTCTTGTTTTCCTTGAGACCCTCTCTGACTAAAAAACGTTTTTCCTAAACAGTGGTGCCCCAAACTGATTATGGTACTCCAGATATACTTGGATGCCTTAAAAAAGTGTTTTGATTATGATTCTTTATATTGCTCCCTGGACTGTGACTTTTCACCAAGGAGGCAAAACTGCCCATGGTCCTGGGTCCATTGATTCTGGTGGCTAATCTGACACCCTTCTCTGGAGTGGATAGGAAAGTTCTTCCAGAGGGGAAAGAGGAAATATCTCAATAAATGTCCCCAGGACCATTAGAGAGATGAGCCTCCTTGTTCCACAAAGATGACTCACCTAGACTCATTTCCACAGAGGACAATCTGGGAGTCAGACTCAGATGGCAGTGCCTGTCAATCATCTACAACAGTACAGGACTGATAGGAAATGACCCGAGGGTGAGGGAACAACAGCTCCCATCCATATTACCAGGTCTTCCCAGTACCTCTTATTTCTATTTCCCTTTAATGAATGGAGGCAGCATTTAATATCCCTCTTTTGATTTAATGTTTACTACCTTGCAGAGACAGTAACATTGTGAGCTGCTTGACTGTGACATGTTGATGGATGAGAAATTTCCCTTCTCCAATGGTGTCCTTCTCCCAGACACTAGGACAGAGTGGGAGCTCAGAAACTCAATTTCTTCTCAGTTCCTTAAATTATGTGCCCGCTTCTCTCTTAGTGGGACATGATTTTCATTGAGCCCACACTACATCATTTGTCTTTAGTGATCTTGTATTTCATTTTTGCCATTTTTGAACATTGGGGCTACATTTCCCTCCCCTAATCCTGTAGGAGTCAAGTCAACTCGCATTTATGAAAAGCATACTATGTGCCAGACACAACATTCATTCTCTGTGATCTTTCAAAATTAACTGACAGGTCCAGTCATCACATCTGCTGGTTCTTTCAGGACTTGTAGGATGCAATCTGAGCCAATTGACTTGAATTTATCAAGGACAGCTAAGTATTCTATTACTTTGTCCTTTCCTCCTTATCATGAATACCAAAACCCTATTGGTCATTTTCATCTTGTCCCTTTCAGTACCAGAATCATTCTCCTTGATATAGAAAATAGAAAGAAAATAAGAGTTGAGCAGCTTTGCTTTCCCTTGTTCATCATCTGTAGCTATCATTCCATCCATCCTGAGCAGTGCTAGATGGAATTTTCCCTCCACATCAGAATGGGCACAGTGGCATAATTATTTAATATTAAACATTCAGGGATGTCTATAACCCAATATAAAAATCCTCTCTTCTATCACCCTGATTGTACTCAAATCTTGGAATCATAGGATTATCCATTTATAGATGAAAGTAGTCTCAATCAGATCCCTTGTTTTATAGATAAGCAGAGGCTCCCAATAGTCAAGTGACTTGCCCAAGATCCATTGGTAAGAAAACAAATGGGATTTGAATTCAAGACCTCTGACTTCAAAACCAAGGCTCTTTCCTTTCCAAGAACTATCACACTGCTTCTCATTACTTGAAGACCTCTAAGTGAGGGAAAACCTATTACCTTCTGGGACAGCCCATTTCACTTTGAGATAATAGGATCATAGCCTTAGAGCTGGAAGGGACCTTAGATAGGACTCCGTCTCATCATTTTATAGATGAAGAAACTGAGGCAGAGTTTAAATGTCTTGTTCAAGGACATACAACCTATAATTATCAGAGGTGAAACTTGAACCCAGGTCTTCCTATCTCCAGGTCCAATAATATATTCATTAGGTTTCATTCCTGGTCAAAAATATTAGAGAAAATGTTTGCCTCTTTATTACTTCTGCCCTTTGCTCCTAGTTTAACTCTCTGGGGCAAACCAGAATACATGTAATCCCACTTACAATTCTTCAGATACTTGAAGGCAACTATAATGTTCATTCACTGTCTTTCTTTCTCCAGGCAATACATCTTCAGTGTCAAATATGATATGACTTCCAGGTCCATCCACATCTGGGTAGCTTTCCTTTGTACCATCTCCTATGACTTACTTAATGTATGTGATCAGATGAGATGCTGGAATGGAAAACTTAAACATAGGAAATGCTGTTCAAATGTCAGTTTGGGGTGGTTTTGTAGTCTGATGATTTTTGTGAAAATAGCAGAAGTCCATCTCCCACTGGGCAACTAGGTGTCATAGGGCATAAAAGAGTTGAGCCTAGAATCAGGAAGACCGAGTTTGAATTTGGCCTCAGATACTTTCTTTCTTTCTTTTTTTTTTTTTTTTTTGGTGAGGCAATTGGGGTTAAGTGACTTGCCCAGGGTCACACAGCTAGTAAGTGTTAAGTGTCTGAGGCCGGATTTGAACTCAGGTACTCCTGACTCCAGGGCCGGTGCTCTATCCACTGCGCCACCTAGCTGCCCCACTCAGATACTTTCTACCTGTGTGACCCTGGGCAAGTCACTTCACCCAATTTTCCTCAGTTTCCTCATTTGTGAAATGACCTACAGAAGTTAATGGCAAACCAGTCTAGTATCTTTGTTAAGAAAACCACATATGGGGTCACGAAGAGTCAGGCACAACTGAAATGACTAAACAATAACAATATCTTCCACTGTATAGCTTCACCATAGGGTCTTAGATTCAGGCATGCTGGAAGGAGCCTTAAGAATCATCTAATTTATTATAACCAATCCAGACTCTCTTTTGCTGCTAGTTTTGGAGACATGGAATTTTCCTGTTTTTCCAACTTCCTAAAAGCTGGCATTGCCTTTGATGATTGTCTTCCATGATCAGATCAGATGTTCTTGGATTACAAACCATTCAAAGGCAAGGACTGTTAATAGATGGATGATGGATGGATGGATCAATCAATGAATGAATGTTGACATGTGAATACTAAAGATATCTTATGCCCCAAAGATTCCTGTACTAATCACATTTCCCTTCAGTAATCTTTCATTAAGGATTCTAAGAATTTGAATCATAGCTTTCTCCAAGGCTCAACTCAAGTGCCATCTTCAAAGGAAGTCTTTCTTGATTCTTCTAGTTATTAAATGCTCTCTTCCTTCAAATTATTGTTTTATTCTTATTATAAGGCCATACATCCCTCTGAAAAGCTCAGGGGCCAATTGAGGGTCCATTCTTATTCTAATCAGCATAGAATATATGACTTTATTGCCAACCTGGGCTTGTTCAATTCTCCATGGACAACCTGGTATCCTCCCTCTTATGGGTGCTCACCAAGTTTACAGTAACAGTGCAGATACCTAATCAGTTTATCCTATTGAGTTTGAAATGCTTTATCTCAAGAGATCTGCCAGGCCCCATTACCCTCATAGAAGGGATTAGAGGCATAAATGATCCCAGGCCAAATTATCTTGTATTTATCTACCTGTCTGCATTTCCCATCTCCCAGAAGAATGAACACTTTTTCAAGGGCCTTTGTCTTTGTACCTCCAGAAGCAGTATGGCCTAATGGAGAGAGTGCTAGTCAGAAAGTCCTAGGTTCAAATCCTGTTTCTGATACCTACTAGCCCTATGATAGTAAGTCCTCTGACCTCTCTGATCCTCAGGAAGACTTAACTATTCCTCATACTCCCTGAAAAATACAAAGACGAAGGGGAAAGCAGTTCCTTCCCTCAAGGAGTTTATCTTCAGCTAGAGAATGGAAGATAATTTGAGGAGAGAGAAAATACTTAGAGGTTCAAAATCTTCGGTTTGTAGCTTTGATATTTTGTTGGTACCAAACTTGGTCCTTGTGGATCCCTGGGCTGTCCATCCGTTATTTTCAATTCTCACTTTGTGACCCATCTTACTCCTTTCCTGATCATTAATTTTCTGAATTATTTCTTTTACACTTGTGTGTGCTTAGCACACAGGCCCGTAATAAATACTTAATCATTGACTGACTTTTTGTGGGCAAGTCATCACTGACAATACTCTATGGGCAGCTTAACATCTATCATGATTCTCTCCATTGGTCTGTGGGTCATTAGCAATTTTGATCCATTAGTGATGGTGGCAATTCATGTGAGACAGTTGTGGGATTTTGAGGAACATGGTGGCACCCACCTTTCACTAAGTTAATGTAACTACACAGAGTATGTTGAATAATGTACAAACTACAAGGGCATACTGACTCATGCACGAAGGATACAAAAAGACATATGCTCATCTGCTTCGATGCACACCACTGGGTGCTCATATTTGTCTGGCCTGGGGAAATGAAGACATGAATGCAACTGCTCCCAGGTGGTTGTCTCTAGACACAGTTTGATCACTGACTGGCCTGCAGATATAAGGGGCTGTGGAGTTTATACTGAGATAGACAGCTAGGTGTTACACTGGGTAGAGGGATGGACCTGGAATCAGGAAGAACTAAGTTTAAAATCTGACTCAGACACTTATTAGCTGTGTGATCCTGGGTAAGTCATTGAATTTGTCTGCTTCAATTTTCTCAGCTGTAAAATGGAGAGAATATCACTTACCCTCCCATCGTTGTCATTAAGGTAAAATGAGAAAGCTGTAAATCATTTTGTAAGCCTTAAAGCACCATATAAATGCTAACTATATCATCACCACCACCACCACCACCACCATCACCATCATCACCATCAGTTGATCAAATCCTAGCTAGCTTTGAATATTTTAGTTTATTTTTTGGTGAGGAAATTGACTTGTCCAGGGTCACACAGCTAGTAAGTGTTAAGTGTCTGAGGCTGGATTTGAACTCAGGTCCTCCTGACTCCAGGGCCGGTGCTCTATCCACTGCACCACCTAGCTGCCCCTTAGCTCTAAATATTTTAATCCTGAGGAGATCAGTAAGCTTAAACACAAGGGCTAGTAGACTTCTTCTGGTTTCAGGACTTCTATTCCTAGGTATTCATGAGTCATTCCAGCCATTTCTAACTATACATCTCTCTAAAACGATCTCCTCTGGGTAAAGGGATTGATTCAAATAAATGACCTGCATTATTCTGCTCCTTGATTAATTATATACAGAGGTACAGTTGCCGAGGCTCCTTCTTCTTTCTAATTACATTGCATATTTTCTTACATAAAATAACCACTCCCACAAACAACCTTAAAGCCATAATAACATTGGAACTCTAACCTTGCCCAATATCAAGGTATAGACAATTTACTGGAAGCCTTGGTTGACTCAATATATCTAGTGCCTCCTGGGGAAATTTTCTACCAGGAGCATGCTTTTAAAAATGTCACTTAGTCTAATTATCCCAATTATCTCTGGTCCTAAGACCATAGATTTTTGAGGTTGAGGAGACCTTAGAGGTCATCTAGTCCAACTCTCTTATTTTATGAATGTAGAACCTGAGGCTCAGGAAGTCTAAGTGACTTGTTGAAAGTCACACCGGTATTAAGGGCCCGAATGAGAATTTGAACCTACTTTCTCCGATTTCAAATCCAGTAACAAGCTCTTTCCAATCTTTGGTTTCTAGTGAAACTTTCACACATTATCTGCATGGATGTGCTGATGACATCTAAGGCAAAGAGATACTGCAAACTACAAAATAGAAATCTCCCAGGCAAACCTATGCATTAGATGTGGATTGTGGAATTGCTAACTCATTCAAGGTCCTCTTCAAAGTCAGTCTTCATGTCCTGTTTCTTTCTGTACCTTTGGGTTTTGAACATGAAGGAAATGGCAAATCACTCCAGTATCTTTGTCAAGAAAACCCCAACTGGAGTCACAAAGAGTCAGACATGACTGAAAACAACTGAACAAAATGAGGCATATGGAATAAATGATTATGAATTATTATTAACTGAGAAATTTCAGCAGATAGGACGCGTCCATTTCAAATACAGTTCCTTTCTTTTTACCTTCAATCTTAGGATAGTACCTGGCATTAAATACCAATTGATTAATTTGTAATAATAATTAACATTTATTTAGCACATTACAAGTGGTTTGCAAGAGTCAAATGCAGTAGCAAACTACTTCACTAGTGGAGTGATTTATATGAATTTCCTCATTTGAGCCTGCCAGCAATCTTGTCAGATGGGTCCCATTATTTCTGTCCTTGCTTTACAAATGGAGATGTTGAGTCTAGGAGTCATGAAGTGACTTTCTAAGGGCCACACACAAAGTCTGAAGCTGCATTTCAATCCAACTCCCTTTGACTCTAAATCCAGCATCTACAACATGGATTAAGACCCATGTTTAGAAACAAAATATAATGGACTGAGGAGCATATAATGGACAGTGTAAGTCATTTACCAATCAGTACAGTGGGACTCAGGAGCTTCTGAGCTGAAAGGTTAAGTCCAGTGACATAATTTATTATTATTTTTTAAATTTAGTCAATTATTCATATTTATAATTTCTTATAACCAGGTGGATTGGTGACTACCTGAGCTCAAATCCCCAGACAATTACCTTATCTGTGACCCTGGGCAAGTCACTTAACTTCTTTCTGTCTCAGGTCATTCATTTGTATAATAGGAATAGCTAAAGTTAATAGAAATAACTAAACCTACCAACCACTTTAGGTTGATGGAAGGATGAAATGATACAATACACTTAAAAACCAAACCTTAATGCATTTTACAAATGTTATCTATTATGCTGATTGATTAATATCTGGTTATATTCATGTGCCACAACTTACTGAATTATTCCCCAATCACTAGATATTGACTTTGTGACTCTAATTCTCTTGTACCAGAAAACAAAACTAAACCATAGCAATAAATATTTTGGTTATTTTTGCTGTGCTTCTCCCAATTTTATGTCCTATAGTGGCTCCCTCTCACCTCCAAGATCAAATATAAAACCTTCTGTTTGGTATTCAAGGTCCTTCATACATTATCCCCCTCCTCTTTCTCCATTCTTACATCTCACTCCCATCCAGGTACTCTGTGATGCAATGAACACGGGCCTCTTTCCTATTCCTTGAACAAGACACTCTACCTCTTGGCTCTAGGCATTTTCACTGGCTGCCCCCATTCCTGGCATGATCTCCCTCCTCACCTCCACCTTCTGGTCTCCTTAGCTTTTTTCAAGTCCCAGCTAACAGGAAGTCTTTTTTGATTCCCTTCATTCTAGTGCCTCGCCTTTGTCAATTATGTCCTATTTGCTCTGTCTATATCTTGTTTGTACATAGCTCTTTACATATTGTCTCCTGTATTAGACTGTGAGTTCCTTGAGCATGGGGAACTGCCTTTTGCCTTCTTTGTATCCAACTTAGCACAGTCCTTGGTATTTAATAAGTGCTTAATAAATATTTATTGACTGGCTGATTGATTGTCTGACTACCAGCAACATTGTATAAAGGAGTCAAACCAAGTTCCAAGAAGAAATGGTGCTATACTTGGGGTTTTTGAGATTTAGGAGAGCTCCTACATTCTGAGGCTGCCTTTTGGTCCTAAGACAAAACTCATCTATTTTATAGATTGGGTAAGAGAATCTTCTTCCCTATGAATCAAAGGATGTGTATTTTCATCCTTACATAGTAGACCAAGGGAATTCAGGGTAGGTTTACAAAAGTGTGATCTGAGACCCATAGTTTGCCTGGAAGGCCCAGATGATGAGAGTATCATGCTACAGAAAGAGTTTTTTTCTTGGATATGTTTCAGTGCCAGATGCCTGGAGCTTAGAGGAAACTTTGATCAATAGAAAGACTGATTTCTCATTAAAAGATGCTAACCCCAGGAAATTATTTTGATCCTTCAATGGACTTGTGATCCCACCATTGGGGGGTCTTTGTTGGTGCAGATCACAACCCATTTACCCCTTCTTATTCTGTGCCACTCATGGCTTTGTGTCCTTCCATCAATCTTCTGTGTGTGATGGGGGTGGGAGTAGGTATTCCTCTGAATGGATTCCAGTGGATATTCATTAGCTAACCCTCAGTCTTCTCATCTAATTACTTTCCTTCTTTTCCAGGTCTTGAAATCATAATGCCAAAGAAATATATGTGAATTAGACATTTAGGTAGAGGAGTAGATAAAATACTAAACCTGGAGTCAGTGAGACCTGAGTTCAAATCCAGTCTCAAACACTTCATAGCTATATAGCTGTGGACAAGTTGATAAACTACTCTATGCCTCAATCTCCTCATCTGTAAAATGAGACTATAATGTCACTTACCTTGCAAGGTTGTTGGAAAGATCAAATGAGATTGTAATTGTAAAGTACTTTGTAAATCTTAGAGCAATATAACAACACTATCTGTTATTATTATGATCATTTTGGGGGGGGCAGTGTGATACATGTCTAGAAGACATGGGTCCAAGTTTTGCATCTGACACATGCTGGCTGTTTGATCCTGGGAAAGTCACTTAAGTTTTTTCCAGCCCCAGTTTCTTCATCTATAAAACTGGAATGATAAGAACACCTACCTTCCCAGGGTTGTGGGGATGAAATGGAATAACATGTGAAGCCCTTCACCACAAATAAAAATTTATATGGGTAATAGTGACTACCTTTGATGATTCTGGGTAAATCACTTACCTTCTTCTTGCTCTTACTTGCTTTAAGTCCCTCAAACCCAGTTTTGTAGAGTAGGTGCCAATCTGTTTTGGTAGAGGGAATTCCTTACCAAGAGGTCCTTATTCTAGTGAAATCCCAGATTCAATCCAAGAATCCAGTCTTTTTCTCCTCCACTAAGTACTTCTCATGACAAATGAACTTTGAATCAGAAGAAATGTGCTCAAGTCAGTTTTTAATGTCTAGACTTTATATATCAATCTAAAGGCTACCAAACATTTTACATACATGACCTCATTTGAACATTATAACAGTCCCATGAAGCAGGTACTCTTGCTATCCCCACTTTACAGTTAAGGAAACTGATAGCAATTAATTGATTTCCCCAGGATCATAGAGTGAGGAAATTTCTGAAGCTAGATTTGAACTCAGCTCTTCCTGACTCTAGGACCAGCATTCTATGTTCTTGTTTTCAGTTATGTCCAGCTCTTTGTGACCCTATTTGGGTTATTGCTTTTGTTGTTTTGGCAGATATACTGGAATGGTTTGCCATTTCCTTCTCCAACTCATTTTACAGATCAGGAAACTGAGGCAAACAGGGTTAAATGGCTTGCCCAGGGTCATGCAGCTAGTACATGTCTCAGGCCAGATTTGAACTCAGGAATATGAGTCTTCCTGTCTCCAGGGATGGCTTTCTAGGAGCTATAGTGCCACCTAGCTACTCACTAGTGCTCTATCGACTGAACCAACTAATTGAACTGTGTGACCATTTACAAATCACTCACCCTCTCTCTGAGCTTGTTTCCTGGGTCTTGAAGGATAAATAGGCTTTGTACAAATGGGAGAGGGAACAGCAGCTTATTGTGTGAAATTGGGATAATTATAATTGTGCTACTTAACTCAGAGGCTGGTGGTGAAGAGAGCACTTTGTGAAATGTAAGCACTTATGGAAATAGGAGCTATTCATATCAATATCCTTGTTTCTCATGAAGATTTTTTTTTGCATAAAAAATAATATCTGAAGAGTTAGAGTTGGTAGGTATCCTAGAGATCAGGGCATCCCTTCATTTTATGGTTGAGGAAAACAAAACTAAAATGGTCCAGCATCCCCCAGGTAGGAAGTAGCATTTATAGAATCCAAACCAGGCCTCCTACTGGAAATCAAGGGAGGGCCTGTTTTTGCCTTTCCTTTGGATGCCCAATACCATCATGGCACCTGGTACCTCAGAAGCAATTACCAAATGCTTCATGGATTATTTGATTGATTTCTTCTGCCCCTGCACTGTGGCAACCCCAGAAAATCAAATTTTAGAGGGATTAGCCAATATTTTCCTTTATAATACCCCGAAAAGGCAAAGGTCACATGTATTACCATTCACATTTTCCAGATGAGGAAACTGAGGCTGAGAGTAAATGGATTTGCCTAGAATTTCATGGCAGAACTAGCATAATTGGGAATAGAAGCCCTATCTCCTTCTTCCAAATCCAGTAGTCTCTCCTTCATGCCATGTATCTTTTCTTTCCGGGTACAAGTCCTCAGATCCTGAATCATGTCATGTGCCTCCTATCTCCTTTGTTCACCTCGAACTGAGAGTGTCTAAAAATCCCACTTTATTTGGTTCATAGAGTGTACAGTTCCTATTTCGCTTCCCCCAACAGGTCTCCTGCCCTTTTGCTAATTAAATCTAGTCCTGAAGCCTCCTGAGACTTATATTTTTAATATCTCAATTTGGATGGGGGTGTCCTGGTGTCTGGACAGAACGGTTTTCCTCCTGAAATGTTAATTAGACAGAGAACCCAGAGATAAACAGATTGATTTAATTTTAATCTGCTTTCATGGTGATGCATAATGATAACTGGTTTCTCTCTCCCAGGGTTGGAAACCACAAACCTTAATAAGAGTTTGCCGGTATATTATGCAGCTCTAAATAGTTGGTGTTGTGCTAGATGGCTTTCCACAAATTATCTGAGCTTCAGAAGCATCTCAGGGGTTTTCTGTTCTTGTCTGGTGTGTATTTTCAATCAGGGAAAGTATTAGTATAAGATGAAAACACTTTGAGACCTCTTCTCCAAAGGATAGCTAACTGACCACTTGGATTCCCCCCTGCCCCAGTTATCCAGAAAAAACCCCAGCTTGAAAGAAGCAACCACATTCCTCTTAGTCTGCAGGTAGGAAATGCAGTCATGAGCTACATCCCTGGGGACTTAAAAAAGAAAATTTCAATGTATGAACACCATGACTGACTTGCACATCCAGTAATAACAATAGCTACCATTTATATAGTATATAGGACTCTAAGATTTGCAAAGTGGTTTAAAAATATTATCCCATTTTATCTTACAATGGCCCTGGGATATAGCTGCTGCCATTATCCTCATTTCACAGATGAAGTGCTATATATGATGTAGCTACTGCCATTATTTTTTTAAACCTTTTTTTAAGAAAGTTTTGAGTTCTAAATGTTATCCCTCCTTGCCTCCCTTCCCACTCTCACAGAAGCAGTCTGATACAGGTTATATGTGTATGGTTCTGCCATTATCCTCATTTTATAGATGAGGAACCTGAGGTAGGCAGAAGTTACATGACTTGCTTAGGGTCACACATCTAGTAAATGACTGAGGCTGGATTTGAACTCGGGTCTTCTTGATTCTAGGCCCAGCCCTCTAACTACTATGCCATATAGGTGCTAGTATCACTGGAATTTGTTGGTAGAGTTCAATTATTTAATTTCTTTTAAATCTTGGGGGCAGCTAGGTGGTGCAGTGGATAGAGCACCGGCCCTGGAGTCAGGAGTACCTGAGTTCGAATCCGGCCTCGGACACTTGACACTTACTAGCTGTGTGACCCTGGACAAGTCACTTAACCCTCATTGCCCTGCCAAAAAAAAAAAAAGAATATGTCCTTTGTTGTTTTTTTGTTTTTGTTTTTTTTTGTGGGGCAGTTGGGGTTAAGTGACTTGCCCAGGGTCACACAGCCAGTGTCAAGTGTCTGAGGCTGAATTTGAACTCAGGTCCTCCTGACTCCGGGGCCGGTGCTCTTTCCACTGTGCCACCTAGCTCCCCTTAAAGGGAAGATTATGAACAATTATCAATACCCAAACTTGGCTTGTCTTTGGACTTTGAAAGGATTCAGATGACAAAGACTAAGGTGTATGTGTTTCTTATCATGTGTCTTACAGAGGTATCCTCTTTTGTTAAGAAATGGCAATTTTGACTATGTAGCCATTGTCAGTGATTTTTGAAAAATCTTAGAGAACTAGAGAGGTATCCAGGACTATAGAGGAATAAATGTTATCCTAATTTCTGTTTTAAAAGATAGAAAAGAACAGTGTGCAAACTATTAACCAGTGAATTTTACTTTGGTTCCTGGCAAAATACAATAAGTTATTAAAGGAATGGCTAGTGAACATCTAGAAAAGGAAGCAGTGATAACACAGAGCCAGCTGGGCTTCATCAAGGTGTTGCTAGAACAACCTCATTTACCTTTTTTAAACTTTATTACTAAGTTAGGAGGTTAGGGGAATATTGTAAATATGCTTCACCAGAGGGAAGGAGAATTGATCAAAGAAAACATTCTTTGGTTAAGTTCATTATTAAAGATAATACTTAGGGCACCTTTAAAAAAGGAATACACATTCTCAAATGCTGCTAAATAATTCTGATGAGGTGCTCCAATTTGTTCTAGCTCATTTGTCCATTTATTTATTTAAGTAAAACTTTCCACAAAGTCTATAGTCCATACTATTCTTGTAAAAAGAAAAAAAGGATAAAAATGGGCTACATATGGGATTTTTCATGATTATTTATGTCACAGACCCCTTTGTATAAAATGAAATGCATAGAATTTCAAAGGAAATCAAAGGATATTGAAAAGGAAAATGCATTATTTCTATTTAAGGTCATAGACCCTCTAAAATCTATCCACAAGTCTGTTGGTGTATAGGCAATGGACCTCTGCACTAGACAATAATTACAGCTAAGTAGATAAGAAACTGGTTTAATGGCTTAATCCAAAGTGTGGCGGTTACTTGTTTGAACATCAGATCAAATTTTAAAAACTTCAATTAAATGAGAATACCTTAAAGTCTTAAATTTGGCTTCCAAAAATGAACTTTGCATGTAGAGAGTGTACAAAATTTGACTAGATCCAAGTGAAAAAAGATTTGAAATTTTGTGGCCTGTCAATTCAGTATTCAATGTGTCCACTCTGAAAGCTAAAGCTCTCTTAGGATGAGATAGGGCATATGGGGTATATTTAGCCTGGAAAAGAGAAGGAAGGAATGAAGAATGATTAAGTATCTACTGTAACGATTGGAATGACGCCACCTGCTGGATACTTACTGTAGAAGAGTTCTGCCCATGAAGCAAAGGTCTTTGAGGGCAAGACCAGGCTTCAGGAAGTGACGCGGACTAGTGGGAGGAGGAAGGAAGAGACTGGCGCTCGGTCTCACGCTCTTTCCTCTGGACTCTGGCGGAGAAGGGAGCTAGAAATGTGCTCTCCCTTTAATAGATAGGAATCTAGGCCTTTTTCTCTCTGTTTACCAAATTCTTATTCTCCTTAATAAATGCTTAAAAGTCTAACTCTTGCTAAAGCTTATAATTTATTGGCGACCACTCATTAGATATTTTAGACAGTTTAGCTAGAATTTTAGCCTTAACAGATGGCTGACCACGAAGAGGAAAGCTAACCCTCAGTCTTCTTCTGATCTTCTGGTTGGGTAAGAAATTTCCCCTCCCTCTCCCTTTAACTGCTAAGTACTGGTTTACTGACTGTGTTTTCCTTTAAATTTTTTCAAATGGACCTTTTAAACTCCCTAATTATCCTATTTTTGATTTTAGTCTGTTTAACCAGACAAATGGGAGATAAGATCATGTTAATGCTTTGTTTTTGTGGATTTTCTATTTTTCTTTTTATTTTTGTTAAAAGAGCCAGCAACTTACTCACACAAGGAAATATCTCTCCCTCTCCCAACCATGCTTTTTCAGAGAAACCTGAAGAGATTCCCACAGCTTTTCCCAGTTCTAACAGTAATTGTTGCTTTAATTTTGCATGCCTGGAGGCAATGACCCACCCTCTAGAAGCTTTTAATCCCCTAGCACCTGGAGGCAAAGTGGGGGAAGAGGAATCCAGGCCTGAGTTCAAAATCAAGTCTGATTCAAATTGTGCTGGTCCCTCCCCTCCTCTCCAGACCCCACCCTCTACTCCTCCTATGGCCAAGCCCATAGCTTCCCCTGCCTGGGAAGTCCAGAGATCTGATGCGCATGCTCAACTTTCTCTAACTACATTTGCAGCTTCAGGCTCAGCCCTTCCCCAGCCTGGCTGTGCTTCTGAGACAACCTTAGAAAACCCTTTAAATTCCAGATATACTCGTTTTGTTCATAATTTTGCTAACCTGCTTTTGTCTTTAATTAGTAATCTTATAAAGCATTTGTATGGTGAAAAGACTGACAGACAATATAGAGGGGTTAAAGAAGAAAAACTTAAGCTGAATAAGAATGACAATCATCTACATAGTTCAAGACTCTGCTTCTTTTGCCATGGAAGGATATATATTTTACAGAAATGTAGAAGTAAGCAGCAAGGTATTGATATGAGTATTGGGGATTTTAGATATCGGAATCAAAAGTGTTCTGAATTCACTCAGAGTAATAGTATCAGTTCAGAGGTTACATAGGACTTCTATGCTATTATATATACATTTTGAAATTAATGGTATGGGTTTATTTTCATAGAGATTTTCATGCTTTTGAGATTGTGTTTTATACTTAGTTTCTAAAACAAGGAGAATATTTGTAAAAGCTTTTTATAGTCATGTGATCAAGTTTATATTTTATAATACTCTTATTGATATTAAGTTCATATTCATTTAGATTTCCCTAGTTTGAATTTCATTGTCTTTTATTATTCCATGTGTATTTTCTTCTATTCATTCATCTATCTAATTTTGAAACATGGTTTTGATTTCATAATACAATGTTAATTCTAGGAGTATTGTGCTCCCATATTCTGAGTTATTTGTTTTTGTTATTTTTCTCAACTGATTATTTGATCAAACTCTTTAAAGCATTTCCCTAGCAAATTGTTTGCCATGGCAAGTGTAAATTGATTCTAGAAGTATTATTTTTGATAAGCATATTCCAAAAAAAAAAAAAAAAAGAGGGGAACATTTGTAAAAGTTGTCTTTGAGATTGTGTTGTGCTTTAACTTGTATTTAAATATGTTCAGATTTTTCAAAAAAGTAATTGTATGCTAAGTAAAAAAAAGGTATTATTTGAAATTGTTGCATAATTATATATTATATTCTGAGTCAAGATGTATTCACATTTTTTGCAATCATTTATTATCCTCAATTTTTAAATCCATATGAGACTTGGATTATGGGAACTTATCATTTAAGACATTAATTGCCTTTATTCTGAGTTATCAGATGCCAGTTGGCCAAGATGCCATCCAATCACAAGAGGAATACATGCAAGAGCAGACACTGAACTGTCACATGAGGGGAGACATGCATGAAGTCAAGATATGGCCAAGGGAACGGCTTTTGACAAATGTTGAGGTTGGATTCTCTTGGTTTAATATTTTATTTTATTTTTCCCCACAATATCGTACAGATGGCTGGAAGTATTGATCCCACCCATCTCACTTCTACACCTGGCTTCTATGCTCCCTCCTATATGCCTGATGCCATGGACCATCTCAATCCCATGCATCTGATTAAGTCTGACTCAGTTTCCTCCAATATGTTCGGTGGCATGGACGTATATTCCATCCACCTGTTTTAAGCCTGGCATACTGTATGGGCAGTACATATTGCTCAAGTGTGGGAATGCTCATATCCCATCATTTCTCTGTTCTTTTATGGTAACCCCCATAATTATCTCAGGTGTCATGATAAATAACAGTGTTGAATTTGGCCTTGACATCTGTTACTAATTATATTAGATTTTAAAATTTCTCATAATGGCATGAGGATAATTAGGCAGATGATGCAAAAAGTGATGAAACAGATAAAAATTATTTTTAATAATTAATATTGCAGCAATTGTCTTCTCAATTACCCTCCATAAGGGGGGGGGACTATAGTAATATTATAATTTTAAAGAATGTTTCAATTTTTGTTTTATTATATGTTTCATGTGTAACAACTAAGATTCTGTATTCCCTTACACATGTTTTTGAGAACTTTCATTGTTTGATTTTATTATTGACAAAGCTATTTTAAAGTTGTGTTAAGCTCAATTTTGTAGGAAATTTCCTGGCTGATTACCAGCATCCACACATCAACCCCTGAAAAGACTTCCATTCTACGACTACACCTAGAGGACATCTGAGAAAAGACTTTCAGAGACTTTAAATGAACAGTTTTGTTTTGTTGTTGTTTTTTTTTCTCTTTTCTCTTTCTGTTATAATATACACCATCTGTAACGTGTATTCTCTGCAGAGGCCCTCCCTTTGCAAGACTAATGTCAAAGCGTCGGTTCATGAGGACAAAAAAAAAAAAAATCGCCCCTCTGGACAAAACTTTCCTCTCTTCCTTTTCTATATTATTGTTCACATATTATTAGTTAGCAATAGTTATTATATTGTTTTTACTGTTCCGTCAAGGAAACATTTTGTTTCTTGAGGAACAACAGGGGGGACTGTAACGATTGGAATGACGCCACCTGCTGGATACTTACTGTAGAAGAGTTCTGCCCATGAAGCAAAGGTCTTTGAGGGCAAGACCAGGCTTCAGGAAGTGACGCGGACTAGTGGGAGGAGGAAGGAAGAGACTGGCGCTCGGTCTCACGCTCTTTCCTCTGGACTCTGGCGGAGAAGGGAGCTAGAAATGTGCTCTCCCTTTAATAGATAGGAATCTAGGCCTTTTTCTCTGTCTTTACCAAATTCTTATTCTCCTTAATAAATGCTTAAAAGTCTAACTCTTGCTAAAGCTTATAATTTATTGGCGACCACTCATTAGATATTTTAGACAGTTTAGCTAGAATTTTAGCCTTAACACTACCATGTGCCAGGCTCTGGCTTAAGTTCTTTACAAGTATTGCATCATCTAATTCTCACAACAGGGTCTAGGCTATATCCTCTGAGCTACCAAGCTGATTTTAGGGAAGTGGGATGAAGATGATTGTCAAGTATTAAGGCAAAAATAGAAGGTATGGGTAGAAGTGGCAAGGAGAGGGGGCAGCCAGGTGGTACAGTGGATAAAGCACTGGTCCTGGATTCAGGAGGACCTGAGTTCAAATCCAGCCTCAGACACTTGATACTTACTAGCTGTGTGACCCTGGGCAAGTCATTTAACCCTCATTGCCCTGAGAAAAAAGTGGCAAGGAGTATAAATTGGACTTGGTGTGAGGACAAACTTCCTAATATTTAGACGTAGGCAACTAGGTGGTCGAGTGAATAAAGTGCTGGCCCTGGAGTCAGGAGGACCAGAGTTCAGACCCAGCTTCTGATATAGCAACCATGCTACTATAGATCATATCATCTGGGTAGATCATGCAGGGGAATATGGAGCAAACCACACATATTCTGAACAAATGGTTGTACTACGTAGAACAAATGTCAGACCAGTTATTCAGAAAAATGTGGGATCAAGAAATGATCCATTTGAAAAAATTTAATGAGTTGATGGTTACATTTAGAATCTAAAGCCCTCTTGGAATGTAATTTGTATTGGGTGCTGGAACATGCTTGCTTGGGAAGGAAGGGGCAATGGCTTGCACCATGTCTGTAAAAGAGTCAACAGAATACATTATAGCAACCAGATTAGGATGTTAAAGGAAGAGGATCCAGAAAGAAACATGAAGAACTCCTTCAGATAATTAAAAATTTTCAGGATGTGAAGCTAGAACACCATGACACAGGGCTTGGCCATGATGCAGAATTGGCACCACCATGCAAAATCTTTTTTTAAAATAATAAATATTTTTATTTAAAGTTTTGAGTTCTGAATTATATTCCTCTTTCCCTCCTCCCACCCCCTCCTTGAGGCAGCAAGCAATGAGATATAGGTTACACGTGTGCAATTATGTAAAACGTTACCATATTTGTCATTTTGTATAAGAAAACTAAAATCAAAGAAAAAAATGAAAGAAAGAATGTGAAAAATGGCATGCTTCAGTCTGTGATCAATCAATATCGGTTCTTTCTTTGGAGATAGATAGGATACTTCATGATTAGTCCTTTGGGATTGTCTTGGATCATTGTATTGCTCAGAATAAGTCATTCACAGTTCTTCATCAAACAATACTGCTGATACTGTGCACAACATTCTCCTGGTTCTGCTCACTTCCCTATGTATCAGTTCATATAAGTCTTTTCAGGCCTTGCTGACATCATCCGGCTTGTCATTTCTTATAACACAATAATATTCCATTATAACCATATGCCATAGCTTGCTTAGCCATTCCCTAATTGATGGGCATTCCTTTGATGTCCAATTCTTAGCTACCACAAAAAGAGCTGCTAGAAATATTTTTGTACAAATAGGTCTTTTCCCCTTTTTTTGTAATGTCTTTGGGATATAAACCCAGCAGTGGTATTGCTGGATCTTAGAGTATGAACAGTTCTATAGCCCTTTGGGCATAGTTCCAAATCAGCATGTGCCAACTTGAAGGGTGCTATTCAGGTTGGGCACAGAACTGGAATATATTTATCAGAAAAAATTTAAAATAATTCTCTGTGACATTATGTAAAAGATAACTGAAGGGGCTATATTTGCACATGTGAACTGTATAATTATTGTTAATTTTGTCAATTAATTGAATAATTCTACTTTAAAAAACTGTATGGCAGGCAGATAGATGGCGCAATGGTTAAAGCAACGGCCCTGGATTCAGGAGTACCTGAGTTCAAATCCGGCCTCAGATACTTGACACTTACTAGCTTGTGACCCTGGTCAAGTCACTTAACCCCCATTGCCTGAAAAAAAAAAGCTGTATGGCTCTGGGCAAGTGACTTAAGCCTGTTTACCTTGGTTTCCTCATCCATAAAATAACTCAGAGAAGGAAATAGCAAACTACTCTAGTATCTCTGTCAAGAAAACCCCAAATGGAGTCATGAAGACTTTGACATGACTTATCAAACCACAAAATAAAAATGGAAGGTACTGCCTTGGGAGGTATCGGATTCTCCTCACACTACTACTAGGTCTACTAAAAGCTGGATGGACATTTATCAGGCGTGATATAATAGGGATTCTTCTATAGATTCACATTAGACTTTGTGGCTTCTGGAGTACCTTTTAACTCTAAAGGCATGTGATTCAGTAACATTCTTTAGGAAAGATTTTATCTATTTTGGCATCTGTAGAATCATAATATTACAGTGTCTCAGAGGTGAAGGGGACCTGAGAAAGCCTTCTATCATCCCTCCTAGTTACCCTGGGGAAGGCTGGAACTCTATATCAGTGAAGCTTTTGGTCAGCCTTGGTTGCCTCCTCTGTAACGTGGGAATAAAGATAGTATAAACTTCACTGGGCTCTTGAGACAGTCCAACAAGACAATATATTCCTATACCTGATTAGGAATTACATTTTGAATATTCACATGGTCTTCCAAACCCTGCTCGTAGACCATCTCTAAAGGAGAGCTCAATACCTCCCAATTTAGCCTATGAGCCAACTCCATCGTTTCAGTAAGTGTTTTTATTTTTTTTTCCTGCTAGCAAGTAATATTTAATTTTCAGCAACTTTTATCTAGTCTACTATAATTGAACACTTGGTAATCAGAAAAGGTCAGCCAACTGGCTTAGTGGATACAGGACCCAAGTTTGGAATCAGAAAGACCTGAGTACAAATAGAGCCTCAGACACTTACTAGCTGTGTGACCCTGAGTAAGTCACTTAGCCCTGTTTGCTTTACTTTCTTCATTTGTGAAATGATCTGGAGAAAGAAATGACAAACCACTCTAGTATCTTTATCAAGAATACCCCAAATCATGGGGGCAGCTAGGTGGCGCAGTGGATAAAGCGCAGGCCCTGAACTCAGAGTGGTTTGTCATTCCAGTGACCTGAATTCAAATCCAGCCTCAGACATTTAACACTTACTAGCTGTGTGACTCTGGGCAAGTCACTTAACCCTCATTGCCGCACCAAAAAAAAAAAAATACCCCAAATCAGATCACGAAGAGTCAGATACAACTGACACGGCTAAAAAATAGCCAATAATAACCCAACATCTAACTCCCTCATTTTACCAATGCCTTAGATAGATGGAACATTTGTTGAGTACCTACTATGTGTCAGGCACTGTGTCAAACACTGGTTATATTAATGCAAGACAGTCTCTTTCCTTAAGGTACTTACACTGTAAGTCCGGGGAGAGACAAGACAACACATTAAAGAGAGATAGAAAGAGGATAAGGAGGAAGCAGGGTACACTTGAAACTAGAGATGTGCAGAGCTCATTGATGATGGGATACAAAAGCTTATTGACAATTCCTTATTGACAGTTCCTACTTAATATGTCAGCAGTTTCCTGTCCATAAATAGCACTCTAGGTTTCATAGGATCATAAATTTAGAACTTAATGGGACTTTAGAGACCATCAAGTCCAATCCCTTTAGTTTCAGATTAGGAAACTGAGGCACAGAAACGGTAAGTGACTTGTCATATAGCTAATGCTTACCCAAGGATATGAATTCAGGTCTTCCTGTCTCTAGGTTCAATGCCCTGTCACTTTGCACTTTGCCATGCTACCTCTGGCTCTGACATGGAAGTAGACACCTTGTGATCTTTTTTTTTTTTTTTTTTTGGTCGTCAATGAGAGTTTAGTGACTTGCCCAGGGTCACACAGCTAGTAAGTGTCAACTGTCTGAAGCCAGATTTGAACTTAGGTCCTCCTGAATTCAGGGCCGGTGCTTTATTTACTGCACCATCTAGCTGCCCCAAGATTTCTTTGTACTTAGAGAGTGAATTATACTGCCCAGATTTATTTTGGCATTGTCAGTTTGACTGAATCTACAATATGCATGTATTTACCTTCTGAGATCCTAATCCCTTCCTTGGATTTGTTGTATTTGCAGTCAAATTGGAAAAGAAAGGGAAAAAAAGGAAATAAGCACATATGTGGCATTTACTGTAGGCAACCAAATGATGCAATGGATTAAATGACAGGTCTGAAGTCAGGAAGACCTGAGTTCAAATCCAGCCTCAGACACTTACTAGCTGTTTGACCCAGAGCAAGTCATTTAAATCTGTTTGCCTTAGCTTCCTCATCAGTAAAATGAGATAGACAAGGAAATAGCAAACCACTCCAGTATCTTTGCCAAGAAAACGGCAAAGGCGGGGGGTGGGGGGGTGGGGGGTGAGTAAGAGTCAGACATAACTAAAAAAAAATGGCTAAACAACAAATAACAAGTACCTACTATATGCCAGGCACTGCGCTAAGCACTTAAAAGAAAAATGGGAAACCAATGTTATCTCATTTGATCAAATAGAAATATTTATTCACTTAGCCTGGTTTGTAAAAAGCCTGAATAATATCACTAAATTCTGTCATAAAGTACTCAGGGGAAAGAAAGAATTTTAGGGGCTCTCAAGGATTCTCCAACTTTTTCCCAGTTACCCTGAAGAATCTGTTTTCCTTCACCACTGAGACTCTTGCTAACCTTATTTCCTCATCTATAAAATGGGGGTAAGAATAGAACATTCTTCATAGAGTCGTTACAAGGATCTAACCAAAGAATATATGCTTAGTACTTTGTTGAACTTGAGGCATTATATACATGTTATCACCACCACCATCATCATTATTGTGATCCTTATTATTATTCTTTCAGCACAACTGCTTACCAAGTACATAGTCCTAGGTACTAAATTGACACCTTCAGCTTACAAGTCTGCATAATAAATTCCACCTACCATCAGTTAAACATAAGAAAATTAACAACACACTTACACCCCTTGGATAGAATATAAACTCCTTGAAGGGAGTCACCTTGTTTTCCCTATCTCCACGGTTATGCTAGAGCCAGCTCTAACTGGAATCAGTTTTTAAATTCAGTGTTAGCATTTATACTTTGGAAATTGGCTTAGCTTATTGTTTTGTTGCTGTTGAGATTTAAGAAAGGGATAGAGAATATGTTAATAACTCAGATAAACCTTTAAAAAGTGAGGTGTGTACTCTGTTGGTGGTAGTGGTAGTTTTGGAGAGCTGGTTGTTAAATATTTACCAGCATACCCCTTCCTATATCCTAAGTGCTTTAGATAGGGTCTTGCATGGAGTTGGTATTTAATAAATACACATGGAATTAGAACTATGAAAAAAAGTTAAAGGGAAAGTGAATGATATATTTATCTCAGTTATAGAGAACTGACACATTTTAAACAATTAAACAAATAGAAGAACTCTTAGGGGATCTGGTAGATGGATTTGATTACATAAGAGTAAAAGAGTTCTACTAGAGGAAAATCAATGTGATTGAGATGAAAAGAAGAAATTCAGGTCAGAAAAATACCTGCAGTAAATATAATAACAAATTAAAACTTAAAAATGTGTAAGATGGTAGTGTCCTGTGTTGAAAAAACACTGGATGTTGAGTCTAAAGACTTCAGCTCATTCTGTCTCTGACACTACCTATGTGATCTTGGGCAAATCACTTCATGTCCTTGGACCTCAGTTTCCCCATCTGTAAATCAAATAGGTGGCATTAGATGGCCTCCTCCAACTCCCTATCTTTGATCCTATGATACAGGTGTAAATGTGGCATAGAATCAAAGTTCTGTTTTTTTGTCCTGGACTGTTCAGTCATGAGGGCTTCTCAACAAAATTTCTCTTTGGCTTATACCTCAAGACTATGTTCCATAGAAACATCAAAATTTGTTTTTTTAGTTTTCCACAAAGTGACTTCATCTCCCTTGAAAGCATGCAGGCTAACAAAACATTGTATACAGGACGGGTTGTATTTAACCTTGTTTATTGAAATGCAAAGCCCAGGAAAAATCAAGAAAAACTTTCTAATCTTCCTGACCACCAGGCAATTCTTATGCCTTCCAGACTTATATTAGAATAATTAAGCAATAGATTTAGATTGGAAAAGATTATAGAAATAATCTAGTCTAATTACCACATTTTATAGTGAGGGAACTGAGTCCAAGGGAATGGATTGCCAAAGCTCACACAGATAGTAAAGGGTTAAACTGGCATTTAAATCCTGGTCCTGACAAAGTAGTTTGTATTGATCTTGACCACAGTAGGATACTAATGGAACTTACTGAGCAGGGGTATATAGTAAAATGTGTATTTTAGGAAAGACATTTTCACAGCTGTGAAGAGAATAGATTAGAGAGAGTAGAGATGTGAGGTAGGGAGACCAGTTAGGACATTATTGAAATATTCAGGATGAGAGGTCTGACTGTGTTACACACACAGCCACCTACTCACTAAACTCCAGTGACTCTCTGCCATCTTTGGGATCAATTATACAATCCCCTAGGACTCAAAAGTCTTCAAACCCTATCCCTCTAAACCTCCAGCCCCTTTTCAGTTTTCTTACACCTTACAACATCTCATGTATGCTCTTATTCAGTGAAAATGGTCTCCATTTTCTCCAACTCGAGACATTTTACTGGATTTCTCCCATGCCAGGAATTCTCTTCCTTCTCATCTTTGCCTCTTAATTTCCTTGGCTTCCTTCAAGTCCCAACTAAAATCCCACCTCCTAGGGGCCGCTAGGTGATACAGTGAATAGAGCACTGGCCCTGAAGTTGGGGAGGAACTGAGTTCAAATCTGGAGCCATCTTCAGTCTTTCTGATCTTGCTGCAGATGGCTCTGAAGAAGAGAGTGAGGTTGGTGAACTTGCACAGCTCTCCCTCACTTAAATTCAATTCAGTGCAAGTCATGACATAACCCTGATGCCATGGTCCTCTTTGAGAATGTTGGACAAACACTTCCACCACCACCACCACCACCACCACAACCAGCAACAACATCCTACCTTCCATAAGAACCCTTGCCCAATGCCTCTTATTTCAATTCCTCTGCTGCTTATTTCCTATTTATCTTGCATGTAGCTTGTTTATACATAGTTGCTTCCCTGTCACCCCAATTAGATTGTGAGGTTTTTAAGAGTATAGGCTGGGGGCAGCTGGGTGGTGCACCAGCCCTGGATTCAGGAGAACCTGAGTTCAAATTTGGCTTCAGACACTTGACACTTATTAGCTGTGTGACCCTGGGCAAGTCACTTAACCCTCACTGCCCCATCCCCCCCAAAAAATCCTAGGCTGTTTTTTTACTTTTCTTTGTATCTTCAAAACTTAGCTCACTGCCTGGCACTTAGTGGGCACTTAATAAATGACTATTGTCTAACTGAACTAAAGGGGCAGCAGGGATTTATGCTAAATTCCCTGAAATAGACTAAATATCCCTTTATGCTAAACAGCCCTAAATAGCCTAAACTAGCCCGAGCTAAATTTTCATATTGAGCACTTACATCTCAGAAATCAGCAAACCCCACAAATAGGGCTTGATCTAATTGTCTAGGCTTAAGAAACTGATGGAGAAAACATGAGTAATGCAGATTAAACTTAAAAGTATGCTATGTAGGGGAAGCTATATGGTTCAGAGGGCCACTCTATATGGTTCAAGGGCACTGGCCCTTGAGTCAGAAGGACTTTTGTTTAAATCCAGCCTCAGACACTAGCTGTGTGACCCTGGTCAAGTCACTTAACCCTGATTACCTCCAAAAAAAAAAGTATGCCATGAATACATTTTCCTCCGGAGAATTGGTTGTTAAATATTTATTAGTACACCCCTGATGGTAACTGTATGAATAGTGAGGTGTGGGCAGAGATTGTAGAGGTGAAATTAATCAGACTTGAGAAATAATTGTATGCCTGAATTTGAGGGATGGTGTATGAGTAAGAGATAACTCTGAGTTTGTAAGTCTGGTTAAATGACTTGACTAGGGTTACACAGCTAGTACGTGTTGAAGGTGGGATATGAACAAAGTTATTTTTTACTCCATTTTCAGGCCTCTATAGCCTAAGACAGAGAAGCTAGGAGGCACCATAGTGCATAGAGTGCCAGGCTTGGAGTCAGGAAGACTCATCTTCCTGAATTCAAATCTGGCCTCAGACACTGGAGAGTTGGAGATGGAAATGGCAAACCACACCAGTATCTTTGCCAAGAAAACCCCAAGTGGGATCATGGAGAGTCACTGGAATGGTTGAACAACAATAAAATCAATGATGCTACACTCAGAATAATATACACTGGGGCTGGTTCTTGCCTGAGCAGAGGAAAGATTTACTTGGCTGGGACTAGGTCTCTTCCTGTTTGCTTCTTGGCTTTCCTTTTGGTGCCCCTAGTTGGGGATGTTTTCTTTTTGGGTCCCCTCTCCCTCCCAGCCCTTTCGCTTGTTGAATCAGTACCCAGACTCTATGTCAAGGCTGTTGCTGCAGCAGCACTTAGCAGCTCTCCTGCCAGGATGCTGGTACTTTGAACCAGCCAGCTGTTCCACTTTATACAACACTTAAGTAACAATTTCACAGCCATTACCAGGCTGCAGTAATGACAGGGGCTGAAAGCTAAGTGCTAACTGGTTGTAAACTACAAAGAAAACTGGAAGATGCTAAAACAGACACTTTGATAAGTGACAGGGGACATCTCCTGCATTTTAATAGGGTCCAGCTTAATTCAATTCAACAAACCTTTGCAAAAATCCTACCCCCTAGCAAAGCCTTGTGAATTCACTAGGCATGCAAAACCCTCAAGCAACTTTGGATAAAATTCAATTCAATTCAATTCAACAATTTTTCATGCATTAATTAAGTACATAGTCTTGGAAGGTTCATTGCTAAATCCAAGGAATTCAAGGAATAAAAAAGGAAAGTTCCAATCTTCAAGGAACCCAGCTTCTAGATATATAGATGGATAGATTTATCATCAATCAATTGATTTATAGATAAGTAGATAGATGGAGCATTTATCATGTGTTTACTTCAGGGCTAAGCACAAGCAAATAGTCTCTGCCCTACAAAAGCTTAAATTTTAATGTAGAAAGGAAGGATGCAAGAAATCATTTATTAATAGCCTACTATTGGCAGTGCCAAGATGGTGGAGTACAGGCCAGGACCCAGCTGAAGTCTCCCAACATTCTTTTCCAAACAACTTTAAAATAATACATCAAATCAAATTTTGGAGCATCAGAGACAACAAAAGGTTAGAAGGAGCAATTTATGCAGCCTAAGACAACTTAGGAGGTTTGGCAGTGGAATCTGTAACATCAGGGTGGGCATAGACCTGGAATACGAATAATAGGCATTGGAGGCAGTAAGGTGGTTGGACAACTGGTCAGAAGATATTACAGGGGACCCTTTGCTGGCACTGAGTGCAGTTAATACTATTTGACAACTCTGTTGCCTGAACTGAGTTCTCAGTCACAATTTCAAGGTGGAGAGAAAAGCTTGTGATCAGTCACAAGGGATCAAGGGCTCTAGTCACAGTTTCAAGGAAGAGAGGAGCACTAACACTTGCAGTTGCAGGAGACCAGGGCACTGTTGTCATAGTTGCAGACCCAAAAGGAGCACAAGTACTGTCTACAGGGGAGGAAGGGCCCTTCCTGGGTAAAGACTTAAGGACATACCAAGAGACCAGTGACCAAACCTCTCCCAGGATACCAGCATTTTGGAAATATTGAAATCTTATAGACCCCCAAAACTAGCTCTGAAAATAGTGGCATGGAAAAAGCCTGAAGCTTGGCAAAGTACCTTCCTATCCCCATATGAGCAGAGCCCAATGGTAACATAAAGTTAAGGGTTAAGAAAAGTGCTAGGAAAATCATCAAGTAACAAAAAAAGAACTTGACCATAAAAAGCTACTCTGGTGACAGGGAAGACCAAGAAATAAACTTAGAAGCAGGCAATAATGTTAAAATAGCTACAAGCATAGAATAAAATAAAAATGTTGATTTGATCCAAGGCCAGCAAGAATTCCTAGAAGGGTTAAAGAAAGAGATGAGAGGTAGAGGAAAAATTGGGAAAATAAATGAGAGTGATAAAAGAAAATTATGAAAAGAGAAACAGCAGTGTGGTAAAAGAGGCACAAAAGTCCACTGGGGAAGAAAAAAAAAACTTCTTCAAAAGCAGAATAGGCCAAATGAAAAAGGAGGTACAAAAATTCACTGAAGAAAAAGAACTCCTTAAAAAGCAGAATAGGCCAAATGGAAAAAAAGAAGTACAATAACTCATTGAAGAATATAATTCCTTAAAAATTAGACTTGGACAAGTGGAAGTTAATGACTCCATGAGATATCAAGAAACAGTAAAACAAAATGAAAAAATGAAAAAAAATGGGAAAAAAATCATCAGCTAAACAACCTATGCAGAAAATAGATCAAGGAGATATAAGTTAAAAATCACTGGACTACCTGAAAGCCATGGTAAAAAAAAGACCCTGGACATCATATTTCAAGAAATTATAAAGGAAAACTGCCCCAATGATCCAGAGGGTAAAATGGAAATTGAAAGAATTTACTGATCACCTCCTGAGTTTCTCAACTGAAAGCTTCCAGGCATATTGTAGCTAAATTCTAGAACTCTTAGATAAAAGAGAAAATATTGCAAGCATCCAGAAAGAAACAATTAAAATATCATGGAGTCACAGTTAGGATCACACAACAGTTATTAGATTCCACCTTAAAGGAACGGAGAGTTTGGAATGTTATATGCCAGAGGGCAAACTAACTAGAATCACAACAAAGAATAACCTACCCAGCAAAACTGAGTATAATCTTTGGGGTGCAGTGATGAATATTTAATGAAATTGAGGACTTTCAAGCATTCCTGAACAAAAGGCCAGAGCCGAATAGAAAATATGATTTTCAAATACAAGAACCAAGAGAAGTATAAAAAAGTAAACATGAAAGGGTAATCAAAGATGCCAAGATCATTCACTACATCCTAAGCCATCACCAATCATCTTGACTTTTGTCCTGCCACTGGATTTTGATGATTCTGGTAGAGAAAGTGAGATGGAATACTTTATGAAACTTTGCCTCATTCAAATCTAATTTACATGCAAGTCAAGACATCACCCCATGATGTCAGTGGTCCTCTTTGAAAACAAAGGACCAACAACAACAACAACAACAGAGGACATGGATGTGAGTCGATTACGTTGGGATGATCCCCTCCAAAAAAGTAGGGGTGAGAAAGAGAGATGCAGTAGGAAAAAAGGGGATGGGAGACATAAATTGGGGAACATTTTCTCACGTATAAAGAGATGGGGGCAGCTAGGTGGCACAGTGGGTAGAGCACCAGCCCTGGAGTCAGGAGGACCTGAGTTCAAATCCAGTCCCAGACACTTGACACTTACTAGCTGTGTGACCCTGGGCAAGTCACTTAACCCCAATTGCCTCACCAAAAAAAAAAGAAAGAAAGAAAGAAAGAAAGAAAGAAAGAAAGAAAGAAAGAAAGAAAGAGAAAGAAAAGAAAAAAGAGGAGGGTAAGGAAAAGATTTTATAATGAAGGGGGAAATGGGGGTTGGTAGACAATCCTTGAACCTCACTCTTGTTGGAATTGGTTCAAAGATGGAAGAAGATAGGTAGATAGATAAATAGATAGATAGATACATACATATATAAATACATATGCACACATACACACACTCAGTTGGGTATAGAATTCTATTTTACCTAATAGGGAAATAGGAAAAGATGGGTATAAGAGACACAGGGAGGGAAGGCAGGTTAAGGGAGGTAGTGATCAGAAGCAAAACAGATTTTTGAGGAGGGATAAGATAAAAAGAGAGAAAGAAGGAGAAATAAAAGAAAATAGGATGGCGTGTTTACACAGTTAATAGTCATAAATGAGTGTGAATGCAATGAGGTATTCCATAAAATGGAAGCAGATAGCAGAATGTATTATAAACTGGAATCCACTATATTTTGTACAAGAGACATACTTAAAACAGAACTACACACAGAGTTAAAATAAAAGGCTGGAACAGAATCTATTATACTTCAGCTGAAGCAAAAAAGGCAGGGGAAGCAGTAATGATCTCAGACAAAGCAAAGCAAAAATAGACCTAATTAAGAGATAATCAGGGAAACTACATTTTGCTAAAAAGGTAGCATTAATAAAGAAGTAATATAAAATGTTATAGTAACTTTCTCTAATAAAGGCCTCATTTCTCAGATATCTAGGGAATTGTGTAAGGGAACTGAATAACATTTATAAAAATAGGAGCCGGGGTGGCTAGGTGGTGCAGTGGATAAAGCACCAGCCCTGGATTCAGGAGTACCTGAGTTCAAATCCGGCCTCAGAAACTTGATATTTACTAGCTGTGTGACCCTGGGCAAGTTACTTAACCCCCATTGCCCTGCAAAAAAACCAAAAAATAAAATAAAATAAAAATAGGAGCCATCCCCAGTTGATGGTTGGTCAAGGGATATAAACAAGCAATTTTCAGAAGAAGTTAAAATTGTCTATAGTCATATGAAAAAATGCTCTAATTCACTGTTGATTAGAGAAAGGTAAGTTGAAATAGGTCTGAGGTACTGCCTCACACCTATTAGAAATGACAAATGCTGGAGAGAATAGGGTAAATAGGTACACTGATGAATTATTGAAGTGGAGTAGTAAACTGGTCTAGCCACTATAGAGAACAATCTGAAATTATGCCTAAAGAACTATAAAGCTTTGAATATTCTTTGATCTAAAAATACCACTACTGACTCTGTATCCCAGAGAGAGCAAAGAAAATGAAATGGCCTATATGTAAAAAAAAATATTTATAGGGTCTCTTTTTGTGGTGGCAAAGAATTTGAAGTTACAGGGATGCTTATCTACTTGGGCATGGCTGAACATGTTTTGACATATGGTTATGTTGGAATACTGTTGTACTATAAGGAATGATGAGGGGGTAGTGTCAGAAAAACATGGCAGGACCTATATGAACTGATGTCAAAGTAAAGTGAGAAGAACTGGGAGATCATTGTGCACAATAACAATAATGTTGTAATTATGATCAACTATAAAAGACTTGACTACTCTGTTCAATACATTGATCTAAGACCATTCCAAAAGACTCATGGTGAAAAAATGGAAATGCGTTTTGCAAGATTAAAACTTATTTAGAGTTAGAAGAAAAACATGCCTACTTTGTGCCAAGTACTGGGCTAACTGCTTTACAAACAACTTTTTTTTTCTTACAATAGCCCTGGGAGGTAGGTGCTATTATTATCTCTATTTTGTATTTGAGGTAATTGAGGCAGGAAGAAGTTACGTGATTTGTCTAAGGTCACATAGCTAGAGGCTGGATTTGAACTCACATCTTCCTGACTCCATGCCCAGAAACCTTTGTGGAATGTCAAATTCTGAGAACAGCCAGATGGACAATTTAACTGGAATGGAATATCTTTGAAGGGATGTCATATGAAATTGCACTTGCGAGGTAGGTAAGAGCCAGATGTGGAGGGATTTCAATACTGGACTGGTATAATGAGGGGGATAGACATGGAAAACATGTACCATAGAAAGTAGTGTGAGTCTGGGGCAAAGAAGAAAAGTACCCTATGAAAATTTGAATAGGAAGAGTTGTTTCATGGAGCAACAAGCACCAGGACTGAGCCCTGAAAGGAAAAAAACAACAACAACAAAACTTTAACTTGAGTGTATATCCAGCATTTTCTTTATTTCTGAAGTAAATATATTGAGTAATGGGGTCATAGGATACAATCTTTATGAATCCTAGTGCCTAGGTGAGGTGAATTGTATAGCATGAAGAGGAAGGTTAACTACTTCTCTTGGGAGGCCCCCACCATTGGAATGTGGAAATCATTAGATTTTTTTGAGCCCCTCCCTTTTGCCACCAACCAGACAGGACATAATTGCTATTCATGGTCTTCATTTACCACCACCAACACCTCCCAACCCCCCCCCCCAGGGGGAACTTTGTGAGCATTTATGAAAGGAAAGCAACAGGTAAAGCAAAGAGATTGGAGGAAGGGAAAAAGTATTTATTATCTACCATGTGCCAGGAACCATGTTAAATGCTTTACAAACATAATCTTATTTGATCCTCAAAACTACCCTGTGGAGAAGATGATATTATTATCCTTGTTTTACCATTGGGTAAACTGAGGCAGACACAGGGTAAGTGGCTCACCCAGACTCACACAGCCAGTAAGTATCTGAGTTGGGATTGAAACCTGGGCCTTTTCCAAGAAATTGTCAGGGAAAATTGCCCTTATATGCTAGAATGAGAAGGTAAAATAGAAATTGAAAGAATCTACCAATTACCTCTTAAAAGAGATCCCCAGAGGAAAATTCCTAGGAATATTATAGCCAAATTCCAGAGCTCTCAGGTCAAAGCTGCCAAAAAGAAAGAATTCAAGTACTTTGGAGCCTCAGTCAGGATAGCATAAGATCTAGCAGCTTCTACATTAAAGGACTGGAAGCATAGCATATGATATTCCAGAGGGCAAAGGAATTGGGATTAGAACCAAGAATCATGTATCCAGCAAAACTGATTTTAATCTTTCAGAGGAAAAAATGGGACTTCAATGAAAAAGAGGACTTTCAGATGTTCATGATGAAAAGACTTGAACTGAATGGCAAATTTGACTTTCAAATACAAGACCCTAGAGAACCATAAAAAATTGGAGTTGGGGGACATACCTGGGGTTGTGCAGTGGGTGACTGTCTTGTGTCAAAGGTTGGATTTTGGCTGGGATCCCCCTGAATCCAGGGTGGATACTTTGTCCACTGTGTCACCTAGCTGCCCCATGATGACATCTTTAGAGTTAAATTGAGGGGTAAGGGGACTGCACTGGGGGAGGGGGAAGGGCAGAGGTAGCATGGGGTGAAATCCTATATGAAAGAAACAGGAAAACATTTATGGAGTGGGGGAAGAGATGGGGGAAGAGCAGGGCAGTAAATGAATTTTACACTCATCAGAATAGGCTCAAAGACCTTAAACTCATCAGAGTAGACTCAAGGAAGGATTAACACACACACCCAATTGAGTGGAGTAATCTATTTGATCTGGGCAGTAAATGAGCCTAACACTGATCAGAATTGGCTCAAGGAGGGAATAACATATACACTCAATTGGGTGGAGTAATCTTTCTAACCCTGCAGAAAAATAGGAGGGGAAGGGGATAAAGAGAAAAGGGCAAAAGAAGGGAGGGCAGATTGGGGAGAAAACAGACAGAAGCAAATCCCTTTTGAAGAGGGATAAGATTAAAGAAGATCGATAATAGAGTAAATATCATGGGGAAGAGAATAGGATGGAGGGAAACAGTTAAAAATAGTAATCATGAGGGGAATCTAGGTGGAACAGTGGATAAAGCACTGGCCCTGGATTCAGGAGGACCTGAGACAGAACCAATATAATATCATACCCAAACAGAAATATCTGCAGAGCTCTATCATCCACAGGGAATCTCTTTTCAGCTTAGACATTGCTCTCAATCTCCATCACAGGCAAACATGATGAGTACATACATCTCCATCATATACCTTACCTGAGGATCGTGAACAATTCTGACAAATGGAGACACCTTGTCAAAAGATAAAATCTAATAGCATGTTTTGCTCTGCCGAGTCAAATGTGTCTTCAAATAGGCACCAACAATAGACACAATGGGATTTCGTATTTTGTACATCTTTCAGTAAATGGTGTGATGGTAAAGATATTGGTCTATTGTGGACTGTCTCTTGTGGCAACCCACCTCACTGGCTTCCAATAGGTCCTGTCACCTTAATGCTTCTGTCTTGCATCTGCTATCTTCTATTTTACTGTATGTTAATCGTTTGTATCTAGTTGTTTGCTTCTTGTCTCCCTCATTAGACTGAGTTCACCGAGGGCAAGGACAGGCTCTTGTCTTTCTTTGGAACCCCACCACACCACAGGAGCTTAATAAACACTGACTGACCCTACTTGTCCCCCAGGAAGTCACCTAGGAGGCCCCTTGATGCACATGTTACTGAGGCTGAATAGGTAATAGGCTGGCAGTAGAGTTGTTGACATCATCTCCTCCTCGAGAATCTATCCCCCCAGAGGCCCAATCACGCCCTCTGGCTGTGATGGGCTCTGTGTACACCTGGTCCCATCCAGCCGCTCTCCCCTCAGACACTTGACACTAACTGTGTGGCCCTGGGCAAGTCACTTAACCCTTATTGCCCCACAAAAACAAAACAAAACAATAGTAATCATGAAAAAGAGAAAAGGGGGGAAAATTGTACAAAAAATATTTATAGCAACTCTTTGTTGTGGCTAAGAATTGGGAATCAAGGGAATGTCCATCAATTGAGGAATGAATGAAGAAGCTGTGGTATATGATTGTAGTGGAATGGTATTGTGCTATAGGAAATGACAAACAGGATGATCCCAGAAAAACCTGGAAAGACTCATGAGCTGATATATAGTAAAGTGTGCAGAATTGGGAGGACATTGTGCATAGTGACAGCCGTATTGTTTGCTGAGCAATTGTGAATGACTTAACTACTCTCAGCAATACAATGATCCAAGACAGTCCCAAGGGCCTGATGACGAAGCATACTATCCACTCCCATAAAAGAACTGATAAAAAGAGCACTTGTGGATTGTACATATATAACCTGGTTTCTGTCTTGCAGAGGGGGAGGAAAGGGAGGGAGGAAGAAAAATTTGGAACTCTACATCTTATGAAAATGAATGTTGAAAACTACCCTTACATGGAACTGGAAAAATAAAATAAATGTTTGTTGCAAAGAAAATTAATTAATTAATTTAAAAAAAGAAAAGGAACCTGGGCCTTCCTGACACTAGACACCGCTCTCTATTCACAGTGCCACCTAATTGCCTCTAAAAGGAGATGCTGCCACCACAACAAAAGGCTCTATCCCACTACCTCCAGGCACCTTTTTTTTTTTTGATGGGGCAATGAGGGTTAAGTGACTTGCCCAGGGTCACACTACTAGCAAGTGTCAAGTGTCTGAGGCTGGATTTGAACTCAGGTCCTTCTGAAAACAGGGCCAGTGCTTTATCTGCTACAGAACCTAGCTGCTCCCAGGCAACTTATTTTTAAAGTTAATATTTCTTTTAGTCTTGGGAGAAGAAGGCTTTACCCTACATTTCTTGATCTTTCTCTGCTATGGAAAAGCTTATTAAATATAGTAAAATCCTCTCATATAACTCAGGAACTCGTAATCATGATAGAATCTTGGTAATTTGAACAGTGAATTCAAGCTAATGTCTGTCACTGTGTATGTATATATCTGTATAGCTCTATTTCCTTCTATATTTATATGTAGTGATATCATCTATATCTATATCTGAAGGGCAATAGGTGGTACAGTAGATAGAGCACTAGACTTGGAATCAAGAAGACTCATCTGGACAGCTAGGTGGCACAGTGGATAGAGCACCAGCCCTGGAGTCAGGAGGACCTGAGTTCAAATCTGGCCTCAGACACTTGACACTTACTAATTGTGTGACCCTGGGCAAGTCACTTAACCCCAATTGCCTCAACAACAAAAAAGAAAAAAAAAATCCTAAAAAAAAAAAAAGACATCTTCATGATTTTAGATCTGGACTCAGACAATTACTAGCTGTGTGATCCTGGGTGAGTCACTTAATCCTGTCCGCCTGTTTCCACATAAAATGAGATGGAGAAGAAAATAGAAAACTACTACAGTATCTTTGCCAACCCCCTCCCCCCCCAAATTAATAAAAATAGAGTCAAAGAGTTGAACTGAAACGACTAAACAGCAACACTATCTACATCTGTCTATATTTCTTTCTTTCTATTGTAACAATTGGAGTGATGCCACCTGCTGGAGAGTTACTGTAGGAAAGCTCCACCATGAGGAGAAGGCATCTGAGGGCAAGCCATGTGGTTTGCAAAGTCAGTTCCTTGGCATCAAGAAGTGACGTTTGCTCGTGGGTATTGTCAATCAAAGCTACCAGCCAATTAGCTTGGAGCTGTGCCTGCGTGTGGATGGGTTGTTTTCACTTCCACAGGAGGCTTGTAGGACGAAGAAGGGGTGAGGCTCGCTCCCTCACTCTCTTTCAGGAGGACCTTAGTGGGGAGTGGAGCAAGAGACGTGGGTTCCCTGAGATAGATAGCTGAATCTGGGCCTCTTTCTCTCTTCACCAAATTCTTATTCTCCTTAATAAATGCTTAAAAGTCTAAACTCTTGCTAAAGCTTATAATTTACTGTTGACCACTCATTAGATATTTTAGACATTATAGCTATCTATGCTGGTCATTGCTCCTCCCTTTTGCAATGCCTCTTTCCTAAAAAATGAAGCACTTAAGCCAGAATGGGGATGATTTATTACTTTATATAACTGACAAATTCAAAGCTAATTTATCATAAATGATAAATGTAACTTAAAAAAACAAGAACACTTTGAATTAGATATCTGACACCTTTGATGAGAGACAGAGACACAGAGAGAGACAAGGAGTTTAGGCCCTGTTCACAGATATTTCTTTCTTCATCCTCAGACCATCCCATCTAGTTGGCCGAAGAGTTGTCATGGTGGCAAAGACGGAACCCAGGTGCTCCTCAACACTAGTTAAAGCTATTGCTCCATCTCTACCTAATATGTCTCTTGGGCCTCCCCACTCCATCTCCCTGGTCTTGCTCCCCCACCTCCAAATTGAATTGCCCATTCAGATTCTCCTCCCAACTCTGTGCCCAGTGTACACATTCCCAGCTCCATAGTCTCTCCTCTGATGGGAGGAAATTACGCTACCTGAGAGCAAATCTGCCAGAAACTCACACAGTTGGTTGCTGAAGACTTTTCTCTGCCAGCACAAACCAATCTCCAAATACCTGCCACAGAGAAATCAATATCTTGAGATTCTCAGGAAATACCTAGGCTTATTCAGGGCTTGAGTTCTACTTTCAGAGGAAGACTGTCACAACCTTTCTTGTACCCAGGGGATTATTGACCATGTTTCAGCTTAGCCATAGCTTCCATGTTTCCCTCCATCCACTCCCCCTCCAGAAGAGGACAAGGAAGTCACAGCCCCGGGAACTTCTCAATCTCTATGCTCACTGTGGGCTTGGCACAGGTAATCACATATGGACAGAAGCCAAGTGCCTAAGAGCAAAGCCAGACCGTTCTTGGTTGGGAGGTTATTAAACTTTGATTAGTTAAGCTTCTCTCTTGCTCTGCTTTCCTTCCACAGAATTGGAGCAGGTTATGTCTGTGGGGCCTGAGAACAAATGACTAGGTCGGGTTCAAAGAGAAAATTTAAATTACAGATGAGAGTGTTTAGAATGGGCCTGTTAAATTGAACCCCTGGGCTCCATGAGTAGGGGTTATGTGGACGTTATCAAACCATATTTTAAAAAAATATTCATAATGTTATATAGACATTTTCAGGGCTGACCTTAAGTCAGAAAAATGGAATTAAAGTCATTTAAATTCAACAAGTGCTTATGAAGTGCCCACTATGTGCTGACTACTTTTCCAAGAGCTTTGAATTATCATAGTGTTATATTTCCTGATAACAAAAAAATGATAATGAGTTCCTGATGGTAGTAGAAAAATAACAAGCACCTCTAATTCAGTCATAGTCAAAGGGAAAATACAAAAGACCCTCAAAGGTCATGTAGTTCAAACCAAACCTAAAAGCCCTGTCACCCCATGTTCCTTATAAGTGGTCACGCACCCTCTTCTGTTTTGTTTCGTTTTGTTTTTGCAGGGCAAGGAGAGTTAAGTGACTTCCCCAGGTCACATAGCTAGTAAGTGTCAAGTGTCTGAGGATGGATTTGAACACAGATCTTCCTGAATCCAGGGCAGGTTCTCTATCCACTGCGCCACCTAACTGCCCTCACCCAGCTTCTTCTGGAGGATCTCCAGGGAGGAGGGCATGAATCTATCTTTCCAGGCATTTCATTGTTCTTTCAGCTTGACTGGTTAGGAATGTGGTTTGGTTTTTTGTTTTTGTTTTCCCTGACATCAAGCCTATACTTGCCTCAGCTATATCCATTCTTTTCTCTTGGTTCTGCCTTCTGGGGCCAAAGAGAACAAATATAGTCCTTCTTCTACATGACAGTAATTCAAATACTTTGACACAACTATCATAAGCCCCATGAGTTCTTTCCTAAGTAGGTTAAACATCCCAAGATCTTTCAATTAATCCTTATGAACCATCCCAGTTGATCTCCTCTGAATTTATTATGTATTTACTATATATCCAGGCAGTTAGACTTTATTCCCCCTCACATACACTACAATCCAGCCAAAACAATTAATAATAATAATAACAATAACAGCAACAAGTATAACTACTACTATTTACTGGTACTGCTACCACCACCACCACCACCACTACTACTACAATTATTATTTATACAGCACTTTAAAGTTTGCAAAATTAGACCTTGTAAAATGACAATTTAATTACAATTAATTTATAAATTAAAACTTTTAAAATTACAAATATTATTTCATTCTCATAATAACCCTGGTACTAGGTGCTATTATCATTATTTTAGAGATGAGAAACCTGAGACAGGCAGAGGCTAAATTACTTTTCCAGGGTCATGAATTAGTGTCTGAGGCTAGAATTAAACTCAGATTTTCCTGACTCCAGGTGCAGCACACTAGCCACTGGGCTACCTGATTATCTCAAAATTGTCATTGTCAACATAATCACTTTTTTCTTTCTTTTTCTTTATATACCCAACATCATTTCCTATCTCTGTTCCCTTGCACAGAGTATTCTCTAACTCTAGAGTACATGCTTACTTTGTCTCCACCTCTTAGAAATCATTATTTCCAAAAAAAATAATCTCAAGTGACACTTTTTATATCAGGGGTTCTTAACTGGTGTGTGTGTGTGTGTGTGTGTGTGAATTTCCTGGACCCCTTGGCAATCCGGCAAAGCCTATGTAGCCCTATTCAGAATCATGTTTTAGATGTGTAAAATTTAAAAAAACAAATACATAGTATTATAAAGGAAGCAAAGATAATTTTTTCCCCAACCCACTGGAAATGTCCATGGTTATTTTGCAGGAGGAGAGGCCTGTGAACTCCAAATTAAAAACCTCAGGTTAAGAAGCTGACTTCTGGGGGCAGCTAGGTAGTGCAGTAGATAGCGCACCGGCCCTGGAGTCAGGTGTACCTGAGTTCAAATCCGGCCTCAGACACTTAACACTTACTAGCTGTGTGACCCTGGGCAAGTCACTTAACCCCAATTGCCTCACTAAAAAAAAAAAAAAAGAAAAAGAAAAAAAAAAGAACCTGACTTCTTTTTTTGTTTTGTTTTTGTTTGTTTTTGGTTTTTGGTTTTTTGGTTTTTGGGGGGTTTTTTGTTGTTACAGTGAGGGTTAAGTGACTTGCCCAGGGCCACACAGCTAGTAACTGTCGAGTGTCTGAGGCCAGATTTGAACTCAGGTCTTCTTGAATCCAAGGTGGGTGCTTTATCTACTGTGCCACCTAGCTGCCCTCCTGACTTCTTCTTGAAGCCATCTCTGATCCCCCTCACTATTTTTTCTATCTTTTCTTCATTTTTTTAGGGCAATGGGGGTTAAGTGACTTGCCCAGGGTCACACAGCTAGTAAGTTTCAAGTGTCTGAGGCCGGATTTGAACTCAGGTACTCCTGACTTCAAGGCCGGTGCTCTATCCACTTCTCCACCTAGCTGCCCCACTTTTGACTTTCAATCTATATTCTTCTTGTGCAATTTTCTACCACGCTTGCCCATATAGTAATTAAGGTGTCCTCTGGGAATTAAACCTTTTTAACCTAGTCTGTCGATGCATGGAAGGGAGAGAGTCTTTGTGAGTAGTACAGAAGTGAGGAATTCCAGGTCGTAGATCTCTTCCTTTGTAATTTCTACATGGTCTCTGGCAATAAACTGTCCCAAAGCAGGATCTTCCTCATTAATTAATACATGGCCACAGTAGCAATTGAAAAAAAAATCCAGTCTGACGTTCTGACAATTGCTGTTATCCCTTCAGTTTTCTGTCGGTGTGTTTGAGAAGGGGCTGGAGGTATCCATCTAAAGCCTAGGCATCTGCCTAGATGTACATCTCTAGCTCTCTTCCATCTCCTCTCAAGTCTATAAAGGATCATTTGGCCCTGTGATCAGTCGGGAAATTTTCCCTCAGTTCTGCTGTCATCTTCATTATGTTTGTTATCCAATCAAAGTGGCCAATGCTCACATCCACCTCTTGTTTTTTTATTCAAGGTCACCCTTTGATAAACTAAAAGATAGGTAGTTTCAAGGGAGTGGGCAGAGGAGAATCTTTCAAAAAAGACAAACAACAAAAAGCATAAAGTCACCCCTTGAAAATTGGACTGCATTATCTACAGACTGTTCACTGTTTGATTGAAAAATACATCTGTAATTAGAGAAATGTGCTTTGTTTAGCCAATTCCACTGCAGAGATGATAATCTCAAAGGTTGGACCAATGGCTAGCCTGTGATTTCCTTTGTTTCAGTCAGATCAAAGGATTGGGGCCTTTAATGACAAGGAAAATTAGGCCTTTTGAAAAACAAGCACATCCTGACCTAAGTGGATTATTAGCCCCTGAAAAATAGGGACATGTGCCTGGGGGTTTGCAATCTTGATTCACTGGTAGATGGACTTCCTTAAATAGCACTATGGATGTCAGGAAAGGTGAGGTGAAACCCTGAATGCCTGGGTTTAAGTCCTGCCTTTGACCTCTACTGGCTATGTGACCCTGGCTAAAGCACAACATTTCAGTGCTGTAAACAACCCTCCATGATTATGAGGGGTAGAGAAGATGTTCACAGGAACTGGGAGATAGATAAAGATGGATGAAGCCTTTAATGAAGGCTTTCCAAGTGCCACACACTGGGAATACAAAGACAAGAAAAAACTCCTAGCTTTAAGAAATCTGCATTCTAATGAGGAAAGGTAACTCATAAAGGGTAGCTGGAAAGAGAGAAGGCTGCCCAATAGATAGTGAGTATGCTATTGAGAAGGGAAAGGAGTCTGGAGAGCCAATGAAACCGGGGCTTTAAAGAGCATGGCCTGTACCTTCCTGCAATGGTAGTACAGCAGAGGGAATTTCTTCGTTGGGAAGTTTCCCATTCCAATGAAATCATAGTTTCATTCCCTATCTATCTATCTGTCCGTCTGTCTGTCCATCTGTCTGTCTATCTATCCATCCATCCATCTATCTACCTATCTGTCTGTCTGTCTATCTGTATCTGTCTGTCTGTCTATCTGTCTGTCTGTCTATCTATCTATCTATCTATCTATCTATCTATCTATCTATCTATCTACCCATTGATCCATCTATCTATCCATCCATCTATTGCTGTGCTTATAAACACATATATATCTGTATATATGTGTATGTTATATATATAACACACACATACACACGTACACACCCCTATAGATGTGTTTCCATTGGCATTACATATTTCATGTGTGTATGAGTTGTTGTTCAGTTGTTTTCAGTCATTTCTGACTCTTTGTGACCCCATTTGGGGTTTTCTTGGCAAAGATATTGGAGTGGTTTGCCATGTCCTTCTCCAGCTCATTTTACAAATAAAGGAACTAAGGAAAACAGGGTTAAATGACTCGCACAGGGTCACACAACTAGTAAGTATCTGAGGCTGGGTTCGATCTCAGGAAGTTGAGTCTTTCTGATGCCAGGTCTAACACTCTATCTACTGTACCACCTAGGGGCCACTATGCGTATATATCTATCATCTATCTATCTATCTATCTATCTATCTATCTATCTATCTATCTATCTATCTATCTATCTATCTATCTATCTATATCTGTGTGTTTCTATGAGTGTCCACATATATAAATATAGATGTGTATATATAGAGATAGATGTAAGTGTGTCTTATGCAATATATTTGTGTGTATATATGTATGTGTGTATGTGCATATGTGCATATATGTGTATATTATATATGGATGTATATGTGTATATACACTATGCATATGTATGTGTATACATGTGTTCTATAATGCACATATGTGTATGTGTACTGCATGTGTGTTTGCACACATCTATACATGTTATATAATACACACGCACGCACACACTCACATATATATGTACATGGTACATATATGTATGTACCTACATATCCATGTGTTTAAATATCTCTATGTGTGTATATGTTGTATATACATACATACATGTATACATACACACATACGTACACACACACACACACATACAGAATGTATTTCCCAAATTTAGAGCTAGAAGTTCATTTTATCCAACACCTTCATATTCCAAATCAGGAAATTGAAGCCCACAGTAGTTGGTGACTTGCTCTAGGTCAAATAGGTTGTAAAGTAGAAGACTTATTATATGACACCAGGGCTTCTAATTCAAAATCTAGGATACTAATTTCTCATTTAAAAATACCAAAGCCAGGACAGCTAGGTGGTGCAGTGGATAGAGCATTGGCCTTGGATTCAGGAGGACCTGAGTGCAAATCAGGCCTCAGACACTTGACACTTACTAGCTGTGTGACCCTGGGCAAGTCACTTAACCCCAATTTCCTCACCAAAACAACAACAAAAAAACAAAAAAACAAACCAAGCAAACAAAAATACCAAAGCCTTTTTGAAAAATGACTTTCATTTCTCAACATATTATCTCCTTTCCTCTCTCATCCAAAGAGCCATCCCTTCTTTTTGGGGTTTTTAAATTTTTGTTTGTTTTTGGTGGGGCAATTGGGGTTAAGTGACTTGCCCAGGGTCACACAGCTAGTGTTAAGTGTCTGAGGCCGGATTTGAACTCAGGTCCTCCTGAATCCAGGGCCGGTGCTTTATCCACTGCACCACCTCGCTGCCCCAAGCCATCCCTTCTATCAAAGAATAGAGAAGCAAATTCAACTGTATGTGCTATGTTCTACCTCTGTAGTTCCCTACTTCTTCAAAGAAAGAAAACCACACTCATTTTATCAGTCCCAAATAATTCCCATTACACCCTATATCATGACTAATAAAACATTCAAGCAAAACCAGTCAGCACAGGAACAGCTAAGTGCTATGGTGGATATAATTCCAGGCATGAAGCCAGGAAGATATGAGTTCAAATTTGGCCTAAACACTTACTAGTTGTGTGACCCTTGGCAAGTCACACAGTTGCCATATTCTCAAATTTCTCCCCAAATTTTCTCAAATCCAATATCTTCTCTATTCAGCTTTCCTCAGTTTCATCTGTAAAATGAGCTAGAGAAGGAAATGGTGAACAACTCCAGTATCTTTGCCAAGAAAACCCCAAATAGGGGCACAAACCATAGGGCAAGATTGAAGTTACTCAACAGTAACAATGACCAGCACAGTGAATAAATCTGTTGATATAAGCACCATTTTGTACCTATAGTCCTCTGTCTCTCTGCTGATAATAAGTGAATGTGCCTTACTATTTGTGATCTTAAACCAAGATGGGTCTTTACAATTAATAAAGATTCTAATGTCTTTTAATATTGTTCTTTCTTTTAAAAAGTTTTATTGATGAATTTTGTTTTATATTTTGGTAATTTCCAAAAATTCATTACTAATACCTCCCCACATCCCTCCCCTGAAATATAGTTAAACAATACTAACACAATGTCTGATATTGTACATAATAATAATTGATAACTGGCATTTATCTAGCATTTCTTAAGTTTTCAAAGCATTTAACATGTATAATCAGTTAAGAAGTATTTATTAAGCACTTGCTTCATTGCAAAGCATTGTGCTATTTCCAGGGCATACAAAGAAAGGAAAACACAGTCCATGCCCTCAGGGAGTTCATATTCTAGTAGGAGAGACAACAGGGAAATAACTGTATATACAAGATGTGTACAGAGATAATAGGAAGTAGCCTCAGAGGAGCAGCATTAGCAGTTTGCAGGGTGATGAGTAGGGAGAGAGAAAAGGAAAGGCCTCCTGCAGAACATGGGATTTGAACTGCATATTGAAAGAAGCCAAGGAAGCCAGGAGATGGAAGGGAGGATCTAGCACAGTCCAGGCATGAGGGATAACCAGTTAAAAGACATATGAACTGGGGCAGCTAGGTGGTGCAGTTTATAAAGCATCGGCCCTGGATTCAGGAGGACCCGAGTTCAAATTCGGCCTCAGACACTTGACAGTTAGTAGCTGTGTGACCCTGGTCAAGTCACTTAACCCTCATTGCCCCACAAAAACAAAAATAAAAAAGACATATGAAGTTCAGTGGTGGAATATCATGAAAGAGAAACATCAAGAAGTTCAGTGAGTCTAGATCAGAGATTATGTCAAGGGGTATGAAGTATAAGAAGCCTAGAAAGGGAGGAAGGGGGCATGTTTACAGAAATGTGAAAACCAAATAGAGAGTTTTATATTTGGTCTCAGAGGTAACAGGGAACCATTTAAGTTTATTGAATAGGGGATGGCATGATCAGATTGATGCTTTTTTGGAAAATCACTTTGGTGGCTGGGTTGAGGATATATTGAATTGGGGAGAAAATTGAGAATTTGTCCATTGAATGGAGCATTGCAGAGAAAACTGAAGCAGGGATATCACTCAGAAAATAATTGTAATAGGGGCAGCTATGTGGCATAGTGAATAAAGCACTGGCCCTGGATTCGGGAGGACCTGAGTTCAAATCCAGCCTCAGACACTTAACACTTACTAGCTGTGTGACTCTGTCCTGCAAAATAAAACAAAAAAAGAAAAGAATTGTAATAAACTAAGCAAGAGGTGATGAGCGCTTATACTTCAAACTTGCTCCATTACAATGAGCTAAGTAGGTGTAGAGAAGGGGACATACATGAGAAAAGTTGTGAATATTTGATGAGTTTGAGTGAAGAACTAAGTATGAAGTTGAGGTTGTGAGTCTCATTTAATCTTCACAAAAACTTTTTAAGTAGGTCCTGTATTATAGTAATAGATCCTATTCTTATATTATGGTAAACTGAGACTGAGAGAAGTTAAGTATGCAATGGAAAAAGCACTGGAGTCAGAGGATCTGGGCTCAAATTACATCTTTGACACCAAAATCTCACTTATGTGACTCTGGGCAAGACCCACCCTCCAGGGACCTCAGTTTGTTCATTTGCAAAATGAGGTGGTTGTAGTACATGGAAACTCAGATCCTAAAACTAGATGTCTGACCCTGTGGCTTGTACAGAGTAAGGATTCAAGACAATATTTGAATCCAGGTCTTCCTGACTCCCCATCTAGCACAGTAGCCACCATAGCATAATGTGGATTACCCATAGTTCCTTGCTTCTTTTCTTGTTGTTGTTCAGCCATTTTTCAGTCAAGCCTGAGTCTTTATGACCCTATTTGAGGATTTTATTTTTGGCAAAGATGCTGGAGTAATTTGTTATTTCATTCTCCAGCTCATTTTACAGATGAGGGAACTGAGGCAAAGAGGGTTAAGTGACTTTTCCAGTGTCACACAGCTGGTAAATGTTTGAGGCCAGATTTGAACTCAGGAAGATGAGTCTTCCTAACTCCAGGCACGCAAATCTATCCACTCCACTGTCTAGCTACCCCTGAGAAGTCCTAGCAGAGACCAGAAACACTTAATACAGTTTTAATGTTTTCAAGGACATTGTGGTATTTACTTACTATATTATTCTTCTTGTTATATTTGCCATGCATTGATTCATCAAAGTCTTTCCATGTTTTTTTTTCTCGATATATTATACTAGTAGTTTTCTTTTGTAAGGAGTATTTTATTTTTTCCCCAATTACATGTCAAGATAATTTGGGGCATTAATTTTTTTTTTTTTTTTGCCGGGGCAATGAGGGTTAAGTGACTTGCCCAGGGTCACACAGCTAGTAAGTGTCAAGTGTCTGAGGTCGGCTTTGAACTCAGTTACTCCTGAATCCAGGGCCATTGCTTTATCCACTGTGCCACCTAGCTGCCCCCTTATTAGTATTATTATTATTACAGGGCAATGAGGGTTAAGTGACTTGCCCAGGGTCACACAGCTAGTAAGTATCAAGTGTCTGAAGTCGGATTTGAACTCAAGTCCTCTTAAATCTAGGGCCAGTGTTTTATCTACCGTGCCAACTAGTTGGCCCAGGCATTCATTTGTACAAGATTTTGAGTTTCAATTTTTTTCTCCCCTCTTCCAAAACTGGTAGGCAATTTTATACAGGATATATATATGCTATCATGTAAAACATATTTCCATATTAGTCATAGTCATGAAAGAAGAAACAGATCAAAAAGGGGAAAAACATGAAAAAGAATAAAGTAAAAATAAATATGCTCCAATATGCATTCAGAGTCCATCATTTCAGGGGGCAGCAGCTAGGTGGCTCAGTGGATATATACATATATATATATATATATATATATATATATATATATATATATATATATATATATATATACACACACACGCACACATACAGAGTGTGTGTGTGTGTGTGAGAGAGAGAGAGAGAGAGAGAGAGAGAGAGAGAGAGAGAGAGAGAGAGAGAGAGAGAGAGAGAGAGAATTCTCTGAGTGAGAGAGGATATGGGATAATATATTGGGAAATGAAGGTGATATAAAAACAAAAGGTATTGGTATAATTTTAAAGCAGGAAAAAAAGTATACTGGATTAGATGTGTGTATATGCTTATACGCATACACCAATATATACAAAATAAATACATAAACATAAGATAATTGGAGGATGACACTGCCAAATGGGAGGATAAAATCAAAATATTCTTTCATATAAAGTTTTTACTATGCATTACGTTTTAGACTTCTTTACATTATGACTATAAAAAAGGCAGGAAATATGTAGACCAATGAATAAAAAAATATCTTCATGTCTCTGTCTTATCTTCCCTATTATGTAGTAAGAATAAACTGTGGTGTCTGAAGGAAAGGGAATATTATTTCACCATAAGAAATCATGGATATGCAGGATCTTTTGAGTGCTAGGTTCTGGGAATACAAGTACAAGAATGAAATGGTCCTAATTCTCTAAATTTTACTCAATCTGATGCATGTTCATTTTGGAGTGGAGCTGACCTTGGTTCTTGAAGGCTACACTATTGGAACACGAATTCTGACAATCCTTTCTAAATGGGAAAAAGCTTCAAGTACAAACTGATATGGACTGTATGTCTGATTTCAAAGGACCAGCATGGTCCGATTCAGAGGTGTTCTTTACTACATTGGCCATAGGGTGATACATTTTCAGCCTCAGCAGAACGTAAATAGAAATTGTTTCTGTTCTGGCTAAAAACTCTAAGAGTCTTCCTCTCCTACACTGCTTCTTTTGTGAAGGCAAACTAGGCCATTGTGACAATTAAAAATATGAGTGACATCCTATCTGGGTAATTTAATTATTTTATTCATATGACCAGAAGGCAGCTAGGTGGCACAGTGGATAAAGTGGATAAAGGTGGCACCCTGGATTCAGAAGGACCTGAGTTCAAATCTGACCTAAGACACCTGGCATTTACAAGCTGTGTGACTGGGCAAGTCACTTAACCCTCATTGCCCTGCAAAATAAATAAACAAATAAACAAACAAATGAGTAAATAAATAAAAATAAAATGATGTCTGTGGTAGTCTCTCTCAGACCAAAGACCCCTTCCTCACAGTTGGGTCTGATTCATATACCTTTTCCAGTGTAGGAGGTAAATCAAACAGCAGTCAAATTTAATTGGTTAACATCATTCAAATCTAATTGGTTGACATTATTTGGAGGCGAGTTATATTATAATGAAGTTGGGGCAGCTAGGTGGCGCAGTGGATAGACCACTGGCCCTGGATTCCAGAGGACCTGAGTTCAAATCCAGCCTCAGACACTTAACACTTACTAGCTGTATGACCCGGGGCAAGTCATTTAACCCCAATTGCCCTGCACAAACAAACAAACAAATGAAGTCAGGGATATGTGACTCAAGTAAATATGACATATGGGAAAAATGTAGAGACCCTCACCCAAGCTGATGGGGCACAAGCACCTAGTGCTGGTTCATGCAGGGCAAATCTCATCAGTAAAGTCCTTAAGTTTCTCTAAACTAGAGAATCTTTCTCCACCTAAGGCTCCTTTTTGTTAGCTTTGGTTTGGGTTGGGATTGGTCTAGATGATATTTGATGAAATCTTTCAAGGAGGCCTTGACTTTGAGTGAAGGGAAGACTAAAAAGGGAAGATTTCTGGGTCCCCCATGACACGGATTATTAATAATTATTTCTCACACCATCTTTTGCCTCAATTCTTACTTAGCCTTTAATTACCAAATGGGTGTTGCCTCAGTGTGATCCGGGAAAGACCTTCACTTAAAAAGGCCAATATCCTACAAAGCATTTGGGGCCATGGCCGGTCATCCTGACCTATGTGTTGTCACTGGACTCAGATGACTCTGGAGGAGAGAGTGAGGCTTATGATTTTGCGAAGCCCTGCCTCACTTAAATCCACTTCACTTGCAACTCAAGACATCACCCTCCTGATGTCATTGGTCCTTTTCAAGAATGAAGGATGAACAACAATTTAGTCTTAGCAGCACCTAATGACTGTTTATTAAAGTGCACATGAGTTATAATCTGTATTGCTGGAAGGAAGACTCATATCTCCTTCCATAGATCCTTCAAGTACTGGATTATCATTACTCATATTTTTATAATACTTTAAGGTATATTAAATGTTTTCCTCACTAAAACCCAATGAAGTAGGTTATGCAAGTAGTATTTAACCTACCTCTTAAGAATGAGGAAACTAATTCAGAGATATAGTAACAACAACAACAACAACAATAATAATAATATTTATATAGTGCTTCAAGGTTTATAAAGCACAATATTTGTGTGTATATACACACATGTTTTTATTTTTTTATATATACATATGTGTATATAGGTATATATTTAGAGAGAGGGGTGTGTATAGATAGAGATGGAGATAGAGATAGAAATGGAGATGAGATGAAGAAGGAGATAGAGATAGAGATAAAGAGAAAGGTAGAGAGATAGATACAGATATAGAGATAGATACAGATAGAGATAGATATAGATACAGATATAGATATAGACAGACATAGACATAGATATACATAAATATATATGTATATATACATATAAAGGTGTGTGTAAATTTGATTCTCATAATAAACTTGTGAGGCAAGTGCTCTTATTATTATGTTACAGATGAGAATACTGAGACTGAGAAAAATTAGACGTAGAATTCATAACCTAGCCCCCTCCTATCTTTCCAGTTTTCCTTTTTTTTCAATAATAAACTTTTTATTTATAGTTTGGGCTTTCAATTTTTATCCCTTTTTCCCTCCCTCCCCTCCCCTCTCCCCAAGGTGGGTTATCCATGTATGATTATGTAAAACATGACCATATTTGTCATTTTGTATAAGAAAACTGGATTAAAAGGAAAAAAAATACTTTTCAGTTTTCTTATACCTTATTCCCAACCACTTATTCTTTGATCCAGTGACACTGACCTTTTAGCTCTTCCATAAACAAGATACTCTATCTCTCAGCTCCAAACATTTTCTTTGGCTGCCCCCCACCCCCATACCTTCCTCCTCAACTCTACCTACTGACCTCCCTGGTTTCCTTTAATTTCCAACTAAAATCCCATCTCTTCAGAAAGTCTTTCCCAAACCTTCAATTCTAGTGCTTTCCCTCCTTTAATTCTTTCCTATTTATCCTGTATATAGCTTGTTTTTATATATTTCTTTGTGGACTATATCCTTCATTGGTTTGTAAGGTCCTTGAGGGAAGGAATTCCTTTTAGCTTCTTTTTGTATCCCCATCACTTAGCATACTACTTGGAACATAGTAGGTGATTAATAAATGTTTGTTCATTGATTGACTTGCTAGAGTTTACACAGCTAGATAAGAGTCATAGATAGATTTGGAACCCAGGTCCTCTGCCTCCAAGTTCAGCACTCTTTCCATTGTCACATCCAGTCATCTTACATTGCTCAAGAGCTGACAACAAGCAGCCAACTTCCATTCAGGCAGCGAATCTCAATCCTACTTTCTTAAGTACAGGTGTATCTTCTGGAATCTTGCATAATAGAGATGCCCAATTCAAGGACACTAGTCTTATGTAGCCTTATATCACCTTTTGCCTGGAAACAGAACATAGCCTAAGTGCCCTGAAGTAAATCAGAACATATGCAGAGAGTACTTAGCTAGGAAATCACTTTTTTGTTCCTGTCCCAGAAATCGATCAAACATCTGTGTGTGCTGCTAAAGAAAGCCCAGAGGCCATATTTAATGAGCTGAAATCCTGCTGACTTATCAAGGACCCCATGGAAGAAAGGGGACTCTATCAGCACAAACTGGTAGGGGCTTAAGCATGAGATCCTCATGTTTCCTTTGGTTGTACTTCATAGTCTTCATTGCTTCATCTCTTTTCATCATTTGGAACTTCTGAACTTGGTTGGTTATTCTAAGTTTCTTACCATCTGAAACCATTGCTTCTGGGGCATACTAACCCAGTGTCTGTTTTCTTCATCTCCAAGATGAAAGCAGCCCAGCTGAATAGGAATAGCCCAGCACCGAACCCTTCCTGTTCAGTTGTTCCCTTTCCCTTTTTATTGCCTCTGCCTTTTATGAGAGGGATAAACCCTGCAATTTCATCAGGATGTAGAATACCAAGTGTGGAATATCCGTACCTCTGTAAATGGGCAACTCATCAATAACATGAAGTCTTTGAAAGTCACCAAGGGCACTGAGAAGTTATGTGACTTGTCAGTGGTCACATAGGTTGTATATATTATAGGAAGGGTTAGGGCTTAGGCTTTCTGAATCCAGAGATAACCCTCTATACATTATTCCACATTGAGCCTTACTGGGGGAAAATATTCCTGATGCTCTTTTTATTATATTGCCATGACTTCCTAATGACCCCCCAACTTCCAATAGAAGTCCATTTGAATTTATTAAGTACCTACTATGTACCAAGTTTCCTTGTGAAATAATCATAATTGTAATTAAAAAAATATCAGTTGGCCATATCCAACAATGTATGTCTCTTTCCCTACCTATAGTAGATCACTTCTTTAAATATGCTTTAGGGTTAGTTCTGTGAAGTAATGATTATTCTCTTCATTGATCATTATTCTGAAGTTTTGTTTAATTTTTTTTTCTATATTCTGTGATCACTGTGTAAAAGCTACTTCTACTGGTTCTGATTACTTTTCTATATATCATTTCATGTAAGTCTTTCCAAGGTTTTTCTGAATTAATTGTATACCTCCATTTCTTTTGGTACAATTTTATTTCATTACAGTTATTGTTGTTGTTGTTAATTTGTTTCAGTTTTGTCCAACTGTTCATGATCCCATTTTGGGGTTTTCTCAGCTTTGCCATTTTCTTCTCCAACTCATTTTTGCAGATGAGGAACTGAGGCAAAGAGGGTTAAGTGAATTGTCCAGGGTTTCACAGTTAGTAAGTTTCTGAGGTCAGATTTTAAATCATAAAGATTAGTCTTCCTGATTCCAAGTCCAGTGCTCTTTATACTGTGCCATCTATCTGCCCAATACACCATTATTTCTTTAGCTATTTTCTAGTTGCACATATATTCTTTGTAGTTCTTTGTTGATATGAAAAGTAGCCCACATGCACACATGTACTGGTATGCTTATAACTATTTGATTACTAGCACTCAAAATATGTACTCATGACTTAGGCTGATTAAAGTGAGCAGAAGCAGGAGAACATTGTGCACAGTAACAGCAACACTGTGCACTGATCAGCTGTGATGGACTTAGCTCTTCTCAGCAATACAATGATCCAAGACAATGCCAAAAGATTTATGATGGAAAATGCTCTCCACATCCAGGGAAAGAATTATGGAGTCTGAATGAAGATTGAAGCAGACTCTTTTCACTTTTTTTCTTTCTTGTAGTTTTTACCTTTTGTTCTGATTCTTTCAGAACATTATTAATGTGGAAATGTTTACCATGATTGTACATAAGTAACGTATATAAGATTGTTTGTTGTCTCAGGAAGAGAAGGGAGGGAGGGAGAAAAATTTGGAAGACAAAATATTACAAAAATGAATGTTGAAAAGTACCTTTACATGTAATTGGGAAAAAAAATAAAATACTATTAAATGAAAAAATTTACTCATGACACACTTTTAGGTCTAATCTTCATCATGAACATTTTCTTTATCACTTTCTTAAATCTAGACAATCAGCAAAACAAGAAATCAAGTCCTAATTTTAGGTTTGCTGAGTTCCAAGGCATAAATGTTCACATTGAAAATTTAACATTCGGGAGGCAGCTAGGTGGTGCAGTGGATAAAGCACTGGCCTTAGATTCAGGGGGACCTGAGTTCAAATCCAGCCTCAGACACTTGACACTTACCAGCTGTGTAACCCTGGACTAGTCACTTAACCCTCATTGCCCCACAAAAATTTAAAAATTAAAAAAAGAAAAAAAAAGAAAATTTAACAATTAGCTTTCCCCAGTACAATACCCCTGTATATGTATGGATATGTATACACATCTTGATTCATATATATATAACATATATATATATATATACACATAGAGACATATCAGTGTATGTATATTATATATGTATATGTGTATATATGGAGATATTTCTATATGTTTTTGGTGTTTAGTCATTCAGTTGTCCATGGGATTTTCTTGGCAAAGATAATAGAGTGCTTTGCCATTTTTTTCTCCAGTGTGTCCCCATTTTACAGATGAGGAACTGAAGCAAATAGGAATTGCCCAAGTTCATATAGCTCATAAAGTTACTCAGGCTGGATTTGTAGTCAGATCTTTCTGAATACAGTCCTGGTGCTCTATCCACTGTACCACCTAGCTGCTCCTATATCCAAATAGATAAATGGATAGATGGATAGATTGAAGGATAGATAGATGGATAGATAGATAGCTGTAATAACTTAAAACAGGTTTTGGAACACCCTTTAAAAAGGAACCTTGGTGCCTTGTGGTAGGCATTCTGTACTAGCATCTCATTGCTTAAACAGTAGGAGTTATTCATCTATGAGGAATTAGATTTGAAGGTCACCCAAAGGGCAATGGAGACATCCAGGGTGGGTATGAGTAGACTGCAAAATATTACTAACAAAAAGATGCAAGAGAAGCATCATAAAAATATCATCAAACACTATGAGGAATGGCAAAGGAGTAGGTATGTCTGCATAACAAAAGCAAGAGATGTCCAATGAAGAGAAACAGAAAGAGATTTTTTAAAAGTCATCCCAGGAAAGATCCAGCAGACTGTAGGCAAATCAGCTGAGGGAGCCAGCGAGCTCTGCCAGATGTTGGTAGTTATATAGTGGCTTATATTTAAATACTATAGATGTGCTAGCCAAGGTGCCTCAGCTCCCTTTTTACATCTCTGATATAACCAGTGTGCTTTTAGGGTGAAGGCAGATGGTTTATGTGTCTTGTTCTACTTAGGATCTTTATTCAAAATGAGCATGATAGTGGTAAGAGAAATTGAGCCAAATACTGAATACACAGGCATATTGGAAAGCCAGTCTACATAAAGGATGCGTTTGTCTGATATATGTAAAATAATTTCCTAACTCCTTGTATTTATCAAACTGGGGGCTTCTGGAGCCTTCGAACTGGACACCTAAGTAAGATGTAAATTTCCTTCCAATAAAAGGTGGTGTTTCTCTGTCATAAAAAGGAATTTACATTATCCTGGTTGGACTTCCTGTGGAATTTTATGGGGGACATGAGTAACAGCTGCATGGAATGAGAAGAATAAATGGATTGATTTGCCATTTTATATATTAGACTAGCCATACCAGTAAAGTAACTGACCTAGTAAAGTTACATTAGACCTACCATTCACACCAGTGTAGAAAAGTGAAATAAAAATTCAAATAACATCCCTCATCACCTCCTTCCCTAGTTTCCCTAGATCCCTTCAAGGCTCATTTGAAAAGCCACCTTTTGGGAGAATTAGTCCCTCCCTTCACACCCAATATCACTAGTGTCTTCCCTCTGATGTTACAATCCATTTTCATTTTGTGCCCTTTTATGTTCAGTTATCTGTATGTTATCTTTCTCATTAGATAGTAAGTTTCTTGAGAGCAGGGGCTTTTTTTGTTTTTCCTTTATTTGTATCCCCAGTGCTTAGCCCAGTTTTTTTTAATAATTATTTATTTGACTGACCAAGTGATACAAGGTTTGTTTTCATAAAAATACATAATGCATAAAAAAGTAAGTCATTGGGGAGGAGGTGACTTGTTTAAATGAATCTAGGAAAGAGTGAAGTAAGACAATAGACCCAAGAGGTCATTTAGTCAAACTTCGTTTTATAGATGGGGAAACTGAAGCCTGAGACTTATGTAGTGACATACCCAAGGCCACACACAGGTAGAAAGGAGAAAGGAGGTGTGTGTTTGTCTCCAGGTACTCTGAGTTCAAATCCACAACCCTTTCCAGTGTATCACACTTTGTTTCAATTTGTTTGGTGATTACACTACATGGGGGGGTAGAAGGAGTAAGAAAGAGAGAGACAGACAGACAGACAGACAGAGACAGAGAGAGAGAGACAGACACAGAGAGAGACACAGAAACAGAGACACAGAGACAGAGAGAGACACAGAGACACACAGAGAGATAGAAACAGAGAGAGAAAGACAGAGATAACCAAATGAATAATGTACTTGACACAAGGGACATGGTGAGAGATTAACTAGCTAATATAATAATTAGACAGTTTCTTAGTTTAAACCTCAGAGAATGCTGTCTAAAGTCAATTTGTGCATTCAAATTCAAAGGGAAATTCAATGAACCTTTTTTAAAAAAACAGCTATGATGTGGTTGCTAATACCTGGGAATTATTAACAGGTGCCTGTTATTACCTGTATCCAACCTTTTTCCTAAGTGGTCACTTGAGTCCCTTTAAATTCAACATGAGTCCCCAATGTGGAAGGTCAAAGAGGTAATGAATGAAATTTTGGGCTTTATTAATAGAGGAATTTTGCCCAAAATGAAGAAAATGGTAACCCGGTTCCAACTCCCCATGAAGGATAGGATATTCAATCCTGGATGCCACTAATAAAATAACAATAAGTATAACAATAGTTATTAGAACTGCTAGCATTTTTATATAATACCTCGTATGTACTAGGTATTGTACTAAATACTTTATGATATTAACTCATTTGAGCTTGACAACAACCCTGGGAGGTAGGTGCTATTATTGTCCTCTTTTTTCACAATTGAGGAAATTGAGGCAGAGTTTAAATGATTTGTCTAAAGTCACATGGATAGTAAGTATCTGAGGCTCAATTTGAACTCATATCTTCCTGACTCCATGACCTGTCCTCTATCCTCTACACCTCCTAGCTGCCAGTAACAAACTTCATATATTTCTAGAGGTAGTAAAAATTCAATTCAATTCAGCAAGTATTTATTAACTACCTGGTGTGTGTCAGGCATTGTGTTAGCTATTGGGGACAAAATCCAAAAAATAGGCTCTATTCTCAAGGAGATTATTAAATACTCGTGGGTATTAATAACCTGCACAGAACTGAGTACATAAAGATACTTTTTAAAATTAAGTTCAAGAAAAAGAAAATTCTAATAATTGGGGGATCAGTAAAGTTTTACTTTAAAGGTACCGAGATATTCTCCAAGGTAGGGGTGAAGAGGAAGTACATTCCAGGCATGGGAGACGTTTACAAAGGAGTGGAGGTAGAGGATGGAATGTGGCATATAAAGAATGGTTAGCAGGCCACTCTACTTGGTATATGAAGGGGAACAATATGAAAAAATTCTAGAGGGACAGTTGGGAGGCAGGTTGTGGAAGGCTTAAAATACTGAGGATTTTGTATATACTACATGCAACAAGTAACTGTTGGTGGTTTTTAGGAGAGGGAATGAAATGGTTAGACCTATGTTTTAGAAGTACTAATTTGGTCACTAGGTAGAGCATGGATTAGAAAGGGAAGAGGCTGGAGAGAGGGAAACTAATTACAAATCTGTTGTAATAGTCCAAATAAATAGTAATGAGAGCCTGAAACAGAGAAGATACTTGAGTGTAAAGCAAGGGACAGGTGCAAAAGATGTTTCTGGGGAGAGACAGTGTCACATGGCAGACAGTAGTGGATTTGAAGTCAGAGGTCCAGAGGTCAAATTCTAATTCAGTTACTTTTCACCTGTGTAACATTGAATGCTGATGATGAAGAAGAATATATATAGTGCTCTATTATTTAAATGCAAGATACTTTGGGTGAAAAAGGAGAAGGGACTTGTCCAAGGTCACATAGCTACGTAATAGTCTAGGACAGGATTTAAACCTAGGTCTTCCTGATTCCAACTCCAACTTTCTATCCATTTAGCTGCCAAGTAAGTAACTTCAGTTTCCTCATCTCTTAAATGAGGACATTGGTCTGAGGGGTCCTTTCTTTCTCTAAATTGATGGTCTTGTGATTTTAGGTAGAATGGTCAAAATGTGAGACCTGGTTAAAAATGGGGTCTGAAGGAAAGACTCCAAGGTTACAAACCTGGCTGATGAGAAGAATGGTGGTACCATCAATTGAAATGAAGCATATTTGTGGTTGGATTGATTTGGGGGAAAATATGGATCCTGGAAATGTGGATGCCTGAAAGGTATTAGTTAGACTGGAGATACCTGAAGTTCCTCCATATCCTAAGATTCCAAGAGTTGGTGAGAATCCATTTTAGGAATGCAGACTTTATCTCCTTGTTCCTACTAGCCACATGTATGACAAGGAGAAAAAGCAGAGTAGTTGGTGATTCAGGTTTCAGAATGTAGCTCCTGGATGTTCTTTCTACTTTATTATAGGATATAGCACCCTCTCTCCAGAGCATCTGTGGCAAGTATATGCTGAATTGTTGCTTTAAAATAGACTAAGCCCTCTGACTGGGCAGGTTTTGCATTTACCCATCCATAGCATGTACTTACTCTCTAGGGAAAATTATGGGGAGTTCTTTTGCACCAAGAAAGAGGCATTATTAAAATATAAACTTAGAGTAAAGTCATCTTCTGGATTCAAGTGCTGTGTTTATCTCTGAGTAATGAAGCTGTCAGTATAACCTGTATTTATTGCGCCACAAGTAGGTTATAAAACTTCCATTAACGAATGTAAGTAACTCACTTGTCATAAACAAAAAGAAAAGGAAATTAACATTTGGTTCACATATAGGGAAGCTAAATTGTGCATGCTTCTATCATCAGCCTTAACCGCTTACAGATTTTGCCACCTATAGTTCAGAGGTCAGTAATACAGGTTTATAGAGTCAAAACTTTTTAGCTGGAAAGGGCCTTGGCAGTTATATGATATAACCACCTCAGTTTCCAGGGGAGGAAACTGAGACCTAGGAAGGTGAAGTGGTGTTTTTTAAAGGGCTACTTTCCTGACTCCCATCACATGAGCGGTCCCAAACACCATAGAGTAGATAGCTATTTTTCTCTTTAAGTTTGTTTGTTTGTTTGTTTCTTTCTTTCTTTCAAGGCATTTGGGGTTAAAAGACTTGCCATGGGTAACACAGCTAGTAAGTGTCAAGTGTCTGAAACCAGATTTGAACTCAGGTCCTCCCGACTCCGGGTCTGGTGCTCTATCCACTGTGCCACCTAGTTGCTCCAGAGGAATCATACTTTTTCTGTGTGGGGCAATGAGGGTTAAGTGACTTGCTTAGGGTCACACAGCTAGTAAGTGTCAAGTGTCTGAAACCAGATTTGAACTCAGGTCCTCCTGAATCCAGGGCCAATGCTTTATCCACTGTGCCACCTAGCTGCCCCCTCTCTCTTTAAGTTTCTATGGGATAACTCTAAGGTGTTTTCAATTTCTAATGTTATTGCGCACAATGATCCTATACAGGGTCATTAAGAACGTAAGCCAAGATTCAAACTCACGTGATCTGACTCCAAATTTTTCCATGTTAGCATGCTGAAAACTTGTCGGTTGATCAAACTAACACCAATGATACAAAACTGTTACAGCCCATCCTAATTTAAAAATATACGACATGATCTAATAGGTACAAAGGGAGAAATGAAAGACCTAGTATTCTAGAATAGAGAGGAGACAGATAAGTTAACAAACATAGCATCACCCCCAAGAGCCTATATACCTAACTCCTATCACATGGGTTGTCCTAGACCCCAGAGGGTAGCTAACTATTTCTCTTCTCAGGTTTCTAGGGGTAAGATATTTTCAGTTTCTAATGTTAATACTCACAAGTCGCTGTCCAAGGTGTTCCCACAGTATCCATTCATTAGTTGACATTGATTAACTTTTACAAAAGGATATGTGCTGAGGGAGTATGACACAGATAGAAATTATTACTATTTTTAAATTCCACAAACAAGAACTTCCCTTTTCCCATGGTACACACAGTCCCTGAGGAGAGTGGGCTCAAACTTAAAAGTTCTGAGTAACCCATGTAGAAATTCATGTGGCAGCTGGGAGGTGCAGTAGATAGAGCATTGGGCCTAGAGTAAGGAAGCCCTGAGTTCAAATATGGCCTCAGACACAGACTATCTGTGCGACCCTGGGTAATGGTCTCAGTTTCATCAACTGTCAAATAGGGATAATAAATGCACCAGATTCACAGAGTTGGAAGATTCAAATGAGATAATATTTGTAAAGCACTTATCACAGTTCCTAGTAGTAGGGGCTTACTAAAGACTTGTTTCCTTCCACATTCTGATGGCTCTTTAAACCTTCCATGGCTCACAAGGTTCATTCTGTCTTGTATACTCATCTACTTCAAAGCTGTCAGTCAAAAGCAATGCTCATCAAAGGGCCATGGGAGGGGTTGATTGATTTTGGTTCATGCAAACTTGGTTCTGTCTTTATTATCAGTACTTCTATCCCTGAAAAGAAACAAAAACTCCTCAGCAGCATATAGCCTCAGTCCCCCAGTCACCTACTGCCAGAAGAAGCCTCACCAAGTGTCTCAGTGGCTAGTGCTGGACTTGGAGACAAGGAAACCTGAATTTGAATGTGGCCTCAGACACTTACTAGCTCTATGACCCACAGCAAACCATCCACCCTCCTTCAGCCTCGGTTTTTTCATCTGTAAAATGGTGGTGATAATAGCATCTACCCCATGCATGGGGCTATTGTGAGGATCAAATGAGTTAATATATGTTAAGCCCTTTTCAAACCTTAAATCACTATATAAATACCAGTTAATATTTCTTTTTTATCATTATAAACTTAAAAATACCTACAAACATGAAAAGTTCCCCCATGCAAGGAACAGAAAAAGAAGGTTGTGTATGAAATCATCAATCTCCATTGTGTATAACATATATATAATAAACATATATGATACATACATATATGTGTGCATATTTCACTTTACATGGTGACATATACATGTAATCCCTGATGCCAGAGAGGCTGCGAGTGGTATATCTTTCGAGCTCAGGAGTTCTGAGCTAAAATATGCTAAACCAATCAGGTATCCATACCAAGTTCATAATTCATATTCTGAGTCCAAAAGAGTGAGGATTCACTGGGTTGCGTAAGGAAGGGTGACATAGATCAGGTAAGAAACACAGCAGAACAAAGCTCTCCTGCCTATCAGAGTGAGACTAGTCTGGCTGGTTTAGAGAGACATAGTCTGACATAGATAAAGAAGTGAATAGGAGAGAGACAGACACACAAACACATACACATACACAGAGGGAGAGACAGAGACAGAGAGGCAGAGACAGAGAGAGACAGAGAGCAGAAACAGAGACAGAGACACAGAGACAGAGACAGAAAGACAAAGAGAGACAGGGAGGTATAATATATTTATAAATATTTCACATTTACTGTGAGAGTTCCATACTATTGTCCATATCTACAAAATTTTCTAAACCTTCTATTGTTCTCTCCTAATTTTTAGAAAATTATATATTGACTATTATTTCTATTAAACATGTTTCAGTGGGAAGATCTCAAAACTACTTCATGATATGCTTGGTTCTCATGAATAGACAGATGTCTTATGAATCTGCATTCCCTCCCACCTCCCCCAGTAGTGGATAGTGTGTGTATTACACATGGCCACAGTGCCCCCTAACTGTAGGAGAGTAATAAATCTAAAGACCAAATAGGAAAAATGGTGCCAGGCCATTATGGCCCTAGAGTAGCATGAAGTACTACTATAGGAAGCCAAGTCCCAAACAAGAAATGACCTTACACCTGATCCCCACCTAGGATCCTTTCATCTGTCTATTGGAATGGCTGCCCATTTCCTGAAAAGACAGAGAATTCCATTGCTTGCACACACTAGGTTGGAAAACAAACTAGTTTGGGCTACTTTATAACTGGTGTCTTTGAATGTTGAAATAGTCTTCTCTGCCACATGGTATAGTGGAGCCAGTTAAGGACGTAGAATTTGGAGCAGATCAAGGTTAGAAGCCCTAGAACTTACTCATGGTGTGACTTTTGGGAAGTCCCTCAACATCCCTGAATTTTCATTTCTACACCTCTAAAATTAAGATATACATCTATAGCACCCATCTCACAGGACTTTTGTGCTGATCAAGGGAGATAAAGTACAACTGAGCATTTTTGAGCCATTTAAGTGCTCCCCCCTCTCTTCTAATCCTTACCACTTTTGGAAGTAGATTCATGTACTACTTTCTGTTGGAGGCCTTTCCTGATATGCCCAGCTGTGTGTCCTCACTCACTCCTTACACTATCTTGTTTTCTCTTCTGTATATGTTCAATTGACTGGTAGAATTTAAACTCCTTGTGGGCAGAAACTGTTCAATTTCTGTCTCTTCATTGGATTCTCCTGACTCCAAGGCTAGTGATTTGTCCATTGTACCACCTAGCTGCCCTGAATTACATAACTTTTTGATAGTAGTAGTCCTAGTTGTAGTAGCAGTTGGTTGTTTTTTGTTGTGGTTTTTTGGTGGTAGTAGTAGTGATTGGTTGGTGTTGGTGGGAGAGTAGTAGCAGCTGCTGTATTTTTCCAGATGTGATATAGATGAACATGGGACCTCTTCCTCCCTTTCTTCCTTCCCACTTCTGGTAGGGAATCAAACTCCCCCACAATCACCTTATACAAATCTGACATTGAGGGTTCCAGATCTGAGAAAAACAGTAGAACCTTACTCCTTCTTTCACACACTAACCTCCCAGTTCCTTGACTTACTTATTTCCCATAAAATTCTCTTCCACCCCACCTCAGCTACCCAGAAATGATCATACCCTTGGTCTTGCCATCCTCCAACTATGTTCCATGATCAATAGCTCTGAAATTCCTTAATCTGATCACAATCTGTTGTCATTTCATTTCCCCATCTGCTCTGCAATCTTGAACACTGGTCTTCACCTTCACCATGACCTTGAAATCCTTGACCTTTCAATTATTTCCCAGGCTACCACTCCTCCATGAACTATATTCTTCTCTTTCCTATCTTAACACCAAATAAGTCTTTCCAACTCTACACTGACCTCTTAGTTTGCATCCCTTGCCCCCTTATCCCATCAATGATCTTCCCCTGCCAAATCTGAGCCTTGGATTATCTCCACCACCTGTTTCCTTAAGTCCTATTCAGGTGATATTGAAGAAAGCTGGAGAAAATCACAAAACCATGCTAAATGAATTCCTAACAAACTCATCTTGCATAATTTCAACTGGGCCATCACTTCAGCAAGGCAATCTCTTGGCTCCTCTCTAATCAACTCATTGGCCCACCCACCATAGTAGTTATTTCAAAGATTTTCATTCCTCTTCAAAACTCCCTTGGCTCCCCCTCCCCTTACCTTCTCGTATTTAATTGAAAACTGAGGCCATTCACTGAGCGCTCCCTCTTCTCTCCTCCTTATTTCATCACCCACATGCCTTTTGCCACTATCTTCTCCTGAACTCCTATGTCACATAAAGGGGTGACTATTTTTTCCAAAGCTGACTCTTCTTCATGCTTAAGTAATCCCTTTCTTCAATAGATTGCCCCCTCTATGATTTCCACACTCTTACTTACCTGCACACTCTCATTGACCTTGTCTACTGACTGCTTCCCTACTGCCTAGGAACAGGCTGATGTGTCCCACAACCTCAAAACACCCTCACTTGATCTATCCAGATCTGCTTTTTATTGGCCCATATCCTCCCTTATGTGACTAAACTTTTCAGGAAGCCTGAAACTCCTTGAGAAGCACATCTATAATTGCTGTCTCCACTCCCTTTCTTCACTCTCTATAGTCTTAATAATAACCACATCATTTCATCTTGTTTCTTCCATTAGATTGTGAGCTCCTCCAGGGCAGGGACTTTCTTTTGCCTTTCTTTCTTTTTTGGGGGGGGGCAGGGGGCCAGTGAGGGTTAAGTGACTTGCCGAAGGTCACACAGCTAGTAACTATCAAGTGTCTGAGGTCAGATTTGAACTCAGGTCCTCCTGAATCCAGGGTTGGTGCTCTATCCACTGTGCCACCTAGCTGCCCCTTGTCTTTCTATCCCCAGCACTTAGCCCAGTGCCTGGCCCATAGTAGGTGCTTAACAAATGCTTAATGACTGATTGACATGGTAAGAAGTTAAAGAAAAATTACCACATGATTTACTGGTAAATTCCAATTTCATCGGGCTTGTTGTTTTGGAGAAAGAATGCTGAATGGATTGTAACAGATCGACACAGCTTCATTTATAAGCAGAGGTCTTCCACTCAAATATTGCTATCAGACGTTTTAATGCCGTCATTCTTTGAGTTTCATTCCACCTTTTAAAGGTACATTAAGAAAATTTTCCTTCCTTCCTTCCTTCCTTCCTTCCTTCCTTCCTTCCTTCCTTCCTTCCTTCCTTCCTTCCTTCCTTCCTTCCTTCCTTCCTTCCTTCCTTCCTTCCTTCCTTCTGTCCTTTCTTCCTCTCTCCCTTACTGTCTCTCTGTCTCTCTGTCTCTCTCTCTCTCTCTCTCTCTCACACACACACACACACACACACACACATCTCTAAAGAAGGTAGAACTCTGAGTACCTAAAAAACCAATGATCATCCTTGGGAACAGTTAATAAACCCTCCTCCGTTCAGCCATCTATAAGTTGACAAGGGTAGAATGACACGAACATTGTCAGATGTGGTCAGTGTGTTGATATTTTTCCTTAACTAGTTTTCTTCATTATAAATTGGGGTAGGTTGTGGCAGGGGGAGAGTATATCCTTGAAATTTATCCATAAAAATTATTTTAAAAATATTTCTCTTGAGGTGGCAGAAGGGCTTGTAACTGTTATTATCAATTGGTTTTTTAAAAAAATGTTCTACATACTCTCCTTGATAGTGTAATTAAAGACTTGTCAAAATGATGGATAGATACCTTCTAACTCTAACATTCTATAATTCTATCTAAGGGACTATAACTGTAATCAAACTCTTATCATCTGGAAAACTCACACATAGAAAGAAGAAAGAAGACTGGACTTGGAGACAAGAAACCTGAGTTCTAATTCCTACTGCTGTTTATTAAGCTTGTAACCTAGGGTAATTCATATCACTCTTCAAGTCCCAGGTTTCACTTCTATCAAATGGGAACAGTAACATTTCTGCTTCTGTTCTTGAGGCAACTGGTGACACAGTGTTTAAAAGAAGCCTTGGGCCTGGAGTCAGGAGGACCTGAATTCAGATCCAGCCTCAGACTCTTACTAGCTGTGTGACCCTGGTCAAGTCACTTAGCCTCAGTTTCCTCATCTGTAAAATGGGGATAATAATAGCACCTACCTTCCAGGGTTGTTATGAGGATCAAATGAGATAATATTTATACATTTCTTCTAAAACTTGAAGCTCTATAGAAATACTAGCAATTATGATTATTCACTCCTCCTTTTTTTAAAATAAATAAGGAAATGAAGCCTCAGAGAAAGTAAGTACTTGGTCCCCACAACTACTAAGTATTAGCAACAGGATTTAAAACAAGTCTCTTCAATTCCATGTCCAACCTTCTTTCAACCTGCAAGCTTTCATGTTTGCCTTGGCACTTGTATGTACCTACTTCAGTCTGTCTTTATTCCATAGGCAGTGATGGTTAATAAAATGACAGCATAAGAAGTTTCCATGAATTACTTGTCAACCACAGGTCTATCTCATCTCAAAAATATCTCTATTTTCTCCCCAACAGGGCAAAGGTAAAGAAAGGTGTGAATATTATTGGTGTTCGAGCCAGCAACCCACACTTATGGGATGTCAAAGAGAGTGTGGATTATACGGGGAAATATGTGTGTCAGAGGAAATCTACTACTTCTGAGAACAGGTAAGTCTCAATTGGCACCACATACATTTAAATGCACTGATGTTTCCTTCATCTCCCTTTTTCCCTTTCTTTGCTGGATTCTGTCCAAATGTGCCTTTCTATCAAAGTATACTTTTCTCCTCTGGTGATAATGCAAAAGTGGGGAGATAAAATGGATAATCTCCTTCATTTAGCAAGGGTGGGCTATTATTCACAAAAAGACTTTTTAAAGCTAGAGGATATCTCTTGGGCCAGCGCCCCATGCCATGTGTAATCCCAAGGGTTCTTTCATGTTCAATGGGCTTTATGTTATCCTAGGGTTACCCTTTTATTAGATACAATTGCTATTTCAATCCATCTCACATATGGCAGACTAAAAGGTGTCTGGGCATCTCTCCTAAATGTTGGCAAATAGACTAAAACAGTGTATTTGGCTACAGCTACTTTTTTTTTTTAAATCAGACTTACACTTTCATGGGTGTAGGGAGCTCTAGAAGAGGACAATTCCATTGGTCAAGGCAAACTTGCAATTATTTTGTAAATGATATTTATAGAAGATTTGGCTGTGGGTACTGAGAAAGTAAGTGATATGCTCGGGCATAGACAGTCATTTATGCCTCAAAGATATGACTTGAACTTGGGATTTCTTGACTTCTGGATCAGGTCTCCATCCTGGACTAGGATTCAGGAAGACCTACCAGAATCCTAGGTGGTACAGTGGATAGAGCACTGGCTCTGAAGTTGGGAGAACCTGAGTTCAGATCTGACATCAGATACTAGCTGTGTGACCCTGAGCAAGTCACTCAACCTCAGTTGCCTTAAACATCTGGGACCATCTCTGGTTATCCAGATATGTATATATATATATATATATATATATATATATTGCCAATGGACCCAGCTGGTTCTGGAGAAGAAAGTGAGACTGGTGACTTTGCACAGCCCTGCCTCACTTAAATTCAATTCGATGTAAGTCATGACATCTGTCATGGTCCTCTTCAAGAATGAAGGACAAGGGCAGCTAGGTGGCCCAGTGGATAAAGCAGCAGCCCTGGATTCAGGAGTACCTGAGTTCAAATCCGGCATCAGATACTTCACATGTACCAGCTGTGTGACCCTGGGCAAGTCACTTAACCCCCATTGCCCTGAAAAAAAAAAAAGAATGAAGGACAAACAACAACCAGAATCCTACTTCTGCTATTTAATAGCTATGTCATTAGGAATAATTCACTTAGTCTCTTCAAAACCTCAGTTTCTCATTTGTAAAACAATAGGTTTGGGCTAGATGGCTTATAATATGCCTTCTAGTACAGACTCCTAATTGTATCACCCTGGGTGATTGAATTAACATCTAATGTGCCTGGAGGAAACTCCTTAAGGTTGTACTTTCAATCCATAAACATTTATTAACTGCCTTCTATGTTCTCAGATACTTACTAGCTGTGTGACCCTGGACAAGTCACTTAACCCTGTTTCCTTTAGTTTCCTTATCTTTAAAATGGGCTGGAAAAGAAAATGGCAAACCACTCCAGTACTTTTGCCAAGAAAACACCAAACAGGGTCATGAAAATTTAGACACTACTGAAAAACAACTGAACAATCACGTACCAGGCTGTGCTAAGCTGGATGGTCTCTTAGGTACTCATCTATTCTAACCTGCTCATTTTAAAAAAGAAACTGAGGCCTGGAGAGGTTAAATGCTTACCCAACACCACATAGGTATTAAGTGGCAGAACTTGGCATTGAAATCAGGTCCTGGGAATCCAAATTCCAATATAGCTCTCTACCACCTATACATTACTATGTATGGGTTGTGATATGCACGGGGAGGTACTGTTCTCATACTGGGAATTCCCAGTGCTATTGAAATTGGAGTGTGAAATTCATGTTTGTGTGCAAGGATTTGTTGACAATGCTCTACTTATTGCCTACCATAGGGAATAGAGAGAGGATTTTGATTCATTCTCTATAGGAATAAAAGCTCTACCATATCTCTATTATCTACAAAACTGCTTGATAAATAGTGTTGTCAGAGTGCCTAGTAGATATCTAGCCTGGCCATGATTGAACCCATGAACCTCACTGCATCCCAGATGCCTAGTGGGGCTCCCCAGGGAATCAGCAGGCTCTGCTAGAGCCAAGGTCTCCAAGATGGAGTCAATGCGACAAGATTATAGAAATAGCTTCCTGTATCTCCTAAGGTAAGATTTCTCTAGACAACACAGACAATATAATTCTCTCCCTGAATTCTAATAGACTTTGAGCCTGGAATAGTGTGGGTAGGAAAATATATTCTGACTACAGCCTTGAGGAAGCCCTGAAGAACAAAATAAGTGTTAGGAAAAGGAGAGAGGAGTGATGGCAAGCAGGGCAGGGGCATTTTGTTTAACCCTGTCTCGTGATGACAACACAAGCTGTCAATGATATGTTTGTTCCTAAGTGATGGGTTTAAGTAGGGAGCCTTGAATCAAAAATCAATCTGTGAGCATTTATTAACGAAATGCCTTGTGAGGTGAGGGTGCAGGCAAAGTTATTACAGACTGGGAGGATCAGAAAAACTTCCTGGAGGAGATGGCCATCTCCCCATGGGTCATTTGGGATGATGGTTCAAATTTCTAGTTTGGTCAGATATTTTATTTTAGGGATTTCTAATTACTGGTTTCTCTTTCCTTTTAAAATCATTTAAAAGTTAAGTAGGGGCAGCCAGGTGGCACAGTGGATAAAGCACCGACCCTGGATTCAGGAAGACCTGAGTTCAAATCTGGCCTCAGACACTTGACACTTACTAGCTGTGTGACCCTGGCCAAGTCACATAACCCTCATTGCCCCGAAAAAAGAAAAAAAAAAGTTAAGCAACAAAAGAATAATCCCTAAAGGGAAGCACTATACTTCCTTGAAAAGAGCACTGAATTTGGGATGTGAGGAAATGAGCTCATATCTTAGCTCTGTTATTATATGTAGAAACCTGTGTGAGATCTTGGATAAGTCCCATAACCACTGTGAGCCTCAGTTTTTTTCATCTCTAAAAGGAGGTGGTTGGATTAGAGAACATCTGAAGTCACTTCTAACTGGTATAGAAACACTTCAGTTTAAATCTTGCCTCTGATGCTTCCTGACTGTGACCTCTAGAGCAAGCTTTATAATCTGCTTCAGTCTTAATTTCTTCCATCTGTAAAATGAGGTGGCCTCTATGATTCTGTTCAGTTCTAATGCCATGATCATCTGAGTATATACTATGCTGCCACTGCTAGGAACAAATTGTGGACATTCCCACACTCCCCCCCCACACACACACACATTCTTATTTGCAGAATAGATTTAATTTCCTTATTACCTGAGTGTGATCACTTATGTAAGTAATGGCTATACTCTCTGGATTTATGTTATATAGTTTATTGACTCAATTTAATCCAACACACATACACTAAAGGCCTTTAATATGTCAAGTCCCATACTAGTTTCTAGGGATGCAAAGGCAGAAATAAAATAGTTCCTGCCCTCAAAGGGTTTACATTCCTCTGAGGAGAATACAACACATGTACACATAAATCAATATCAGGAGTTTGGAAGAGGGAGAAAACACTAGCAGTTAAGGGGTGGAGAGAGGGGTGTCAGAAATCTAGAAAGGCCTCACTTGAACTGTACCTTCTTTTCTGAATTAACTCTTTCAGACCGTGAGAGTCTAGAAGAGTAAAAAGCTGTTGGAGTAGCATCCAGTGATGCCTTCCTGCAAACAGGGAGGTAGCCTCACCTTCCAGACCAAGCTTCAAGAAGCATCTACAGACATACATTTAGGGATGGCAAAAGGCTTGGGTTTTTTTTATTGTTTTGTTTTTTTTTTTTGCTGGGCAATTAGGGTTAAGTGATTTGCCCAGGGTCACACAGCTAGTAAGTGTTAAGTGTCTGAGGTCGGATTTGAACTCGGGTACTCCTGAATCCAGGGCCGGTGCTCTATCCACTGCGGCACCTAGCTACCCCTGCAAAAGGCTTGTAAAGGTCATCTAATCAAGTCCCTTTATTTTAAAGGGGAGGAAACTGAGGGCCAGAGAAATGAGTCTGTGATTTGCAAAGTTCATACATTGTATGTCATGGAGATGAGACTCAACCTGGGACTTGAACCTTGACTCCAAATCCAAGCCTTGTTCTACTAATCAATAAATCAACCAACATGCATTCATTAAGTACCTGGCATGTTTTATTCATTGTACTAGTGCCTAAGGACACAAAGACAACAATTAAGCAGGGCCTGCCCTCAAGGAGCTCACATTCTATTGGTCATAGTGAACTAACCCACAGAACAATCTGTAACCTTTTCATTATGTTTCATGTATAATTAGATATTCAATTCAACAGTTATTAACTACCTATTATAAAAATGGAATTATATAGGGGAAAGGGCATTGATTCCTGAGCCAGAGGACTTATATTAAAATCCTGTCTCTTAGTAGTTGTGTCAGTCAGTCAGTCAGTCAACAAGCATTTATTAATGTCTCCTATCAGACACCGAACTAAGCACTGGGGATACAACTAATGGCAAATGCCCTAGAGGATTTCACATTCTAGTAAAGGAGACAACATGCAAATAACTGTGCATGCTCCAAACCAATCCAATAAACATTTATAAGCACCTACTATGTACTAGGTACTATGCTAAGAGCTAAGGATGCAATTGATAACAATCTGTCCTCAAGGAGATTAAGATATGGGGGGGGGGCAACACACACACAAAAAAAGCAGGCAGAAAAGAAAGAGGGGGAGGATAGAGGATACCAGGGTGAGCAGAGATATTGTTCTGTGAAGGTGAAACCAGTCAGACCAGCGGATACAAAGTAGAGTGATCTGAGAGTGCAATTACTTCCCTCTGTAAAGCAATACATTGAGAGGAAGTTGGTACTTCACCTTCTAGCCCTCCAATCAGAGGGAAAAGGAAGCTGATGGAGGTGGTATCAATCAAGAAATCTGAAAAAGTATAGAAGGAGATGATAGTCAGGGAGAGGCCATTGGGGGCACCCATATTTAGTGAAAATAACTTGGACTAAGATCCCGCAAAGGATATTGAAAACAGAGAAGAGAATCAGGAGAAAGCAATGTCTAGAGAGGGGAAGAGTATCCAAGAAAAAAGGGTGATCAGTGGGATCAATGGCTTCAGAGGAGTCAAGAAGGATAAGGATGGAATAGAGACCATTAGATTTGGCAATTAAGGAACCATTAATACCATCGGAGGGAGCAGTTTAAGTCTAATGATGAGGTCAGAAGACAGTTTACAGAGGGATTAGGAGAGAGCAAGAGGAGGAGAAGTGGAAGTGCTGACAAAATGGGTTTCTCAAATAATTTAGCCATTAAAAAAGGGGGAGATATAGCATGATGGCTAGCAATGAGGGTGGTGAAGGGTTTTGTCGTTATTTTTTAAATTAAAAAAAATGATGGAGACAATTATGTCTGTAGGCAGTAGGAAAGCAATCAGAAGATGGGGAGAGATGGTAGTGAATGGGATAGTGAATCCATTAGGGTGGCATTCAATGGTTGCCTTGCTGTAGTGTAGGCCCAGTTGAGATTATACAACATACATTTGTAGTTGACGCATTCAGACTAGTTTCACAATTTTCTCCAGCTCTGTTTAACAGTACCAGAAGTAGGAAAGTAGCAGATGGTGAGAATAATCAAAGGTTGCAGTTGGCAAGACATGATTGGAAATGGAACAAGGAAGCAAGGAGCTGTAATGCAGAGGGAAGTGTAGAGCTGAACTGGTTCACCAAATGGTTGAGTTAAGGAAACAATCAATCAATAAACATTTAAGTGTTTACTACAGTGCCAGGCAATGTGCTAAGTGATAGAAGGAAGAGAGAGTACTTGTGTGAGGAATCTGGCATGAGGAAGAACTGAGAAGAGGTAGAAGGATTGGAGGTCAGGATGAGAATGGAGAACAGGATTAGAGATGGGAAGGCAGAGGGGAAAATGAAATGATCAAAAACTTAATCAGATTGAGAAATTTAATAGCCCATGATCATGGGCAGTTAGGTGGCACAGTGGATAGAGCATCATCTTAATGAGTTCAAATTCAGCCTCAGACACTACTGGCTGTGTGACCCTGGGCAAGCCACTTCATCCTTTTTGCCTCAGTTTCCTCATTTGTAAAATGAGCTGGAGAAGAAAATGGCAAACCATTCCAGTATCTTTGCTAAGAAATGGGGTCACAAAGAGTTGAATGTGACTGAAACAACTTAACAACACAAACATGATCACAGAAGTAGACAACCTCTTTGAGTCTGTTTTCTCATCTGTAAAATGAAAGGATTAGAATAAATGATCTTAGAAGTCCCTTTCAGTTCCAGATTTATGAATCTGTATTAGGAACAAAAGGACAAAAAAAAAAAAAGAATTCCCTCCTCTCAAGGGCTTTATATTCCACAGGGTGTGGGAAGGAATATAATAGTTAAGTCAAATCAAAGAATATACATAGTGAAAACAAAATTTGGAGGATATTAGAACTAATTATTCTCATGGTACCTGTCTCTATTCCTTCTACTACCAATCTTTTTTTTGGGGGGGGTGGAGGGTGGGAGAATGAAGGTTAAGTGACTTGCCCAGGGTCACACAACTACTAAGTGTCAAGTATCTAAGGCCAGATTTGAACTCAGGTCCTCCTGTGTCCAGGGCCAGTGCTTTATCCACTGTACCATCTAGCTGCCCCTCTACTAGAAATCTTGGTCCTGAATCCATAGATGTGAGATACTTAGTAAAACAGTGGATTTAAATAAGTCTAATAGATATTAATTAAATGCCTACAACACTCAAGGTACCATATTAGGCACCAATGAATGATACAAAGAAAAAAAATTAAACGTTCCCTACCCTTAGGGAGCATATATTATATTGAAGGTGGGGAGTCAGTTTATACACACACCCAATGAATATATATATATATATATATATATATGTATATATATATGTGTGTGTATATATATGTATATATGTATATATATGTATATATGTATATAAGACTGTGGGAAAAAATATGATAATATTTTAATTAATTCTTTATTCTTCCTCATAGAGGTGTTGAGAAGGACTCATTCCCCCAAACCTTCAAGACATCCTTAAATTAACAATTCTTAAAAGTGCATCAAAATGCCCTTATTACCAACCAATGCAAGGGTAGAAAGAGAGAGGGACAGAATTTCATATTATTTCTCCTGCTTGGGGAATTAGAGGCAGTTTCTATTCTGAATGTTCAGGTCCCATTGCTATACAGTTTAAATAAAAGTCCCCTCTTTAGTGACACCCTATTGCCTGTGGGATAAAATATAAACTCCTTAATTTGGCATACCAGATTAAGCATGTCTGCTTTTTCAGACTTACATCAGCTCTCCCAACAGACAGTCTATGATTCAATTAAATTGTACCATTCACCCTTTCTATACCTTCTCCTACCCACTCCAGTTACCATGCATTTTCTTAAAACATCTTCTGTGCTTGGAACATCATGTCTCAACATTTCTTCCAGTTGATATCTTTCTTCTTGGTGTCTTTTCCTCAGGGGTCTTCCATGGAACCTTTTCTTATCTTCTCTCCTAAATACAATTTCTCCCTTCTTGAAATTATTATAATTTCCTTTTGTACCTCTCACCTATTCCAATATCATTCTGTTGTTGTTCAGTCATTTTTCAGTCATGTCCGACTCTTCGTGAGCCCATTTGGGGATTTTCTTGGCAAGGATGGATATTAGAGTGGTTTGCCATTTCCTTCTCCAGCTTATTTGACAGATGAGGAAACTGAGGCAAACAGTGTGAAGTGACTTGTCCAGTGTCACCTAGCTAGGAAGTGTCTGAGGCTAGATTTGAACTAAGGAAGATAAGTTTTCCTGACTCCAGGCTCAGCACTTTAACCACTGCAACATCTAGCTGCCCAACATCATACCTTGTATCATAATTATTTATATACTTGGACTGGATGGCAGATATTCTTGTTTTGTTTTGTTTTCCATTTTTGGTTGTTTTTATTTTTGTAACCCTGGTGCCTAGCACAATGCCTGATAGGCAGCCCTTTATAAGTATTCACACAAAAACAAAAACAAAAACAAAACAAAACAAAACAAGTAAGTACTCCCAAGGAGAGAATTGACATCAGGAATACATTTGGGACAAAGGGTTTAGTGGAAGGATTTGGGACTTAGATTCAAAATATCTGGGTTCATGTAGTGCATTTTCCAGATACTAGTTTTATGCCTATACAAAGCAACTGGGCTTCAGTTACTTAATCTGTAAAGTATGTTAAGGGTTAAAATTCTAGCTAAACTGTCTAAAATATCTAATGAGTGGTCACCAATAAATTATAAGCTTTAGCAAGAGTTAGACTTTTAAGCATTTATTAAGGAGAATAAGAATTTGGTAAAGAGAGAGAGAAAGGCCTAGATTCCTCTATCTATTAAAGGGAGAGCGCATTTCTAGCTGCCTTCTCCACCAGCCTCCCCAGGAAAGAGAGCCAGACAGATAGCTAGTCTCTTCCTTCTTCCTCCCACTACCCAATATCACTTCCTGATGCCAAAGAAAAGACTCCTGGTCTTGCCCTCAAAGACCTTTGCTTCATGGGCGGAACTCTTCTACAGTAAGTCTCCAGCAGGTGGCGTCATTCCAATTGTTACAAGTATAACATTTCTCACAGTGCTTACCTCTCAGAGCTGGGGTGAGAAACAAAATTTTAAACTTTTAAAAACCTTATACAGACTGGTTCTATCTATCATTTCTAACTTTTTTTTTTTTGACGGGGCAATGTGGGTTAAGTGACTTGCCTAGGGTCACACAGCTAGTAAGTGTCAAGTGTCTGAGGCCGGATTTGAACTCAGGTCCTCCTGAATCCAGGGCCAGTGCTCTATCCACTGTGCCACCTAGCTGCCCCTCTAACAATTTTTAAATTGAGGAAAATGTGTTTCTTGTAAGAAGAGGAGTAATTTGGGGGTGAGAGAGGAGGAATCCGATTCATGTTTTCTTCTGTCTTCTTAGAGGCACTATGAAGTAGTGTCTAGATCAGGGCTTCTTAGACTTTTTCCACTGGCGACCCCCTTTTCCCCCAAGAAATTTTTATGTGACCCTGGTTATAAAGGTATATAAAATAGATATACATAACATTTTACTGTTGCCAAATTTTTGGCAGCCCCCACATTCAGTTATGTGATGCCCTATGGGGTCGAGACCCACAGTTTAAGAAGTTTTGGTCCAGAGCATTAGTGTAGGAGTCAGGAAGACTTGACTTCAAGTTCTGTCTCAGACAACTTAGTAGCTATGTGGCCCTGACTTAATTACTTGACCTTTTTGAGACTTATTTTCCTTGGACTTCATGACCTCCAACGTCCCTTTCACTGTTAAATGTGTTATTCAATGACTTTTGCTCCTTTTCTACTTCTGATATGAGATAATTCATCTTTTTTTTTTTTTTTTAAGCCCGACGGGGAGAGCTTTGGACATTTATAAACATCATGGTTTCCTTTTCATTTGTAAGTTTTATGAAGTAATTATGAGTGATGTCCCTTCCTTCCTAGTCAGGTTTGAAGAAAAGGGAGGAAAACCACCAGTGATAGCATATACATACTCAAAAAGTCTGTGTTTTTGTGGAGAGGTCAGATGCTCAATTGAGTTTAACTTAAGTGTCATTAAAACACCCCAGCCAAAGTCTTTTGTTGCTAGTAAGCTCTTGTCTTTTTGATTTGGTTCCCTCCAGCCTTGGCAGGACTTCCTTTTAATGGAATTGTCCTGAATTGACAATCATATTATTGCCTCTAACTACTTGGATGTCCTGAAACTATGTTCTCTTTTGGAAATTATGAGAAGAGGGAGTTTTTGTGTTCCTCATTCATTTGCAGAGCATAATCTCAGTTTTCTTCAACCCTTGGCATTGTTTCAGAAAATACATTTTTTCTTTTTTTTTAAATTAAAAAAAGATTATTTCATGGCAAAAGAAAACTCAACTCAAATTATGTGTCCGTTGATTGGGGAATGACTGAACAATTTGTGCTATGTGAATGTAATGAGATATTATTGTTCAGGAAGGAAGGACAGATTGGGAAAATTCAGTGAAACTTAAGAAGAATTCTATGAACTGACCTAGAGGAAGAAAGCTGAGCCTGAAGAATAATAAACAATGAGTATAAAAATATAAATTAATATAAGACTAAAATACAATAAAACCCAGGTTGAATACAATGGATGATATTGGTTCCAAATTATTAAGATTAAAGCAAACATCCTTCCTGTTAAACAATATATTCCCAAAATTGAAATGGACACATTCTATTAGCAATTATGCTAAAATATATTTCAAGGGGGAAACACCATACTTGGATTACTGGTTGAGATATGACTAATGTGTGAAACAATCTATCTATCTATAGATAGATAGATATAAATTATTTGAAGAAAAAATTCGTTTAGCTCCAGTTTTTGCATTATTATAGTTTTCTTTCACAATGAATCAATCAACCAATTAAAAACATTTATTAAGCTTTGTACATTTTAAAGCATTATATAAATAAATGCTAAATAATATATGCATCTACTATGTACTGGGCACTGTGCCAAGTGCTAGTATTACAAAGACAAAAATGAAGCATCCTCTGCCCTTAAGGAGATTACATTGAGGGTTGGGAGTTGGGGCAGAGAGGAGGTAGAACCAAGCACACAATATACACAATGAATACAACTATCTAAATGAAAATCTCCTTCGGAGATTATGAGAGGTGACCTCTAAACAGAAAAGTGGAAGCATAAATGAATGTGGGCTCTTTGGGGGTTGTATTTGGTTCTGTTTTTTAATGACAGATTCTCACTCAGATCTAGAGTGCTGAGAGAAAAGCAGATCTGCAGAATGAGTGGTCTTTATCTCTCCAGCCCTTGACTTACTTCAATTAGTTAATCAATCTTTAAAAGTTTTTTAAGGGGGCAGCCAGGTGGCACAGTGGATAAAGCACTGGCCTTGGATTCAGGAGGACCTGAGGTCAAATCCAGCCTCAGACACTTGACACTGAAGTGGCTGTGTGACCCTGGGCAAGTCACTTAACCCTCATTGCCCTGCAAAAAAAAAAAAGTTTTTTAAGTTTCTACTATGTGCCAGGCACTGGTTCAATGCTAGGGATAAAAAAAGACAAAAGGCAATCCCTGTTCTCAAGGAGGTCCCAGTCCAATGGGAAAAAGCAACATGTAAACAGCTGTGTACAAACAGAACATATAGGTAGATGGGTGTGATAGGAACCTGGTTCTATGTCCTTTGATTTTTATTCTATTAAAGACTAGATTTGATGGAACTAGTCTTACTTCTCATGAACACTTTTTGTTGAACTCCATGTGTTTCTTGGTGTCTCGTTGCTTGTGGCCTGAGGATACAGGACAGCTCTGTGAGTCACATGGTCGAGAGTAACCTTTCCTAATTGAGGGCTCAACACGGCCCCCTCTGCTATCAAGGCCAGTCTTAGAGAGGATTTTTTGGTTTATATTGTTGTTTTGTTTTTTAACTATGGGTGTGGTCACAAGCCACTTCATAACTATACTTCTGTCACAGGGAAAAGAGGTGGTGTTGGTCCTTAGGTGTTCTTTAAAGAATTACAACTTTCGTACCCAATCCAATTAGAATAAAATGGTCCTTTATTTGGGTGCTTAGAGAAAGTGACCAAAAGAGGGAAGTCAAAGACTTCACCTCACAGTGAGAAAATGGCTCAGAGATAAGATTCTCTGAGACACCTTTCTCCTTGACCCGAAGGGAGGCCAAAACCTTTATAGAGGATGGATGGTGGGGGCACAGATGGTGATTATGGAAAGTTCTCTTTAGGGGTGGGGAAAGCTTGAATGAAGGGTGGGATGGGAAAGGCTTGAATCAGGCTGGTGGTGTCTCTGTCCCTTAGCACAGCTCAGGTAGCAGCCACACCCAATGAGCCTATGTCCTGGTAGAAGAGTCTTGGATGAAGGGTGGTGGTCATGACTCTTGGAGCTATCTTTGTTACACACTGCCCCCCTACTTCTTAAGTGTGGCTGTCCTTCAGTTTAGCTTCTCAAGGAGAAAACTTGAGTTAGGCCAGACCCATATAACTTCCAAAGGCAAAATCACCAGGAATGTGGACCATTTATTTAAAAAAAATCTGCCTTCTCATACATAAGCCTCAAGGTTGCAATTTAAAAATTGCACTACATGTCCCCTTCCCCCCAAAAATAAGATGCTTTAGAGTTGGATCCTATCTTTTTAAAAAGTTTGATTGATAAATTTTTTGAACATTAGCATTATCCCCCCTCTTTGTCCCCTATCTTAAACCACAGAACTCTCTCTTCTGTAATAAAGAACATCAAAACCAACCAAGATAAATACTATCTAGAAATGCAAAGAACACTCAATATAAGGAAAACATTTCATTACCTTTTTTTCTGCAACCTCAATTAGCCACTTCAATTAATGCACCTTTTCTTGGATTGAATTCTGCTTAACAATTTTGAAAAGTAAGATCCTATTCCCCCCTTCATACAATCATCATTCCCTCCTCCTCTGGTTGCCACCCTAACTTTTGTCCTTTTGTTTGGCAGAAGTGAAATGAAAAAATGTAGCTCTGGATCATTTGGGTGAGATGGTTCTCTGGATCTCACTTTGATTGGTACTCTCAGAAAATTAGTATTGAATATAGAATGGGACGTGTTCAAATATTACCAACAGGAGTCTTGCCTCTGGAACTGCTTGAGTTTATGAATATTCTATCTCATTTGCATATTGGTTAATTACACTTAAAAATCAGTCACTGATCTTGCAAATGTAGAGGTGGCCCTGTTAATTAGCTTGAAAGACATGGCTTTTGTATTTTGGATATTTTAACATGGTTCACGAAGTTGTGGTGATAAAGTTAAATTACTGTGACAGGTGTAATTTCACGGATTAAGGAGAGAGGTTTTTTTTTTTCTTTGAGCCAGTGACAAACTTCACTGGAATTGAAAGATTTCTTTATCTAAGTGAAAATAGATCACTCATTTTGTTTGGAGAGGTTGGGGGCTGCTAAAAGCTTAATCGTAATAGAATTAACATACCAATATTATCACAGCCAGCAGGGTGTTGTTGAATGAATATTACTGGCAAATATTATAGAGCAGAATCAGAATGGCTAATTAAGCCTGCCAGTCAATTACCATTCTGAGTTCCTGAAGCCTGCTTCATATAGTAACCAGGAGTCTTAGATGATTGGATAAGTGACAAGTGCAGCATTAATTCCCTCCATTTTCGCTCACATAGACAACCTTTCTAACTACCTCTCCCTAGACCCTTCTAATTGCAGAGTGGATTTACTAACATCAGTTCCTTGGTAATCCTGTAATCTCCCAGAATTCTCCTGGGTAGACTTGCAACTGTTTTGTTGGCTGGAAGTGGGCTGCATCCATCACCTTGCCTTTTTTGCCCTCTGCCGATAACTTGAGGCTCATACCTTAGCAGAACATCTGAGGGATGTTTGACTTTGCCTCCTTGCCTTTGGAGTTGAGTCTGGGACCTTGCCCCAAAGGAAAATTCATCGGATGGAGAATTCTATCATCAAATGTTAGCCCTTCAAACTATGGGAAAGCAACGTTGAACTGAATGAAAAATAGATTGTTTTTAGCTTAGGTATTAGCTTTTGCTTTACCCTCATTGACCCTCATAGTGTACTGGAATTCTACAGTTTAAGAAATTATTTTTACTTTCTTTTATACATTTAAAGTTATTAACTTTTAAAAACACAGCCCCCTCCAAAAATTTTTTCTAAATAGAATTTCAGGGTTGGAGAGATTGGAAGCATGGTGTGGGGTAGACTTGGATTTGGATTCAAAACCCATGTCTTCCATTTGCAAACTGAGTGAACTTGAGCAAATTATTTAACTTTTTATGGGCTTTAGTTTTCTTATCTATAGATTCCAAAGACTATAAGCCTCATGAGGGCAAAGTGAATTTTTGTTTTTGTATCTCCTATGCCTAGCACCTAGTAAGTGGGGGCATATTAATAAATGCTTGTTAAATAAATGCATATACAAATGAATGCTTAGACTTAGGTTATTCCTAAGATCCTTTCCACTTAGAAACCTATTATTCTATGATGTTAGTTTAAGGATGGGGTCCACTCCTACCCCAATTAAACACAGAAACCCCAGACATCTGAATTTAATAATTTAATTAATCAAACTAAGTGAGAATAAGTTCTTAATTAGCTTGCAAGAATCATAGGAGTTTTTGGATGAAAGCGGATGATGTCATGCAGGAATATCTTGTCATTGGCTGAAAGAATCTGACAGTCTTTCACACTTTCATGCCTATGTATAATACAGCTAGACAGTTTGGATCCTTGAATTCCAGCAATAATCCAGTTGAGTGGTAATCAAATCCAGCAGAGTACTAATATGGAACTTAATTTGGGGTGAAGAAGTGTTTTTTTGTTTTTGTTTTTTAATCTTTCTCCTTCTCATTCTCTTTTTCACACCCCCACCCCCATTGACTAGATGATGGCCTTGTGAACTTTGGAATGTAAAAAGATGTGTAGTTTTCATTGTCTTTGGTCCAAGTGTTCATCAGAGTTTGTCTGAGTATACCTGGAGCAGTGACCCAAGCCAGCCTCAATATTGAGAAATCAGAGATAAGCTGAGGACAACCTAGACACTCAAGAAGTATAAAGGACTTAAGGCAGAATGTGGTTAAAGCTAGAGACTCTACAAATGGGCCAGTCCAGCTGAAAGCTGTGCCTAAAGGAAAATTCATGAGGATTATATAGATGGCAAAAAGGACTGCCAGTGCTGCAGAAATGAATTACCCTTTTGCAAAATGTTTTCTATATGTGTACCCCATTATCTTTTTGCTTTCAATTTGGCCTGTGTTCCCCTGGAACATCTTGGGAGTAAGGGAAGGGATTATTTTGGTTAACAATAATATTTGCTATATAACTATAGCTAATGCTCTTTCTAAAAGCTAATTAAGTCTGACTGATAGGCAGTGGGAAATGCACTGGTGGGAACCTATGAGCAACAGTATTAGAAATCCAAAATCTCAGGAGTTATCTCTAGGCTCTGAGGTGAGAAGTAGTTAGCCTCTGTTTGTGAATCTGGCCTCCTAATTTGAGTGAGCAAAGTCCAGCCCATACCTGTAGGCAGGTATGTAGGCAATAAGCTTAAGTGCTTACTATATGTTGTGCAATGTGCTAAGTTCTGGTAATACAAATATAAGCCAAAAGACTGCCCTTTCCTCATGATGATCACATTCCAATTGAGAAAAACAGCACATATAAGATACATATTAGGGGGTATAGTTGTGAATTCAGAGAGTCATAAGCATAGCTGGGAGGGAAATAAAGGGTGACTAGCCTGGGCCTCTCCCCCAAATAAAGGGCCCAGGAATCACTCAACAATGAGAAAAGCAACTCTTCTGAGACACTCTCCTGACTTTTCCTCTAATTTATGGTTGTGGGGTCTCTAGGAACAGTGACTATTCCTGGAGTTTAATGGCCTTTGTAGCCACCCTTTTAACACTATATCTCATGAGCCCTTAGAGTTGTGCTTCCATTAGCACATCAGATTGCATCTACTTGTAGTCACAATCAGCTCTTGGCAAAAGACATTTACCAAGACAGCAAAATACAAATGGTAGCTAGAAAGCATTGCCTCCATAAATCTAAGATGCACTTGACCATAAATACATACAGCATTTATGGGAAGAATGAATTCCAACTTAGAATAGTAGCGTAGTGAAACACATGTGAAGGATACACCTTAGAAAACGCAATTTCTATCTACTGATCTTCTAAGGCTTGGAAATCCTTGATCTCTTTATAGAGTATTTATGATGCTCCCCTGGGAAGTAGTGTTAGTTCTTCGAAGGTTGTTCAGGGGACTTTACAAGGTCTGCTTTCTTCAACAGATAACTCTCATGTCTACTGCTACTTGAAGTTTCTGCCTTTCTTGTATGGCTGTCTCTTTTATATCTACAGCTTTCTTAAGGGTCTGCCTCACAATTGGGAATCAAGGCCAGATTTGTGATTTTACTAGTATGGGGGACTCCCATGTGAAGAGAAATCCTTTATCAATGAAAGGTGGCACTTTCTCTGTAACTTAAAGAGTTCCCTAGGTCACTAAAAAGTTAAGTGGTTTGACGGGGGCCTCGGATCTGCTATGTGTCAGGAGCAGACTTAAACCAAAGTTTTTCTCCCCTCTGGCCAGATCTTTATCTACTATGTCACACTGATTCCTAGCTGAAGTCTCAGGAAAAGTTGGTCCCTGTAGGTTGAGTTTTGTCTGCCAATGAAAACTACGTAACATAAAATATTTTCTCTCAGCTTTAAATTCCCCCAAACTGAGAGCTAAATTTATTTCCTATTTGGCATAATGAGCTACTCTTAGGTGCTTGGGAACATCCACTATCTCTGCTTCTCCTGAATGCTTCTGTTTTGTTTCCTCTCTCCTTAAAAGACATGTTCTAATAGTTACATCAATAAAAATACAACAGCTAAAGGGGACAGGGTGTGTGTGTGGGTGATGTAATGGAGAACATTAAAAAACTAGGGGAAGATGGGGGCAGCTAGGTGGCACAGTGGATAGAGCACTGGCCCTGGATTCAGGAGTACCTGAGTTCAAATCCGGTCTCAGACACTTAACACTTACTAGCTGTGTGACCCTGGGCAAGTCACTTAACCTCAATTGCCCTGCAAAACAAAACAAAACAAAACAAAACAAAACAAAACAAAACAAAACAAAACAACTAGGGGAAGAAAGGATTATTAAGGGCATGGGTGGTCAGAAGAGGAGGTGGTATCAAGAGGGAACGATAATAAACTTTTCTTGTTTATAATACTTCAATGGAACTATTATCTCATTATCAGAGATACTCCTGTCATCAATTTCAGGAGTAACTCATAAATGCCCTCTAATTTCAAGTAATAATTGTCTTTTACTCCCAGAAATCTCAACTCAACATAGTGAAAGTCTTACTCTATGTCTCTTTACTTTTAGGGTGGGGAGGGGGCAGTATTATTACTTTGCCATCACTAACTTTCACTATGCAACTGACCCTTATCCTTTTCTCATCATACACTTTGTGGATCTTGTGTGTTTTTTCCCATAATGCATCAGTGGAAACAGGCTATAGTCATTTTATGCTCCCCTTGATGAATATCTCCATTGCCTTTTGAATAAATCGCCACTTTGATTCTTTTCCGGAAATTTTGGTGTTTTGTTATTTGTGACCATAAAGTATCACCAGGAGAACACTGGAGAGGAAGGAAGAGAAGGGAAAAAAAGAGAAGAAAAGGAAAGGAAGGGAAGAGAAGGGGAAGGAAGGGAGGAAGAAAATAAACATTTCTCAAGTGGTTATTTGTCAAATACTAAACTAAACACAAAAGGTAATTTCTGACCTCAAGGAGTTCACAGTACAATAGAGAAGATAAGAAACAAATACATGAAAACAATCTATATATGTATTCAGATGTATTCCATAAGTGTATTTCCCCCACACAACACACACACATACACACACACACACACACACACACACACACACACATTCTATTATTCTATGAGAAAAAGAATATGTGCCTGAGTATCCCCTTGTCCCTTAGGAACAGAATTGTGACTTCAGATAATGCTCTTCCAAAATGCAGTACTGAGCTCTTTGTTAGCCTCCTAACTGCTATTGAGGAGCACCTGCACTTTGAGGGCCTCACATTATCCTGTTGGTTTCCTTGTGGGAGGGATCCTACAAAGTTCAATACCTTTTGTTCCAGCCAAAAAAAAAAAATCCTTCTCTACTACTATCCATGGAGGCAAAGGGTTTGGTTGTGGGTGTCTACCCTGTCTAAGAGTCAGCTGTTGCCATGGAGAACAATAAGGGTGGTAGCAGCAGAAGCTCTCTAACTGAAGGAATTTAAGAAGATGGAAGGTGGGATGAACTGTACAAAGCCCAGAATAAAGGCATGCATTTACCTGTAAAGCAGCTGGGTACAGCAAATTGATATAATTATTCCTCTTGTTAAACTCATTACATGCTGGGGAATAATCATAATTCAACTGAAACACACATCGTGTCATAATGGATAGACAACTATCCTTGAAGGCAGGAATATCATGGTTCAAGTCCCGACTTGAATTAGTACTGCCTGTTTTACCCTAGTTACGTCTCCTAAGCTTCCATGCCCTAGACAACCCTGTAAGATTGAGAGTTGTAGAGCAGAGAGCAGATGCCATTCTGTATTAACTGAAAGTATTTCCTTGTCAATAAAAACACAAGTCCTGGAAAACACACACATATCTTTATCTGTATCTTTTTTTCTTTCAGGTCAATGAGGGTTAAGTGACTTGGCCAGGGTCACACATCTAGTAAGTGTCAAGTGTCTGAGGCTGGATTTGGACTCAGGTCCTCCTGAATCCAGGGCCGGTGCTTTATCCACTGCACCACCCAGCTGCCCCTCTTTATCTGTATCTGGATAAAGATATACACATAATATTACACTATGCTTTTATCAGGGTGGGGAACTCTAATATGGAAATTCCTTCCACCATCACAGATGGAAACCTATTACCAACTTTGTAGCTAAATTCCAGGGCATTTTTATTGGCATTTGTAAATTAAGTGATTTGCCAAGGATTACCTAGATAGTAAGTGCCTAAGGTAGGATTGTGAACATTAGTGATTTTGTGGCCACTGTGCATCACAAAGGCCCCTTCTCCATTCATTATGGTCATTTTCATTCTTATCCAGAAAATGAACAATTCTATATTTAGTCTGGGGAATAATAGGTGAAAGTCATAAGAAGGAAAATCAAGGAAGGGAGGGAGGGAGGGAGAGAGGAAAGGAAGCTCTTTCTGATAAAGCTATTATCCAAAAGTAGAATAGGCTTTCATGGGATGTTAATCGATTTCTCCTAATTTAAGGTCCTCAGGCATATTGTGCACTTCACCTATGCCTCAGTTTAATGCCTTTGTGAGCCTTGAAGATTTATTATTAATAACTAATATTTATATAATACTTTAAGGCTTACCAAGTGATTTCATGTACTATCTCAATTGAAACATGGTGCTAGTATTACCCCTGTTTTATTAATGAGGAAACTGAGGCTTACAGAGATTAACTGACTTTCCCAAGGTCACATAGTTAGTAATTGCCTGAGGCAATTCTTCCTGACTCCATGTCCAGGACTTTATTTACTCTGCTACCTAGTTGTCTCATAATTGAGTTACAGGTGTATCTACACCTTCCATAGATACATGTCACAGCTACTCTTGCCCTTTTTAACCTATGTAAAGCTCATCAGCAAAATGTGAATGATGTCCCCTCCACCTATCTTACAGGAATGGGTGCAAGGATCATATGACATAATGTATATAAAAATATATGGGGACTGAGTCCATGAAATCACTTTGTAAGCCTTAAAGTATTATATAAATATTAGTTATTAATAATAGATCTTCAAGGCTCACAAAGGCATTAAACTGAGGCATAGGTGAAGTGAACAATATGCCTGTCAAAGTGTACGTCGGGCACTTGGATTATACTGAAGACATGGAAGTGTTCCCAAAATCTAAGACCTTCAGTTGTTATAGGCTTAGACTTCATAGGATGACAGAATTAGAAATACCTCTCTCACCTTCCCAATCCATGCTCAGCATAGATGAGACCTTGGTGTCTCTAAATATATCATCCACCATTTAACAGTCTTTAGAATATCCCTCTTGTATACAGGATTCAATGAACAATCTTCAGCCTGATATTTAAAGCCCTTCACACCATGGCTCCTATCTCTGTTTTTTGTCTCCTTCCATATTCTTCTTTTTACAATCTCCATTCTAGTGAAACTGGTCAATAACCTGTACCCACATTAATGACATTCCAATTTTCACTTTTGTGCCTTTGCAAAAGTGGTCCCTATATTTCGGTTGCCCTTTATCCTCACTTCTTCTTCAGAGAATCCCTAGATTCCTTCAGTAAGTAGACGATATGCATTTATTTACCATATCCTATGTGCCAGGCACTGTGCTAAGTGCTGGGGATGCAAAGAAAGGCTAAGCATAGTTCTTGCCCTTGAGGAGTTCACATTCTAGTGGGGATACAACATGTAAACCACTATGTGCAAACAAGATATTGTAATGATTGGAATGATACCACCTACTGGAGACTTGCTGTGGGAAAGCTCCACCATGAGGAAAATGCCTCAGAGGCATTGTAGCTTTTCCTTGGCGTCAGGAAATGATATTTGCTCATGGGGGCTGTCTATCAAGGCTACCAGCCAATCAACTTGAGGAGCCTCCTATGGTCTGGGAGGAGACAGGAAGGAGGAAAGGGAGCCTGCGCAGAGAGCTCTGGGGCTTTTTGGGTTCCTGACTGGATGGTGGTGGCGGCAGAGGACTTCACAGGAAATTTGAGGAAAGATAGGAATGCCAGGCTGTTAGAATTCTGTTCTCAATCTTTTTCTTTCTATTTTCCAATAAACCCTTAAAAACCTAAACTTGTTTTATCAGTGATTTTAGTCAGTTTCCCCCAAAACCAGGGGAACAGATTAGAATCCACATTTAGAATCTTAAATTACACAATATATACAGGATAAATTGGAGATAATCAGTAAAGGGAGAACACTAATATTAAGGGGAAGGGAATCAAGAAAGGCTTCTTCAGAAGGTAAAATAGAAATTGAAAGAATCCACCTCCTGAAAGAGATCCCAAAAGGAAAACCTCCAGGAATATTATAGCCAAATTCCAGAGCTCCCAGGTCAAGGGGAAAATATTGCAAGCAGCTAGAAAAATAAAAATCAAGTACTGTGGAGCCACAGTAAGGATAACACAAGATCTAGCCGCATCTACCTTAAAGAACAGGAGGGCATGAAATATGATATTCCAGAGGACAAAGGAACTGGGACTACAGCCAAAAATTACCTACCCAGCAAAACTGAGTATAATCTTTCAGGGGAAAAAATAGGACTTCAATAAAAAAGATGACTTTCAGGCATTTGTGATGAAAAGACTTGAACTGAATAGAAAATTTGACTTTCAAATACAAGACCCTAGAGAAGCATAAAAGGTAAACAGGAAAAAGGAATCATGAGAGATATTAATAGATTAAACTGTTTACATTCCTACTTGGGAAAATAATACTTCTAGCTCATAAGATTTTTCTCAGTATTAGGGCAGCTGATAGGAATATACTTAGACAGAGGGCACAGGCATGAATTGAACATGAAGGGATGCTATCTGTAAAGCATTTATTTTTTTTGTTTATCCTTGTTTTTTTGTGGGGCAGGCAGGGAGGGGTGGCTTATGTTTGGGGCAGGATGGGGGCTCGGGAACTCCTGGGTCCAGAGTTGGTGCTTTGTCCACTATCACCTAGCTGACCCATTACAACATCTTCAAAATAAAGTTAAGGGGTAAGAGGAATGCTGTGGAAAAAAGTGTAAAGGAGGGGTGGATTGCAAAAAAAGTAGTTCACATAGAAGAAACAAGAAAAAACTTATGGAATAGAGGGGAAGATGGGGAAGGAGCGGGGGAGTGAGTGAGCCTTACCCTCATCAAAATTGGCTCAAAGAGGGAATAACATAAACATTCAAGAGGGTTTAGTAATATATCTTTCCATGTGGGAAAGTGAGAGGGGAAGGGGATGGGGGGGGAGAGGTAATGGAAGGAAGGGAAGATTGGTGGAGGGGGCAGTAAAAATCAAAACACTTTTGAGGAGTGATAGAGTGAAGGAAGATAGAAAATAGAGTAAATATCAAGGGGAGGGAACAAGATGGAGGGTAATACAGTTAACAGTAGTAACTGTGAAAGAAATGATGAGCAGGATGCTATCAGAAGGATGTATGAAAAATGCAAACCATCAACAGAGATAGAACTGATGGTATCTGAATACAGATTGAAATATAATTTTATTTGTTAGCTCCTCTTTCTAAAGGTATTTTGCCTATTTTCTTTCGCAACTTGAATAATGAGAATATGTTTTGTATAACTGCACATGTATGATTTATACTGAATTGCTGGATTTCATAAGGAGGGATGAGGATGAAAGGAAGAAGAAAATTTAGAACACAAAGTTTTAAAAAATCAATGTGAAAAGCAATGATGAGCAGGAGGAGTTCAGAGAAACCTGGAAGGACTTACATGAACTGATGCTGACTGAGAGGAGCAGAACCAGGAGAACATTGTATACAGTAACTGCAACATTGTGTGATGAACAATGGTGATAAACTTGGCTTTTTTAGCAATGCAATGGTCCAAAACAATTTCAAAGAACTTCGTAATAGAAAATGCTCTCTGGACAACTAGGTGGCACAGTGGATAAAGGAACAGCCCTGGATTCAGGAGGACCTGAGTTCAAATCTGGCCTCAGACACTTGACACTTACTAGCTGTGTGACCCTGGGCAAGTCACTTAACCCTCATTGCCCCACCAAAAAAGAAAGAAAGAAAGAAAGAAAGAAAGAAAGAAAGAAAGAAAGAAAGAAAGAAAGAAAGAAAGAAAGCAAGCAAAGAAAAAAAAAAGAAAATGCTCTCAACATCCAGGAAAAAGATCTGTGGTTTATGAATGCATATTGAACCATACTATTTCTACTTTGGGGCTGTTTTTTCCCTTCTTTTTTGAGGTTTTTCCCTTGTGCTCTGACTCTTCTTTCACAATATGAGTAATGCAGGATGATGTTTAATGTGATTGCATGTATATAATTTATATTAGATTGCTTCTTGGGGAGGAGGGAGGGAAGGGAGCATGGCAGAAAAATTTGGAACTAAAAATCCTATGAAAACACATGTTGAAAACTCTCCTTATATGTAACTGGAAAATAATAAAATACTGAACAAAAAAGAAAGGTTCTTATAGAATTTATCTGGATCTACAATAAAGTCAAGATAAATCTGTGCAAGCCTTTGGACTCGGCAATACCACTACTGGGTCTGTATCTCAAAAAGAGCAACAGGACCATTTTGTACAAAAATATTTATAACATTTCTTTTTGTGGTAGCAAAAAAGTACAAATTAAGGGGATGCCCATTAGTTGGGGAATGACTGAACAAGTTGTGGCACATGATTGTGATGGGATACTATTGTGCTATAAGAAATTATGAGGGACAGCTAGGTGGCGTAGTGGATAAAAGCACCGGCCCTGGATTCAGGAGGACCTGAGTTCAAATCCGGCCTCAGACACTTAACACTTACTAGCTGTGTGACCCTGGGCAAGTCACTTAATCCTCATTGCCTTGCCAGAGAGAGAGAGAGAGAGAGAGGGAAATAATGAGCAGGGGGGCAGCTAGGTGGTGCAGTGGATAAAGCACCAGCCCTAAATTCAGGAAGACCTGAGTTCAAATCCAGCATCAAACACTTGACACTTACTAGCTGTGTGACCCCATGCAAGTCACTTAACCCTTCTTGCCCTGAAAAGAAAGAAAGAGAGAGAGAAAGAAAGAAAGAAAGAAAGAAAGAAAGAAAGAAAGAAAGAAAGAAAGAGAGAAAGAAAGAAAGAAAGAGAGAAAGAAAGAAAGAGAGAGAGAAAGAAAGAAAGAAAGAAAGAAAGAAAGAAAGAAAGAAAGAAAGAAAGAAAGAAAGAAAGAAAGAAAGGAAGAAAGGAAGAAAGGAAGAAAGAAAGAAATAATGAGCAGGATGTTTTTAGAAAACCTGGAACGACATTTAATTTTTTTGAATAATATTTTATTTTTACCCAATTATACATAAAAACTTTTTTATTTAAAAATTTGTGTTCTAAATTCTCTCCTTCCCCTCCCCTCTTTCTGAGAAAGTAAGCAATTTTATATAGGTTATACATGTGCAGTCATGTAAAACATATTTCTTGTCCAGTTCTATCCATGTTTTCCACATGCAGAAGGCTATGCTTGCTTTTTATTTTGAAACTAGAAAGATAGCAGGTTGTGCATCGATTATTCCTATCTCTTGTCATGTGATCATCCATTTTTGTGATTCTTTACTTTGAATTATCTCTATCATTCCTTGTTTATTAGATGTTATAACTTAATCACAGTATCTGTGAGACAAAGAATATTGCCAATTACCTTTCACATGGTAGACATTAGCAAATGTTTATTGTGTTTATTTTTATTAAATGGATCTAGTTATAATAGAATCCAATCTCTTTATTTTGAAGAAGAAAATGGGCCTCAGAGAGTAGAATTCAGAAAGCCCCAGAACTAGACAGGATCTCAGAAGTCTTCTAGCCTACTATATGTCAAAGAATCCCTTCTATAATGCTCAGAATAAATGATCATTCTACCTCTGCTTAAGGACATTCAATGAGGAAGAGCTCACTAGCTCCTAAAGAAGTCCATTCCTCTCTGAATAGTTTATTGTGATGAAATTATCTCATTACATAAAGCTCAAATTTGTTTCTTTCATTCTTACCCCATTGCTCCTAATTCTCCTCTCTGGACTCAAGTGGAATGCAAATGGTGCATATGACATCTATTTAAATACTTGGAAAGTGAATTGCCGACTTGGTACATCTAATTAATGTCAGAAACTGAACTTGAATTCAGATCTCCTGATCGATGGGAATAGGATTTGATGCTTCCCTCAATTGCTTATGTGAAGTGGAGAGTCCTTGGGACAGAGTAGTAAAGAGACAGACCTTGAGGCTTTGCAAGGTACTCTAAGCTTTGCTTGAGTTAATGCTCAGAAGTCTGAGTGGGTGTGTTTGTCCTGCATCTTTTGGGAAACACAGCATATGGACCCAAAAAGGAGGCAGCAATACTTTAAGAAGAAAGCGTTGCTCTGGAGGGGAATTATGAGCCCAATTCTCTATGAAATTGTACCCTAGGCTGCCTCATTTAGCATTCCCTGACACTCATCCAGATCCATTATGGAATAGTCTATTTCCAAAGCAAGGAAAGTACAGGGTTTTGCCTTAATTTACCCTTGTGTTACTTTACTTTTATTATAGTCATATATTTAACATTTAATATTTCCCATTTTCGGGAGTGTACAGAATCTGGAATTAAATTATTTAACATCTCCTTTTGGTGGGTAACTGCAGTGAGTTACTGCCACCCTCGTTTCCTCATCGCAGATGCCATTACTTTTGATGGGATCTCCAGAGGGTCATAATCCAAAAATACAGCTTCACTACCCTAGCCAGAGCGACAGCAGAAACAAACGCAACATAAATAACAATCTAATAGCAACAATAATTAGATTACACTGCTTGCCAGTGTTCATCAGAATGCTTCATAAATGCATGCCTACACCATAGATCATGGCTAATGTTGGTGACTGTGGTTTCTGATTTCAGAGCACCAACCACCAGGCTGTATATTACCTCGAACAAAGATAAAACACTTCAGCAAACAGAATTACCAAAATGCATGCAGCAGCAGAAATAGCTAATGGAATGCCTCATAGTCCAGCTTCAAGAGTCTGGGCTATAGTTGATCCCAATGCAATTTGACCAGGCTTGAAGTGGAAGCAGTGATAGTGATGTAAGAGATTTTAAAGTTCTGAAGAGATCCTCTTCCAAACATACACATCTTTATCAATGAAAGAAAGTTCTGTGGTCAAAAGATTCTTTCTTTCTTTCTTTCTTTCTTTCTTTCTTTCTTTCTTTCTTTCTTTCTTTCTTTCTTTCTTTCTTTCTTTCTTTCTTTCTTTCTTTCTTTCTTTCTTTCTTTCTTTCTTTCTTTCTTCCTTTCTTCCTTTCTTCCTTTCTTCCTTTCTTCCCTTCTTCCCTTCTTCCCTTCTTCCCTTCTTCCCTTCTTCCCTTCTTCCCTTCTTCCCTTCTTCCCTTCTTCCTTCCTTCCTTCCTTCCTTCCTTCCTTCCTTCCTTCCTTCCTTCCTTCCTTCCTTCCTTCCTTCCTTCCTTCCTTCCTTCCTTCCTTCCTTTTTCTTTGAAAAATTCTGATATATAATAAAAAATTCAACAGTACTTTGCCACTTAACATATTTGTTTGCACATTTTTGTTGTTTTCTTTCATTCAGCAAGTATTTGTCAACTGCCTACTCTGTACAGGATAAGTGTAAGGAAATATGGGTAATAAAAAGAAGCAAAATATGCATCAGGGTAGTACACTGGAAGCTGTGTTTAGAGAGAGAGCACTGTTATTCTGACCTGGCTCTTCCACTTACTAACTATGCAACATTGGACAAATTGATTAATGTCTTTGGGTTCCAGTTTCCTTAATTGTAAAAGAAAAGAGGAACACTAGGTTATATCTAAGGTTCTTTTCAGTTCTAACTCTAGGATGCTATGAGCTAATATCCTTCAAGGTAAGACATTCACTATCAGCTTTATTCCAAAGCCCTTGAAAACTCTAGATTTCCCTCCTTTGCATAACTGCATGGGAATACTTCTGGAATTGGAAGCATCTCTCTGTTTCTTAAAGCCATGAAGAGAAGCCAAAAAGAGTCACTACTGTTTCCTGTAACATTAACAAACACACACAAAGACACAGACACAGACACAGACTCACACACACACACACACACACACACACACACACACACACACGGGGCAGCTAGGTGGCTCAGTGGATAAAGCACCAGCCCTGGATTCAGGAGCACCTGAGTTCAAATTTGGCTTCAGACACTTGACACTTACTAGGTGTGTGACCCTGGGCAAGTCACTTAATCCTCATTGCCCTGCCCCCCACCAAAACACACACACACACACACACACACACAGAGCATCTGAAGAAGCTTTCTTCAAAGTCTAGCTATGAAGAGGAAAGAAGGTGCTGCTATTTCAAGGACTGTCTTATGGAAGAAGGATCAGGTTAATTCTGCTTGGAGCAGTGACCGAGGGTAGATTTCAACTTAATGGCAGCAGAAACTTCTGAAAAATTAGGGCAATATGAAAGTAGAATGAAGGTGCCTTGGGACTGCCCCCCCCCCCCAGAGCTCTTCAAGCAGAGCTGGATGACCACTTGGCAGGAATGTTGGAGAGAACATTCTTGGTCCAGTATGGATTAAACTAGGTGGCCTCTGAGGTACCTGCTAAGAGACAGCATGGTTTTTCTAGTACTTTCTGGAAAGTTTCTTGCACATTTTCATTTTCTTGAAATCAGGACTCTTTCCCCCTTATACCTCTGTGTTGCTATTTTTCTTTACATTTTTTTTTCTTCCTGAAGGTAGATATTTCTATCATGATAGGTTTCCACCTTTTTGCTTCATATTAGGTAAGTTTAAGACATGTTCTTGATAGCCTTTGTCTGGCATTGCCACATCTACATTATTTACCTTTGTCAGGTACCAGGAAGTCTTAGCATGCCATCTCTTTTTTTTTTCAGAGAGACACGGAATGAGAGAGAGAGAGAGAGAAAGAGAGAGAGAGAGACAGAGAGAGACAGAGAGACAGAGAGAGACAGAGAGACAGAGAGAGAGAGTCAGAGACAGAGAAGCATATAAAGAGAAAAAATATACAAAGACAGACAGATAGAGGGACAGAGACAGACACAGAGATGGAGAGACAAAGACAGAGGGAGGATTATCTATAAGAAAATCTAGGAGAGGGATCCTCTCCTAGTTTTGGCCTCATTTTAGAATGACAGCTGTTTGTTCAGCACCAATTTCAGCCCCTCAAGGACCAAGTCACTGCATTCCTTTGTGCATTGGTGACTCTTACCTTCTCTAATTTGTATGTGATGGGAGTCTCCTTTTTATTTATTTTTCCTTGTGATAATCAAAGCCAAGGTTAATCTTTCAATGATTAACAAAGAAATGGGAACAAATGGAACATTAGCCTATAACTCTGAGACAAAGACATTATTAGAGAACCTTTTCCCAGATTGTTTTGAAAATTTATCCCTGGAACAGAGAAATGTGGTAAAAAACAAACAAACAAACAAAAACGTTCCCAGATGTGTAGTTAGTTATACTCCTGTTGTCTCAAAGGTAAGACAGAATTTCTACCTGGCAATTTAGATAAAAAGAAAGTAGCATGGGGCATATCAGCTGTTGTTACAAAGAGGAAGTGATCTCTTCTATGGAAGTAGCTAGAGTGCTAGAAATGTAGTGAAGAAGACCTGAGTTCAAATCCAGCCTCAGATACTTGCTAGCTCTGTAACCCTTGGCAAGTCACTTAACCATTCTCTGCCTCAGTTTCCTTACTTGTAATATAATACCACCTAGCTCCCAGGGTTATGAAGATAAAATGAGATGATATTTGTAAAACACCATGAAAACCTTAAGATGCCATATAAATAGCAATAGTGTAATAATGATAAATTGTTGAAGACTGAGCTACTCTCTTCAGTACAATGATCCAAGACAATTCCAAAAGACTCATGATGAAAAATGCTATCCATATCTAGAGAACTGGTGAAATTTATTTTATTTTGTTTTATTTTTTTTTGCAGGACAATGGAGGTTAAGTGACTTGCCTGGGGTCACACAGCTAGTAAGTGTCAAGTGTCTGAGGTCGGATTCAAACTCAGGTCCTCCTGAATCCAGGTCTGGTGCTTTATCCACTGTGCCACCTAGCTGCCCCAAACTGGTAAAATTTTAGAGCAGACTAAAGTATAGCTTCCCTACCCCCCTTTTTTGCTTCTTTTTTTTATAACATGGCTAATATGGAAATGTTTTGCATGATTTTACATGTATAATTGATATCATATTGCTTGCCTTCTCAAGGAGTGGGGGAGAGGCTACAGGAAGGGAAAGAAGTTGGAACTCAAAATTAAAAAAAGATTAATGTTAAGATTACATATATTTTTTAAATGCTACATAAATGCATTTTATTAATATTAAATAATATAATAATTTAAATTTTAATAATATTCAAATATTATTGAATTCAGCTTTTAGATATTCCTAGGAAGGAAATAATAGAATCTCTTCATTTCTTGGCAACATGGTGGGGCCAAAAGAGCCATATATATAAAGTGAATCCTGAATCTACTGTTTAGTACCTTTCTGACTTTGGGAAAATCACTTAGTCTACCTGGTCCTCAGTTTCCTTATCTTTAATATGAAGGGTAGAATTGGATAGTCTCTGAGTTTCCTCCTTGAAATTCATGATCTTGAAATCTAGGGCTGAGCAAAGTGCATGGGACATAGCAGGTGCTTAATAAATAGTTGTCGGTGGATTGAATGATCCTAGAGGTGGCACAGTGGATAAAGCACCAGATCTGGATTCAGGAGGACCTGAGTTTGAATCCGACCTCAGACACTTGACACTTATTAGCTGTGTGACCCCAGGCAAGTCACTTAACCCCCATTGCCCTGCAAAAAAAAAATAAAACAGTCTTTGCCCTCCATAAGTTTATATTCTATGTAGTATAACATCAACGGATAAGGAAGGCCCAAATTTGTTATAAGTATGTCACCATGAGATGAGTATGGGCCATATTAGCTCTTGGTGGGGACCACGGCACCAGATCTATGAGAGTAGATTGATAAGCTGCACTCCTTTTAATTACTCCCTGTGGAAGAAGTGACTGAATGTGACTCTACATGCTAAATGTTGTTATCCCAGTCCTTGGAGATATGAATAGAGCTTTAGTCAGTTAGAAAGAGAAAGTGGCCCCTTTGAGGACCAGCAAAGAGCTGTGGATGGGGCTATGGATGAAGATGAGAGCAGGAATGAGTTTATTTTACACTGGAAAATATGGAAGCTTTTATCCTATAATGTCTGACAGCTATGAATTCATTATACCTTCCCAGTAACCAATGAGAGTGAACAAAATGAAAGAGAGAGAATTCTGTGGGAGCAAGGACTCCAGAAATATTTGCTTTATTCATTTGACTTTCTCATTATGTTTTACTTTAAAACTTGTAGGTTTTAGGGGGCAGCTAGGTGGCACAGTGGATAACGTACTGGCCCTAGATTCAGGAGGACCTGAGTTCAAATCTGGCCTCAGACACATACACTTAATAGCTGTGTGACCCTGGGCAAGTCACTTAACCCTCACTGCCCCACAAAAATAAATAAATAAAATTTAAAAACTTGTAGATTTTATAGAAAACTACATTTCCTAAGAGTGATCAGATATAAGAAAATAATCTATTTTTGTATGTGCACTGTAAATAGCCCTCTATGAAGAAATGATACAATGCAAAATTTCTATTATCAGTCTAGGGATGGTGGTGATGGTAGGAGAGGAAGTTATTTGCCTTAAGCCATTTAAAATATTATTTTTAAAACAATTCCATGATTTCTTAAAAGTTGTCATAAAGAAACAGGGGGAAAACAAATCTTTAAAACACAAACCTGATGCTAGATATGCCCAGGAACACAAAGAACCTATCGTTTTGTCAGTATAGAAAAGAATTAAGCTGAATGATTTGTAATCTGTGAATTTTTACATGTAGAGAACTTCTGGTTCTCTACAACTCCCTCCACCAACCTGCCCATGACATAGATTATAAGGTCATTCAGTAATAAAGAATCAAAGGTCCAGAACTGGAAAGGATGTCAAACATCATGTGATCCAACCCCTTCATTTGATGATAAGAAACCTGTGACTCAGGAGCATTTAAGTGATTTGTCAAAGATGGCATAAGGTCTTAGCTCTGGAGGTAGTAGGAATTTAAGAGCTCATCTGGACCAATCCCCTCATTTTAAGGATGAGGAAAGGGGCAGCTAGGTGGCACAGTGGATAAAGCACCGGCCCTGGATTTAGGAGTACCTGAGTTCAAATCCGGCCTCAGACACTTGATACTTACTAGCTGTGTGACCCTGGGCAAGTCACTTAACCTTGTTTGCCTCAGTTTCCTCATCTGCAAAATGAGCTGGAGAAGGAAATGGCAAACCACTCTGGTATCTTTGCCAAGAAAACTCCAAAGGGGTTCACAGAGTCAAACATGCCTGAAACAACCGAACAAGAGAGTTATAGAGTTATCACCTTTAGAGATGGAATTTGAACTCTGGGCTTCCTTACTCCCTACCCAGAACTCTATCTACTATGTGAAGAATTTAAGTAGATGTTAAGAGTCATCCTTGTGCTTTGATGAAATTGTCAAATAGCTTGGCAATAAACTGGTTTACCCTGACCATTTTTGAAACACAGTTGTGTCGGTACTTGTTTTCAGTGTATATTTATTGTGCAAATATTAATGAGCATTTTTTCCCATTGAGTGACCACATTCTGATTGGCTTTGAAGGCAAGAAACATCTGTCTTTTTTATGAGTCTCAGAATATTCAGTTATTCTTGTTGTGTGAGGTATGAGAATTGTCAAGTTATTATCTCAGATCTTCAGATAGCCAAATTGAAACCACACTTTGCATTTGTGGAGTATCTATAACTGCTGATTCATCGATCCTGCAGTAGTAATTGGTGGATATTTCTTTTTTTTTTTTTTTCGCCTTGTAAGCATCAGTATCATCGGAGCCCACGTATAATTTTCTCGTATCCTCACTCAGCTACAATGACATTGGAGCCAACCTCACTCAATCTCTCTCTCCCATGACCTTGTGATGAGGTTATGAGCCCAAGGAATTGAAGCAGAAGCTTCGGGCAGGATTTATGTGAAGATGCGAATTGAATTTTGCAGGAAAAAGGAAACTTTCATTTGTTTCAGGTTGCAGAGCAGGGGTGGGGGTTTAACAGGGCACTTACCAGCTCCTTGTGTTTGAAGACACTTTGGCACTTTTCTCTGCCTTCCTTACTCTCTTTGATAATTCTGTTCCATTCAGAAACATATGTTTAATAAGCACCTACTATGTTCAAGGGTCTTTGTTAGGAAAGAACAAAAATCAGGACTTGAGAAAACATTGGGAAAATTTGCATAAATTGATGCAAATTGAAATGACCCCATCCATATATGTGGTATTCTTGACCTCTGTACACTTACTCCCATGACTGCAGCAATAACATTGAAAAGAGTATAGACTCTAACTGAACAACCCAGGAATGGTCCCAGAGAATAGATGATGAAATGCCCTTTCTTAGTTTGGAGGATTTTAACTCAGGGGTCTGATTCCAGACGCACTGCTCTTTCTTCTATGGCCCTAACAATTCAATTCAATACTTTAATTGTCTGATGCATCCTATGTTCCATGCTCAGAACTGGGGACTCAGAAACGAAAATCTCTTGTCACTGGGGCAGAGGACAATGAGGGCGTTGTTATACATTGTCATACATAGTCATTGTACCCATTGCTTTTACTTAATCATTATTCTTTGTTACCAAGAGGGATCAATTTGGGAAGTGTAATGGCATAGAATACTGGACTTGTGATCTGAATTCTACATTTGACACTATTTGTGTGACCCTGAACAAGTCATTTAACCTCTCTGAGGCTCAGTTTCCTTCTCTGTGGAATGGGGATGATATTTGTGCCTACCTCAGAGGGTTTATATGAGGATCAAATGAGATTATATATGTGAAATGCTTTGCAAAACTTCAAACAATAAGGGATAGGGGTAGTGAGGTTTTGACCTGTTTTCTTTGATATGGGGACTCCCAGATGAAGAAATTCCCTCCACTGATGGAAGTCAAAACATTCTCTGAAGCTTATAGACACAGAGAGAGAGAGAGAGAGAGAGAGAGAGAGACAGAGACAGAGACAGAGACAGAGACAGAGACAGAGACAGAGACAAAGACATTGATTCTTATTGTTCAGTCTTTTTAGTTTTGTCTGACTCTCCATGACCCATTTGGGGTTCTCTTGGCCAAAGTACTGGAGTGCTTTGCCATTTTCTTCTCCAGCTCATTTTATATATGAGGAAATTGTGGCAAACAGGGTTAAATGATTTGCCCAAGGTCACACAGCTAGTAAATGTCTGAGGCCAGATTTGAACACAGGTAGATGTGTTTTCTTGGCTTCAGACCTGATGCTCTACACATGAACTGTCTTGATATTGATTATTAGTGATTAATCATCATAATAATTGCTAGCATTTATAACCCTAGGCAAGCCACTTACTATTTGAATACTCTAGGCATGTAAGCCAATGATTATAATGATGATGATTGCCAGTGACATAAAAACAACGGGGGCCCATAAAAGATTATTTTTAAAATATATGGTGTTAGACACCAGAGATATTGACAAAAATGAAGCCCCTGTCCTCAGAGAATCTATGGTTGACTTTCAACTTGCCCTCAGACAAGTGAATGCAAAGTGTAGCAAAGTAATCCAAAGTGATTTCAGAAGAAAGGGCTTTAAGGACTGCAGGGGCAGGAGCTAAGAGGAGAGGCAGTTGGTAGAAGGGGACATAGGAGCTGTGCTTTAAAGTGATCTTAGGATCAAACCATTTGCTTCCCCCAAGGAGGTGTAAAAATAAGCCTTTAAGTCTGCTCCCCACTGAGCTGAGTTTAGCCCTTGCTGACTTGGCTTCTCTGAGAGCGTAAGGTCACAACTGTTTGTGTCCCTTGATCGTCTTCATTTCTAGGTGTTCCAGCAGAGGCTTTTTTAGTAACTGCCGGCTAGTTCTTTCTTATTGCAGTTATCGTGTATGGTTTTAGCATCTTCAGAGATGCTGGAGATATAGACAAAGTGAGATGAAAAGATCTTACACCTTAATCCGCTATAGCCTCTAGCCGGGTCCCCTCCTCCCCCGCATTCTGGGTACTTTCAATTTCAAGATGTTGCCAATTCATAACTTAGAGGAAGGCTTCAGCCAAATTTCATTACAATACATTTTAAATTTCTTGTCTTTTCTTTATTAATTATTAAACCGTTTTGCTTGGCCCAATGCTATTGGAAACCAAGCACAGAGGAACAAAGGATATTTGATCATTCACAGGGTCCAGGATATTATTTATGGTGGGTCCTTTCTTTTCTAATGCAGGTGGTGGTGATGATGGTTACAGCGAACATTTATATAGCATTGTAAAGTTCATAGGGCTATTTATAAATATTATCTCATTTGATCCTCATCATAACCCTATGAGGCAAAAACAACCATAACAATAGCTACCATTTATATATATATATATATTATATAAAATTATATATTATATATAATATATAATTGTAAAGTCTGCAGAACTATTTACAAATATTATTTCGCATTTGATCCTCATAATAACCCTATAAGGCAATAGCAATAATAATACTAATAGCTAACATTTATATGGAGCAGCTAGGTGGAACGATGGATAGAGTGCTGGGCCTGAAATCAAGAAGACTCATCTTCCTGAGTTCAGATCTGACCTCAGACAATTATTATCTATGTGACCCTGGGCAAGTCAGTTAACCTTGTTTGCCTCAGTTTCCTCATATGTCCAATGAGCTGAAAAAGGAAATGGCAAAACCCCTTCAGTATCTTTTCTAAGAAAACCCCACAAGGGGTTGCAAAGAGTTGGTCATGACTGAACAACTGAACAACATTTGTAGAGTAAATATTAGGTATCAGTCACTTTGCTAAGCAATTTACAAATATTATCTCATTTGATCCTCACAACAACCTTGTGAAGTAATTATTCTTATTATCTCCACTTTACAGTTGAGGAAACTGAGGCTTGAAAGAATTTAAGTGGCTTGCTCAGTCACACAGCTAGTATCCTTGGCAGGATTTGAACCAGGTGCTTCCTAACAACAAACACAGCATTCTAAGCACTGAAATACTTTAAGCTGCCTCAAAGCATTCCATCTTACCAGATGTAGTACTTATCAGTCAGTTAATCAGTAAACATTTCATTACTGGGTTCTATGCCAGGTGCTGGGACTACTGAGAAAAATGAAAAACACTTAGCCCTCAGGGAAACTTCCATTCTACTGGAGGAAACAACAGGTACCTATGCTGCACCAGGTTCTGTGTTAAGACGGATGGCACACAAAAAGTAACGAAGCCATCAAAGATGCCTTTGAGGAGCTTATAGTTTACTAAGGCAAGAGTTCCTAGCCACGGGCTGTGAAACTTTAAAAAGTACTTCTTGGGCAGCTAGGTGGTGCCTGGATAAAGCACCAGTCCTTGATTCAGGAGGAACTGAGTTCAAATCCAGTCTCAGACACTTGACACTTACTAGCTATGTGACCCTGGGCAAGTCACTTAACCCTCATTCCCCCCCCCAAAAAAAAAGAAAGAAAAAAAGAAAAATACTTCTTGATGGATGTATTTTCATTTAATTGGTTTCTTGTATAATCCTATGTATTCTATGAATTTAAAAACATGATTCTGAGAGGGGATCTCTGGGCTTCATCAGACTGCCAAAGGAGTCTGGGGCACATGAAAGGATGAATAATCCCTGGACTGAGGGGGATACAATATGTGTCTAACATCCATCCAAGTTCTTAATCTGCACAAGTATTGTGCAAAGAAACTGGAGAGACATACAGACAGAGATAGAGAGAAACATAGAGAAAGAGAAAAAGACAGAGAGAAGGGAGAAAGAAAAGAGAAAGAAGAGAGAGGAAGGGAAGGGAAGGGAAGGGAAGGGAAGGGAAGGGAAGGGAAGGGAAGGGAAGGGAAGAGAGAGAAAGAGACCGAGTGAGGGGAGAAAGATAGAGACAGAGAGACACAGAAAACAAACTAACATCTTGGGAGATGTGTGTATTTTTGTGAGAAAAGGAGGTAGGGTGAATAAGGGAAGTCTTCTCAATGGAAATTCCATCTGAATTAAGCTTCTGAAGAAGAAAGGGCTTTTCAGAGTGAGGGATAAGGAGGGAGTGTAATCTAGCAGAGGGGAATGGCATATGAAAATGCACTGATGCGGAAACGGTGCATTGAATTCTGTGAAATAGCTAGATATCCAGTTTTCCAGGATCATAGAAATTTATGAAGGAGAATAACAAAACAAGGCTGGAAATGTACGTGGGAGGAACCCACCTTTGGAGGGCCTTGAATATCAGCTATTTGTGTATGAGTTTTCTGTAAAGACCTGTAACAGGAAGTGACGTGACATCAAACCTCATCCCAGCCCTGGGCTTGTTGGGGATGCCTGTTTTCCCACAGTAGGAACCTGAAAACTAGGGACCTTGGGGAATCAAGGTTGCTCGTATGACCTCCTAGGCCCCAAGGGAACATAGGCAGTTTTCTTGGAGACCCAGTCAGGATAGTTATTAGAATCTCTTCTCCAGATGTGGGTGCTGAAGGTGATGGTGACCAATCCTCTTTCCACCTCCTCCTCCTTCCTTTATTCTTCAATTCTCAATTCTTTGGATTATTATTTAGAGCTAGAAAAGGCCTTGGAGGTCATTTAATCTAGCTTCCTAACAAATGAATAAAATGCTATAAATGGCAGTCAGAATTTTAACTCAAGTGGTGTGACTCCAGACCCACTGCTTTTTAATGGTACCATAAATTAGATTCACTGCAATTTAATGATATCCAATATTTATTAAGTGCCTGATGTGTTCCAGGTGCTATGCTAAGAATGGGAGACACAAAAACAAAAAATAGTACAGCCCCTGCCTTTAATGAGCTTTCTTTCATTCTTCTTGGGGTGGGCAAAAATGTTTACAATAGGTACGTAGATAAGTCAACATAAAATGTATGTGATAATTTCCTATATGTTACTTCTCCTGTGCAAGCCATCATAGGTAATATGCTTGGGGACCAACCTTAAAACCCATTCATCTTTTCATTACTATTTGAATTAACTCACAAGTTGGGTCACACTTCCTTCCCCCTTGAGTTCCCTTTGACTCTCTTCTGTCCCATGTGATGTCCCATTAGACATGCTCAGTGAAATTTAGTGGAATAACAGAATTTGGGGAGCTAGAGGGAATATTAGAGCTTGTTTCATCCAGCTGCCTTATTTTAGAAAAATGACCATTGATTAAGGCCAAGAAAAATAGGAATGATTAGCCAAAGCTATATATCTTCTTTTTTGTTTGTTTTTACTTGACTTTATATTAAATTTCTTCATCAATGTCTACCAAGACATTGCTTTATTAGGTAGAATGAGAGAAACAAGAAGGCTACTCAGTTTGGATAAGCTGGGAGTCACCAACTATAATTTTTACAGTGAGCTGAAGGACCCCCAGGCCTTACAATCTTCCTTATCATTGTATCCTAGGGTCTACCAGGGACTGCGTTCTGTCCTAAGAATCCCTGGTCCTTGCCATTCACCCTGAATCTGAACTCTCTTATATGTGTTTTTTCTCCCAATTAGAGTGTGAGTTCCTTCAGAGTATGAACTGCGTTGCTTTTTCTAGTAAGCTAGGTGGTACAAAGGATAGAGGACTGGACCTTGAGTCAGTAGTATCCCAAGTTCAAATCCAGCCTCAGATACTTGCTCCTTATATGTGGCTCTGGACTAGTCACTTAACAGCTGAGTCAGTTTCCACATCTTTAAAACTGTGATAATAGCATGTACCTCCCAGGGTTGCTGTGAGGATCAAATGAGGTATTTATATAGCACTTGCAAACCTATATAAATGTAAATTATTTCTTGATCCTTGGTATACAGTAAGCACTTGCTAAATGCTTTTTATTTATCACTTCAGTTGCTATTTTAATTCTTCTGAATTCAAGATGTTATGATGAACAGGATACTATCAGAAAAACCTGGGAAGACCTACATGAACTGAAGCAGAGTGAAATGTACTATATACAAAATAACAGCAGTAATGTAAGATGATCTCCTGGGAAGCATGTGGTTATTTTCAGAAAGGCAATGATCCAATATAACCCTGAAGGACTTATGAAAATGGCAACCCATCTACAGAGAAAGAACTGATAGTATCTGAAAACAGATGGAAACACATTTTTTTTTATTTTATTTTTCTCCTCTTTGACAATTCCTCAATCTGAAGTTTTGGGGTTTTTTTTACTATTTTCTCTCACAACCTAGCTAATGTGGGAATGTTTTCCATGACTATATAACTTATTTTGAAATGCTTGAATTCTAGTTGGTGGGGGATTGGAACGGAGGAGGAAGAGAAGTTGGAACGCAAAGTTTAAAAAAAAATTGATGTTAAAATCTCTTTTTACATATGTTTTGGAAAATGAAATTCTATTCAGTATTTTTATAAAAAGATGTTTTAGGATTTTTTTCTACCTTGCAGCATTATCAGCCAACTATGGGTATTTAAGAAAAAAAAAAAGATAAGCTATAGTGATGGGGAGCAGCTTGGAATGATTGAAAGCTCTGAACTCTGATTCAAAATTGGGAAAATGATGGCATTTATCACTGTATTTGACATCAAGGCCACAGTATTCCTTTCTCTCTTTCTTTTTTTAAATAGTTATTTATTCATTTTAACATTCATTTTTAAAAAGTTTTGAGTTCTGAGTTTTCTCCCTCCTCATCCCTCCCCACCCTTGAGAAGGTAAGGAATTGATATCAGTTATATCTATAAAATCATACAAAACATATTTCCATATTTAAAAAGCAAGAAAATATAGTAAAAATATGTGCTTCAATCTGTACTCAGACTTCATCAATTCTTTCTCTGGAGGTGGATAGTGTTTTTTATCACAAGTCCTTCAGAATCATCTTAGATCATCGTATTGATCAGAATAGCTAAGTTGTTCACAGTGTCTCATCACACAATATTACTGTTACTGTGTACAGTGTTCTCCTGGTTCTTGTTTGTTTACTCTAAATCAGTTCATGTAAGCTTTTCCATGTTTTTCTGAAAGCATCCTGCTCATCTTTTCCTATAGCACAATAGTATTTCATCACAATCACATACCACAGCTTGGTCAGCCATTCCCCAATGAATGGACATCCTTTCCATTTCCGATTTTTAAGGTCAAACTTTAAGGAAGAAGCTATTATGTTATTTTCCCCTCCTCTCCGTGTGATCATAGAATCACAGAGTTATAAGGAATCTCAGAAGTCATCTAATCCAACCTTCATTTTATAGAAGATAAAACTGAGATCCAGAAAGGCTAAGGGACTTGCTTGCACATGTAGTAACTATCGAGAGACAGAATTTGAACCCAGTTCTCCTAAATTCAATCTGAGCTCCATTTCCACTGTATCATGTTGTAGGTAGGCCAACCCTTGTCTTGCTCATTTTGCAGATGTGTAATCTGAGGCTGAGAGAGGTGAGATGATTCCCATGGCCACACAGGGAATAGGGAGTAGGGATAGAAAATTAAATCCTCCACTCCACACCCAGTCTCCATACACACACACACACACACACACACACACACACACATTGTCCTATATGTTGTCCCATTAGACATGCTCAGTGAAATTTGGTGATTAACAGAATTTGGGGAGCTAGAGGGAATATTAGAGCTTGTTTCATCCAGCTGCCTCATTTTAGAAAAAAGACCATTGACTGAGGCCAAGAAAAAGGGGAATGATTAGCCAAAGTTATACTCATATCTCTTCTTTTCTGTTTGTTTTTCCTTGATTGTATATTAAATTTGCTCATCAAATCAATTCGGATTAAGTGACTTGCTCAGGGTCACACAGTTAGTAAGTGTCAAGTATTTGAGGCCAGATTTGAACTCAGGTCCTCATGACTCCAGGGCTAGTGCTCTTGCTCATCAAATCAAATTAAATTCCTTATAACAACTATACTGGAACTTGGGTCTCCTCCTTCCCAGTCTCTTTCATAGGCCCCTATCAATAGTCCAGGATGGATTGATTCAGAGTTTGCTAGCCTTACTATGCTGGGCCTCCCCTTTAACAGTCTTTTCTGAGTGCTCAATTTGGAGGGATATTTAGAGATCTGGCCAATACAATAAAAGAGTGGATTGTAAAAGGAGTTTTCAAATGAGAAATTAGCATGTGTCCTGGATATTGACAACATTCCTACCAAAGGAAAATTGCTCAGGGCCTCCCTATGCTTGTTTCCTGCCCACCCCAGAGGTCTTGGGAGATTGGATATGAGGGCTGTCAAGCTCCACGTTTGGTTCTACCCTGCCAACTCCTTTCCTCGAAATCTGAGAATTATCTTGATTCTCTCCGACTTGGTGAAAGGGTTTCAGCATTAGCTGTCATCTTAAATTTGAATTTCCTTTTGATCCATGGAGCTTTATTGCAATTTGCACTTTTTCCTGAAATCTGGAACTTTGATATTGAATTTTGATTTTTTTTAAATGTCTGAGTCAAGCTTTGGAATATGCCAAAAATGGCCCATAAGTTTTCCTCATATTTAGGTGAGAGGTCAGGAATAAACAAGTAGACACATATATTACCTCAGAGATTAGATCACTAGTAAACCTATTTAGAGCAAAGGAGGGGCAGCTAGGTGGCGCAGTGGATAGAGCACCGGCCTTGGATTCAGGAGTACCTGAGTTCAAATCCAGCCTCAGACACTTAACACTTACTAGCTGTGTGACCCTGGGCAAGTCACTTAACCCCAATTGCTTCACTAAAAAAAAAAAAAAAATTAGAGCAAAGGAATGGTAGATTAAGACCTGGGAGGTATCATTAGATTGTAAATTCCTTAAGGACAAGAACTGTGTTTTTTGAGTTTTATTGATTGGTTGGTTACCAAAAATCTCATTTTATAGATAAGAAAACTGAGGGCCACAGAAGTGAAGTCATTTGCTCATGGCCACATTAGAAGTAGGAGAATCAGGATTTGAATGCAAGGTAGCACAGACAATAGAGTGTTAATCCTGGAGTCAGGAATACTTATCTTCAGGAGTTCAAATCCAGCCTCAGACACTTACTATCTGCGTGATCCTAAGCAAGTCACTTAACCCTGTTTGCTTGTTTCCTTATCTATAAAATGAGCTGGAGAAAAACATGGCAAACCACTCCAGTATCTATGCTAAGAAAATGTCAAATGGGGTCATGAAGAGTCAGACCCAACTGACTAAAGTCTCTGACTTTAGATCCAATCCTCTTTCAGCAAACATCTACTAAGCAATTACCATGAGCCAGAAATTGTGCTAAGCATTGGGGACACAAAGACATTTTTAAATACTCTTTTCTTGAGCCCATCTTGTGTTTCATTCAGATATTCAGCTTCTGTAATAAGGCTCCATTGTAACTCCATGATCAAATATAAAAACTATTTAGTGTTCAGAGCCCTTCCTAACCTGGCTCTCCCCATCCTCATCTTTCTAGTCTTCCTAGACCTTATACTCCCTCAAATGCTGTGCAATCATGTGACATTGGTCTCCTTGTTATTCCTCAAACATGACACTCTACCTCCTGACTTTGGCCATTTTCTGTGGCTGTCCCATATGCCTGGAATACTCTCCCTCTTCGTCTCCACCTACTGCCTTCCTTGGCTTCCATCAACTTCCAGCTAAGCTCCTATCTTCTACAAGAAGCCTTTCTTTACTCTTCTTAAAGATAGTGCCTTCCCTGTATGGATTAGTTTTAATTTTTCCTGTCTATATTGTTTTTCTACATAATTGTTTACATGGAATCTCCCTCATTAGACTGTGTGCTCTTTGAGGCAGGAGCTGTCTTTTGCCTTTCTTTGTAGTCCCAGCACTTAGCACAGTGCCTGATACAGAAGAGGAACTTAATGTTCACTGACCGATGGCCAAATCTAATACTGTATCCAGGGTCACCTGAACTGTGGGTTTTAGGGTGTAGATCAGGAATGGAAATAGGGGTCCTCTTGTCCATCAAGATCATTTTACAAAGGAAGAAACTGAGACCTAGAAGACGGAAGGGCCATGAGAAGAATCCTAACTTTAGCAAGGATTTGTCCTGAGGTCTTTTAATTCCAAACCCAACTTTGTTTCAAACATATTGCATTGTCTTCTCCATTCAAAATGCAAACTGAATAATAGATGACACTTCTATAGCACTGCAAGGTTTGCAAAATGCTTCACATATGCTATCTCCTTTGATCATGGGATCTTTCTTTTAGAGTTTGTAATGATTGGAATGACACCACCTTCTGGAGATTTACTGTAGCAAAGCTCTGACATGAGGAGAAGGCCTCTGAGGGCAAGCCATGTGGTCAATGTCCTTAGCGTCAGGAAGTGATGTTTGCTCATGGGTACTCTTTATCAAGGCTACCAGCCAATCAACTTGAGGAGCCTCCCATTTCTGTGAGGAGGACATGAAGTAGGAAGCGGATGTGGGTGAAGGGGTGCTGGCTCTCTTTTGGTTCCTGACCTCACCATGGTGGGTCAGATGATAGGGTCTCTTAGAAATAGTTAGATTTTTACCTTTCTCTCTCACCCTAATGCTCTTTAATAAATACATAAACACTCAAATACTCTTGCTAAAGCTTATAATTTATTGGCAACTACTCATTAGATTTTAGATAGTATAGCTAGAATTTTAGCCCCTTACAAGTTGAAGGGATCTCTGAGATCACATTAAAAAAAAAAACTCCTTCATTTTACATATGGGGAAACTGAGGCTCGGAGCAACTTGAATGACTGTTCCCAGCAGACTCAAGAATTAGTCACAGCCTCATAGGATTTCAGAACCTGAAGGAGCCATTTTTGTAATGCACTCATTTACAGAGAAGGAAACTGAGGCCCAGGGAAGGCAAATTGGATGTTTTTTCCCTTCTTGGGATCTCCTGAGGTAGCAAAGCACCTTTTCTTTGTCCCATTTCTCATATTATACTCCTCTGGACATGTACTGTGTTCTCTCAACCACAATAGAAAGGAAAATGAAGAGATTATAGACCCAGAGCTGGAACAGATGAGAAAGGTCATCTGGTTCAATTCCTTCATCTGGTTGTGCTAATGGAGAGAAAAGGACATATGACAAATGTTGGGAAGACAGGAAAAAACCAACATTTGGTCACTGACTGGATATGTGGAGTGAAGGTGATTACTTAGTCAAAGCTCCTTGGGAACATTAAAGTGCTATCTACATATTAGCCATTATCTCATCATTATTACACTGGGGAAAGTTTTTGTTTTTGTTTTGTTTTGTAGGGCAATGAGGGTTAAGTGACTTGCCCAAGGTCACACAGATAGTAAGCATCAAGTATCTGAGGCCATATTTGAACTCTGGTCCTCCTGAATCCAAGGCCAGTGCTTTATCCACTGCCCCTTGGGGAAAGTTTTTTACATGCTTGGGGGTAGACATCTCACTCATTCGGCAGCAGGTTTGAGGCCTGTAGAATGAGCAGATGAGAAAAATGTATTCAAATGGTCAGGGAGTTGACTGGAGCATGCACTGTGTCATTCTTAGAGCTTGGTGAGACATCAAAGATGCCAAGGGCATGCACTGTATCCAGGGTTTTCATAGGTCATCCTGACATTTTTCCCACCACTGGACTTTGATGACTCTGGAAGAGAGAGTGAGTCAAATGACTTTATACAACTCTGTCTCACTTAAATCCAATTGATGCACAAGTCAAGTCATCACCCTGTAATGTCATTGGTTCTCTTTGAAAATGAAGGACAAACAACAACTATATCACATTCATCATCATCATCTGCTTTCTCCAAAGTTCCTAATGATCTCTTAATTACCAAATCCAATGACCTTTTCTCAGTATTCTTTACCTCTCTGTCAGTCAACCAGCATTTATTAAGTACCTACTATATGCTAAACTCTGGTGATCTAAAGAAAAGCAAAAACATGTTGCTTGCCTTTAAGGAGCTCAATCTGCTCAGCCAACATGCCAATAACTACAGACAAACAAGGTCTATGTAGGATAAATTAGGAGTAGTCTCACAAGGAAGGCACTAAAGATAAGGAGGCCTAGGAAAGACATCTTCAGGAAGACTGGACTTTAACTGAGACTTGAAAGAAGCCAGGGATGTTTAGAAAGTGAAGATGAGGAGGGGAACATTCCTGTCCTGAGGGCCAGCTGGAGAAAAAGCCCCAAGTCTAGATATGGTAGCTTTTATATGAAGAACTATGAGGAGGCAAGGGTGTTACTAGATCACAGAGTACATTTGGCACTATTGATGATTACTTTTCTCTTAGGATATTCTCTTTTAAAATAAGTGAGGTGGGGGGCAGCTAGGTGGCACAGTGGATAAAGCACTGGCCCTGGATTCAGGAAGACCTGAATTCAAATCCAGCCTCTGACACTTAACAATTACTAGCTGTTTGTCCCTGGGCAAGTCACACAACCCTCATTGCCCCACAGAAGAAGAAGAAGGAGAAGGAGAAGGAGGAGGAGGAGGAGGAGGAGGAGGAGGAGGAGGAGGAGGAGGAGGAGGAGGAGGAGAAGGAGGAGAACAAGGAGAACAAGGAGAACAAGGAGAACAAGGAGAACAAGAACAGGAAGAAGAGGAGGAAGAGGAGGAGGAAGAAGAAGAAGAGGAGGAGGAGGAAGAAGAAGAAGAAAAAGAAGAAGAAAATGATGGTGATGGTGATGGTGATGATGGTGGTGGTGGTGGTTCTGGAGAAGGGAAAACCTGAGTTCAAATCTGACCTCAAACACTTACTAGCTGTGTAACTATGAGCAAGTCTCTTATCCTGTTTCTACTTCATTTGCTAAATAAAAATAAAATAGCACCTATCTCATAGGGTTATTTGAAGGTAAAATTAGATTATGTACAAAGCTCTTTGCAAGTCTTAAAACATTATATAAATGCTGGCTTTTATTATTCTTTGGATTTTCATGGCACTGTAGTCTCTTGGTTCTTCTCTTATCTTTCTGACCAGTGCTTCTCAGTCTCCTAATGACCTCTCCCCTGCACCTGCAATGGACTTCTAATTGGTCTTTTGGTCTCAAGTGTCTTCTTGTTCCAATCTATCCTCCACTCAGTTGCCAAAATGATTTTCCTAAAGTAAAGGTCTGGCCATGTCACATATCTATTCAGAAAAAAAAAGAAAACTCATACAGAAAAGGAACATCCCCCAACCCCGAATTTATCTTATTGCAAGGAATTTACTCCTTGAGTTTTGGGTAAAATCTTTCCTGCCAGTGTGTTAGACCATTGAGCTTCCTCCTGGTGAGCTGTGTCTCCCACCTGCAGTGATTCACATGGGCAGTACTTGAAGACACTTATCCAGTAGAGATGACGGCTAACACATTTCATTTTCAAGCTCCCCAGGTGTTACTGGCTCTCAATTCAGCAGGAGGAAATGAGCCTTGGATGGGGCAAGGGTTGTGGAGTTGATGGCAGCTTAGATTTCAGAATTATTCAACTTTTATTTATAATAAAAGTAAGAAAAACCCCAATTAATTAAAGTTAGAAATTATTCCAGTGGTTAATAATTAAGCAATAGGTTGATTTAATGCATAGATTTGAGTCTTACCTGAAATCTCCTAATTCAGGTGCTGGGATTTGACTGTGCCTTCAAAGGCGACTCAGAAGCTGTCCAACATTTCCCCAGTGGGCTTCTACAAGACATCTGCCTATTACCTCATGGTAGTCCCAAGTCCATCTTGCAGAATTTCAGACCTCTTTGGGGTGTTTTTGAATTTAATTTATTTTTAATTTATTATTTTTAACATTAGCCTGCTTGCCTTAATGAAGGATGAGGTTGGACTTACGTTTGGATTGCTATGTGTTGTGCCTCCCAAAGCCTTCCGGTTTTGTTGTGAGATATAAGAGGTAGTGCCTCCCAGTGCCTCTGACACTATAGTTATACAGTTTGAAGATTCAGGATCATACAGTGGAGGAAACATGGAATACTTACTCGAGCTCAACGAATTGGGTTCAAATCCTGTCCCTCTTACTAATCTGGGTACCTCTATCAAGGTAGCCTTAAACAAGTCACTTTACCTTGTTTTGTTACATTAGATAAAACACTTAATAAATTCTTGTTATATATAAGATATAATAAGCATGGATGATAGAAAAATAAGAAAATAAAATGGCCCCTACTATCTAGTGGGGGTATTGTCAAGGAGAGATGGTTCAACAGAATAGATTTGGAACAGCCCAGACAATGAGGTAGAAGGGGAATTAACAGATTAGCTGAACCTTCTGAATTTATGGAGGATCTGGGCAAGAACCCATGGTCATTGGGTCAGCCTTGAGATGGAGTCATCCTCAAGGGGCAAGATAACCACTATGAATTTGGAACAAACTGGGAAAAAAAACCAGGAAAATGTCTTGTTTCCTTCTCTGTAGAAGGAAGGTATGATTCAGTGGCCTTTGAGGTCCTTCCCAGATCTGGATCCATGATCCCATGATGCTACAGTGGGCCCTGATGAACATATTCCTTTCCAGATTTGTCAAATCAGCTTTGCTCCCCAGGAGAAAGACCTTCCAATGGCCTGGTGCTTTCTATTGTGTTCATTTCTTTATAGCAAGGTGCAACAGTGAGATAGAATAATATTGTTACTCCCAAAGCTCATCTTTCTCTTTCCTCCCACATGAATATTTCCTTCATTCTGAGTTGCCTGTTACCATCTTTGGCACACTTCCAAAATTCATCCTTACCTTGATCATTATTCATGCTTGAAAAATTTCCCACCTCAACTATTGTAATTTCCTCTTTTATGATCTTCTTATGTCCTCCCTCTTTAAACTTCAGGGGGTCTAGACTGAGGAAGCCAAACAATCCCCGTTCCCCAGCAAGTGAGCACTGTCATTTGTACAGATTTCTCAGTCCTCTCCAAACCTGATTCATTGAGGAAGAAATGTGTCATGACTTATTATTTATTCCCTGCCCCCCGTAGGAGGTTGTACTGCCTTTTGTGATCATGGGCTCCTCATGCCTCTTTCCTGACACTCATTTTACCTGGTCCTCTTACTCTCCTGTCTCTGATTTCCGGAAAACTGGATAGATTTTTCTTAGCCATCTGCAGTTATAAATATATGTACCGACTCTCCCAAAATACAATCATGATAGACCTCATGGGCTGCTTACTATCAAGAGTTATACAGACCATGCAGTGCATGTACTTGGTGCTGGGTGAGGGGTGACTTGCCCAAGGTCATACAAGTAGTGCCAGAAACAGGATGTAAACCAAGGTTGTGCTTCGACCAACTTATACACAAGAACCAATGGTTAAATTTTCAGTGTGAGCATTTGTACCTCAGCAATCAAATAAACACTATACATCAGGGCTTGATTTATTGTTTTAATTGTCTAGCCTTAAGAAAGTAATGGAAACATGTTAATAATTCAGATTAGGCTTAAAAGTGTTTAGCAAGTAATTTTTTTCTTCTGGAGAACTGGTTGTTAAATATTTACCAGCACATCCATGATTTGAACTCAGGTCCTTTGATCAGAGGCAGTGTTGGTTTTCACCAGCTGTGGGGCATTGGCTGGTTGGGTCACTTGGTCTTCATTGTCAAGTGAAGTCATTGCTCTTCATTTTTTAAAAACCTTTAGACTGGAGATAGGCAGCCTAAGTGACTTCTTAGTCTTTTGTGAGATTTATATAAAAAGAAATACCTAAATGTCCAGATAAATAAATGTGATTCCTGTAGCATTTTAAAGCTTATGAAGCAGTTTCCTTAAAACAACCTTCTACCTATTTCTCTGTATCCCTAGCACTTAGGACAGCACCCAGCACATAGGAAGAGAGTGACAGATCCTCTCTCTTCAGTACTATCACCCCCATTTTACAAATATGGAAATTAAGCCCCCCAGAGGATAATTAAACCAAATAAATATTTATTAATAAAATGTTAAGGGCCAGGTTCTGTGTTACATGTTGGACAGACAGAAAAGGAAGTCTCTGCCTCAACAAACTTTTGTTCTACTTGGGGGATGGGGCAGACCATATTTTCCATATGTCAATGCAAGATATATACAAAACCCAAAATATTTGGATGTGGGATTTACTAATAATTAGGAGAATCAAGGGAGGCCTCTTAGAGGAGGTGATCCTCGAGCTGATTCTTGAAGGGACCTCGGGATCCAGAAGGCAAAGGTGAGGAGAGAGAGCATGCCAGGTAAGGCAGGATGGCATGAGTGGGCACGGAGGTAGAAGCTGGAATGTCATGTATCAGGAATAAATATTTAGGCCAATCTGACAAAAGTACACAAAGCATATTGGGAAGTTAGGCAAGATCATCCTGGAAAGAGAGGATGGGACCAGACTGTCAAGAGTTTTAAACAGCAGAAAGGGGAATTTTTATTTTGTCCTAGGAGAGCTATTGGAACCTATTGAGCTAGAGAGTAATTTATCACACCTGTGCTTTAGAAATATCCATTTGCCAGCTATGTTATCACCCTTGTGTGTTGTTTAGTCATTTCCAATCATGTTCAACTCTTCCTGACCCCATTTGTGGTTTCCTTGGCAGAAATACTAGAGTGGTTTGCCATTTCTTTCTCCAGCTCATTTTTACAGATGAAGAAACTGAGGCAAACAAAATCAAGTGACTTGCCCAAAGTCATGCAGCTAGTAAATGAGGCTGAATTTGAACTCAGGTCTTCCTTACTTCAGATCTAGCACTCTATCCACTGAAACACCCAGCTGCCCCTACAACACTAATCTAACCATGTTGCCTGGTCATCTTCATGTCATGTCATCTCTATTCTAGCATCTCTACCTCCTCCTTCCCTGAACCTTGGAATCCATCCCTAGAATTCTCCTGAGCTATTATAAGCCAGGTTTGTTCTTCTCCTACCTTAATCTATGCCTCCATTGTACTTACAGGACATTTCATACTATGTGGCCACACTGGTATGTCCCCCTTCTACAACTCCCCTTTATGTATTGTTCTCCCTCACTAGAATGAAAACTTCTTGAGAAAAGGGACTGTTTTGCTTATTTGTGTTTGCCCTCCTAGCACTAAGCACAGTAATTAGGAAGTAAGTATTTGATTTTTAATGCTCTTTCTATGTCTGTCTGTCTATCCTTCTATCTATTGATCCATCCATCCATCCATCCATCCATCCATCCATCCATCCATCCATCCATCCATCCATCCATCCATCCATCTATCCATCCATCCATCTATCCATCCATCCATCCATCCATCCATCTATCTATCCATCCATCCATCCATCTATCCATCCATCTATCTAGCTATCTCCATCTGTCTATCTACTTACCTATTCCATCTATCTTTCTTTTTTCCTTTCCTTGGATTAGCAAGCATGCAACAAGCATTGATTAAGCACTTAATGTATCCTAGACCCTGGGAATACAAAGAAATGCTTTAAAAAATCCCACCCTCTGCAAGTTTACAATCTAATAGGGGAGACAACATACAAACAACTATATTCAAACAAGATAAATACAAAATTAGAGATAATCAACAGAGAGAAGATGCTGGCATTAAGAGAGGCTGTGAAAGGCTTCTTATAGAAGGTGGAACTTTAGCTGAGGTTTTAAGGAAGCTGAGGAAGCCAAGAGGCAGAAATAATGAGGGAGAGAGTTCTTTTCATAGAGAAAACCAATAAAAATTCCCAGAGTCAGAAGACTGAGTATCTTGTGCAAAGAACAGAAAAGAATCCAGTGTCACTGAATAAATATTAGAGTATGTGTAGGGGAGTAAGATGTTTGAAAACACTGGAAAGAAAGAAGTAGAGCAAGTTAGAAAGGACTTTAAAAGCCAATTAAAAAGCTAAAGTAGGGCAGCTAGATGGCGCAGTGGATAAATCACCGGCCCTGGATTCAGGAGGACCTGAGTTCAAATCCTGCCTCAGACACTTAACACTTACTATCTGTGTGACCCTGGGCAAGTCACTTAACCCCAATTGCCTCACCAAAACACACACACACACACACACACACACACACACACACACACAATAGTGTAGGGGCAGCTAGGTGGCACAGTGGATAGAGCACTGACCCTGGATTCAGGAGGACCTGAGTTGAAATCCGGCCTCAGACACTTGACACTTACTAGCTGTGTGACCCTGGGCAAGTCATTTAACCCTCATTACCTTGCAAAAACAACAATAACAACAACAAAAACTAGTGTAATAATTGACTAAAATAGTCTAGGCATGGAGAGATAATGAGGGTTTAGACTAAGGAGCTGTGAGTAGAGAGAGGATATATATTTGAGAAATGTTGTGAAGTTAGAAATTTCATTTTAAAAGGTAGCATACAGAGCACTGGCCCTGGAGTCAGGAGGACCTGAGTTGAAATCCGGCCTCAGACACTTAACACTTAACTAGCTGTGTGACCCTGGGCAAGTCACTTAACACCAATTGCCTCCCCCAAAAAAATGGTAGCATGACTTAGGATATGTGTGTGGTGTTGTTTGGATGCATTCAACTCTTCATGATTCAACTTGGAGTTTTCTTGGCAAAGATACCAGAGTGGTTCGCCATTTCCTTCTCCAGCTCATTTTATGGATGAGGAACCTGAGGCAGACAGGGTTAAGTGACTTGTCCAGGATCACACAGCTACTAAGTTTCTGAAACCAGGTTTGAACTCAGGAAGATGAGTCTTCATGACTCCAGCCCTGGCACTCTATTCCTCTCTGCCACCTTGCTGCCCTGACTTAAACTACAGAAGCCTGGAAATGGAGTCAGAAAAGACTTTGTTCAACACCTACATCTGTGCAACTCTAGACAAGTCTTTCAACTTCACTGGGTTTCAATTTCCTAATCTGTACAATTAGGAGCTCAGATAGTTGTCCCCTCTGAGACAACTTCTGACTCTCGAAGTATGATGCTTATGAGCTACGTCCCCATGGACATTTCATTTATCCATACTGGGTCCTTTCTATCATTGTATTTCACTTGGTGATCTCATCAGTTCTCATGGATTCAGTGATCATCTCTATGTCAATAAATCTCAGGTCTACTTATCTAGCTGCAATTTCTCTACTGACTTCCACTCTACCACTTCTATTGGACATTTTAAACTAGATGGCCTGTAGAAATCTTAACTCATTATCAAATCATTAACTCATTATCTTTTCCCCAAACCCTTTCCTCTTCCTAACATCTTGATTATTGCTGATTGCACTACCATTGTTTCAGTCAATTGGATTCCTAACCAAGGTATCAACCTCTTCTCTCTCTCTCTCTCTCTCTCTCTCTCTCTCTCTCTCACACACACACACACACACACACACACACACACACACACACACAATTGCCAAGACCTGTTTATTTTACCTTCATAACACCTTTACAATATGGCACCTTCTTTCATCTGATGTAACCACCCTGTTGCAGGCTCTCAGCTCTTCACACCTAGACTACTGTAGTAGGTGCTGGTGGGGTCTGCCTGACCACAAGTCTCTCCCCACTCCAGTACATTCTCCACTCAACTGTCTATTGACCTTCCTAAATTTCTGGTCTGACCATGTCACCACCTACTCAAGAAACTCCAGTGTCTCCCAATCATTCCCAAGATCAAATATAAAATTCTATTTCTGGCATTCCTAGCTCTCCACAGTGTACCTTCCCACATCTTTCCAATCATCTTCTACCTTACACCATTTCTCCCTCCTACCCCAGCCCAAATTCTGTGATCCAGTGACACTGGCCTTTTGGTTGTTCCTTCAACAAGACTGGAGTGCTCTCCCTTCCCATCTCTATACCTTAGCACCCCTGACTTCTTTTGCTAATATCTACCTTCTACAGGAAACTTTTCCAACTCTTCTTAATGATAATGACTTCCCTCTCTTGATTATCTCCAATTTATCCCATATATAGCTTGTTTGTACACAGTCACAGCATGTTGTCTCCTCCATTCATTTGTGAACTATTTGAGGGCAGGGACTGTCTTTTGCTTTTCTTTTTATCTCCAGCACTTATCCCAGTGCCTGAAGCATAGTAGGTACACATAGTAGAAACAGTGGTTGTTGCTGTTGTTTTTTGTCCATTCATGAAGAGGACCATTACATCAGGGAGGTGATATCATGACTTGCAAAGTCACCAACCTCACTTCCTGCTCTGGAACCATCTGGTCCCAGTGGCAAGATACATATCAGGACAGCTAGAGATGGTGCAGTGGATATAGTGATGGGCCTGGAGTCAGGAATACCTCAATTCAAATCCAGCCTCAGATACTTAATAGCTGTGTGAGCCTGGCAAGTCACTTAACCCTGTTTGCCTCAGTTTCCTCATCTGTCAAATGAGCTGGAGAAGGAAATAGCAAACCACACCAGCATCTCTGCCAAGAAAACCCAAAAATAGAATCACAAAGAGTCAAAAATTACTACAAAAAACTAAACTAAAGAGATGTTTTTCCACTTCCTGACTTGTAAGATACCAGTGTGGGGATGAGATGAGAGAAGCTGGACAAGAGCCTTTCTAAGGCTCCTCTAAGACAGTGACATTCAAATTTTTTTCCCATCACATCCCTATTAAGAAAATAAAAAGATACAAAAAACTTGCATGGTGTTTCCCTAATGGGGTACAGGATCTGTGATTTCATTGCTATGAGAAACTTATAGATGAAGAAAATCATTTTACCATTGTTTTCAGGAATCGTTTCTGCAATTTAGAGACTCAGAGATTTGCCTGGAACAGTGTGAGATTAATAGAATTGATCATGGTCACTCAGATCGGTCAGAGATGTGACCTGAAGGCTGATCCACCTGGCTCTGAGGCCAGCTAGGTATATATTTATTTACTTGATTATAAATTCTCCTTTGCACTACTATCCTAATAATTGTGTACATTATAAAACTTCCATAAAATGGAAAAGAGGAAAGGCTGATATAAAGATGAAATAAAACTTGATTCTAGAGTCAATAGGGAGTCAGTGGAGTTTATTGAATAGAGGAGTGATAGTCAGCCCTGTGCTTTAAGAAAATCACTTTGGTAGTCCTGTATGTGGAGGATAGATTAGAAAGGGGAACTATTTGCAACAGGGAGACTAATTAGGTTATTACAAAAGTCGGGTCAGTAAAATGCAGAAGGCAGGAGGTAGTCATCATTTGAGTAGAGAGAAGAGGACAGATGTGAGTGATATTGTGGACATATGAATGATAATATTTAGGAATTGATTAGATTTATGGAGTAAATCAAATAGAGGAGCTAAGGATGACATCAAGGTCGCCAACCTGGGTGACTAGGAAAATGATGGTGACCCTGATATAATAGGGAAGGTCAGGAATGAAATTGTCTGGGGAAGGGTGGAGGATGGGGAGACAACAAATAAAATGATGTTTCCACTGTGTTCCAACCTACCTATACCTGAGAATCCTGTACATCTCACTCTATCTAGTACTTAGAACAGGGTCCAGAACAGAGGAGTAGCTTAATAAATCTTTAATTGCTTGCCCCATGGGAAAATAAAAGGGAGCAGGGTCTCTTACTCCCAGGCTACTGTCCTTAAGCCTACCTTCTGAGGCAGCACCACAAGATGATCTAGGGGTATAGATATGCTGGAAGGGGGTGAATTAGGAGAGGGAGAAGGGAGACACAATGTTTTCCCTTTGTAGCTCTTGTGGGATCTCAGGTCTTATTCAGTTTACAATTACCCTAAGAGATCAAAAAGCCCAGGGCAGGTTGGAGAGGCCAGAGTTGTGAGGTAATGGACTAGAGGATCATTGAACAATGGTGGATGAAGGGATAATAGAGTTGTTTCAGAGACATGCCCATGGTGGTGTTGGTGTTAGGTGGAGGGTGGAAAGTGAACCATCTTTCCAACCTCTCAGTGTCTGATCTCATGCGCCCCCCACCCTTCCCCGGCATGGAGTAACACCAGCAGCTCTTCCAGAGTGGGGCATGGCCTCAGCTTGGATATCACTGCTCTAAAACATATGTTTCTAGAGAAATAGATAAGGCAGATTTTTCTAGAACTTTAAGGTTTGCCCTCAGAGGTAATAACTCTATTCATAAATATTTATCACCTAAGTGTTTTCCTTACAATCATTCTGTAAGTCAGCTAAGGGGCACAGTGGATAGAGCACTGAACCCAGGATTAGGACCTAAATTCAAATCTGGTCTGAGACTTACTAGTTTATGACCTTGAGCAAGTCACTTAACCTTTGTCTGTTTCAGATGCCTTAAATGCAAATAGAAATAATAATTGTATCCACCTTCTAGGGATGTTGTGAGGATTAAAGGAAATAATATTTACAAAGTACTTAGTACAGTGCCTAGCACAAAGTAGGTCCTTAATAAAGACTTTAAAAGGATTTTTTTTCCAATCTGTCTTTCCTATAATGTAGGTAAATATGGGAGGTTTATAATCTCTATTTAACAGTTGATCAAGCCCAAGTACAGGGAGGTTTAATGATTTAACCAGGGTCAGCCAGCTAGTATTGCCCAAATTAGGATTAAAACTCAGGTCTCTTCTGAATCCAAGACCAGGACTTTTTCACTTCACCCATATATGCAACCATAGAGTTGAGAGAGACCTTAGAGATTACCAAATCCACCCCCCTCCCCAATTCTACAAATGAGGAAAATAAGGCATAGAGATACATTTGTCTAATCTCTATTTTTATTCAATTTTATCATGTGTACAATTTTGTAGTGTACTTTGTATCATATGTACTTATGATACTAAGCATCATAGACTCTCAATATGAGAAGAGACCCCAAAAGGATTCCATCCAAAGTGTACCAAATTTCATGTAGAGGAAAGATTTGGAGTGGGAGGCTCTGGGTTCAGATCCCAGTTCTGCCTTTACTACCTATGTGTTGCTGTTGTTGTTCAGTCATTTCAGTCATGTACAACTTAGTGACCCTATTTGGTTTTTGTTTGTTTTGGCAAAGATACAGGAGTGGTTTGTCATTTCCTTCTCTAACTCATTTTACATTTGAGGAAACTGAGGAAAACAGGGTTGTGTGACCTTAGGTACATAATTTCACCTCTCTACCTCAGTTTCCTAATCTATAAAAAGTGTAGGAAGAGTGTATACTATATGATTTCCATAGTCCCTTCTGCTTTGAAATCTCTGATCTGATGTGGCCACTCCACTCACCTCTGTTTGGAGAACACAGAAATGTGATCATTAAACCTTGAGACAACCCATTGTGTTTTTAAACAACTGGTTGTTAGGAAGGTTTTCTGGACATGGAGCCTCTCTAACTTCCACCCACTGCTGGTGGTTCTGACCTCTGGGGCCAAGTGAACACAGTTGTTGCAAATCTTCTAACTGGTCTCCCTGAATCAAGACTCTCTCCACTTCCATCCATCTTCCACCCATCTGCCAGAATGATTTTCACAAAGTAGAAGTCTAACTATGTCCCTCTCCTGTTCAAGAAATCCTAGTGACTCCTTATTGCCTCTATGATAAGCTCATATTTGACACTGAAAGCCTTTCAAAACTTGGCTCCAATTTATATTCTCGGCCTTACTACACATCACTCCCTAAAGTCTAATGAAACTATCTTTCTTACTATTCTTCATCCATAACACTCAATTTCCCACCTACACACCTTTGCACTAGCTCTCTTTTATACATGAAGAGGCTGAAGTGCCCACTTCTACATGTGTCTTTCCTGATGACCCCAACTGTGTGTGCCCTCTTTCTTAAAACCCCCTTGTAAGAGGCAGCTAGGTGGTGTAGTGGATAAAGCACCAGCCCTGGATTCAGGAGGACCTGAGTTCAAAACTGGTTTCAGACACTTGACACTTACTAGCTGTGTGACCCTGGGAAAGTCACTACACTCTCATTGCCCCACCAAACAATCAAAAAAAAAAAACCCAAACCCTTGAAAATAATCTGATGTTTAGAACACCTCCTGACACATAGTCAGCACTGGATAAATTCTATATGTACATGCTTTCTCTTTGAGGGCAGGGACTATCTTACTTCTGTCTTTGTATCCCCATCACTTAATGTATTGCTTGGTATAAAATAGACATTTAACAAATGCTTGCTGACCGATTTATTGAATACCTCTTCTACTTGATAGTATTCGTTTATTTGAGCACAACTACCTACCATTCCCTTACCTCAGCCCCATTCCAACCCCCAGACTTCTCTTCATTTTGCAAATTTATTTTATTTTTAATTTATGGAATAAAACAAGCATTTCCATAACATAGTGTAATAAAAAGATGATTGGACATGAAACTGCAAATCTATTATGTACAGCTGGCTATTCCTTTTAAATACATAATAAAGTTATTCTGTAAATTTCTTTTTTTTCCTCTCAGGCTTTTCTTCTATAGTGTAGGAAGAGAACACTTGGGGAAAAACAATACCAAAAAAAAGACAATATATATTCTTGCTAATGAATAGGTAACCACAATTTCTACATGGTTTATTAGCAAAAAAGAAAGAAAGAAGGAAGGGAGGAAAAAAGAAAAAGAAAAAAAAGAAAGAAATGTAAAAAAGAATTTCAGAATTGGAAAGGATGTTAGTGGCCATCTATCCCAAAACATACCCCTCAAAGAATCCTTTTTTATGATATGCCAAAACAAATTATGATTCAGTTTTTGTTTGAAAGTCTTTAATTGAAGGGGGAACCTCATTGTTCAAGGCAACCTATTCCACTTTTGGTCAGCTCTGTTAATAAATCAACCTTAATCTGCCTCTTTGCTACTTTCAGCCATCACTCTTAGTTCTGTCTCTGGAACTAAACAGAATAAGACTAATTCTTTTTCCACATGACAACCTTTCAAACACTTGAAGAGAGCTATCTTGTGCCCCATGAGCCTTCTCTTATCTGGGATCTTATCCATTCCCCATTCCTTCATTGTGTGACATGAATTTGAGAACTTTCTTCATCCTTGTCAGTGCCCTCTGAGTGCTCTCCAGCTTATCAATTCACTGAACATTGACTTAATGCGTTCTGAGTGTCTTTATTTTGGCCAGTTATAGAATCATGTATGACAGTCTGCCCAACGATGGTCACGTTGATACCTTTTTTTGTCCATTGCCAGAAATGAGAGGTGAAGATGCTCTGGGCAGAGTGGAACCAGTGGAACTGAGAAATGCAAAGCTACTAGAAATATGTACTCCCTGTAGAGAAACTCAGTGCTGTACTTGTCATTCTGTTCCCACATATTAGATTATGTGATATGTAATTATGTGAGCTCTACTGTATATTTAAGCGTAGTTATTTCCCATCACTTTTCTAGGCCAATTTCTTCCTTGATTTCTTGGCTGGGCCCTGAAAAGCTCTTGTGTTTCCTTAAAATAAAAATTAATGGCTTTTCAGAGAACTCCATAAGCAAGATGATGTGTCTCACAGGAAGGATTTCATAATCAGTCAGTTTCCAAGTACTGCATTTGTTACCAAAACTACTCTTAATTGGTGCTTATTGGGATTTTTTTTCCTTACTAATTTTGGCCTCTTTCTAAAAAGAGAATCAAATTAAAACCTTGAAGTTCCCAGCACCAGAGGTTTTTTGGTTTGGGTTTGGTTTTAATCCATAAAAAAAACCAAACACATAAACTATTTTAGGGTGTGGATCCTTCCAGAAGCAGGTGGAGAGACCTATTTCCAGATGAATGCAAAAGGTTCTGCCTTTGGGCTAGAGCATCATGCACCCTGGGAGGTGATGCTAAGTGGCCAATAAATTCTTTTGAATGTCATTCTTTTTGGAATGTGAGTAACATTATTCATGTCTCTGTAAAATTTAGTTCAATTTAATTAAGCAAACAGGTTTTAAAAAACCTAATATATGTCAGGTACTGTCCTAAGTGCTAAGGTGGTTGTTGTCTGTTCTTCATTCTCAAAGAGGACCATGGCATGAGGGTGATGTTAGGACTTGCAATGAATTAAATTAAAGTGAGAGAGGGCTGTGCCAGGTCACCAACCTCAGTCTTTCCACCAGAGCCATCTGGGTCCAGTGGGAAGATGTATATCAGGATGACTGGAGATGGCCCCCAGATGTTTGAGGCAATTAGGGTTATGTGACTTGCCCAGGGTCACACAGCTAGTCAGTATCTGAGGTGAGATTTGAACTCAGGGCCTCCTGACTCCAGGATCAGTGCTCTATCCACTGCACCACCTAGGTCCCCCTAGGTGCTAAAGACGCCAAGACAAAAAAACCAAAACAAAACATTAGAATGTGAGTTTCATGAGGACAGGAACTATTTTTACCTCTTAAAAAATAGCCCCAGTATTCTATTACTTAGAACAGTGCCTGACATGTAGTTAGTACATAATACCACTGTATTAATGTTTTCTGCCCACTCATTGGATTTGACTGGCCAGACCCTGCTGTTGAAGAGGTCATAATCTTTTGGGAAATGTGGCATTTTTAAAAATAAGAAAATGTAAGAATATCTTTGAGGAGGAAAAAGATACTTAACTACGAGAGGTTTCAGGAAAGACTCTCCAGGAAGGCCTTATGTGAGATAGGCCTGGAAGGAAGCTAAGGATTTTAATAGGAGGAGATAAGCAGGGTGTGCCTTCAAGTCATGGGGAATAGACCTGGGCAAAGGCCCAGAGAGGGAATATGGAATGTCAGCTTTCAGAAAGAGCAAAGTGCCTAGTTTGGCTGGAAATTATATTATGTAAAGGGGAATAATTAGAAATATTTTGGGAAAGGGAATTGGGGGCCAGATTGTGAATGGTTTGAAAGGTCAGGCTGAGGAGTTGGTATGTTATTCTGGAGGTAATAGGAGCTATGGAAGAATGTTTGTCTTGGTTTTCAATGCTTCACTCTTACATATGTAAAAATGCATGTGCATGTACAAAAATGGAAACTTTTCCCATGAGTATATTTTGGCAACGTACTCATTGTTGAACTTATTTTTAGCTTTGTATATACTTACATGACCCTTGTCCCAGAATTTAAGGCTGCCCATCATTGCTTGTCCTTGAAGGTAGCAAAGGATGCTAAGGGGCAGAGTCAGGTAGTAGAAGGATAAACCAGACATCGACACAGACTATGAGCACTAACAGGAGTGGAATAACAGTAGTAGGAGTAGTAGGAGTATGAGGAATAGTAGAAGTAGTAGGAGTGGTGGTGGTGGTGGTAGAAGTAGTAGTAGTCATTTTCTTCTTTTCCTCCTCCCCTCCCTTCCTCCCTCTCTTCTTTATCCCCATTCCTTCCTTCCTTCTATCCTTTCTTCTTTCCTTCTTCCATTCCTTTATTCTCTCCTTCCCTCCTTACTCCCTTCCTATCAATTTCACAGTTGAAAAAAGAAAAGAGGAAGAAAGAACAAAAGGTTTGGGATGAGACACAGTAGGAATGGGAGACTTGTTTAAGCTTTCCTTTTCTCTTTCTGCTATTTGTAGTATGCTAGAAAAACTCTTGATGGAGTCAGAAGAATGGATACAAATTCCGACTATCATTTGATACCTGTATTGACATGGATGAGTCATCTATAAAATGAAACAGTTGGATTAGATGATCACCAAGGTATCATCCTGCTGTAAATCATGATCCTGAAATCTTCCTTTCTCTCTGCTGCTCTCTCCCTTCTGGAGAGGACTTGATTTTACTGAAGTGGGTCTCAGCTAGGTTAAAATTAGTATTAAATTAGATATAAGTACAGTAGGACAAACCAATAGACAACATACTGAAGAGGAAAGTAGTGTGATATAGTAGAAAGAGTATTGAATTTAGTGTCAAAAGCCTCAGTTATGCAGCTTTCTACTTGTCTGGCCCTGGGTAAATCGTATAACTTCTCTGGACCTGTTTCTTCACTTTTAACGTGAGAACACTGAACTGGTGTATCAATCAAAGAACAAACATTTGTTAATTACCACCTATATCACAGGAACTGAGGATATAAACATAAAAATGAAACATTCCCTGACTTCAGGGAACTTACATTCAGTTGAGGTAAAGAGCATGTATATATTTAAGTACATCAAAAATTAGACATAAATGGATAGATAGATGGATATGTAGATAGTGCTCCCATATATTATGATCAAGACTAATAAACAATATAGTCCATATGTTATGTTGGACTCCCATGAATAATCTCATTTGTAGGATCTGTTGGTATAGGTTTGCCTTTGTTGCTGGAGGAAGTCCTAAACATGTTGGCCAACCACACCAATCCGAAAGCCAAATAGCCCCATGCCAGGAAGCAGCCATTATACCAATTCAGTTCCCAGCCTTCATTCTACTTGGGTTGTTTCCTTGCCTTGTTTATCCCTTATGAATTTCTATCTATCCAAGTCTATGGGATGTTCATGATTCATATACTTTCCCTCTCAGATCCAGGGACCTCTCCCTCCTCCTCAGCTTCTGCTATAAAGGGAAACATTTCTACCATCCCCTTAAGGATAAACAAAGCAAAACTTCTCCTTTTCTTTTTTTTTCCCTACCCAGTCATTAGCCACATCAGTGAGGGTAAGTGACCATCAGATTTTCTTTACAGCAGTGAATCTCAAGATGTAACAAAGGAAATGATAGGAATTCACTGAGGGAACAGATTGTTTGGAATACCAGCTCCTTTGGCTGACAGAGTGAGGGGAAGAAACCAGGCTTTTCTCTTTATTACTCCTCCCCAAACCAGGAGGGAGAAGAAAAAAAGTGGCAATGTTAAGGGAGCTTAGTAAGCAGGAAGAAGGAAGGTTTGATATCTTGTTTTTTGTTTCCTCCTAGGGCCCGTGATTTTTTCCTGTTTAAATTTGTGCCATTTTCCCCTCACACCTCACCTCCCCATGGCCATCAAAGCTTCTCCTTGGAGATCTTCCACAAAGCCTGGCTTCCATAGGTCTAGGCAAGATTAACCCTAGTACCCTTATCTTTTCCCCATGTCTTCTTCCATTGCCATGGAAGGGAGGTACCTAAAATACATAATGGTACATAAAATGTCAAGGGGCAACACACAGAACATTCAACAGGAGTAGGATTTCACAGAGAGGTATTACACCAGAGAGGGATATTCTTCCCAGAAGGAGTAGGAAAGGCTTGAATATTGAAGAAGGGTAATTCATCAGTCTTTACAAAGCTCCCAAGAAATGGTCATCACAAAGGATGACCTTTAATGGTAATGAAACTTTATCTAGTATTCACTTCCTCTTTTCTTTTCTCCTTATTTCTTCTTATCCTCTCCTTATACAAGCCCTTCATTTTAAGTATCTTACTTTTACTTTATGTAAGCCCTCCCTCCACTAATGGCTTCTTGCTTGCTGTCACCGGTTACTGGTAATCATAACAAACACAATCAGGGATGTTTCTGTCATGCTCTGAGGTTTACAAAGCACTTTTCTATTCATATTCTCTCTCTCTCTCTCTCTCTCTCTCTCTCTCTCTCTCTCTCTCTCTCTCTCTCTCTCTCTTTTAAGTGACTTGCCCAGGGTCACATAGCTAGTAAGTGTTAAGTGTCTGAGGCTAGATTTGAACTCAGGTCCTCCGGAGTCCAGGGCCAGTGATCTATCCACTGCACCACCTAGCTGCCCCCTCATTATCTCATTTTAACCTCATGTCCTATGCCATCAATTCTATCGATATAAATATCCCCATTTTACAGATGAGGATACAGGCTTAGAGATGTGAAATTATTTGGCCAGGGCCTGAATAAATGAAAGAGGGGAATCTGAACCCAGATCTTCTTGAGTACAAACTAAGCCCTCTATCCACAACAGCAAACTGCCTCTCTGATAATGTATATACTGGTCATTTTCCCCTCCCCTCGAATACATATGTACATGTAAACTGCATGTACACGTGTGTGCGCATGCACACACACACACACACCACCCTACTGCCTTTTCAGTGAATCTGAATTTTCACCCTCTTAAAGGTTTTTTATCTTAAATAGCTTAACCTACCTACTAATTAGCTACATCAAAGAGGTCTTCCCATCAGAAGGCCATTGGACATTTAAGGAAGAAACCAGAGGATATAAGTAGAGGGGAGGAAAATATATGATACTTTGCAGACAGTAGAACAAGATCTCCGAGTGAAATATTTAATGACTGGTCATGGGTGAAAAAAAGTAAGTTATATCTTTTTGTAAATGGAGAGGGAATAGAAGGTGAGGGCATAGCAAACTATAGCAAATGGGAAATACCCTCTCTCCCAAGGATCATCATTTTAAATCAACCTGACCCTGGGCCAAGGCCTGGGATATAGGTCAGTTGTCTTCAAGAGGAATCAGTGAGAGCTTGTACAAGTCCCTCAGGAAAGAATGAAACTGATCTACTTGGTGAGTTTTCTTCTCTAAGTGGCTTTGAAATTGACAAATAAATTCTCAGATATTGATCATCCATGAACAGAAGCTAGTTCATTACTGGGGTCCAGTAGGGTAAAGAGAGAGCAGGATTGGAGTCAGAAGAACTAGAGAGCCAGATTCTTATTCTCACACCGACTGCTATAGTTACCCTGAGAAAGTCATTTCCCCTCTCTGGTCCTCAGTTTCCTCTTCTATAAAATGAGGAGGTTGTGCAAGATGATTTCTAAGGCGCATATAGCTGAAAAATCAATGGTCCTGAGATGTAATTTTCTGAGATCAATTCCCAGATGCTAGGATAGCTTGCATTAAGGATCAGGGAAAGGGAATAATAATGGAAACTTTTGGAGTCAGGAGTTTAATGATCAGTGAACACTATAATGAAAGAAAATTGAATGTGGCCAAATGGTTTGAGAAAGAGAGGTACACACAAAGACAGAGACTCACAGAGACAAAGAGAGGGAAAGTAGAAGAGAAAGAGGGAGAAGGGGAGAGGAAAGGTTAAAAGGATCAGACAGACAGAAGGGGCAAAAGGGAAAGAAGGAGAGAGTGAGAAGGAAAGAAGAGAAAGGAAGAGAGAGAGGAGATGGGAGCTGAGAGAGACAGACAAAGAGGTGGGAAAGATAGGGAGAGAGAAAGAAGTGTGTGTGTGTGTGTGTGTGTGTGTGTGTGTGAGAGAGAGAGAGAGAGAGAGAGAGAGAGAGAGAGAGAGAATAAATATGAGAATTTCTCTGGCCTTTGAGAATGCCCTGTCAGAAAAAAAAGGATGGGGAAGAGAAAAACCCAATGTACTGGGGTCTGATTTCCAAATGAAATCATTCACTGCCCTTTCTTAACTGTCCACAAGATGAAAGGAAACTTCAAACAGCTAGGCATGGCAGGTTTTAATTTATTCTGCAGAAGATTTCTTGTGTCTAATTCTCTCACATCCATGGAACTGAAGCAGGAGCAGAGAGATGTTTGAAATTTTAAGAGTCAGCATCAAATTGGAAATGATACACTCTGGGATAAACAGAGGATGAGAAGAATATAGTAAAGAAATAATAGAAGCCACAATGAAGTACCTTCTTATGAGTGCTTTAATTTATAGCCTTTTGGTTAGAGGTATGCCGAGATGGTAATGTATTACTAAGGAAACAAAGATAAGAGTCAGTGTGGTCCAATGGACAGTGCCCTAGATTTCATGTTAAAGGATGTGAGTTCACATTCTGGTTCTACTACTTGTTTGCCTTAGTGACCTTGGACAAAATCAATTCAATCCTCTAGTCCTCAGTTCCCTCCTCCTCTAGAAAATGAGGCATTTGTATCAAGTGGTCTCTAAGGTCTCTTCTGCTTCTGAATCTATAATCCTCTAATAGTTTTTCATATATTTCACAGAGTGGGTCTATAAGTCTGTTAGGAAATCATAAGTAGCTGAGAATATTTTTTTTGCCCTTTAGCTAGTTTATTCTACTTAAAAAACAAACAAAATACATATGGTGCATCTTTTGATAGGATCATAGAATACCAGGAGCTCATGTAACCCATTCCCATTTTTTTTTACAGTGAAGGAAACTGGGGAATTCAATGGGATTAGGGATCTTTCCTGGGTAAGGACCAGAATACAAACCAAAAGATTAGTGTCCACACCTCTCCCCAGATCATAATACCTTGAAAGCACCCAAAACTTCCAAAGCCTCAGAACTAAATATGAAAGTATGAGTACACACACATACACAAAAGCCTGAAACTTGTAAGAATTCCACTCCATCCTCCAAGTTGGGAACACACCCCAACACTAATATAAAATTCCAAATCAAGAAATGAGGTAGGAAAATGAGTAAACAAAAAGAAAGAACCTTACCATAAAAAGCTGCTATATGCTGACAGGGAAAATCAAGACATGAACTCAGAGAAGATGATGAAGTCAAAACAGCTACAAGTAAGACTAAAAGAAAAATAGAATTGGACACAATCCTGACAAGAATTCCTAGAAGAGCTAAAAAATTATTTTCAAACTCAAGAGCAACAGAGGAACAAATAGGTAAAGCAAAGCAAAGCAATATCTTAATGGAAAGACAATTAAGAGCCTGATAAAAAGAGGCACAAAAAATACTGAAGAAATTAACAGCTCAAAAACAGAATTAACCAAATGGAAACAGAGTTACAAAAATTGAATGAAGAAAAGAACTCCTTAAAAACCAGAATTGGCCAAATGGAAAAAGAAATACAAAAGTTCACTAAATAAGATAATTCCTTAAAAATTAGAATTAGGCAACTGAAGGCTAATGATTCCGTGGAACATCAAAAAATAAACAAAGTCAAAAGAATGGAAAAATAGAAGAAAATGTGAAATATCTCATTGGGAAAACAAATAACCTGGAAAAAGCATTCAAGAGAGCAAATTTAAGAATTATCAAATTACCTGAAAGTCATGATCCAAGAAAGCCTAGACATCACATTTCAAGAAATATTTTTTTAATTTCCCTGATATTCTAGAACCAGAAGGTAAGATAGAAATTAAAAGAATCTACCATTCACTTCCTAAAAAAGATCCCAAAATGAAAACTCACAGGCATATTAAAGCCAAATTCCAGAGCTCCCAGGTCAAGGAGTAAATATTGCAAACTACTAGAAAGAAACCATTGAAAGACAGTAGAGTCATAGTAAGGATCAATATTTAGCAGCTATTAAAAGAGTAGAGGGCTTAGACATGACATTCCGGAAAGCAAAGGAGCTAGGATTACAATGAAGAATCACCTCCCTGGTAAAAATTATTATAATCTTTTGGAGATGAAAACAAGATATTCAATGAAATAGAGGATTTTCAAGCATTCCTAATTAAAAGACCAGAGGAGTTTTTAGAAAAAAAATTTTCTCCAAAGAAAACACTCAAGAGGAATGTAAAAAAGTAAGAAGAAACAAAAAAGAAAACATAAGAGATTCAATAAAGTTAAACTGTTTATATCCCCACATGGCAAGATGATGTTTGTGGCTCTTAAGAATTGTATCACTATAAGGGTAATTAGAAGGGGTATACATATAGTGAGGGTGTGTGGGGGAGTTGCCTATGGTAGGATGAAATCCAAATTAATTAGAAACTAAGTAATCTAATATTAATTATGTTATCTATAAGAATAAGCATTATCTGCAATGGGGATAAACAAGAAGCCTTCCCAATAAAATCAAGGGAAAAGAAACAATACTTATAATTACCATTATTATTCAATATCATACTAGAAGTGCTAGCTTTGGAAATAGGGGAAAAAAAGAAATTAAATGAATCAGAATAAGAAACAAGGAAACAAAACAATCAGTCTTTGAGATGATATGATGGTATAATTAGAGAATCCTAGAGAATCAAAAAAACTAGTTGAAATAATTAGCAACTTTAGCAAAGTTGCAGGATACAAAATAAACCCACATAAATCATCAGCATTTCTGTATATTACCAGCAAAGTCCAGCAGCAAGAAAGAGAAATTCCATTTAAAATAGTTGTAAACAATAATGAAATACTTGGTTGTCTACCTGCAAAGACAAACCCAGAATGATATAAACACAATTACAAAACACTTTTTTATTCAAATGAAGTCAGATCTAAATCATTGGGGAAATATCAATTGCTTATGGGTAGGATGAAACAATATATAAAAATGACAATTCTACCTAAATTAATTTAATTTTGCTGGTATGCCATACCAATCAAACTATCAAAAATTATTTAATAGAGCTAGAAAAAAATGATGACAAAATTCATCTGGAAAAACAAAAGCTCAATGATATCAAGGGAATCGATGGAAAATGTAAAGGAAGATAGCCTAGCTGTATCAGATCGCAAACTGTTTTATAAAGTTGTAATTATCAAAACAATCTGCTACTAAGAAATAGAATGATTGATCAGCAGGATAGATTAGGTACACAATGCATAAATTACCATAGTAATTTAGTGTTTGATAAACTCAAAGTTCCAAGCTTTTAGAACAAAAACTCTTTATTTGACAAAAACTGCTGGGAAAAGTGAAAACAGTATGGCAGAAGCTAACTATCAACTAACATCTCACACTGTATACCAAGATAAGGGCAAAATGTGTACATGATTTAGACATAAAGTGTGATAACATAAGCAAATTAGGAGAACATAAAATAGTTTACCTGCCAGATCTATACATAAGGAAAGAATTAAGGACCAAATAAAATATGGAGAGCATTACAAAATGTAAAATTGATCATTTTGATTATAAAAAATTTAAAAGTTTTTTGCACAAACCAAACCAGTGCAATCAAGATTAAAAGAGAAAGAGAAAACTGGGTAGGGGTGAATTTTACAGCAAGTATCTCTGATAAAGGCCTAATTTCTAAAATATATGGAGAACTGAGTCAAATTTATAAAAATACAAGTCATTGGGTAGCTAGGTAGCGCAGTAGATAAAGCACCGGCCCTGGATTCAGGAGGACCTGGGTTCAAACCCAGCCTCAGACACTTTGCATGTGTGACCCCAGGCAAGTCACTTAACCCTCATTGCCCCACAAAAAACAAAAACAAAACAAAAAATGCAACTCATTCTCCAATTGATAAATGGTCAAAGGATATGAACTGGAAGTTTTCAGACAAAGAAATCAAGGCTATCTATAGTCATATAAAATGCTCTAAACTTATTGATTGGAAAAATGCAAATTAAAAAAATTCTGAGGTTCCACCTCACACCCATCAGATTGGCTAATATGACAGAGAAGAAAAATGATAAATGTTGGTGGGGATGTGGGAAAATGGAGACACTAATCCACTGTTGGTGGAGTTGTGAACTGATCCGATTATTCTGGAGAGTAATATGGAACTAAACCCAAAGGACTATAAAACCTTTCATACCCTTTTTATTCAGTAATATTATTACTAGGTCTATTCTGAAAGAGATTTTTTAAAAGGGAAAAAGAACATATCTGTACAAAAATATTTATAGCAGTTCTTTCTGTGGTGGCTAAGAACTGGAAATTGAGGGGATGACCATCAATTGGTAAATGGTCGAACAAATTGTGATGTATGATTTTTTTCAATGATATATAACTTTAATTGAATAGCATTGTGATATAAAAAATGACAAGCAGGATAATTTCAGAAAAATCTGGAAGGACTTAAATGAACTGATGCCAAGTGTGGTGAGCAGAACCAGGACAACATCGTACACAGTAAGAGCAACATTGTACTATGAACAATTTAGCTATTCTCAGCAATACAATAATCTAAATTAATCCCAAAGGACTCATGATGAAAAATGCTATCTACCTCTGGAGAAAGAAGTTATGCTGTCTGAATACAGACAAAAATATACTATCTTCCTTTCTCTTCCTTCTTCCTTTTCTTCCCTCCCTTTCTTCTTTTTATTTTGTTTTTGTTTGAGTTTTCTTGCACAAAATGACTTATATGGAAATCTTTACATGATTACACATGTATAGCCTATATCAAATTCTTCACTATCTCAGGGAGGGGGAAAGGAAGAGAGGAATCGAATTTGGAACTTATAACTTTAAAATGCAATGAATGTTTAAAATGTTTTTACATGTAAATGGGATGGTAAAGCTTTAAAAAAAAAAACAGGCAGGGGACAGCTTGGTGGCCCAGTGGATAAAGTACCACCCCTGGATTCAGGAGGACTTGAGTTCAAATCCGGCCTCAGACACTTGACACTTACTAGCTTTGTGACCCTGGGCAAGTCACTTAACCCTCATTGCCTGGCCAAAGAAAGAAAAAAGAAAAGAAACAGGCTTCAGAGAAATAAATTGACCTGCACAAGGTCACATCACATTGCTAGAAAATGGAGAGCCAGCACTTGAACAGCTGCATTCTCCCACTGTAGTGCTCTTTCAACCATGCTAATTTGCCATTCTGTGCCTCGGTTTCCCCTTCCTAATAATAGCTCCTAACGTAAAAGATTGTTATGAGGAGCAGATGAGAGGTGTAAAGTGCTTTCATAAACCTTAAAGTGCAATATAAATATCACTATTAAGACCACTAAATGTCTGTGTCACTTTGTGTAAGTCACTAATATTCTCTGGGCCTTTCTTGCCTTATTTTCCTCTACAGTCTACCTGGCTAGTGCCCATCCAACCCTTGTTCCAAGACCTTCAGTGAAGGCAAATCCCACCCCCCCCCCGCCTCCTACAGCAGCCCATTCTGCTCTTGCATAGCTCCAATTTCTAGGAAGTTTTTCATTAGACCAAGCCAAAGTCTTCTTCTTTAAAACTTATGCCCATTGCTCCTACTTCTTAGCCCTTCAGTGTTAAGCAGATCATATTTCCTGGCACTTCCTTTGCAAGTTCTTCAGATATATTACTGGGATTGCAACTCAGGTATGCTGACACACCCAACACTCTTTTGACTACATTTAATTCCAACAAAAATTAGTGGGTGCTTACCCTGTACAAAACATTATTCTGGGTGCTGTAGATACAAGGAAAAAGAAACGGGAAAAAGGAAGCACAGCTCCTGATCTCAAGGAACTTACATTATATTGAGTGTCTGGAATGTACCATGGACACATGTAAAGGCAATAGATCACATGAGGAGGGAAGGAACACAAATGCTTCCATCTTTCCTTGTCCTATTTTTGTTTTTTGTTTTTTACCTATTTGGTCTATACCCCCAATTTTATCAGTGTAGACAACTTTTTCATTGGAAATTCCACACACACATTCTGATAGATACACAGAAATAGATAACTTGCTTGGAGACTAAGTGGTTTAGTGAATAGAGCCCTGGAACTGGATTCAGGAAGATCTGAATTCAAATCTGTGCTCAGGGGGCAGCTAGGTGGCGCAGTAGATGAAGCATTGGCCCTGGATTCAAGAGAACCTAAATTCAAATCTGGTTTCAGACACTTGACATTTACTACCTGTGTGACCCTGAGCAAGTCACTTAATCCTCATTGCCCCACAAAAAAAAAAATCTGGGCTCAGATACCACCTACGTGATGCTGGGCAAGCCACTTAACCCCTACCTACCTTATGTAATAAATTGGGATAAAATAGCAACAACTTGTCAGGGTTGTTGTGAGAATAAAATGAAATAATATTTGTAAAGTATTTGACAACCTTGCAAGCTCTATACTGTATTATTTTTATTGTATCATTATCATTACTCCTGGTAACACAGCCATTATGTGTTAGGGGCAGCCCTTTTTCCTAACTCCGCAGCTTTCTCTCAATGATGTGATATGTAGCCACATATCTCTCTCCAAGGGGGGGGGAGGGGGGCAGTACAATACATGAACTCTAGAGTCCAAGGACCTGCATTCAAATCCTGCCCCTATCCTTCCTACTGTGATCTTGGGCAAGTGATTTAAGTTCTCTGGATTTGTTTTCTGATCTTTAAAATTAGGTTGTACTAGATTAGCTCTAAGGTCCTTTCAAGTTCTAGATATATTGCCCAATGATGCCTACCTGATTCACAGGAGCACACTGCACCTGCAGGCTACAGGACACTTATGACCTATAAATACAACTGTCAGTCATTCTCCACATTCCTGTAGTCACCATTTGTATTTTATTTAGTCTATATTCATGAGTTCATCAGTGAATGGAGTTCCTGAGAACAGAGAACTGTTCACCAATGTAGATCTGCACCTCTTCCTTAACTTATAATCTTAGAAGGTTTCTAAAGACAACCAGACAGTAAGTGAATTACTCATGGTCACATATATAGTATGTAGCAAAGGCAGAACTTGAACCCAGGTCTCCTAGGTTCCAAGGAGATGTTTTTTTAAACTACAATCTCCTTTTTTCATAGTCCATTTTCTCCCCCAGTAGATTGTAAGCTCCCCCAAGGGGCAGGGACTGTCTGTTGCCAAAAGTGTGTAACACGTAGCAGGTGCTTACTACATGCTTATTGACTGACTACATCATCCTGCTGTTTGGCTAATAAATGTCTCTCTGCAAAACTCCTTAAAGAATTGACCTTTTAAATGTCTGCCATTCCCCAATGGTAAAGCAGCTTTGCAACTGTCTTGGAAGCTTTATGAAGGACTTGCTTTTCAAGGACACAGCCCTCCCCCATCCTTCTTTGCATTGTTATCCAACACGATTGCTCTTGAAGTTAATAACACAAATGCATTCATCTTCAATGGCCATCCTCACAAAAAAACAAATCGCCTCTACAGTCAAAACTACAAATTTGGGACTTAATCAATACTGCCCTTTTATGGGTTGTCTAAAAAGAGCCCTGGAGATGTAGCATTGCTTGATTGCCTGGGAATAAAGATTGATCAGTCCAATATATTCTCCTCTATAGATTCTGGGCTGATTCACATACTGTCTGCAAGCTGATCTCCAACACACTATCCCTCTTCAAAATTATATCGTCAATATCTCTTCCCCTCTATGTTCCTGGAAGGCCTTGAAGGAGAGTGTGACCCTTCCAAATAGAGTTTGGAAGAGGTTACAGGTAATGGCTGGAATTTGACTTTGCCTCAGCATTCAAGTTAGGTCTTTTTTTTTCTTTAAGCTTTGAGAGGTCATAGCAGAAAATATTTTGTTTCTTCCCTGTGTAGCAGAGGGATTTGTTATGTTTTGTTTTGTTTTGGTGTGTGTGTGAATGTATGTCTGTGTTTCCTTACAGTGACAAGAAATCCTAGAATTACTAGTTTAGAGCTAGTAAGAGACCTCAGAGACAATTTCTGCCAACTCTCCTATTTTACAGATGAAGCAATCAAGGCTTAGAGAGAGGAAATATGAGACCCAAGTTTTAACTGGTGGTGTGTGACAGAGCCTGGGTGTGAACCCACACGCTCTGACTCCAAATCCAGGGTTTTTTTCCCCCACTGTCTCACTAATAGTAAGAAAGGGGGAAAAGAGGAAGCTGAAGTTCTTGGTGCATTATGTATACTTTAAACTTTCCACACTTCTGTTCTGAATAGTTGTTGTCTGTAAGGTGGCTAAAATTCTAGCTAGGCTATCTATAAATCTAATGAGTGGTTGCCAATAAATTAGAAGCTTTAGCAAGAGTTTAAATTTTTAAGCATTTATTAAGGAGCATAAGAATTTGGTGAGGAGAGAGAAAGAGGTCTAGATTCATCTATCTATCTCAGGGAACCAGCATCTCCAGCTCCACTGCACCTGAGGTCCCCGGTGAAAAAAAGAGAAAGAAAACCTCGCCCCTTCTTTGTCGCAGAAGCCTCATGTGAAACTGGACACAGGGCCATCCAAACATGCACAGCTTCAAGCTAATTGCCTGGTAGCTTTGATCGACAGTACCTACAAGCAAACATCACTTCCTGACACCAAGGAACTGACCTTCCAAGCCGCATGGCTTGCCCTCAGACACCTTCTCCTCACGGTGGAGCTTTCCTATAGTATCTCTCCAGCAGGGGGGCATCACTCCAATTCTCAGAGTTCTCTCATGAAAAGGGTCAGACTACCCTAGGCAATGGTTTGGGGATTAGCCCATTTGAAGACAATTCAGCATGTATTTAGTAATTACTCCATGTGAAGCCCTATGCTAAACTCTGAGTTTGGTGATGGAAGTAAAGAGATGAAATTGAACAGGAATCCATTCCGTCGGGATCTTATAGTCTAGGGAGAAAAACTACTAAATACTATTTTAATATAGAGAGCAGAAAATGGGGGGTGCAAATGGGGTGTCCTCAGTATTCAGGGGTGTTGGGGAAAGGAAGAGAGATAGCAACAGAGAGACAAATAAGGGGAGGGAAGGAGAAAGATCAAGTAGGATGAAGGGAGACAGAAACAGAGAAAAGGAGGGAGAGGGAAAGAGGGAGTAAGATGAAGAGAAAGAAAAACAGAGACAGAAAAGTAGAAAGATGGATGGAAAGACTGAGAAAGAGAAGCAAAGAGAGGAAGAATGAGAAAGATGAGAGAGAGAGAAGGGGAGGGAAGGAGACAGAGGGAAGATAAAGAGAGACAGAGACACACAAAGAGATAATTTCTCAGAGAATGTACTAAGGTTCTTCTTGTTAGTCATTTTCCAGTTGTGTCTGATTGTGGCTCCATTTGGGGTTTTCTTGGCAAAGATACTAGAGTGGTTTGCTATTTCCTTCTCCAGCTCATTTTACAGATGAGGAAACTGAGGGAAATAGGGCTAAGTGACATGCCCAGGGTAATACAGGCATCACCTAGCAACACTATTGAAGTTATTAGTACAATCTATAGGCCCTGTATTTGGCAACAGAAGACTCAAGTTCAAGTCTCTCCTCTGAAACATACTGGCTATGTCACCTTAGCCCAGTTACTTAACCTCTCAGCCTCAATTTTGTCTTCTTAAAAATGTTGGTAAAAGGACTGCCATGATTTATCTCACAGGGTTATTGTAAGAAAAGTACTTTATCTTAAGCTATCATATTCCTGAGGACAGCTAAGTGGCATCATAGTGCCTAGAGTCAGGAAGACCCATCTTTGTTAGTTCAAATCTGGCCTCAAAAACTTATTAGCTTTGTGACCCTGGGCAAGTCATTTAATCATGTTTGCCTCAGTTACCTCATCGGTAAAATGAGTTGGAGAAGGAAATTGTGAACCACTCTAGTATCTCTGCCAAGAAAACCCCAAATGGAGTCACAAAGAGTTGGACACAACTGAAACAAATGAACAGCAACAAAAATCACATACCTGGTATCTTTTCATCATTACATCATTGCTGATGTGGTGGTTTGGGGACTTGCAATTTCAATGAGGGAAACCCCTGGCCTAATGGAGAGCCATATCTACTTTGTAATTTATACTCTGGGAGATCCCTCAGGGACCTAGAGATTCAGCCAATAGATCAACATGACACCATGTGTGTCTCAGTCAGGACTTGAATCTCTATCTTCCTGGTTCCAGGTTCATCTCTCTTTCTACTGTGCCATGCTGCCTTTCCTTATTTTTATAAACTAAAAATACAAGAACAATAAAAATACAAGAACAATTGCAAGAAAATTATTGTTGACTCAATAAAATAATAACTTTAATAAAGTAATAGCATTAATAACTAATTATGAGTGATGTTATTGGTGGTGGTGGTAGTGCGCAGAGCATGCTGTTTACTCCCCATTAGCTGTCTTGTGATTTTAAAAGTCATTGATTGAATTGTGGACATTTTAAAGAACTTCATATCATCTAGTTTTCATGTATTAGTGGAAGCTGAATGACTTATCAATAGAACACTAGATTTGGGGTTCAAATTACACCTCAGATACTTTATCACTGAATGATCCTGGGCAAATCATTAAAACTTTCTTATCCTCAGTTTTCTTCTCTATAAAATGTAGATAATAACACAGGAAAAACATAACTCTAAAGGGCTGTTAGGAGTCTCAAGCAATATAAATATATGTAATGATTGTTAAGTCCTATGTAAAATGTCAACTATTGTAAATATGAAGGGAGATGCCTACTTGCATCATTACAGAGATATTCCTTTACCAATGAAATCAGAGTTCTGAGCCAATCTTCTTGATCACCCTTGTTGTTGTTGGAATGATGCTGATGCTTTCAAGAAGCTTCTGGTTTCCATGGTTGCCGGCAAAGCCTCCAAATGGGTAGCTTTTTTCATAATGAAAAGGAAAAAAAAAAGTGTTTGATCCAGTGTTCTTAAAGTGGTGGGCAAATGACTACTGTGTTAATTGTAGGTAAAATGAAAAGGGGTCATATGTTGACCCTATAAAAAGAGGCCTGGATTTCAAATCAGAGGAGCAGCAGCCAAGTCTTGGCTCTGTCTCTTACCAACTATGCCTATGCAGCCATGGACAAATGATTTCACCTCTCTGGGCCTGTTTCTTTAGCTGTCAAATGAGGGAGTATGCTAGATAATCTCTAAAGTTCCCTTTAGTTTAAAATCTCTGATCCCATTATGAAATCTCTGGCATCCAAGGGTGATGAGCTACCTCCAGGGTCATCTTGAGGTCTTAAGTCTTACTATTTTAGCTCTCTGAAAAATAAGAGAGAAAAAAGAGGATCTAAGAAAGAGGAAAAGGAACAATATGCACAAAAAATTCTTAAAGCATCTCTTTTTATGTTGGAAAAATAATGCCTGGAAACTTAAGGGGTCACTATTACTTGGGGAATGACTGAACAAAAAATTGATGAAAGGGAAATTTCAAGAGAAATATGGGAAGACTTGTCTGAACTGATACAGAGAAGTAAGCAAAACATGAGAATAATTCATACAATGGCAACATTGTAAAAAAAAATTGAAAGGCTTAAGAATTCTAATAAATGCACTGATCAATTATGATTCCAAAGGATTAATGATGTAGAATGCTCCCCACCTCCTGACAGAGATAAGGGACTTTATATGCTGAATTTATATGTATATACACACACACATACATACACACACATATTTGGAGATGGCCAATGTGGGAATTGATTTTTCTGGATCATGAATATTTACTAAGATGGGGGGTTATTGTTTTTCTTTCACAATAAGTGGAGGGAGAGATAGGAGATGAGAGGGAGAGGAAATCAAATATTTGAAAAAATTCAATGAAAAAAAGCTAAAGGAGAAGAATATTTCAGCACTACTTTCATTGTAGAGAGTATGAAGTAGCAGGAGGGCATGATGAGAGCATGCCCAGCTCAGACATAGGACACAGGAGAAATGTCATTTATTTACCAGACAGCCCATCTCCCTTTAGACTTTTCCTGGAGGATGCGGCATTACAACATACTCCATCTAGAAAGCCAACATCTGTTTCAGTATAGAAGAGGCCAGATTTTAAAGGCGTGACATTAACATTGATTTATCTAATCATAAAGATAAAGGAAAATAAAATGCACCAAACACCCTTGGCATGGAGTGATCAGAATATATGGCCATAGAGGGGAAGCGTGGCTGGTGAAGCATTGGATGTAAAATATTGTTTTATGAAGTGTGAAGAGAGCAAGAGAGCAGCCTGCCAAGGAGGAGGGGTTGGGGAGGTGGGAGTCAGGAGGAATAAGAAGTAATCACCAAAATAAAATGGATGAAATGTTTATGGATCTACTTGAATTTTGATTCATGCCTGTTTTATGGCTTTCATTTTGAAAATGGCGGTGTGGGGGGGAAATAGCTGGCGGCTGAAAGTCTTGAGGGGATGGCAGCTCCTCTGAGCCTCCCTGAGGACTAAGGAAGAGAGCAATGCTCTCTTTTCATTGTTCTCCCAAGGATGCAGGAGTGATGTATGGGTGGCATTTTCATCTGCATATTTCACATCTTCTTTGTGATAATACATGTTAATGTAGATGTCAGGAGAAGAGAATTGGGGATCAGGCTTTCTGTCTTCCATGACTCCTGGGATCATGGCCTGTGGAGGATAAGCATCATTGCTTTGCTAGCGGTCAAGGTGTGATGATGAATGGAGCCAGGGTTCAATTTCGTGGCTTTGGCATTCCCCCCACTCCTTAAAACCAAACCTAACAAAATAATAATAAATGATCTGACCTGTAAGTCATGGGCTACAACTTCATCTTCTGAGCTGAGTATATGCATGGAGAATGTCTATTGGCAAATAGCATGTGATGATTAAGCACCTCCTCAAAACAAAGCCCTGGGCACTGGGAGAACATACAGCATTTAGTCAGGAAACAGCCCTTCTGACTAGTCAAGGCAAATCAACAGATATTTATACTGCATACCCACTATGAGCTAGGTTCTGTTCTAAGTACTGAAATACAAAGAAAGTCAAAAATTAATCTCTCCTCTTAAGGACCCCATAATCTAATGGAGGAGATGACCTGCAAACAACTATGTATAAACAAGTTCTATATGTAATGAATTGGGGACAATTGACAGAGGGAAGACACTAGAATTAAGAGGGATCAGGAAAAACTTGTGTAGCAAGGTAGAATTTTTACTAGCACTTGAAGAAAGACAGGAGGCTGAGATGAGGAGGGAAAACATTCCAGGCATAGGGGACAGCCAGTGAAAATGATTATTGGGGGGCAGCTAGGTGGCGCAGTGGATAGAGCACCAACCCTGGAGTCAGGAGTACCTGAGTTCAAATGTGGCCTCAGACACTTGACACTTACTAGCTGTGTGACCCTGGACAAGTCACTTAACCCCAATTGCCTCACCAAAAAAAAAAATGATTATTGGGAGCTGGAATATCTTGCTCAAGAAGTATCAGAGTCCCTGGATTGCAGAGTAAGTTGAGGAGAATGAGGTATAAGACTGGGAATGTAGGAAGGAGCCAGTTTATGAAGAGTTTTGAATGCCAAATAGTTTTATATTTGATCCTGAGAAGGATGGAGAGCCACTGAAGTTGATTGAGTAGAGGGGTGACTTGGTCAGATTCATACTTTAGGAAGGTCACTTTGGTAACTGAAGGGAGGATGGACTGTGGTAGGGAGACCAACCAATAGGCTATTGCAGTAGTTCAAATGTCAAGTGATGAGAGCTGGACCCAAAACAACAGCTAACATTTTTATAGCATGTTGATGTTTGCAAAGCACTTCTCACATATTATCTCATTTGAGAACCCCATTGTGGCTTACAGTAAGAAGAATACCCAGGGGCATCTAGGTGGCATTCCAGGCATAGGGGACAGCCAGTGAAAATGATTATTGGGGGGCAGCTAGGTGGCGCAGTGGATAGAGCACCAACCCTGGAGTCAGGAGTACCTGAGTTCAAATCTGGCCTCAGGCCCTTGACACTTACTAGCTGTATGACCCTGGGCAAGTCACTTAACCCCAATTGCCTCACCCCCCAAAAAAAAGAATACCCAAAGGAGAAGTGGAAATATTATAGGACAAGGACTCCTACCTCCATGCACAAGCTATTGCCCGCATGTGAAATGCTCTGCCTCCTCATCCCTTTCTCTTGTAAACCCTTGTTCCATTCACAGTACTTCAAGTGCCACATCCAATATAAAGGCTTTCCTCACCAATTATTAGTGTCCTTCCCCCCCTCCCCAATTAAAAAAAAAATATTACTTATCTGGGTATATATCCTTGAAGGAAGGATCCTTTCATTTCCCTCTGGGGCAACTCCCACAAGTTGCATTCATGGGTTATGGTCTTAAGATAAAAGCTTGTTACTCCTTACCTCAGGGATCTAGGAGTAACCCCTTTAGTGTTAGGTTTCTAATACTGTCACTCATGAACCCCCACCAATCTGCTTCCCACTAGAATCAATCTCATTGTATTTACTAAGGTGATATATAGTAATGATTGGAATGATGCCACCTGATGGAGACTTACTGTTAGAAAAGCTCTGCCATGAGGTGAAGGTCTTTGAGGGCAAGACCATGTGTCTTTTCTTTGGTGTCAGGAAGTGACGTTTGCTTGTGGGAGGAAGAAGGGGGAGCCTGACATTTAATAGATAGATGAATGTAGGCCTTTCTCTCTCTCTTTACCAAATTCTTATTCTCCTTAATAAATGCTTAAAAGTCTAACTCTTGCTAAAACTTATAATTTATTGGCGACCACTCATCAGATATTTTAGACAGACTAGCTAGAATTTTAGCCTTGACAATGTGTGTGTGTGTGTGTGTGTAAAACATTTGGAAGAAAACATCATCTTCTCAAAGACCCAGGAAATATTCTTCAACAGAAATGCACAGCATTGGGAAATGGGTTTAAATATAAAGTAAAATCATAGCAAGGTGCTAATGTAAGGAACACACATTCAAAAGGTTAATTCTCACAATTCATTATTTTTGTATTTCACTTTATCTCTTCTTTTTTGGGAGGAGGGGCCGGTCAATGAATGTTAAGTGACTTGCCCAGGGTCACACACCTAGTAAGTGTCAAGTGTCTGAGGCCAGATTTGAACTCAGGACCTCCTGAATCCAAGGCCTGTGCTTTATCCACTGCGCCACCTAGCTGTCAAAGGTTAATTCTGAGCTCTGGGTATTGGAAGTCTTATCTTGAGTCAGTAGCTACCATTGTTTTTTATGATCCAAGTGGTTACAACTCCTCAAAGGTACCTCTTCAGGGAGGTAGGGGGGGTGATACCATTTTGCATATATTATCCCAAATAAATATAACATAAAATTAGCCAGAATAAATACAATAAAGAGGTGAAAAGAAATAAGGTGCCAGCGAGAAAGGTCACTGCCAAATAGGGAACTAGCAAAGACTTCCCAGAAGGATATCCTAGACAACAATGTTCCTAGAAAATACTCTTGCTTTGTGGCCTGTCAAATGTGTGCTCCAGCCAAACACTCATTTTTGTTATAATTCCAGGGAGAACACCTCAGCTGTGTTTAATGGATGGATATTTTCCTAGGATTCTCAAATATCCAATCAGTCCTCTTGTTCAGTATGCTATCAGAGGAAGCCTAGTAATATCTGTGGCTAAGTTCAGAGATGCTTATGCCAAAAGGGTGTTTACTAGCCAATGATTTTCCTCATACCTGTCTGATCTGATCATTCCTTCTTAGTCTCTTGCTGGATCTTCCTCTAGATTGCTTCCACGGATGGTGGCTGCTACATCAGGATCTGACTTGGACTTTCTTCTCTTCCCTTTTTATACTGTTTTCTTCGGTAACTCCATTGGTTCAATTATCACTTCTATTCAGATGATTCTCAGATCTATTTATTCAGCTCTAACCATTCTCTTGACCTACAGAGGCACATCAGCAGCTTCTTGTTGATCTCAAACTGGATCTCCTGTAGATATCTCAAACTCAACATGTCCAAAATTGAACTCATTATACCTTTCTTGTAAACCCTCCCTTCTTCCTTTTATTGTCAAAGGTACCATTATCTTCTCTAGTCACTCAGACTCACAGTCTCAGTGTCATTATCGATTCCTCATTCTCACATGCCACAAAAATCCAACTTGTTGCCAAATTTTATCATTTCTACCTTTGTGACTTTACTTGCTTTTCTGCAATCACATAAATGCCACCATAGTATAGACCTTCCCCACCTCATTCTAGAATATGGCAATTATGTGTTGGTTGGTCTTCCTGCCTCAAGTCTCTCCCCTGATCCTGTCTACCATCCACTTAGCTGCCAAAGTGATCTTCCTTATGAAAAAGGGAAAAGGAACCACATGTACAAAAATATTTATAGCTGCTCTTTTTGTGGTGGCAAGGAATTGGAAATCAAGGGGTTGCCCATCAATTGGGGAATGGCTGAACAAGTTGTGGTATATGGATGTAATGGAATTCTATTGTGCTGTAAGAAATGATGAGCAGGTGGATTTCAGAGAAATCTGAAAGGACTTGCATGAACTGATAATGAGTGAGATAAGCAGAAACAGGAGAATATTGTACACAGTATCAATAACATTAACATTATGTGTTGATCAACTGTGATAGACTTGATTCTTCTCAACAATACCATGGTCCAAGATAGTTCCAAAGGACTCATGATAGAAAATGTTCTCCAAATCCAAAAAAAAAAAAAAAAGAACTATGGAATCTAGATGCAGATCAAACTATACTATTTCTATTGGGTTTTTGTTTTTTGAGGTTTTTCCTTTTTGCTCCAATTCTTCTCTCATAACATGACTAATGCAGAAATATGTTTAATGTGATTATACATATATAACCTATATCAGATTACTCACTGTCTTGCGGAGGGGTGAGGGAGAGGAGGGAAAGAGAAAAATTTGAAACTAGAAATCTTATAAAAACAAATGTTGAAAACTACCTCTAAATGTAACTAGAAAATAATAAAATATTTATATGGAAAACAAAACAAAACAAAAAAACCCAAAAAACAAAATGATCTCCCTAAACCCTGTATCTGATTGTGTCAACCTTCTACTCAATCACCTTCAGGGGCAGCCTCTTACCTCCAGGATCAAATGTAAAATTTTCTCTTTGGCTTTTAAAGCCCTTTACACCCTTGCCTCTTTCAATATTTCCAGTATTCTTACATTAAATTCCCCTCCAGATACTCTACACTCCAATCATTGTGTTCCTCAACAAAAGAATCAACATTTCACTCTATGACTTTTCACTGGATCTCCTCAATGTCTGGAACATGTTCCATTTCCTCTTTGGATCCTGGCTTTTTTAGATTCCTTTAGAATTCAATTATTCTTGGAACACAAAGTTTTACAAATGGATGTTAAAATTTCTCTTTACATATAATTTGTGAAAAAATAAAATTCTAAATAAATGGGGAAAACAGAAAAAAAATTTCAGTTATTCAATCTTTTGAAAGAGGCTTTTCCATCCGCATGTAGTGTTTAAATAATTATTATAGACACCAGTTTGGGGTAAATTTGTGATTAATTTTCTAGGACTTTTTTTTTTGCAGTGCAATGAGGGCTAAGTGACTTGCCCAGGTTCATACAGCTAGTAAGTGTCAAGTATCTGAGGTCAGATTTGAACTCAGGTCTTCCTGAATCCAGGACCAGTGCTTTATCCATGGTGCCACCTAGGTGCCCCCAACATATGATTAATTTATCAACATTATACCAGTCAAAGATTGGCCACATATCTTCCTAACTTCTCATGATCCCAGGCCACATGGTACAGAAGGCAAAGAGAGAGCTTCAGCATGTCAGTTAGCTAGAGTAGGAGACATGCCCCAAAAGCCCCATGTAGTCTCCCAGAGAGACAGCATGTGGTCACAAGGAGAGCCAAGAGAGCCAGAGTGAGACAGGGGGAAGGTAGGTGGTACAGTGGATAAAGCATCGGCCCTGGATTCAAGAGTTCCTGAATTCAAATCCAGCATCAAACACTTGACAGATACAAGCTGTGTGACCCTGGGCAAGTCATTTAACCCTCACTGCCCTACAAAAAAACAAAACAAAACAAAAAGAGTGATACAGAGACCCTGTGGTTTCAGAGAGCCAAAGGAGACCCAGAAAATGCCCCAGGAGCTCCTACATGGTATTTTTCAAGGGTTCTTAGCCTCTTTTGATAGAGGTAGGTCATTATACAATGATCAAAGCTAATTGGGTCATTATACATCAAGCCAATCTAATTGGTGACCATTATTCAAATCTATTGGTTGACGTGACTAGAAAGTGGTCTAAATTAAAATCAAATCCAAGGATGACATCAGGTCATTCAACTCTTGGTAGGGAAAGGAATATTAAGCTCCCCCACCCCCACCTCAGGACAAAGTACAATATCTAGGTGTGGTTTAATTCCATTAGTCCTTCTGCAATCTAGACAAAAGAATCTATCTCCTTTAGTTTTGTTCCCTTGGCTTTGTCCAAGATGAGATTTGATGAAGTTTCAAGTAGAATTTGACTTTCTGGAATGGGGGGAGGGGTAAGAAGGCACTGATTCCTGGGTCCCCCAAGAAATCAATTATTAAGAGTTATTTTCTCACACTCACCAAACCCCCTTCCCTGCTGATATCTTTTTTATTTTTCTGAGATTACCTGTCATTAACATTGAACATATCTTGTATTTGAGCATCCCTGAAAAGGGCTAGGCAAGCCTTCACACCAGAATTGCTAGTTCTCCCTAACCATCCCATCCACCCCAGGGCTGCTCATCCACCTTTGGTGTCTACCTGTCACCCAACTCTCACTTGGGACTCTGAGAAGCTGTAGCATATCACAACAGCCACACCACAGTAAAACCACCTTAGGAGACAGTCTAAACTGGGTTGAAAATAACTGCCTTAAACCCATTGGTGAGCTACAGGAATGTCCACCCCAAGCATATGAAGACTTCCTCCAGCCGACTGGGCAAATGAGAACAATTTGTACCAATTTCCATGAAGGCAACTGAAGCAGGCACTGTAGAGTGCTTAGAGCTTGGTCATACATTGAAGATGCCAAGGTCACTACATTCAGTTACCACTGGACTTTGTTGACTGAAAAAGAGAGTGAAGCTGACCTTTTGCAACTCTGACTCACCAAAATCCAATTCATGTACAAGTCAAGACTTCAACCAGTGATATCACTGGTTTTTTTCAAAAACAAAGGACAAGGGGCAGATAGGTGGCACAGTGGATAAAGCACTGGCCCTGGATTCAGGAGGACCTGAGTTCAAATCTAGTCTCAGACACTTGATACTTACTAGCTGTGTGACCCTGGGCAAGTCACTAAACCCTTATTGCCCCGAAAAACAAACAAAACAAAACAAAACAAAAAAGGACAAACAATTTGTCTCCTTTAGGATGAAAGTTGGCTATGAATGGGGATTGTGTTTTTGCTGTTCTTTATATGCCCATTTCTTATCACAGTATCTAGAACATAGTAAGTGGCTTAATAAATGCTTATTGCCTAACTGACATGGAAGAAACTCATAAAATGTGGAGTGGTTGTGATGACCTGCATTGATGTGTCATGGACCCATGAACACTAACTCAAAAGGCCCCTTATTTTCTGACAGAGACATGCCTGAGAGAACGAATCCATCACACCTGTCTCAGGGAGGCAAGGTTTAATCAGGCATTCAGTCATGAGGATTGTTGTGCTTAGAAAGTGGAATGCTCTGTTCCACCAGCAATGTGACATAGCAAAAAGATTCCTAGATTTAGGGGCCAGAGGTATTGGCCTGACTTTGCTTTCTATTAACCATGTGACCTAAGGTCAGCTGCTTACCATCTCTGAGTATCACTTCTCTCATCTGTAAAATGGGTGCAATTACTCTTGCAGGGGGCATAGCAATGGAGAGCCAATCTCAGTGATTGAAAGCCTTCGAGACCTGCCTCTTATAGTGTTTCTCTAGGCAAATAGTTTAATGTCTTGGTGCTCTAAGCAACTTGTTAAGTCTGTAAGTTGGAGAGTAGGTGACAACCTGCATTGGTAAAGCTCCTATACTGGGAGCTTTCTTCACCAATAAAGTAAGTCACAGGTAGGGGTCCTATCTTTAGACCTAGCTACCTCCCAGGATTATTATGAGGAAAACATTTATTATAAGTGCTAGAAATTGGAGATGTGATGATGAAGACCCAGGTTGTAGCTTATTACCAAGGGTGAGTTTACAAATGGTATAAAAAGACATGAGCCATATGGTGTATGATCTCGAAGTGAGTCAGTCATGTAGCAAGGAAGAACAAATGGATAGCCCAGGTGATGCACTGGTAAAAATGTTAGAAGACTTACAGGAAGGCCTCTAGAATGCCGGGTACACCGTTTTTAGAGGACATAAGGGAAAATATGTTAATGAGTCACACAGCATAGGCAGGTAAGCTTGGATGAGACCTTGCTTTTGAAAGCAATGGTGGTGGTGGTGATGATAGTGGAACTCTTGACAGTGATGGGAGTGGACTGGTGATAGTGATGGTGACGAGGGTGGACAGGTGATGGTCATGATGTAGTGGTAGTAGTAGCAGCAGGAGTAGTGTAGTTTTTTCAGTACTAACTTAAACAGTATTGGGAGAAAGAGGCATAATGTGTGTATTCTTGGGGGGTTGGTGGGGAGACTGGGGGAGACTGATAATTATATAGCATTTTAAATGATCCAAAGTATTTTGCCCATATTATCTCATTTGATCCTAATAGTACCCCCCTCAGCTAGGTGCATAGAGAGGTGACTCACCAATGGTTACAGGCTGGTGTGTGAGTGATAGAGACAGGACTATAACCCAGGTCTTTTGAAGTCCACATTCATCTCTCTAACCACTGCTTGCTCCAGTCATGGCCATAAGGGAAATCGGAGAAACACTACAGCATCTCAGCTGACCCTTACCATGGCCTCCTTGGGTAATTTGACAATGATTCTAGCTTTTCTGGCTAGTACTTAATCATGTAGATTGTTACTTCCTCTTTGATAAACTCTCTAATCTAATCACTGGATGTCATCAGGCCTTTCATGATCCCATATAATAGGATTCTGCCTGCCAAAATGAACAAGGGATCTGCTCAGATATCTGAGTTCAGGGGAAATTGGGAATACTAGGGAAATTCCCATCCTTCTGTTTTGGGTGATGAACAGACTGGTTCCTTCATCTTGTTGTCTTGAATTATTCCTGAGATTTTAGAAAAATGTGTATCTGACTATAGTACATTTTTTTAATAGATCACAGAATAAAAGAATTTTCCAAGGTTACCTAGAAAAGAGGTAGCTAGGTGGAGCAATGAAAAGCATGCTGGTCCTGGAATCAGCAAGACCTGAGTTCAAATCCTGCCTCAGACATTTAATACCTGTATGTCCCTGGGCAAGTCAGTTAACCTCAGGTTTGCTTCAGTTTCCTCATCTCTAAAATAGGGACACTACTAGAACCTACACCTCCCCCCCACACACACACACACCAAGGTTGTTGTGATGATCCAATGAGATAATATTTGTAATAGCACTTAGCAGTGTCTGGCATATAGGAGTTAATGCTTATTCCTTCCCCCCATCCCCACCCCTGGATGAGAAGACCTGGGTTCAAATACTATTTCTGCTACTTACTCCCCATATGATACTAGAGGAGTCACTACACCTCTCTGGGCCTAAGTTTTCTCACCTGTAAAATGAGGGTTTGGACATAGCGACCATCCAGTTGTCAATTTAGGATCTTATGAACACAAAATGTTGATTCCCAGTGGAATATAAGGTCCTTCAGAACAGTGACAATTTTTGTCTTTGACCAAAACCAACCATGATACAAAGCACACCCTTCCCATTCCTTCTTTCTGGGCTATTCTCAGGAGATGGATTCTCAAAAGCGAGGCTGAGTTTAGCAGCTTTGTTGCCCTCAGCAGAACTTTGAGGTTTACAGTGTGTGTGTGTGTGTGTGTGTGTGTGTGTGTAGGTGTATGTAGGTGCACACTGACATAACTGGATGCTCTACTATATCTGGCTTCTTCTAGTCATGTTTTATTATCTCAGGCATCTTCTAGCCAACCACCACACCAATGCATCTACTGGACCACTGGTCCTTCAGAAACTATGCCCTAGGGAATTAAACCACTCGACTTTGGAAATTATACTTGAGGCCATTACTGTATTGACTGGTATGTGTTTGAGCAAAGGCTTATAAGTCTCCATAGCGCACTATATATAACTGATCTCAGTCATGCTTCACATTCAACCTACAGGGGCCATCTCCTTTCCATCTGCCTCACTCCCCTCCCCTGCTTTCTACTTTTTCCATTGGGAACCCAAATGTTGCATGATAATGCATGTATTTTTGTTGTCCTGTGGGTTCACTTATCACCCTTATGACTTTCCTCCTCAAATCAAGCACTAATCCATCATTACCTATCACCTCTCTCCTCTCCCTCTTCTCTCCTCCTTCTATATCTAACTCTCTTTCTCTTTCTCTCCCTCTTTCCCCCCTCCCTCTCTCTCCCTCTCTTTTTCTCTCCCTCTTTCCCTCTCTCCCCCCTCTCTTACTTTCTCAAATTTCACCTATTAATATAAATCCCACAGAGGTAGGGGCTATCTCCTTTTTGTATCCGCCAAATTTAGCATGGTTTCTGGCATATAATCAGCAGTTAATCAATACTATTTTTTCATTTGTTCATTTTTTCCATTCACTTCTTGCTTCGTTGTTAAGCGTATTTACTTTACAAGGACCTTAGTCCTCCATTTTCCCATTTTTAAATGGCTTCTTTTGTCACAGAACCTGTGGTAACTGATGGATTCTCTTATTCCAAAGAAAAGCTTCCAGTCCATGTGGAATCTGGGTTACTTCTGGTCCTGGGGGGCATGCTGGCACTGAGCCAGGTAACCTTCTTCAGCCTTCATTCCCCACCTTACCAAGAACCTAGTTGTAATCAATTTCAAATCATTAATTGGACAAAAGAATTCTCAATCACTGCTTCCCTAGGGTAGCTGAGATTTAATTTGCCAGAGACTTGTTTGTGCAGGCAATTTCTGTTTCACAAAGAGGAATATTTAGTGCTGTTGTAAAATTAATTGGGTGTGTTTGGCTCCGACCCCCACAATGGTTGAAGGGCTGCAAGAATGGCAACATGACTGGTGTTTATTAATCAAATACCCTTAATAATACTTGGCTTTTTGAGAGATGCACCCAGGTCCTTGCCAAGTATCATATTATTTCCCATTTATAAATGGAAGAGACTATGGCTCAAAAAAATTGGCCTTAACCAGGAGCAAACATAAGAGATATAAATGCCAGGGTTTGGGGTTGGGTTTTTTGTTTTTTTTTGTTTTCTTTGTTTTTTATTTGAGCTCAGTCCCTCCTTGTCCCTTGTTTCTTTATACTATATCACTAACCCTGTGCTCTCAATAGACTTCAGTACTGAATGATGAAACCTCTGAGCCTTTTTCATTCACTTGAATGATTTAAAAATTGTTTTTAATCATTGCTCAGTTCAGTGTTAAAATCAAATATATCTTTCCTATACTTCAGTCCTCATGGCTTCATGAGGGGTGGATGATCTTATTCAGGGTTGTAACTAGAAATTCCAACCCCTGGGCAAATTCTGTTGGGAACAGGAGGTGAATCTAAGGTATGGTAACTTTTGTCCATTGTTGAAGTAGATAAAAGGTCATAAGTCATGGAATTTTAGGAAACTGAGGCTTTGGGAGTCCTGGGAATTTGAAGGGGATGGATGAAGACAGAGTAAGGAGAGCATGTGACAGGTGTTGAAATGATTAGTGAAGAATATCAGTCTGGTCTGTTTCAGGAGCAACATGGATTTGGATAGTATGAAGTGAATGTTAAAAGAGGAGAGCATGATTTACTGAGTGATTGTTACAGAAAGAAGCAGTGAAAATAGCAGTGGGGAACAATGAGCCTACAAGCTCCTCCTCCTGACCCAGCGGCCTAGGGTCCCCTAAAACTCCTTCCTCCACAAAGAATATTAGCTGCCTAAACAACATGTTCGCTCACTTATGCCTTGGAAATTATTGGTAATCACAGAGGTAATAAACCTCCAGGATTAGAGAATCAGGTCTCCATCCTGGAAAAGGTACCAAGAGATATGGCATCTTTTAAATTATTACTCCCTCTCATTCTCCTTTCCCTCCCTCCCTCCCTCCCTTCCTCCCTTCCTCCCTCCCTCCCTTCCTCCCTCCCTTCCTCCCTTCCTCCCTTCCTTCCTTCCTTCCTTCCTTCCTTCCTTCCTTCCTTCCTTCCTTCCTTCCTTCCTTCCTTCCTTCCTTCCTTCCTTCCTTCCTTCCTTCCTTCCTTCCTTCCTTCCTTCCTTCCTTCCTTCCTGATTTTGGGAATATAAGCAGTTGTATTTGGCCAGAGTTCCATTTCTTCTCTCACAGAGGCAGCTGGTTGCACAGAGGCTGGGCCTGGAGTCAGGAAGACCTGAGTTCAAATGTAGCCTCTAACAATGTGGCCCTGAACAAGTCACTTAACCTCTGTCTGCTTCAGTTTCCTTCTGCTGAAAAATGGAGATAATAATAGCATCTACCTCAGGGTTGTTGTCAGGCTCAAATGATATGATATTTATTTTTGAAAGGCATTTAACACAATGCTTAGCACATAGTAAGTACTATATAAATGCTTCTTTCCTTCCCTCCCTCTCTATGTTGGTATTATTTACACTGCCACTAAGTCATTGTATTTATTATTCTTTTGCCTCTGTTCTCATCATTCCACATCACTTTATTCCATTTTTCCCATGTTTCACTGATTTATCCACATCTATCATTCCTTAAAATGCAGCAAAATTCCATTACCGTTATACACCAGAATGTGTCTAGACATTCTCCAATTTGGGTCCAATCTTTCATTTTGAACTTTTTATCACAAATATTGTTGTTATGAATGTTTTTCTATATATGGATCTTTTCATACTGTCAACTTCAGTTCTTGGACTGTATTTTCAATTGGTGGGATATCCATCAAAGAAATATCTTGCTCAAAATCCTGCCTCTGACACATCCTGGTTATATTGTTGTTGTTGTTCAGTTGCGTCTGGTTCTTTGTGACCCATTTGGGGGTTTTCTTGGCAAAGATACTAGAGATACTCCATTTTACAGATGAGGAAACTGAGGCAAAGAGAGATTAAGTGACTTACCCAGGGTCACACAGCTAATAAGTATCTGAAGCCAGGTTTGAATTCAGGAATATGAGTTTTCCTGACTCCAGGCCCAGTGTTTTATCCACTATACCACCTATCTTCCCTGCTTCCATGGTCCTAGGTAAAGTGATTTATCCTTTCAACATTCCAGGCAACTTTAAGTTTCTAAATCACACATCACTTGGTCAACTACATTCATGGTAGATCAGGAATTAGGAATGTTTAACAAGGAGAAGAAAAGATACAAGAGGGGCATGATAGATTGAAAAGCAATCAATCACATGGAAGGCATGGGAGAGATTAGATTTGATTTGGCTGGCCTCAAAGGGCAGAAATATCATCAATGGGTAGATGATGCAGAGAGGCAGATTTTTGTTTCACAGGAGGAAAAAAAAGCTTTCTAAAAAATAGCGATGTCCCAGAGGGCAGTGGCCTGACTCAGGAGGTAGTGGTTACCCTCTGCCTGGGTAAGTCACTTAACCCTGTTTGTATGTTGTAGACAAGATTATTTTTCTACTCTGATAGTGTAGATGGCTACTGTGTTCCATTCCTATTCTGTGATATTCTATTGTTCTTAGTGCTTATCTGCTTAACCCCTCTGACACCAGAGCAGGGAAGGCTGAGACTCTGAAAATCTAGTCCTAGCTCAGAGTTAGAGGGAAAGGTTTTCTTTCATCATGAATGTAACATGGTGTCTAATCTAGAGTCATTCAATCATAGATTTAAAGTTGGAGGAGACCTTGCATGTCTTCTAGTCTAACCCCCTCGTTTTACAGATGAGGAAACTGAGTCACTGGAGGATTAGGTAACTATACCAAGGTCAAATGGATTATAAATAATAGGATTCTATAGGCAGCTAGGTGGCACAGTAGATAAAGCACCAGCCCTGGATTAAGGACCTGAGTTCAAATCCAATCTCAGACACTTGACTCTTACTAGCTGTGTGGCCCTGGGCAAATCACTTAACCCTCATTGCCCTACAAAAACAAAACAAAATAAAACAAAGAAATAAGAGATTATATATAGCCTAGGTCTCTCTGACTGAGCTGAGTACCCTATCTACTGTCACTAGTCCTAACAAGTTTATCTGGGTGGATTGAAAAGAACCACTCAACCTAGTTTGGGATGATCATCTTTTGACTTGGTATCACACATTTTGCTCCAAACTGGGCATACCTTTGTCTGAACTAAAGAGCTCACATACTCACTTTAAATAATTCTACCTTCATCTCCAACTTTACCTGAGTAGACCTGATGACCTAGAACTCTAAGGAATAATTGAGAACATGCAAGTTTCTATTCCCCCAGCCCTTGGCTACAAGGTCTTACCCCACCTCAGAAGGCTATAAACTTCTATCCCCTGTTGGACCTGTCTCATTAGCTTTCTTTCCAGACCTATTTTTCTCTCAGTGTGATATCCAAAGTCTCACTGCGTAATTAGCCTTATACCAATTGTATCTGATTAAAGCATTTCTCCACTTCTTCCAGCTGAAGGAGCTAACCATAAATAGGCAGCCACATCATAAGTGGCATAGTGAATAAAGCAATGGGCCTGGAGTCAGGAAAACCTTAGTTTAAATCCAGTCTTAAATGCTTATTAGCTGTGTGACCCTAGGCAAGTCACTTGACCACTATTTGCCTTACTTTCTTTATCTGTAAAATGGGTATTAATAATAGCACCTACCTCCCAGGGTTGTTGTGAGGATCAAATGAAATAATAATTATAAAGCTATTAGCACAGTTCCTGACACATAATAAGCACTATACAAATGTTAACTATTATTATTTTTAAGATAGATAGATGGATGGATGGGTGGGTGGGTAGATAGATAGATTAGATAAAAGATGTTATAGTGGATAAAGTACTAGGCCTGAAGTCAAGAAGACCCAAGTTCAAATTCAGCCTCAGACACTAGTCGTGTGACCCTGGGCAAGTCAACTGATCTCCATTCCCCCCTACCCCCCTTTTCCTCATCTGCAAAATCAGGATAATAATAGCACCTCCCTCCCAGGGTTGTTGTAAGGATTAGATGAGAAAATAATTGTAAAGCTTATGGCACATAGTATATGCTACACAGTTGTCTTATTTGTTTACTTATTTATTCATTCATTTATTCATTTGTTCCTTTGCTTGCTCACCCATTTATTTTTCATTCTATTATTATTATTATTATTATTATTAATTGAGGGTTAGAGATGGATAAACACCCATAGATGTCTCTAATAACTGCTGCTATACATCAAGTCCCTAAATTATATTTTTTCTGTCATATTCCTATGCAGACTGGGGAAGCAAAAGTGAGAGAGTCACCATCAATAGACTACTCTGCTTGCCTTATATGTCCCCTTTTCTTCCTCTTGATGTGGAAAGCATATGCTTAAGGCTGCCTAAGAGAAAAAAAATGCTCAGAAATGCTCAGAAGAGGCGGTTGATCTGTTTGGATGTATGTGCCACTTTAGTTTATGGAAGATCACACTTGAGCTGTCATTCCTACACAAACCAATTGCTGTCCTTTTAGCAACCTAACAGTTCCTCTTAGCAACACAGGGAAAGGATGTAGCTTTTCTGCCAGGAGAGACTGTTGGCTCCCTCTGACATATGGAATTCTGGTATTGGGAACATGGGTCTGAGGCCTTACAATTTAGGGGCTTTCCATTATACAATTCAAGGATTTGTTGTCCAGCTTGCTTCTCCCCCTCCTTGAGAGGAGAGATTTGGATTCTTGGCACAAGTTTATTTCTTAGAACTTTAAGTTATACGAAGCCCTTTTCATATGTACATATGAACCAACAACCACTCCACCACCTTGACATGTATGGAGCTGAGCTATATTCCCCATGGCTATTCCTGGTGGATCATATGTATTCTGACTCAACACTGAAGGTTGAGGTGTAAAATTATCTTCAATTCAAGGAGTAATATGAAATATATCTGGAAAGATAAGTTGGAACCTTAGTGCGAAGGGCCTTAAATGCCAGCTAGACAGTTTGTGTTTTATCCTGTAGGCAATAGGGAGCCCCAACATATTTTTGAGCTGGGGAGGACATGGTTATTACTAATTTTAGGAAACCATACATTTCTCTTTTCATATGAGAAAGACAGATCCTGCCTTACAACACATTTTACAGTAGCAACATTAACAAGCTATATAGTCAGCTGATATGCGATTTGTGCCTCAAGTGATCTAACCCTGCTTTCTAGTCAATTGTCCTCTTCTCCCCAAAGATATAGAATTTCTAACATAGGGATGTCCACTTAGAACTAGAATGGACTTCAGAGGTTTATCTATTCATCAAAAAAAGGAAACTGAGGCTCAAGGTTTCATGGAGAGTAATTATCAGTCAAGTAATTGGCAGAAAATTAAAAGCCTTAATCCAGAGCCAGATCTCCTTCTGATGGCAGACTAAAAAAGGGTTAACAGACAACTGAAAGGCTGATCTCTAAGACCTGAGCTCTAAAAAGGGTTAACAGATAACTTAAGATTTGATCAATAGTATCTAAAACTATCAGAAAAACTAAGGTTTGTGTTCTTACAGTAACCAAGAGGGTTCATCCTTATGAAACAATACTATGAACAGAAGCTTAGATAGTAACTGGGGACCATTAACCATTAATATCCATTAATATTCCTAGATGACAGAACACCTAGAAACCAGATCCTAAAGTAAAGAGATATTATAAACAGAGAGACCCTCTGGGTCTGACAAGTTTAAACATGTCTTTATGAACATGTGCAGAAAAACCCAATGTGTCCTTAGGTTCACCTTATGATGTTTATACCCCAAGAACATACCTCCAAGGAAAAAGGTACCAGCCTTGGGGGTTGTCTTATGACCCCAAGAATTCCAAATTAGGATAAACCCTCCCCTGTACCTCTTTAAGGAGGAGATTAAGATAATGAGATTACCTACTTTTTCTTACTATATATATCACCATCTTTCTTACTACTATTTTAGATGCCTTTTCTTTTCTTCTATGGTATTCTCCCTGTGGCCTCACAGTATTCTAATAAAACTTAGGAAACTGAGTCACTGAGTCTTGTCATTTTGGGGGATGCTTCATGGTCAGTTTGATCAATTCAATCTACTACTACTTCACTTCCACTCAACCACACTGCCTTTTTTCTCTCCCACGTCCACTAATTACTGTAACTTAATCCAATAATTTGTTATTGGTTGTTTCTCCCATAGCAATGTGAGAAATGATTATTAATAACCAATAATTTTTTTGGGGGGGAGATTCAGAGTTTTCCACTTCTTCCAAAGTCCTGACGTAGTCCAGTTTTTCTTGAAACTCAATCAAGGAAGTTGCATTGACTCCCCTCCATCTTGGTCAGACCCCACCCAACAAGGAATTTAATCTAGGTTGGGAAACCTATTGTATCCTATTCAAGATTGGTAGGTGACAAATGCTTTTGTCTAGATAGCCCAAGGCTGGAAATGGTCTGGTATAGCTAGGAATGGTCTGAGTAGAGAGATAAGGTCATACTCAGCCCCACTGACCACCTCCTGTTTAGAAGTTGCCATGATTGTCTTTGGTCTGAGAGAGACATCCAAATGACCATCCTTTTATTAATAACCTGCTGGTCTTATTAATAAAACTATTAAATTACCCAGAAACTGTCTTTTAACGTTTTAATCATCACAGAACATTATTTCTGTAAATATTGGCAGCAGGAATACAATGAAGAACAAACCTCTCCTTCCCGCCACACACACTTTTTTTTTTCTTTAGCAGTAACAGGAGGCAACATGTCCAATCAAGGCCAGGAGAATGCAGTTATAAGAACAATAGCAAATTCAAACAAGCTGATTAATAGCCATCATCAATGGAGTCTGGCAGGAATCTAGGACATAGCAGGCACTCACAGTCCAATAACTACTGTACATGAAGCCCAGAAATACAGAATAATGAGGCAGAATGCAAAGACTTTTCATAAAGCATATTAAGTTCTTTGTGAACCCTAAAATTGATCTAGAAATGAGGCCTCTTTTTTATTTTATTTTCCCCCAATTCCATATAAAAACAATTTTAACAATTGTTTTTTTGTTTGTTTGTTTTGTTTTTGTTTGTTTGTTTTTTTAGGGCAATAGGGGTTAAGTGACTTGCCCACTGTCACAGAGCTAGTAAGTGTCAAGTGTCTGAGGTCAGATTTGAACTCAAGTCTTCCTGAATCCAGGGCCGGTGCTTTATCCACTGCGCCACCTAGCTGCCCCTTAACATTTGTTTTTAAAGCTTTGAGTTCTAAATTCTTTCCCTTCTTCCCTTCACCCCCACATCGAGAAGGCAAGAAACTAGATTAGGTTATACATGTGTAGTCATGCAAAACATATTTCCATATTAGTCATGTTGTAAAAGAAAACAGACCCCCCCCCACCAAAAACATATCCTCAAGAAAAATAAAGTTTAAAAGAATGTTCAATCTGTATTTAGATACTATCAGTTCTTTCTCTGGGTATAGATAGCATTAATCATCATAAGTCCTTCAGAGTTGTTTTGGATCATTGTTTTGCTGATAATAGCTAAGTCATTCACAGCAGATCATCTTACAATATTGCTGTTACTTTGTTTACCATACATTTTACTTTGCATCGGCTCATTTAAGTCTTTCCAGGTTTTCCTGAGAGCATCCTGTTCATCATTTCCTATCGTACAATATTTCATCACAATCACATACCACAATTTGTTCAGCCATTCCCCAATTGATGGGCGTCCCCTCAATTTCCAGTTCTTTGCCACCAAAAAAGAGCTGCTATAAATACAATGAGACCTCTTAATATACTTATTTTCTTCTTTGACAAGTAAAACTAAATGTGTGGTGGTTGCCTATTTCTGTCCCAAGTGTTGGGAAATTACCTGGGTTTTCTAATATATATGTTACTTAGAAATTAGAGGCTACTGCACCAGTTTGGGCATTAAGCATTTATTAAAGTATATTAGATATTAGTAAAGAGAGAACACGTGCCTCTGAAAGATAGGAAAGTCTAGCTAGGATCTACAGGAGAGAGAGGAGAAAAAGTCGCCTTCACCTACAAGTCTTAGGCCAAAAAGATGAAGTTCCTATGCCTGCTCAATTGTATGTGCTGTAGATAAATATGGCTACACTGTAACATGAATGAAGAGGAGTAATGTATAAAAATACCGGAAACATAGGAAGGGGCTAGGTTAGGAAAAACCTTAAATGTCAAGTAGGTAAATTTCTATTTGATCCTAGAATTAATAGGATACCACAGAGTTTGGCAAGTAGGGGGTTAACATGGTCAGACCTGTGTTTTTTGTACATGAAATTACACGTGTAAGCTCTTTGAGGGCAGGAATTATATTCCTTTTTCTTTGTAACCCAAGTGCCTAGCTTGGTGTCTGGTACATAGCAGGTTCTTTATACATGGTTGGCTATTGATTACATTCTGTGTTAGGTTGTTTGGTAGGTATTCATAGATAGCTTTCCCTCTCCTCCTCCATTTTCATTTTAAACAACACCTTTTAATGAGATTCATAACATTAAATCTTAGGCAAAACACATTTTTAGCATCCCATCTTGGGAAAATGTCATCCTTGATCAATGTCTATACTTTAAAATATTCCTATATTTTCAGCTGAGATCCAAAATTCCAAATCCCATTCTTGTTTGTTTTGGTTTTTTTTTGGTGAGGCAATTGGAGTTAAGTGACTTGCCCAGGGTCACACAACTAGTAAGTGTCAAGTGTCTGAAACTGGATTTGAACTCAGGTCCTCCTGAATCCAGGGCTGGTGCTTTATCCACTGTGCCACCTAGCTGCCCCGCCACAAATGTGTTTTTGTAGAGACCACCTTTTAGGTATCATGTGATGATTAAAATCTAATTGTGTGTCCTTACCTGCCCCCCTCCACCCCCGCCACGGGGTGGGGGAGGGAGAACTAGTTAGGATTTAAAAGGTTGAGTCAATTCAAGCAGAAGTTCTGTGTGGGACCAGAAATGGGGTGGTCCCCACACACAGCTCCAAGCTAATTGGCTGGTCGCATTCAAGTCCGTTGATTGACATGACTTAAAGGTAGTTTATGAATAGAGGCAACTTTCAGGATGCCAATATGACCTTAGAACTTAAACTTTTCTATGGAATTGCTTTAGCATCTCTAATCTTCAATTGTTTTCTAGGGGTAATGTTGTGTTACCCCAAACCAATATCCCAACAGTGAAAATTCATTTATGTCCTTCAATTTTAATTTCAGGGCATCAAAGAGTAAATAGCAGGTGCCAATCCTTATCATAGGAAGTTAGTGAGCCTGCTTACCTAGGAAAGAACTTCTTCTGAATACTGCATAGCACCATGGAAAGATTCCTAGAATTGGAGCCAGAGTATCTGTGTTCATACTTTGGCACTGTCATTTACCACCTCTATAATCTTGGACAAGCAAATTCTACTCTCAGTGTTTTAGTTTCTTAATCTGTTAAAAAAAATATGGGATTGTTGCATTGGATGATTTTTAAAGTCACTTTCAATTCTAGATCTTTGGTTTTTTAAGATACTTTATGGCTTACAATATTGTGGGTGAACCTGACCACATCTTGGTTTTTCAGTTATTGCTGCTGCTGCTGTTTCTCAGTACTTCTTCTGTCTTTCCCCTCTATCTCCTTCAAGCTTTCTGTCCATCTCTTCTTTTCCTTTCCTCTCTTCTGCTCTCTCTTTCCCTTTTCCTCTTCATCCCTTCTTTTCTTCTTTCTTTCTTTCTTTCTTTCTTTCTTTCTTTCTTTCTTTCTTTCTTTCTTTCTTTCTTTCTTTCTTTCTTTCTTTCTTTCTTCCTTCCTTTCCTTCCTTTCCTTCCTTTCCTTCCTTTCCTTCCTTTCCTTCCTTTCCTTCCTTTCCTTCCTTTCCTTCCTTTCCTTCCTTTCCTTCCTTTCCTTCCTTTCCTTCCTTTCCTTCCTTTCCTTCCTTTCCTTCCTTTCCTTCCTTTCCTTCCTTTCCTTCCTTTCCTTCCTTTCCTTCCTTTCCTTCCTTTCCTTCCTTTCCTTCCTTTCCTTCCTTTCCTTCCTTTCCTTCCTTTCCTTCCTTCCTTCCTTCCTTCCTTCCTTCCTTCCTTCCTTCCTTCCTTCCTTCCTTCCTTCCTTCCTTCCTTCCTTCCTTCCTTCCTTCCTTCCTTCCTTCCCTCCCTCTGAAGAAATTAATCACTACCTTCAGAGCTTCCCATGAACTCCTCTATGGATGCCTCATCAGAGCATATAGATATTCTGGTTTCTCAAAGATTATGCCAGCAAGTCTTGACAAGCTGAAAAGGTATCACACATGGGCTCAGTGGTAGACCGTGTACCTGTCATTCATGAATAGGCCTTGTTTGGTTTACACAGTCTCATTGACCCCAGGTATATGGATTTTGGCCAGAACAGCTTTCAAAGACTATCCACTGAGTTGTAGAAAAGTTTCCATCTGTTTCAGTTGCAGAAAGGTGTTTGCTAATAAAATAACGTCTCCTTTAAGCATGCTCAGAAAACACTGGAAAAGATACAGAGATAATTAAGCTGTAGAACCATCTATAGAATTCACAGACTCACAGAATCTGAGAGTTGGAAGAGACTTCAGGGCACTTCTAATCTGAACCACATGTAAAAAGAATACCCCTAGGGGCGGCTAGGTGGCACAGTGGATAAAGCACTGGCCCTGGATTCAGGAGGACCTGAGTTCAAATCCGGCCTCAGACACTTAACACTAGCTGTGTGACCCTGAGCAAGTCACTTAACCCCAATTGCCTCACTAAAAAAAAAAAAAAAAAGAATGCCCCTATAACATATATAATTGTATGTTAACAACTTTATCATTCTGTCTCTCTGTCTTTTTGTCTATTTGCATCACTGACATTTTTCCAACTTGAGTAGTGTGTTAGTGCTGTCAATGGCTGCTTTGGGTTGAGGACATCCTGAATGTTTGGAGGTTCACATTGATTTGACAGCATTGTAGCCTACATGCAGCAAACAAGAAACTAATCCGGAGACCTCGCAAGAGCTACCAACAGAAACAACAGAGCACTGAAAAGCTCACCTCCAGGAAATACAAAGGGACACTTTTGGAGTCATCCACATAAAGTATACAGGGTCAGTGTTTTTTCATGGCATAATAGAAAAAGATTAGAAATACTTTAAATATAAATTCAACTCTTCAGAATCTCCCTAAGAGATCTCAAAAAAACCCCCAAAAACAAACAAACAAACAAACAAACACAGATCTCAGTATAGCGAAAAGTACTTTAGCACAGAGTAAATAAAGACTGGTCTAACTAGAAAAGCTTTTGACAGGGTCAAAGATTAGATTATCTGGGTTCTGAGATACCTTTCAAATGTTAAATTCTGTGACCCTGCACCTCCTGCTACTCTGCAGTGAATCTTGGAGAATGCAGTCTTCCTTGGAATAGAAAATTGTGGTACCAGGAGAAAATAAGTAAGGGGGAAAAAGAATCTGATGGGGTTAGGGCATTTTTTTTTTTAGCAGGATGAAGAATGTGGGCATATTTCAGAAAAAGAAGGGAAAGAATCATATTAGACATTTGGAGCTATGTCATTAGAAAGTAACTAGAAAAGGAAACTCCTTGAAGGCAGTGTCTATTTTTACCTTTATTTGTACCCTAAACTTTCAGCACAGTGTTTAGCTCATAGTAAGTGCTGAATCAATGTTTGACTCGTTGACTTCTACATAAAATTTTAATCCTTTGAAGCAGGAGCAGATTCCCATGTTCCAGGAAATTCCAAGGTAAATCTAAAGGGACCTTGTTGGGTCATATAATCATAGATTTAGAGCTGGAAGGGATCTGAAAAGTAATTGTGTCCAGCGTCCTCAAATGAGGAAACTGAGGCACAAAGAAGTTGAGTGACTTGCATTTATTTGGTATTTCTTCTATTTTTATATATATTTTTCTACATACTTATACATGTCCATGTATTTTCCTCTTATAGAATGTAAGATCTTTGAGGGATTCTTTCATTCTTTGTATTTATCTACCCAATATCCATCACACAGCAGGCATTTAAATAATGCTTTTTGGAGGACTTATATATACTTATATTACTATCCTAGAGTTGTTTTCCTTTAAGGAGAAAACAGTCAGGGTTACGAAAGAATCAAGCAGCTCTCTCAGTGAATTATGGGTAGACAGCTTGGTGAACTGGTTAGTGCTTGACTTGGAGTCAATAACACTTGAGTTCAAAGGCTACTTTTGCCACTTACCTACTTATGCAGCTATAAGAAAAGTCTTGGCCTCTCTGAATTTCAGTTTCCTCATCTCCAGAATCAGAATGATAATACCTCTATCACCTAATGCACATTCTTTTTGTGAAGAACATATAAGTTCTTTACAATCTTTAAAATTTCATACCAGGGGCAGCTAGGTGGTACAGCGGATAAAGCACCGGCCCTGAATTCAGGACGACCTGAGTTCAAAATCGTCCTCAGACACCTGACACTTACTAGCTGTGTGACCCGGGGCAAGTCACTTAACCCCCATTACTCCACAAAAAAAAAAAAATCCATGCCAGTGTCAGTAATAATACATTGTCATTGTTGTTCATTCTTCATTCTCAAAGAATAATATTTGAAGAATAGTAAATAGTAATGGATGACATCATCATCTTCTTCTTCAAAATTTTCAGGACTACCTGGGGCACAGGGGAAAAGCACATTCAGTTGCTAACCAGTTGACTCCCTTGTCTAAACACTCATAACCAGACGATGCTGGTAAATATCTAATAACTTACTCCAGGGGGAAAATACACAAGATACAGTTTTAAGTTTAATATGCACTATTGACATTTCTCCATCACTTAAGCCTAGATAATCAACTAAATGAAACTAAACTAAACTGATCTGCAGTGTCTATAAATTTCAGAGGTTTAAATGCTCATAATGAAACTTTAACCGTTGGCTCTCAAGAGCCAAGATGAGATAGCTCTAGGACATCCCTAGTCAAAGCCTATATAATTTAAATGTATAGTGAAGCATAGAGATCAGGTTGACCTTTCTATATCATGATTCTTTTTCTTTTTCCCCTGTTCTTCCTTGGCTCAGTTACCTGCTTAACCCAGGAAGGTCTCTGATTGGTCTCAGAACTTAACATTGTCCAGAATCTCACAGTACTTTTTTTTAAAATCTGATTTTGTTTTGTTTGTAACTGCTACTACTGTGCTGCTGGGTCACACGCTTACAGCTCCTAGGCTGGTTAAGAAACTCTCCACTCCTTGGCTGCTGTCATCTTTGGAATCATATGGTTCTTTAGAGGAGGCATGTATAAGATACTCTTTAAAGAAAGCAGGTATGTCTGACCCGTATCACTCTCTCTGGTTCCTTCAAGATCCCATCCTCTATTTATACCTTGTGTTTTTATTTTCCCTTTTAAAGACCAAGTCCAAGAGTATAGCCCAGGTGTATGAATTGGCTATGAATCAAACAATCATATTCAATGTGATGTCAACTGAGTAGCTCAAGAAATGGAAAGGAATTTATACCTTGTCAGGGAGTTAACTTTGTCAAGTGAATTCTTCATCTTTTTTTGTTTGTTTGTTTGTTTTTGTGGGGCAACGAGGGTTAAGTGACTTGCCCAGGGTCACACAGCAAGTAAGTGTCTGAAGCTGGATTTGAACTCAGGTCCTCCTGAATCCAGGGCCAGTGCTTTATTCACTGTGCCACCTAGCTGCTCCAATTCTACATCTTGTTATGGGATATAATCAATGCTAGAACAAAATTCTCATTGGCAGAAGCCTTCCCTGCTTTTATCTGAGACATCACCAAGTTCAGAACAGAGTACTCATCAGTACATTGGGGACCTAAGACAACAACTGGACTTCATACAGAAATGGACATAAAGAAAGGTGGAATAGAAGATTGAATACAAAGTCCCAAAGTGTCCATTAGTCTTCTAAGAAAAGAATTAGAAGTAAAAAAAAAAGTCAGAATGAGGCCAAAGAGAACAAAATGTTTTTAAATTATGTGGAGGGTGGAGGGGAGGAAGATTGAAAAAGAAACAATACCAATCCTCAGAATGGATAGAATGCTCATAAGATTGTAAATCACAGGACTGTGGATTTAGAGCTGAAAGGAACCTTGGAGGTAACAACCCCAATACCTTCATTTTACATATTAGTAAACAGAGGCTTAGAGAAGTTAATTGATACTTGCTCATGGTCACATTGCATTAAATATTCCAACTCATATTTTTGCTCCTGTTTCCTTGGTAAAGGAAAAGAATCTTGGCTTCTCCACAAGGTGTTCAAATTGAGACTTTTTTCCCTTGGGTGAAGAGATGCTAAGAAAGCACTTAGCTGACCTTAATGAATTTAAATTTCTAGCCCCAAATCCATTACATCCCAGGGTTGGTTGGTTGTTTTTGGGGGGATAGTAGATATTATTTAAGAGCAATTGCCAGTTATCTTTGGAAAAAAATGAAAAGACCTTGAAACAATTCACCAACAAGCATTTATTAAGCATTTACTATGTACTAGGTATTATTGTAGATATGAAAATACAATGGGTGTATAAATACTTATAAAATTGATATATAAATACTAGAGGCATAAATACAATGAATAAAATGATACCTGCTAGAAAGAAGCTTGTTATTGTTCAGTCATTTCAGTTGTGTCCAACTTTTTGTTACCCCATTTGGGGTCTTGGCAGAGATACTAGAGTGGCTTTCCATTTCCTACTACAATCCATTTTTACAGATGAGGAAACTGAGGCAAACAGAGTTAAGTGAATTGCCCAGGGTCAAATAGCTAAAAACATGTCTTAGGCCAGATTTTAAATTAAGATGCTGAGTCTTCCTGACTTCAAGCCTGACACTCTATCCACTGCAGCACCCACTTAGCACATAGTAGGTGCTTAATGATTACTTGTTGAGTTGAATTATTATTTTTTGTTTGTTGGTTGGTTTTTTGGGTTTTTGGCAGGGCAATGAGGGTTAAGTGACTTTCCCAGAGTTACACAGTTAGTAAGTGTCAAGTGGCTGAAGTTGGATTAAAATTCAAGTCCTCCTGAATCTAGGGCTGGTGCTTTATCCACTGTGCCACCTAGCTTCCTTGACTTGAATTATTAAATGCCTACTATGGGCCAAGGATAGTGCTATGCAATTGGGAAGCAAAGATAAAAAACAAAATAGTCTCTATAACAAAGCATCTTGCACTCTACTGGGGGATACAGCATGTATGGAGATCTAGGCAATACTTTAAATATAGCATAAATTCATTCAGTGAAGGACTAGACCAATTCTCTCCAATTAATTCTTTCTCTTCTGCTCTCCTCCTGGGCACTATGTGTCTTAGGTGCTTGTACAATTAGTTTCACCTGGGAACAAGGGGAGTAACTGAACCTAAAAAGTAGGCAATAATAGATTGATATCACCTTGGATGGTAGTCTATAATGGAGGTCCCCATGGGGAGCTGTCCTTTGTCCTACTCTGTTCAACATTTTCATCAGTGACTTGGATGAAGGCATAAATGGCATACTGATCAGATCTTCAGATGACAGGAAGTTGAGAATACCTAATAAGTCAGAAGATAGTGTCAGAATTCACCAAGCTCTAGACAGGTTGGAATAATGGGTTGAATCTAATGAGATAAAATTTAATACAGGTGATTGTTAACTCTTATACTAAACTTAAAAAAAAATCAGTTTCATAATCAAAGTATCAATGAGGTATGGGTAGGTTTCAGTACATTTTGAAACTGATTTGAGGGTTTTAATATACACTTCACATGAGTTTAACAATATGATGTTAGATAACAAAAGATTTTTTTTTGGAGTAGATTTATAATTTATCAGTGTAAGGACTTCCCAAGGAGAAAACTCTTTACCAATTCAGGTTGGTAACAGTCTGCAATTTATGGTCTTAGACATTTTCACGGGTAGGGGTCTAGGAGGGGGTGGTTCTTGAAAAGTTAATGGCTTGTCAAAGATGTGTCAAAGCCAGCATGGCACAGTGGAAAAAGGACCAACTTTGGAGTCAAAGTTCGATTACTAACTCTATCATTTACTAACTAGAAATAAAGATGGAAGGATAGGTGGATAGATGTATAGATATGTATGTATATATGTATGTGTGTATATATGTATATATGCATGTATAATACTAACTTATACAAGTCACAACCTCTCTACGCCTCAGTTTCCTCCCATGTTAAATGAGGGTTTGGACTAAATGACCTGTCAGGTCTCATCCAGTTCTGCACCTGTCATCCTATTACTTTGAGTTGAAGACTTGCCATTTAGCTGTCACACCTCATAATGCTCTTAATACACATTCAGTATCTCAGTTGAGAGAGGTGATAATTCCATTGTCTTCTGTCCTTGTCAGACAAGGTGTGGAGTACTTTGGCTTACTTGTAGTCATAAAGTTAGATAGCTTAGAAGGTAAAACTCAACTCCTTGACTCCAAGTTCAGTAATAGAGGCAAGTTGACCTTATTTATAGAGTTCTGGACTTGGAACAGAGATTAATTAATCTTTCTTATTTGAGAAAGACAAACCCAGCAAGAGGAAAGTTCACAGACTCTAGTTTTTTCATCAAGGCAGATTAACATATTTGAGATTTGAACTGAGAGTTAAATAATGCCCTGCTCTCTCCACTGGGAGACTTGGTTCTATAGTCACAGTAAGTTCAATAACAGAGGCATTTGTTTTATAAAGGGAGTAGATACCTGCCTGGTTGAACAGCCAGGAAAGCTGATTAAGGCTAGGCTGATGTGATTGCCATTTCTAATAAAGAAACAGTCACCCCTGCATGGTTTCCTACCCTAGGTACCAAGAACTGATATTAGGGGAACGCAGAAGACACAAATGGGTTGTTAATATGAGCTTTTAATTTCCCACACATAATCATTTTTATACAACATTTGCCACTGACATTGAGAGTGGCTCAGGCCTTCTGATCATTGCTCATCATTACTGACATGTCAGCCATTGTGGTGTAGTGAGTGAATGCATGAATAAAACATATAATGCACTTACTATGTGCAAAGCATGGTGCTAAGCATTGGGGGTACAGAAAAGTAAAACAGCCCCTGCTTTCAAGAAACTCAAATTTTAATGGGAGAGACAAAATCAATGGAAAATTTCAGCTGGAAGTCAAATGGAAAAGTCCCATGTTCTCAAAGGTATAGAGGAAAAGCAAATGTCAATGTCAACACAGTGGATAGAAAATTGGCTTTAGAGCCAGGATGATGTGAGTTCAACATATTCAGAGTGTGAACTTGAACAAATCACTTTTGTGGAAAGAGTCCTAGCTCTGAAGTTAGAGGATCTGGGTCCACATTCCACAATGGATGCTACTATGTCATTTTGGGCAAGTGATTTCACCTTTCTTCATTTGTAAAATATGGGGGATGAGCTAGATGACCTCTGAGTTCCCTTCTAGATCTAGGCCTGTGGACTTATGATTGATTTAACCTTCTGATACTCTGGCAAACTTCTAGGACTACAAGTTAAAGAGAAGGTGACAACTCATGTTGGTAGTGGGAGCTACCCTCATTCAAGAGCTCCCTATACCAATGAAATCACAGGTCAAGTCCCTATACCTATCATTACAAGGGGGAAATTGAAGACATAAAATAAATACATGATGTATCCAGTGGGCAGAAATTATGGCGTCCAAGAATGGGCTATTAGGACACTATAAAAATTCATTAGGGCACTTTCTTATCTGTGATGATAATGCAATAAAAAGAGGCAATATGGCATAGTATATTGGGTGGTAGACCTGGAGTCAGGAAAGCTGGTTCAAACCCTACTTCAGACACTTGGAAGTTGTTTCTATGATTGTGAGAAAATAATTATTAATAATAGATTTCTTGGAGGACCCAGGGGTCAGTCCTTCCCCCGACCCCCAGTCCACTCCAGAAAATCAGTTCTCCTTTAGAACATTCATCAAATTTCATCTGGGACCAAGCCAAGGGAGCAAAAGGAGTGGAGATAGATTCTTTTGTCTAGATTTCTGAAGGACTGATGGGATTGAACCATGACCAGATAATAGACTTTGCCTTGAACAGACTTGAGTGAGGGGTTTTTGCATTTCTTTCCCTGATGTCATCTTGAGTTCATTTTAATATAGACCACCTTCAAGTCATGTCAACCAATAGATTTAAATAATGCTAACCAATTAGATTTATTTGATGTATAATTACCCAATTAGCTTTGATCAATGACCTGCTTCTATCAAAGAGGATAAAAAAGTCCTTGGAAGACACCATGCAGGTCTTCTGAGGCATTTTCTGTGTCTTTTGATTCTCTGAGACCACATTCTCTCTGCTGCCCCCCACCCCCGGTCTCTCTTTCCCTCCCTCTCTTTCTCTCTCTGGTCTCCTTAAGATCTCATGCTGTTTCTCTGTGAGACCACATGGGTCTCTTTGGGGGATTTTCTCCTACTCACACTAATTGCCATGCTGAAGTGCTTTCTCTCTGCTTTCTCTACCACATGGCCTGAGACCATGAGAAGTTAGGGAGACACATGGTCAATCCTTAACTGGTATAAAATTGATAAATTAATATGCTTACCTAAAAATTGTGTCTATAGTAATTATTTAACTGTCACATGAGCAAATAATTTCCTCTGCCTGAGACTAATTTTTTTTTTAAGTCAGATAGGTGGCCCAGGGGATAGAATGCTGGACTAGAGTCAGAAAGTGTTTTTCAGTCATTTTTCAGTCATGTCCAATTCTTCATGACCCCACTTGGGGTTTTCTTAGCAAAGATACTAGAGTGGTTTGCCATTTCCTTCTCCAGATCATTTTACAGATGATGAAACTGAGGCAAAGTTAAGTGAGTTTCCTGGGGTCACACAGATAGTAAGTAATTGAGGTCAGATTTAAATCGATTCCAAACCTGGCACTCTACTATACCACCTAGCTGCCACCCGAGTCCAAATCCAGCCTGAAACACTTACTTGCTATGTGACCTTAGACAAGTCATTTAACCTCTGCCTCAATCCTAGCAATACTCCTTTTCCTCCTCCTATTCTTCCTCTTCCACACCATCATCATCATCATCATCATAACAATAATATTGATGATCCACAAGGTTGTTGTAAGGATCAAACAAGATAATATTAGCAAAGCAGATTGCACCTTGAAGTGCGTGTGTATACACACATACATATACACATATATGTTATAAATATGTATATATACATGTGTACATATACATACGTATATGTATATGCATGTGTATTATCTGTATTTCTATATACTAGCTATTATTGTTATTATTATTATCACTTCATAAAATAAATGGAAGAACCAAATCAAAATCTAAAAATTCAATAAAAATATGTTATTGTTATTTCCTTTTGTTTTACCTCACAGTGGTCAAAGTCATACATCATTAAATCAATCAACCACCATTTATTAAGTACTTAATATATGATACAGAAAAAGGTGGGACAAAGCCCAGTCTCCACTCATAGTCTAATGAGAGAAGCAACATGAAAAAAACCAATTATGTACATGCAAGATAGAGAATAAATGGAAGATCATCTGGGCGGGGGGAGGCTCTGGCAATTGTGAGTTAAGGGTTGGGGGAACTAGGAAAGGACTTCCTGACATATGTAGCATTTGAACTGAGACTTGAAGGAATCTAGGGATCCTAAAAGCCAGAGATGAGAAGGGAAAGCACCCAGGCATGCATGAGGAACAGACAGTACAAAGACACAGAGGTGGGAAACAGAGCATCTTTGTAAGCCACCAGGTTCAGATTGTAGAGTATGTATAGGGAATCAGTATAGAAATGCCTTCCATAATCTGTGGGTTATAGTATTGGAGAGTTACCTGAGTATCAGAGAAGTTAAGTCACTTTTCCAAGGTCACACAGATAATAAGTGTCAAAGGTAGACAGGTTTTCATGACTTTTAGCTGAAAATTCTTTGTAAGGATCAAACAAGATAATATTAGCAAAGCAGATTACACCTTGAAGTGTGTGTGTATACACACATACATATACACATATATGTGTATATATGTTATAAATATGTATATATACATTTGTACATATACATACATATATGTATATGCATGTGTATTATCTGTATTTATATATACTAGCTATTATTGTTATTATTATTATCACCTCATAAAATAAATGGAAGAATAAATTGCCTCTCTAGCAAACCCAATAGAATAAGAACAGCTCTTATTTCTATAACATTTCAGCCATCACTTCACCATTCTGCCTATTCCATTGGCCATCACCCTCATCTTCCCTCTCCCTATACCAAACTACCCCTTGGAGGGTCACACAGCTCTGATAGGTGAGATTTTACCCTCTGCTGCTAGGAACCAGGTCTCCAAGCTACAGTGGTTGTCTCTACCATGCTCCCTCTCCCACTTTCCTTTTTGTGTTTTTCCCCTGTTATTATATAAGTGCCTCAAAGAGGAGCTTTTCCCTTTTTATCCTTTTATATCTAGCACCTAGCACAGTATGTGGCATAGACCAGAATCTGTTCCCCCCCAAAAATGCTTATTAGTTGATTTATGTAATGATCATGAGTTTTTCCAGGGCAGGGACTATCTAGTTTTGTTTTGTTTTTTTTCTACAGCAAGTGCTTAATCAATGTCACATTGAATTGAAATGCAAATGAAGCATATCATTTCCTACCTCCATGTCTTTGGAAGGCTGTTCTCCATGCCCAGAATGTTCTTCCTCTTCCCCTGTACCTCTTAGCATTCCTTATATTTTCAAAGATTAGCACACATGTCACCTTTTATCATCACTTATATATGTACTTTACTAGTTACATCTCATATCCTCTCAGTAGATTCTAAGCTCTGTGAGGAAAAAGACTGTCTTTCATTAGTGTTGTTCTCTGATGTTATTGTTCTTCCTCCTCCTCTTCTTCTTTCTCTTCTTCTTCATCATCTTCATCTTCTTCTTTGCTTTATATCATTGCAGTCATTGTATATATGATTTTTCAGTTCTGGAGTATAGAACAGTGTTTTGAACATAGTAGGTTCTTAATAAATGCTTATTCTAAATAAAAACACCAAATATGTCAATGGATGTTTTATTTCATTCATGATGGTACTTCTCCCATCCATCCACACATTTATTTCCTCTGTAGTTACTGTCCATGTCCTTCCACAATTCCTTCATAGAGTCTCCTCATTGACTGTAGGCTTTGCTCTCAGTCTTTCCATATTTCATGGATACCAATGCAAAATTAAGTCTCTCCTTCTGTAATTTACCCTCGATCTTGAGGACTGTATGATCTTAAGGCCATAGAGGGAGTGAATAATGAATATTATATGGTCCAATCCTCTCATTTTGAAGAGGGGGAAACTGAGACTCAGAGAAGGTAAGTGACTTGGCCAAGGTCTCTCATGGTAGGTAATGATGGTAGAGCTGGAATTCAACCACCGCCCCTAAAATGTGAAATATTCTCTTTCTACTGCCACCAATCCAACTGGCTCATCTCTTCTGGTTATTAATGTTCGGGATCATTTCTTTTACCCTATTTTGTTGTTGTTGTTGTTGTTTTTAGTTCTGTTGGTGCTCATTGTTACCCATTACATTCTATCATTATTTTTTTAACCTTCAGAACTTATATAGTTGAGAAGCTCCATTTTATCTTGTTTTTATTCCTAGAAATGCGATTCTCATGGAGGAGGAGAAAGAAATGGGGAAATAAAAAGAGAAAAAGAAGAAAGAAGAAAGGGAGGGAGGCAGAGAAAGAAAAGAGTTTATATGTGTACGTGTGTGTGTTTATGTGTATGTGTAACAGAAAGGAGAGAGGGAGGGAGGCAGATAGGGAGGGAGAGAGAGAGAGAGGGAGGGAGGGAGGGAGAGAGAGAAATGAGGGAGGGTGAGACAGAGAGGGAGAGAGTGGATAAGAACAAAGTCCTTTGGCATTGGTCATAGCTCACCAAGCTTGGCTTTACTCCTCCCTCTCCTCTTCATGATTATGTGAGAGAGCAATGGAAGGCATTTATGAAAGACATCATACAGCAGCTTTGCTCTCCAAATATTAGCTTAGTGATACCTGCAGGTTTACATACACTTGGCTAGAGCAATAGCTAACTTTGAGCATCCTAATAAGAAAACATACGTCTTAGATAGCATTTGGATGAATGGATGTTTAAGAGTCAGAAGTGTCTGAAACCGGAGACTTAGAATCACATCCAGACTTCATGGCCCCTAGGCTGGTGATGTCTTAACCTCTATAGGTAAGTAAGTACCTGCCAGGAAGGAGAAGCCACTAGTCATTCTGAAGTGTCAGTAACTCATGAGTAGATAAATATATCCCAATAGAACTGCAGCATCCTCAGGCACTGAGAGAAATTGCCTTATCTGTCCCTTGCTTTGAGAATATAGTCATTTTTACCATCCTTTCTACTTGTCATTGATTGCTTCTTACATGTTAGTCTGGTCTCTCCCCAGTTAAATATTAAGCTCACAGAAAGGAGGTATTAGTGGTGGATAAAATATTGGGTTTCCAGTCAGGAAGATATAGGTTCCAATTCCACCGCAAATACTTATTAGCTGTGTGACCCAGGTACCTTTCTGGGCCCCAATATCTTGTTCTGTAAAATTGGGGGAGGGTGTAAAAAACCCTTCCAGCTTTAAATCTATGATCCTACAATCCTATGGTTTTAAGAAATCTGAGATACTTTTCTTATTTTTACAAATTATGTTGATATCTTGTTTTCACATCACCTTTGTTTCTGGTTATATCTCTCCCCATTCCAAAATGAGTGAGCCATATCTTGTAATGAAAAGAGGAGAGATGGGGGTGGGGAGGATGAGTTCAAAACTAACCATCACACAAACTGAGTCTGACAGTACATGCATACCCATAGTCTCCTACCCCTGTGCAAAAAAAAAAAAAAAAAAAAAAAAGGGTTAATTTTCTTATTTCTTCTCCGTGAACATTCTTGGCCATTATAATTACACAATGTTCAATTAATTTCTGGGTTTTATTATTTTCTTTCTATTTACATTATTGTAGCTGCATCTTCTCTGTTTTTCTGCTTAATTAATTCTCTCAATGTGTATAGATCTCCCAATGCTTCTCTATATTCTTTATATTGATTTTTCTTATACTATGATAGTATTTCATCATGTTCAAGTACCACAATTTAGTTAGCCATTCCCCAATGGATGGACATCTACTCTTTTTTGCAATGCTTTGATACTTTGTACATAAAAAGTATAACTGAATATTTTGGTGTGTATGGGGCCTGTCTTTTCAAGTCCTTGGGAGAATATGTCTAGCAGTTATATCTTCTGCCTATATCATAGAATCATTAGATTTAGAGCTAGATGGGAACAGAGGTTCTCTTCCATAGGTGCTGAGTGAATACCTAACAGTTAAGTGTGCTGAAGTGACATGTTGTATTCTCTCTGGAAACTAATGTTCTGTGATAGAATCTCAAAGTGAAAAGAACCTCTGAGATCAGCTAGACTAAAACTAGGAGGAATTTTCTTTATGTTGTCATCGTGTAGTCATCCAGTCTCTATCAGAACATTTCCAATGGAAGAGTTCCAATGGAACTCTTGTCATTGTTGTTGTTCAGTCATTTCAGTTGTGTCTGACTCTGTGACCTCATTTTGGGTTTTTTGGACAAATATACTTGAGTGGTTTGCTAATTTCCTTCTCCAGCTCATTTTACACATGAGTAAACAGAGGTAAACAGGGTTAAATGACTTGCCCAGGATCACATAGCTTCTAAGTATCTAAGGTCATATTTGGACTCAGGTCTTCCTGACTCCAGGCCTGGCACTCTATCCATTGTGCCACTTAGCTGCCCCAGGGAACTCTTAGGATTGTGGAATTTAGACTGGAAGAGACCTGAGAGATAATCTGATCAAGTCGGTTCATTGAGATGTATCTAGGAATGGAAAAGGAAAAGGTCACAATGGATCCTGGCTCCTCAATACCCATTTTGAGAACAATAATACAAGTGGTAGGAAGAAGTTAAATGATTAGAAATTCTTTTTTAAAAATTTAAAAATTACTCAAAGCAATGAACATGCAAAAAACCCCCCAAAACCCTGTAATTCAATGGGGGAAAAGCAAGGATTAAAAGAAGCGAATGCCGGAATTCAAGAAAAGAAAAAAATGACAGAAAATAGCAAGAGTAGTATTAGCAATAAAGCTATAATTATTTCAACAAAATGTATAATAACACTATAGAAATTAAAGGAAGAAATAAAATTAGCACAAATATAATAAGAGAAAATGAGGGAAATGATTGAAACTAAAAAATAGGACAAGATGGGGTGATTTAGAAGCTTAGAAATATCTGTAAACATTTTTTAATATGAAAAACATTTTACTGGAGGGCAAGATAACAGGAGAACATGTGGAAACAGAGAAAACAAAGACAGAAAATTACTTAACTAGAAAAAACATGAAATGCATATCAATGTGATAGATTTGGAAGGAGAGAAAATATAAGAATCATTCAATTTAATGATTTCCAAAATAACTATGATTAAAAAATAATAATCTGACCACTAATTTCAAGGAATTGCATAAGAAAATTTCCAGAAAATTTTAAAAACCAAGACTAGTTTTTCAGACTGAAAGAATCAGCAAAATAATGACATATGTACTGTCTGAACTCACAAAAACACATCATTATCAAGCTTCAAGATCTCTGCAACAAGAAGATGATATGGACAGCCAAGAATGAAGCTATACTAACTCTTCAATTAATAGATGAGAAAACTTAGACTGAAAAAGTTTAAATGACTTGCAAAGGTATGACATTGCCTCTGAGTTCACTTTCCTACCCTTTTCATGTCTTCTGGCATAGTCACAAGAGTCTTCCTCCTCAAGGTTCTCTGGTACCTGAAGTCCTCATTTCCTGAACTTAGAGTCTACCACCAGTAGACTAGATTATTGCTGGACTTGCATCCTTTCAGTATACACAGGTCCAGGGGTGTGTCTGATTCTCTTAGCCAATCGCAAGATGTTGTGTGTGTGTGTGTGTGTGTGTGTGTGTGTGTGTGTGTGTGTGTGAGAGAGAGAGAGAGAGAGAGAGAGAGAGCACATTATTTGTTTTCATCCAATGTTCAAAGAATTAATCTTCTTCAATTAATTAAGGACTTCTGTACACCTAGTTTACATTCTCAACTGATTTATTAAAAATCTCTAGGCCTTCTTTGTTTAATTGGTGAGAAGTTTGTATAATATTATATAACAGAATATAAATATGGTATATGAGATATAATATGGCATATGGTATAACATAATTTGATGTAGTATAATATAGTATAGTACAACATAGTGTCATATCATATGATATAACTTTGATTTGGAAGGGAAGCCAAAGGTCATCCCTAACTGTTGTCATATAATACCCTCTGCATTATCCTTAATTGATAGTCATCCAGATGTGAAAGCTTCCATTGAGAAGAACTAATTACCTTCTTAGGCTGTTCAGTACTTTTCATGGGTAATTCTAATGGGGAGGGGAGTTCCATTACACTAAACCTAAATCTTCATCTGTTTAACTTCTATCCACTGCTCCTAGTTGCTCCCTCTGGGGACTAGCATAACATGACTCTTCCCTTACAGCCCTTCAGGTATTTGAAATCAGCAAACTCCATTTAAATCGATAGAAGCAACAGCCAGGAAGCAGGACTGGAAGCTGGGGGTTGGTTGTGCTTTGAGTCCCAGGTTAAACACATTAAGGTTGGCAAAGGATTTTTACATATATTATCCCATTTGATTCCCCACAACAGCCCTGGAGGTAGGTGCTATTATTATCCACACTTTACAGATAAGAAAGCTCAGTCTGAGGAAGATTACCCAGGATCATCTTTTCCTATTTAGTAAATAGCTAAGACACTCTTTGAACTGGGTCCTCCTGACTCCCTGTGTGGTTGAATCTCTACTCCCTAACATCTCATAAGTTCCTTCCAGTACCAACGAATGAAATTCTTCAGATCAATGCAGGAAAGAAAATGGCCTCACCCCTCTTCCAGTAAGGAACACCCTCCTCTGATACATATTGACTGTGTGACTGTGGATAAATCACTTATTCTTGTCAAGGTTCCTGGGCTCTAGGACTAAGACTACATATCCCAGAGCACTTACTTATCTCTCTTGGTATAGGGAATTTCCTCTTAAAGTGTTCCCTATAACAATGAAATTGCTTGTCTATTTAAAAAAATAATGTTTGTTATTGAATGAATAAAGCAGAAAGCACTGACAATATATTTTTTGGATTTGTTTTTTGTTTTTTGTTTTTTGCTGGGCAATGAGGGTTAAGTGATTTGCCTAGGGTCACACAGCTAGTAAGTGTCAAGTGTCTGAGGCTGGATTTGAACTCAGGTCCTACTGAATCCAGGGCCGGTAATTTATCCACTGCACCATCTACCTGCCCCCACTGACAATATTTTTAATGCCACAGTGTCTCCATTATGAGCATCACTGATTTTATTGAACAATATATACTGTCATGCTTACAGAGGCAGAATAACCCCAGAGAGCTGGCTGTTTTTTAAAGATTCTTGGGTCTGCAGTCTATAGTCTATTAAGACTTCTTATTTCCATCTGCCCCCTTCCTTCCATTGTTATAGGGTCTCAGAACAGGAAGTGATTTCAAAGACAAAGGGCTTCACTCCATGCCAGAGTAGGTATCCTTTGAACAACATTCTTATCAAATGTAGACCTCCAAAAGAGTGTATCCCATTACCCCCATTTCATTATTTGCTAGCTCTTTAATTAAGATTACTTTCCCCTCCTTCCCGAACCACAAAATCACGTAGAATCACAGAATTTGGAAGGGATCTCAAAGCTTATTCAGTTCACTTCATACCAACCCATACCAGAACAGGACTCCCCTAGACAAAGTCCCTAATGGGTGGTTGTCCAGCCTCCAGTTGAAGTCTTTTATGGATGAGAAACTCACTGTTTTTGAGGCAGTGCATTCATTACCTGTAGAAATAGCTTTGATTCCTAAGAAGTTAGGTTTTTATATTCAACTCAAATCTATCACTTTTTAATCTTCACCCATTATCTGGTTCTTTCTGAAGAGAATCAATCAAATCAAGTCAACAACATATGTTATGGTTAAGTGACTTATCCACAGTCATATGGTCACTATTGTGTAATTTAAGATTCTAAATGTGGATTCTAATCTGTTCGCCCAGTTTTGGGGGAAACTGACTAAAATCACTGATAAAACAAGTTTAGGTTTTTAAGGGTTTATTGGAAAATAGAAAAAGATTGAGAACAGAATTCCAACAGCCTGGAATTCCTATCTTTCCTCAAATTTCCTGTGAAGTCCTCTGCCGCCACCACCACCATCAAGTCAGGAACCCAAAAAGAGAGAGAGCTCTCCGCGCAGGCTCTCTTTCCTCCTTCCTGTCTCCTCCCAGAAAATAGGAGGTTCCTCAAGTTGATTGACTGGTAGCCTTGATAGAGAGCACCCATGAGCAAAATGTCATTTCCTGACGCCAAGGAAAAGCCACATGGCCTTGCCCTCTGAGGCATTTTCCTCATGGTGGAGCTTTCCCACAGCAAGTCTCCAGTAGGTGGCATCATTCCAATCATTACACTGCATGTTAAAAAAAAAAAAAGTTTTTGAACCTAGGTGTTCTTTACTGAGAGAATGATCAGGTGCCTTTATTCCTACATTAATAAACATTCCAAGCACTGTGGTAAGCCCTAGGGATATAATGAAAGGGGAAAAAAAGTCCCTGCCCACAAGTTTGCAGTATCATGGGGGAAGGAGGGGAGAGATAGAACAGAACAAGTCTAAACTCTTTTACCTGATGGGCCTTCAGATATTGGCTGCTTCTAGTACACTATGGGCAAAATAACCCAGATAACCAAGATTCCCTGTGGCTTAATTACTGTTTTTAGAAACAGTAAATGTACTGCATGACAATGATGTTATTCTAAAGCCAAATAGGAAGACTCAACATTAAAAAACATTTTCTATAACTTGAGTTTCACTTAGTGGAAAAAAAAATCACTTGATCTGATTCCTTCAGAATGAACATTGTATCCCCAGTCTTACTGGAGTTTGAAGTTCTATATTAAAAAAGCTTCAAACTGCACAGAGACTTTGGACACACCTGTATAACTAAGACTCATAATTTCAGAGTCGATGAAGGGAGCTCAAAGGTCATTCACTCTGACTGGTTAATCTAAAAGAGTCTGTAGCATGATATCATGGGGAAATTACTAAGGGTGGAGCCAGGAGACCTGAGTTCAAATCCTAGCTTGTCAAATTCTCTTAACTCTCCCTGGGATTTGACTTCCTCATCCCTAAAAGAAGGATTAGACTAAATAGTCCCTATGATCACTTCAGTTCTGTGTTTATGCTCCTCCGATACTATTATTGAAGGGCTTAGGAGAAAGTAAGAAAATATAACCTCTTAGGTTCCTTCCCGCTTTAAATCTAGCTAAGTGGTTTCATGAATAGTGTGCTGGACTTTGAGTCAGGAAGACTTGAATGCAGATCCTGCCTTAGACACTTACTAGCTTCCTGACCCTGGGTAAGCCACTTGATTACTCCCAGCCAGCCTTAGTTTCTTCATCTGATAGAATGGGGATAATGATAGCATCTGTTTCACAGGGTTGTTGTGAAGGTCAAATGAGACAATACATGTAAAGCATTTTGTAAACCTTAAAGTGCTGATTTATTGTTGGTGTTAATAAAAATAAATTCATAAAATGTCAACATCTACCCAAACATTCTAGAGGACACAGAAGAAATAGCATGAAGTCTAGAATATAGAAAATGTCAAGAAGACCTGAATTCAAATGCACCTTCCAACTCTTATGTGTGACACTGGGCATGACTTAGCCTCAATTTCCTCATTTGTAAAATGGGGATAATAACACCTACCTTAAAGGATTGTTGTAAGGATAATGAGATAAACAGTATCTGACAAAAACTGCTGGGAAAACTGGAAGAAAGTATGGCAGAAATTAGGAATAGACCAACATCTTACACCTTATATTAAAATAAGGTCAAAATGGGTGCATGATTCAGACATAAAAGGTGATACCATAGGTATATTAGGAGAGAAAGGAATAGTTTAATTTTCAGAACTTTAGAAAGCAGAACAGTTTATGACCAAACAAGAGATAGAGAATATTATGAAATGCAAAATGGATGATTTTGATTACATTAAATTAAAAAAATTTTGTACAAACAGAAGCAATGCACCCAAAATTAGAAGGGAGGCAGAAAGCTGGGAAACAATTTTTATAGCTAGTACTTCTGATAAAGGACTCATTTCTAAAATATATAGGGAACTAAATAAAATTGATAAGAATCCAAGTCATTCCCTAATTGAGAAATGGTCAAAGGATATGAACAGGCAGTTTTCTGATTAAAAAAATCAAAGCTATCTATTGCCATATGAAAAATGCTCTAAATCACTATTGATTAGAGAAATGCAAATTAAAACAACTCTGAGGTACCACCTGACACCTATCAGATTGGATAACATGACAAAAAAGGAAAAAAAAATAAATGTTGGAGGAGCTGTGGAAAAATTGGAACATTAATGCATTGTTGGTGGAGCTGTGAACTAATCCAACCATTCTGGAGAGTAGTTTGGAACTATGCCCAAAGTGCTATAAAGCTGTACATACCCTTTGACCCAGCAATACCACTATTAGGTATTTTTCCCAAAGAGATCATAAAAAAGGGAAAAGGACATATGTATACAAAAATATTTATAGCTGCTCTTTTTGTGGTGGCAAGGAATTGGAAAGTGAGGGGCTGCCCATCAATTGGGGAATGGCTAAACAAGTTGTGGTATATAAATGTAACGGAATTCTATTATGCTGTAAGAAATGATGAGCAGGCAGATTTCAGAGAAATCTGGAAAGACTTGCATGAACTGATGCTGAGTGAGATGAGCAGAACCAGGAGAACATTGTACACAGTATCATCAACATTATGTGTTGATCAACTGTAATAGACTTGATTCTTCTCAGCAATACAAGATACTTCCAAAGGACTCATGATGGAAAATGCTCTCCAAATCCAGAAAAGAAAAAGAACTGTGGAATATGGATGCAGATTGAATCATACTATTTCTATTGTTTTTGTTGCTGTTGTTTTTCTTTTTTGAGATTTTTCCTTTAAGATCTGATTCTTCTCTTATAATATGAACAATGCAGAATTATGTTTAATGTTATTGTACATATATAACCTATATCAGATTACTTGCTGTCTTGGGGAGGGGGAAGGGGAGGGAGGGAAGGAAAAATTGAAACTAGAAATCTTATAAAAACAAATGTTGAAAACTATCTCTACATGTAACTGGAAAATAATAAAATACTTTTATCATTAAAAAAGGATAATGAGATAAAGAGATGATATATCAAGTGTTTTGCAAGCCTTTAAGAAATATAAAAATGCTAGCTATTATTTTGTGGTTGTGGTTTGGGGCATTATCCTCTGAAACTCTCTAGTGAGGAGAAAACCACTACCTCCTGTATTTGTAAAGTTATTATTGGACTAGATGTTTCTGGCTAAATTGCTGGGGGATTAGTAGGCTGGGATTTCTAAAATATTACTGCTTATAATTTAATACCTATTGCACCAGTTTGGCAGTAAGCATTCATTATTAACTAATATCACATAGCAATAAAGCATTGACTCTGTAGTATTTCCCTAACTTCTTCACTAGTCACAGGAATACAGACCTAAAACAATTACATACCCGGCACATTTGGCCAAGAGGTAGGGGAGAGGGAGTGTAATGAGCTTCAGAGAATCCCAGGAAAAGGAATGTAAGCCTCTTAAGGTCCAGTCCCCTTCCTCCTTTGATAGAGGTGGCTCCATATCCACTGATCAAAGCCAATTGGTCAGTATCATTCAATTCCATTGATTGATGTGACTTGAGGATGGTCCATATTAAAATGAGCTCTAGGGTGATGACATCAAGGTCTAGCCGGAGAAATCCTCTTAGGGCAAAGGCACATTTAGATAGGTGTCGTTTCTATCTCCATTCCTATGGGTCTGCCCATGGGCTCCTGGGGCTGGTCCCAAAAGGAATCAGCTAAAGTTTCTAAGAACTATGCTTTCTGAAGTTGGGGGTGAAGAGAGAAACCTGACTAAGCCTGGGTCACTGTGTTACCCAAGAAATCCATTATTAATAATTATTTTCTCATACTCCTGAGGCAGCCCCTTCTACTCAGTCCTAGATTTTTTGGAAATTTCAACCTGCATCCAACTTCAGCTTCCAGCCATTGGTCCACATTCTCCCTTCTGGGACCAAGCAGAGCAATCCTAACCACGTTTTTCTCATGAAAGTCTATCACATCCTTGAAGGCCAAAATTGTGTCCCTCTAAGTTCCTCTCTTCCATGAGTAAACATGCTCATTTCCTTCATCTGATCCTCATAGGTCACCTACCCAAGGTCCTACACCATCTTGGCTACCTTCTTCTGGATACTCTGTAGTTTGACAGTATCTTCCCTAAAAGCTGGTGTTGCCAGATTCAGTTTACAGAACTCAGCACCAGCTGCCAGAAATCATCTGCCCAGGGCAGATTTCATTGGAAACTGACTATGGCTCATGTGCCTACCTCCTCCAAAATACAGCATCTATCCCATCGATAATGAACCAATCTCAAGCTTATTATAGCTGTACCCAACCTCCCAGTAATAAAGCATTTCAGGGAACCTTGAGTAGGCATTATAGGAATCAGAAAATGGAAAGGGGAAAAAATGTTTATGTGAAGTGTGGAATTCTTCAGCCTCAATCATTTAAATTTCACATTTGGGCCATTGGACGCAATTTCCAAGTGTTTTTCTCCCCCACTTCTCCCCTAGGCAGTAAAGGTGTTTCATAATGCTTTATTCAGAAGACTTTGTCCTTTATTTTGATATATTTATAATGCACACCTGGGTGCTGCTTTCTGAAATTTAAACAGAGATTTAAAATCACGCTGTTAACAATTAACATAAAAGAAACAGCTTTCTTACAGCGTCATAAATCATGTTTGACCTTCCATCCTCCAGTTCCTTCCCTTTATTCACTGTTCTCTTCATGGCTTTTTTTTTCTTTTTGCCTTATTTTTTTCTTTCATCATACAGATCAAAACACTTGTTATCAACATCCCCTTGTAGATGCTAAGGAGCCCACCACTGTGTCTTTAATAATCCAAGAGCAGTTTGAAACTAGTGAGCAAGAAAAGCAGAGGAGGGAAGGAAGTTGTCATGGATCAGCCCAGCATGGCTTGAGACTTAAAGCCCACAGAATCTAATACCCCAATTAAAATGAAAATCCCTCTTTAAATAAGGTTGAAAATGAGTACCTATTGTCTTTGTATGTTTCCTGGCCTACTATTTGCAATTTTCCTCTTGCTATAAATTAGAAGGGTGGTAGAGACTGGCATAGGGGATAGGGCATTGGATTTGGAAGTCAGGAAGACCCGACTTTAAATACTGCCTTATAAATGTACTAGCTGTTTGATATCAGACAAGTCATTTAGCTTCCCTATGACTCAGTTTTCATAGTCTGTGACAAAGGGTCTTTCAGATCTAAATCAGGATCCCATGGTCTTTCAGCAGAAAGAGGAGCAGGATTTGTTTTAAAATCAAAATTTAGCTTAAATTCAATTTTTCAACTTACAACCTATGTGCCTTTGGACAAGTCATTTAACCTCTCAAGGCCTCAGTTTTCTCATCAGTATAATGAGTTTGTATCCCATGTTCTCTGAGTACATACATATACAGACACATGCATGCACACAAACCTATTTATGCATACACATATATGTGCTTATGTATGTATAGATACACATGTGTGTATATACACACATGATATCTATGATCCTTTGATGGATTTACTAAAATTCTCTCAGATAGAGAGGAACATAATCATTTTCAATCTTTTATTTGGGAAACTGGAAGCCATAGTAGGTAAAAGTAGTTAAGAAAAAAGGACCAGGGGGCAGCTAGGTGGTGCAGTGGATAGAGCACCGGCCCTGGATTCAGGAAGACCTGAGTTCAAATGTGGCCTCAGACACTTAAGACTTACTAGCTGTGTGACCCTGGGCAAGTCACTTAACCCCAATTGCCTCACAAAAAAAAAAAAAGAAAAGAAAAAAGAAAAAAAGATCAGACCAAATGGGAGCTTAACGCTTCTTTTCATTCATTCATTACAACATACTTGGATCTAGGACATTAAATACCATTCCACCTCTAAGATGGATCACTTATCTTTCTACTTTTCAAGAGAGGCAATAAAAGTGCATTTTGTAAAGAATCTCTGAACTGAAGTTCTTGTCACTGACTTTGGATAAGTTACTTTCCTTCTCTGATCTTCAGTTTCCCCATCTCTAAAATGAGGAGGTTGGACAAAATGTACTAGACTAAGAGTATCTATGTTGAGAAGTAGGATGGTATAGTAGAGAGAGTAATACCATGGAGTTGGAGGACCTGGGTTTTCATTCCAGCTTGGTTATTGTCACTTATACACCTTGAACTTAGTCAAGTTGCTTCACCACTCTTAGACTAGAATTCGTTGTTTAAGTTCAAATCCTACCTCATGCGCTAGCTATGACCCTGGGCAAGTCACTTAACTTCTATTTGTCTTGGAGGCAGCTAGGTGGTTCAGTGGATAGGACTCTGGGCCTGGAGTCAGGAAGACCTGAGTTCAATAAAACTTCAGACACTCACTACCTGTGTGACTCTGGGCAAATGACTTAATCTCCATTTCCCTTAAGCCACTGGAGAGGGAAATGGCAAACCACTCCAGTTATCTTTGCCAAGAAAACCCCATACAGGGTCACAAAGAGTCAGGCATGACTGAACAACAATAGCAGCCATGATGTGAAAAGTAGTATCAATGTGATTTGACAAGTGATGAGATGTAGGAGTAAGGGAAAGGGAAAAGGCAATGTTAACCCCAAGGTTTTGAACTTAGATGACTAGGGGGAGAGCAGTTACCCTCAGGGGAAATACAAACATTTGGAAGAAAGGCATATTGTTTGTTTGATTTCTGTGCTTTGTTTTTTTGGGGGAAGGTATAAGTTCCATTTTAAACAGTTTGTGTTTTGAGTTTGAGACACACGTGGAGTATTCATGAGGTGATGTCCAGCAAGTAGTTGACAATATATAACTAGAGTTTAGGGGAGATATTAAGGCCAGTTGCATCAAATTTAGAGTCATCTGAATAAAAAAGATTATTGAATGTATAAGAACTGATAGATTCGAGCATCATCTTAAAAGACAGAGAGACAGAAGAGGAGAAGGCCCAATATAGAGTCATGTGGAATATTCAAATAGAAAGGAGGTAGGATATGACTTGATCAATAAATAAACATTTATCATTCACCTCTTATGTGTCAGGTGCTGTGCTACATGCTAAAGATTAAAAAAAAGATAAAATATAGTCCCTGCAAAGAAATGGAAGCTATCTATAGTCAGATGAAAAACTGCTCTACATCACCATTGATCAGAGAAATGCAAATTAAAACAACTCTGAGGTATCATTTCACATGTATCAGAGTGGCAAATAAAACAAAAGAGGAAAATATTGGATGTTGGGGAAGATGTGGGAAAACTGGGATGCTAATCCTATGTTGCTGGAGTTGTGAACAGATCCAGCCATTCTAAAGAACAATTTGGAATTATGTCCAAACGGCTATAGAACTGTGCATACCCTTTGATCCAGTAATACCACTGTTAGGTTTATATCCCAAAGACATCAAAAGAAAGAGAAAAAGACTCATTTGTGTCCTTTCTTTCTTTCTTCCTTCCTGCCTGCCTTCCTTCCTTCCTTCCTTCCTTCCTTCCTTCCTTCCTTCCTTCCTTCCTTCCTTCCTTCCTTCCTTCCTTCCTGCCTGCCTGCCTGCCTGCCTGCCTGCCTGCCTGCCTGCCTGCCTGCCTGCCTGCCTGCCTTCCTTCCTTCCTTCCTTCCTTCCTTCCTTCCTTCCTTCCTTCCTTCCTTCCTTCCTTCCTTCCTTCCTTCCTTTCTTTCTTTCTTTCTTTCTTCCTTTCTTTCTTTCTTTTTATTTTGCAGGGCAATGAGGGTTAAGTGACTGGCCCAGGGTCACACAACTAGTAAGTATCAAGTGTCTGAGGCCATATTTGAACTCAGATCCTCCTGAATGCAGGGTCAGTGCTTTATCCACTGCCCCAAAAAAGGCCCATTTGTACAAAAATAATTATAACAGCTCTTTTTGTGGTGACTGAGAATTGGAAATCAAAGGAATACCCATCAATTGGGGGATGACTAAACAAGCTGTGGTATATGGTGGTGATGGAATATTATTGTGCTATATGAAATGACAAGCAAGATGATTTCAGAAAGGCCTGGAAAGATTTGTATGAACTGATGTATAATGAAGTGAGCAGAACCAAGTGAACAATCTGCACAGAGACAGCAATATAGTTTGATGAAGAACTGTGAATGACTTTACTCTTCTCAGTAATAAAAGGATCCAAGACAATCCCAAAGGACTAATGATGAAACATATCATCTACCTCAAAGAAAGAACTGATATTGATTGAACACAGATTGAAGCAGGCTATTTACTTTCTTATACAAAATGACAAATATAGTAATGTTTTACATAATTGCACATGTATAACCTATATCTGATTGCTTACTGCTTCAGGGAGGGAAGGAGAGATAGAATTTGGAACTCAAAACTTTAAATGTTTATCATCTTTTAAAAAAAGAAAGTGGAGAAAAATAACATACACACACACACACACACACACACAAATATAATCCCTGCCCTCCAGGAACTTATAATGTAATGGAGGATACAGCATGCAAACAAATACAAGGAAAGCAGATTATATACAGAATAAATAGGAAGTAATTAACAGAGGGAAGGCACTAGAATTAATAGGGGTTGAGGAAGGCTTCTAGTAAAAGACGGGGTTTAAGTTGGGTCCTAAAGGAAGACAGGGAGCAAAGGAGGGAGAGTGTTCCATGCACTGAGGAAAGTCAGAGAAAATGCCCAGAGTAGGGAGATACAGCATCTTCATCATGATCCTGGCAGGAGGCCAGTGTCACTGGGTCAAAGTGTTGGGGAATAAATTGTAAGAATATTGGAAAGGTAAGAGATGGCTAGGTTATAAAGGGCTTGAATGCCAGAGAATTTTGTATTTGATCCTGAAGATGATAGGAACTTATTAATTAGTAGAAGGGTGACACGATTGGACCCCCATTTTAGGAAAATTACTTTCACAACTGAATGGAGAATGGATGGGTGTGGGGAAAGACTTGAGGCAGGCAGACCCACCAACAGGCTATTGTAGTAATCAGGCCTGTAATAAGGAAATGAGGGCCTGTACTAGAGTTGGGGGCAGTGTCAGAAGAGAGAAATTGATATATTTTAGAGATACTGCAAAGGTGAAATCAACAAGTTTTGGCAAGATATTGGCTGTGGGAGATGGGAGATAGTAAGGACTCCAGGATGACTCTTGGGTTGTGGATTCAGGGGACTGAGAGAATGGTGTTGTCCTTTACAGGAAGAGGGAAGGTAGGAGGGGGAGAATGCTTAAAGGGAAAGATAATGAGTTTCATTTTGTTCATATTGAGTTTAAAGTGTCTCCTGAGCATTCATTCAGTGTGAGGTGTCTAAAAGGCAGTTGGAAATGTGAGATTTAAGGTCAGCAGATATTTTGGGACAGGATAGGCATATTTAATAATCATCAGAATAGAGATGGTTATTAAATCCATGGGAACTGATGAGATCACCAAGTGAAGTAATATAGAGGAAAAAGAGAAAAATGACCAGGACTATAAACCCTGAGGAATACCTATGGTTAGAGGGCATGATCTGGAGCAGAATCCAGAAAAAGAGAGAGGAGTGGTCAGGTAGGTAGGAAGAGAACCAAGAGAGAGCATTGTTCCAAAAACCTAGAGAGAAGAGAATATCAGGGAAGAGGGTGTGATTAATAGTACCAACAGCTGCAGAAAGGTCAAAGAGAATGAGCATTGAGAAATGGCCATTGGATTTGGTAACTAAGTAGTCATTAGCACCTTCGGAGAGAATAGTTTTGGTGGAAAGATCAGGTCAGAACCTGGATTCTATGGGGTTAAGAAGAGAATGGGAGGACAGAAAGTAGAGTCACCTATTATATATGACCTTTCTTAGGAGTTAAGCTACATAGAGCAGAAGAGATCTATAATTATAGTTAGCAGGGATAGAAAGATCAAGTGTAGGTTTTTCAGGATGAAGAAGACGTGGGTGTATTTGTAGTAAGTAGGGAATGAGCCAGTAGAGTGGGAAAGAATGAAAATAAGTGAAATAGTGAAGATTACAGAGGGGAGCAATCTCTTAGAGGAGAAGATATGGAATGGGGTCATTTGAACAAGCAGAAGAGTTAGCCTTGGTAAGGAGTAAGGCCACTTCATCATGTGGGACAGAGGTGAAGGAGGAGATAATGAGAGAAAGCATCTGAGTGATAGACAAGAAAGAGGGGAGAAGATGGAACTCATGATGAATGACCTCAAGTTTTTCTGTAACATATGAGGCAGGTGCTCAGCTGAGAGAGTGAAGGGGGGGTGGTGGGGATGGGATGTTTAAGGAGGCATGAAAAGGTTTGGAAGAGCCACAGTGGAGAGTGAGACAGTAAGCTTGCAGTCATGGTGATCCAACAAAGGAGACCAAGAATCTTTAGGAGGGGAACCATCAGAGAACATCATTGCAGGAGCCAAGAGAAGAAAGTATGGTCAAGCTGTTGAGAGGTCAAAAGGGATAAAGACTAAGAAAAGATCACTGAATATAACAGTTAAGAGATCACTGGCAACCTTGGAGGGAGAAAGTTCCATGGAGTGGTGGGGTCAGAGGTCAAATGTCAAGTTGCAAGAGATTGGGTACAGAAGAGATTGGAAGTGAAGTAGAAAAAACTAGAGTATTCTTTCAAGCTTAACACTGAAAAAGAAGAGAAGTAGGACAATAGTTTCAGGAAATAACAACGTGAAGTAAAGTTCTGTCCCATTTTCTAGGCTGGATTCTATTGTCCATTCTTCTAGGTCTATACTTTCTATATCTTGAGTCTAATACTCATTAAATGTTTCTTCTAAGGTACCAATTACTGGGAAGATGAAAAATTTAGGCCATTACTTATACTTAATGAACTATCTCAAATCATTCAGCAGCCATTAGCCACTAGTATATGTATACAGTAGATATGTAAGGGATCTTTCTTTCTTTTTCTTTCTTTCTTTCTTTCTTTCTTTCTTTCTTTCTTTCTTTCTTTCTTTCTTTCTTTCTTTCTTTCTTTCTTTCTTTCTTTCTTTCTTTCTTTCTTTCTCCCTCTCCCTCTCCCTCTCCCTCTCCCTCTCCCTCTCCCTCTCCCTCTCCCTCTCCCTCTCCCTCTCCCTCTCCCTCTCCCTCTCCCTCTCCCTCTCCCTCTCCCTCTCCCTCTCCCTCTCCCTCTCCCTCTCCCTCTCCCTCTCCCTCTCCCTCTCCCTCTCCCTCTCCCTCTCCCTCTCCCTCTCCTTCTCCTTCTCCTTCTCCTTCTTCTTCCTGACAAGGCTTTTCTCTTTTTTTTCTCCAATTATGATATAGCAGAAACATCCTTGGTTTGGGACTCAAAGTTCTGGGTTCAAATCTCAACTCTGCTATTTACTTCCTGTGTGCCTTTTGACAAATCTCTTTACCTCTCTGGAGAAGCTAGGTAACACAGTGGATAGCATGTTGGGTCTGAAGTCAGGAAGACTCAGCCTCCCAAGTTCAAATCTATCCTTAGACACTTACTAGCTGTATGACCCTGGGCAAGTTGCTTAACCCTGGTTGCCTTAGTTTCCTCACCTGGAAAATGAACTGGAGAAGGAAATTACAAAACACTCATATCTTTGCCAAGAAAAGCCCCAATGGGGTCATGAAGATCAGGACACGACTGAAACAACTGAACAACAAAGCTTCACCTCTTTGGGCCTCAGTTTCCACTCTATAAAATGATGAAGCTGGGCTAGACAGACCTTCCAACTTTAAATATCTGATACTCTAATCCTAAAGTGACTAATTTGTTTCCAGCTGATGTTGCCTGAGGAAAACTTCCCTCAGAAGTGCTCGCAAATGGGGATTCTGACTGTGGTCTGGCTTTGGCTGCCGAGGCTGATGAGCTGGAACCATTTCATTACAAGAGGTAGAAAACTTGGCTTTGGTGACATTAGCTGAGCGTTCTCGCCCCGAGCTGTGGTAGATTTCCATTTCAAGGCTATGGAAATGATTACAAGTAATAACTGATGTGTATCTGTATGCTGAAGATTGTTATGAAATCTTCTTTTCATTAAAACACTGATTGGTCTTTGGGTTGTTTCTGTCTCCCCTTTTTCTTTGGTTGGCTGTCTTTCAAGGTATTTGGGAAAAGGGTTCACTTGATATTCAGCTGTTGGTTGGCTGAGACAAGCCTTGCCCTATAATACTTCCTAATATATAGTCATGGGCAATTATTCATCTTACAATGGGAAGACTACTCCAAGACCATCTGGTCTATCTTGTACCTGAAAAAAGATCCCTTCTACAAAATTTCTGACTCATGCTCACATGGCCTTCTCAGATCTTTCATGAAGGGGTAACCCATCACCATCTAGGCCATCCCACTTCACTTTTCAATAGTCCTAATTGTCAGGGAGATGGTTTACTTTGTTTTCTTTAGCTTTGTTTTGCCTAAAGCTAGCAGAAATTCATCTTTGTGGAGCTTCTCTTATGAGCCTACTAGGTATTTTTAGTTTCTTCCTTTGGGCAAAGCAGGGCAAATCTAGTACCTCTTCTGTTTGACAACCCTTCAAATACATAAGGAAATCTAGCATGTACTACTTCCTAATTCTCCTTTTCACCGACTTTGACATCCTCCATTTCTTCAACTGATGCTAACAAGATGTGATATCAATTCCCTTCATTCCCATGTTTGTTCTCCTCTGGGCAAGCTCTGGGCAATTCTCCAGCTTATCTCTAGCTCAATTCTTAACTGAGGGATCCTTGAAGTTTAAAAAATATATTTTGATAACTATATTAGAATATGATTGACTTCCTTTATAATCCTAAGCATTTTGTTGTATGCATTCAAAATAACATTGCTTTGAGAAGAGGTCTGTAAGCTTCACCAGACTAAAGTAGAGAGACATAAACAGAAAAGATCCAGAATCCCAGAGCCAGCCATTTTAAACATGGAACGTAATACTCCATATGTAATCTGAGCAGGACAGAATAAATTCCCTGATCTTTGACACTCCTCATATCCTAATGCAATCCAAGGTTGAAGGTGAATGATTTAGAGTTCTGAATTTGGATCCGGGATGTCTTAGGTTTGAATCACACCTCAACATTTTCTAAGGTTACATAGCCATGGACAAGTCATTTAACCCTTCTGTGATCTACTTTCCTCATCTGCAAAATGGGGATAATAAAACCTATGGTAATCACCCTACAGGATTGTTAAGAGACCAAATGAAACAAGTATACATCAAGTACTTTGCAAACTTTAAAGTGCCACCTAAATGTCATCTATTGCTATGAGTGGGGCAGCTAGGTGGCACAGTGGATAAAGCACTGACCCTAGAATCATAAGGACCTGAGTTCAAATCTGACATTTACTAGCTGTGTGACCCTGGACAAGTCACTTAATCCCAATTACCTTAAACATCCGGGGTCATCTCTAGTCCTCCTGATCTTTATCTTGCCACTGGACCCAGATGGCTCTAGAGGAGAAAGTGAGGTTGGTGACTTTGCAGAGCCGTCCTTCACTTAAATATCCAATTCACCAAGTCATGTCTTCACCCTGGTGTCATCGTCCTCTTCGAGAATGAAGAACAAACATCTTATACAATGAAATATGCAATTACTATGAGCTTTGGTCACACTGCTGACACATTTGGTTTTGCAGAACAGTAAAAGCACTAGATAATTTATCTAATCCTAATGTTATTAAACAAATCTGCCTAATCAATCACAGGATTATGACATTTTTTAAACAAGCTGTAGGAGTCTACATTTATTGTTATTTAATCCAAATGTTTCAGATTTGGCCCAGGATTCTACTTTTGAATCCTACCTCTGCCATCATATAATTTAACTCACCTTCCTCCCTGTCATCTATTAATTTTATCAGTGTGCTACGTATGCCTTTATCCAAGTCACTAAAAAGTTAAAAGCCCAACAAAGGTCTATATGACCTTCTACTGGAGAGCTCCTTCCAAACTGACAGCACAGTAATAATAACTGCTTCATGGATTGGGCCAACCAACTAGTTCTGAATTTTCTTAACTGAACTGTCACTTGAAGAGGACAGTTTCAGACAAACATGGAAAGACTTCTATGAACTGATGTAGAATGAAGTGAACAGATCCATTAAAAATGTATATTATAAGGAGAGGTAAAAGGCAAACAACTTTGAAGGACTTAAGTCTAATCAGTGTAGTAACCAACTATGATTCCAGAGGTCACATAATGAAATATGCTGCTTGTCTCCTAAAAGAAAAATTATGGACTTTGGTTTTGGATATGACCAAAGTGGGACCATCTGAGAATGTGAGAATCTGTTTTACTTGACTCTGCATGTTTGGTAAGAGGGTGGTTTTTAAAGGGGGGAAGAAATTAGATTTTTTCTTAATTGAAAACAAAATAGCTTCTGAAAAAATCATGCTGTCATCTGAGGAAAAACGTCTTTTAATTTTCCTCATTATATCAACATCAATCCATCAAAAAGCATTTATTGTCACTATTGTGAATTAGTTACAACACAGGTACTAGTCCTCCCTTAACCCCTCCATACACTCCAGCTAGTAAATTTTTGAGGCCAGATTTTAATTCAGGATGATGAGTCTTCCTTATTACAGACCCAGCACTCTATCCACTTCCACCTAGACACCCAACAACATGGTTGTAAAATAAAGCAAAACAAATCACACCTTGGCCATTTTTTGAAAATGTATCTCATTCTACATATGTAGTCCATCCTCTCTCTGCCAAAAGATTGGTTGTACATCTCACCATTAGCCTCATGAAATTTATTGGTCCTCACCTAGATCAAAGTTCTTATTCCTTTCAAAGGTGTTTATAGTGTACCCCCTTATTTAAGTCATTGAATACATTATTCTCCAGGTTCTGTAGATTTGGCTTAAATTCATACTTGTTTTTTGCAAGTTTATCTGAATCCATCCCTTTCTTCATTTCATCATTTCTTCTTTTTTTGTGGGGCAATGAGGGTTAAGTTACTTGCCCAGGGTCACACAGCTAGTAAGTGACAAGTGTCTGAGGCCAGGTTTGAACTCATGTCCTCCTGAATCCAGGGCCAGTGCTTTATCTACTGTGTCACCTAGCTGCCTCCTTTTCATCATTTCTTAAAGTGCAACAACATTCTATTGTACTAATAACTGAAGCATAACTTACTTGATTATTCCTCAGTTGAGGCACATCCACATTATTTGCAGTTATTTACTACAAAAAAAGGGGGGTTGCTATTTACATTTTTGTATGTATGGGTCAGTTTTTTTCTTTCCTTGATCTCTTTAAATTATATTTCTAGTAGTGATATTGTTAAGTCAAACATATGCATAATTTAATGACTTTGGGAGGTATAGTTCTAATTGTTTTCCAGAACGTATGGATCAATTTATGACTATATCAACAATGCGTTAATGTGCCTGTCCTCTCATAACCCCATAAAAATATGATGTTTCTTCATCAATCTAATTCCTATGATGTGAATCTTTAGAGTTTTGTATTTGTATTTATTTTATTAGTAGTAATTGGTTACATCTTTCATATGGTTATTGATAACTTGTATTTCTTTTAAAAACTGCCTATTCATTTCCTTTACCTCCTGAGGAATAGCTCTTGTTCTTACGTATTTTAAAAATTGATTCCCTATATGTCTAGAATATAACACCTTTACCAGAAATTTGCTGTTGATATTTATCTTTCCCTAGTTAATTGTTTCCCTTTTGATTCTACCTGAATTTGTTTGTTTTGTTTTTAACTGGTACAAGACTAAAAATGTCATATAGTTGAAATTCTGTATGTTTTTATGATTATCTCTATATCTTGCTTGTTTAAGAACTGTTTACTTATTTATGGTTGCAGAAGGAGTCTCCTCTCCTACTCCTTTATTTAATTTATGATATAACCTTTTATATATAGGTTATATATCCATTTGGAGGCATATTATGGTACATACTGTGAGACTTTGTGCTAAACCTAATTTCTCCCAAACTGTTTTCCAATTTTCTCAGCAGTTGTGTTGAATTTTAAGTCCATACCCCAGTAGTTGGTGTCCTTGGGTTTATCAAACACTATGCAACTACTTTTTATAGCTTACCTAATCTGGTTTGCTGGTTGACTTTACTATTCTTTGACCATTATAAAATAATTTTGGTAATTACTACTTAGAAATATACTTTTAGATCTGGTACTACTAGTGCCCTCTCCTTCCTACTTCATTTTTTTTTCTTTTCTTACCTTTGAGATTCTTGAGCTTTTTTTCCTCCACGTTAATTTTGCTGTTATTTTGTCTGTAAAATAATACTTTAGTAGTTTAAATAGTATGGCATTAAATCTGTAAATTAATATGAATGGTACTATCATGTATTAGTACTGCTAACCAGGACTAATGAATACCTCTCTAATTATTTACATTTGCCTTTATTCCGCAAAAATAAGTTCCTTTGTATCTTGGTAGGTGAACTACCAGATATTCTGTACATTCTGTAGTTATTTTGAATGGAATTCCTTTTTCCTATATCTTCCTGCTGGGCTTTGTTCTTAATATGCATAAAGGTTGTTAACTTACATGAGGTTTTTTGGTTTTTGTTTTTTTATAACCTACTACTTTATCGATGTTACTAACAGTTACAATTAAATTTTAGGTGAGTCTCTAGGCTTCTTTATATAAACCATCCTGTTATCTACAGAAAGAGATAATTCTCCTTCTTCTTGCTTATGTTTATTCCCTCGATTTATTTTTCTCATTTTATTGTTGTAGCCAGGATTTCTAGAAAGAGGTCGAATAATGTTGGTAATAATGGACATCCTTGATGTACCTTCGATCTCACTAGAGAGACCGTTAGCATTTCTCCTATATAGATCATATTCACTCCCAGCTTTAGATAGACATTGCTTGCAATGTGAAGAGAGGCCCATTTCTTTCTATGTTTTTGAATTTTTTATCATAAATGTATTTTTTCAGAAGCTTTTTTGCATCTCGATACAGTCATGTGATTTTATTATTATAAACATAGTCTGTTATGTTGATGTTTTTCTAATGAACCGATTCTAAATTCCTGGCATAAATCCATTCCAAGTTAGAGATATAATCTTTTTAATATATTGTTGTAGCTTCTTTAATAATATCTTTTTCTTTATTTTGCATCTTTTTTATTAGAGATATCAGTCTATAATTTTCTTTCTCTTCCTCATGTAAATAGGAATGCCCATTCACAGGGTTATTGTGAGGATCTAGTGATGTAACACTTGTAAAGTGCTTTGTAATCTATAAAACACTATAGAAATGTGACCTGCTATTATCATCATTATTTTTTTTATTGGAAATCAATCTTGTTTTATAGAATTTATAAAGTGAAGTGCTATCCTATACTTTTTCTTCTGTATTTAATGTTCTTCTAGCCTGGATGAGTAGATAAAATGTCTGCTTTTGGGGGTGGGGGCAGTTGGATAGAAAGATTGGGTTGTGAGATCATCTTCCATAGGCTTATTGACAACATCCTTGGTTCACCTCCAGTATCAGACAGATTGATCTTGTTCCCACATGATTTTGATTTCTTCTGCTATGTCTATGTATTTTGAAAGCTTTTTTGTCACCCACTGTTCAGAGATTACAAATATTTGGTATAACAACACCTATTTAAAACATACTAAAGTCTTTGTGTTATGTCTGGGTAGTTGTAGGCCACATATAATAATGCTTTATCTATTGTAAAAATCATTGGTGGAATTCTCCAGGGTAGTTTGAGGTCTGTTTCTTGTATTGAAATTTGTTGTTTGTCCATACATGAAAGATAGCAAGCTTTTGATATATTAGTTATGATTATTTAGCATTATTACTTAGCCATAGTCCTTACTTTCTACCCATAGTCATGTGTCTCAACAGCCCAGTTTTCTTCCTAGGAAAAGGATGGGAAAAGGTAAGCACTGAAAGTAGCCAAATGATGGAAAAGCAGGATTTAAAAATAACCCCCTGAAACATCCCATTAAGTAATAGGGCCAGATCTGGATTTCACATGTCAACACAAGAGAAATTCTTCAGGTGGCAATTATCTCATATTATTTCACTTGGTAAGAGATCTTAATGTGGAGTTTGAGAAGAGACGGGAAAATGAGAGTCTAAATTAGAAGCCTGTGTCAGTTCCCAGTTGGTTGTTCAGTACCTCAGGTTGGCAATCCTCTGACAGCCAGGCTCATAATCTACATTGCTCTTCCCATCTCTGGTCACCAGGCCGTCCTCATGCATACAAGTATCCTGTGTTTGTTTGTGAAGGGGAAAACAAGGCTAATGTGATCCAGGGAATATGTTTTCCCTTCTATTATTTTGGAGCCTCGCCTGGCTTTCTCCCCTGATGTGGTTTTATGTATTTGAAGCTTATTTTTAAAAAAATGAACCATGTTTGTTGTTTTCCTTGGCTGTTGGGGAAAAGCTACCGGAACCTGGGAATGTTTCTAGGTTGCAGGGGAGGCAAGCACTATCTATAAGCAGATTGTATGTGTGTGAGTGTGTGTATGTGTGTCCTTCATTCTCGAAGAGGACCAAAATGAAATCTCCATGTTGGGGTCAAGGTTTGGTGTGTCCAGCTGTGGCTGATCAAACCAGCAGAAACACAGAAGGCTCTACCACAGGTAGGGCACAAAGAGTCCCTATGAACATTTGGAGTGGAAATGTTTCTCTGTTTGTGCTTCTCACATCTCTTTTGAGCTACTGCAATTCTGTTTTGCTCATAGAACATAGCATCTTCTTTGATGTGGACATACCATGCTGGGAGGTCCTGTACCAGTGTCTCCCATGTCTCATAATCAATTCCAAAGTTTTTCAGAAAGTCCTTGAGAATATCACTGTATTGCTTCTGACCTCCATGTGAACACTTGAATATATAAACATATAATATATACACTATGGATACATATATAATATGAAACATATATAGTATAGATATAGATATATACATAAATCTATAGGAACATATATGTGATAGCAGTATATACATATCTACATATGTAATTATATCTACATATGTGTATATTTGTAAATAAGACATATCAGAGGAAATTTAAATATAGATGCAGATATATTCCCATAACAGCAGTGTAAGACACATAGGAAATACTCAGTAAATGTTCTGTATGTCTTTGTCTTTCTAGCTAAGTTTCTCTACCACTTGAGTCTGCTCTTGTGGTCTGACAGCATCTATTTCTTCCTCCCTATTCTCGTTAGTTTCCAGTGAAACTTCCTATGACTGTCCTAAAGACAAAGTTCCTTTCTTCCATTTTCTTTCCCCATGTCCCTGAAATCACATGCTCACAGAAAACTTTCTCCAAATGAGTCTAGAGACATTTATGTGAGGATAAACTTCCCTGAGTTTGGCTAAACTGGTCCTCGGATGACAGTCATACAGTCTACCATCAGGGCTATTAATATTCAAAAGCTTTTACTCTTGGGGCAGCTAGGTGGCTCAGTCGATAAAGCACCAACCCTGGATTCAGGGATGGAGGGAAATAGTTATGATGATTGATTATAATGGCAAAACGTATGGTACCTACTTTCTGTTTTGCTTTGTTTTGTTTTGTGAGGCAGTTGGGGTTGAGTGGCTTGCCTAGGGTCGCGCAGCTAGTGGGTGCTGAGTTTCTGAGGCCGGATTTGGGCTTGGGTCCTCCTGACTCCAGGGCCGGTGCTCTGTCCACTGTACCACCTAGCTGCCATTATGGTACCTACTTTGTCGGGCTTTTATGAAGAAAATTCTCAGTCAAACTTAAGGTACTATATAAAGGTTATGATGAACAGGATACTATCAGAAAAACCTGGAAAGACCTACGTGAACTGAAGCAGAGTGAAATGTACTGTATACAAAATAACAGCAATAGTGGGGGATGATCTGCTGGGAAGCATGTGGTTATTTTCAGCAAGGCAATGATCCAATATAACCCTGAAAGACTTATGAAGATTGCAGCTCATCTGCAGATAAAGAACTGATAGTATCTGAAAACAGATGGAAACACATTTTAATTTTTTTCATTTCCTCTTTGACAATTCCTTAATCTGAAGTTTTTGGGTTTTTTTGACTGTTTTCTCTCACAACTAGCTAATATGACAATTTTTCCATGACTACTCACATATAAGTTATTTTGAATTGCTTGAGTTCTTGTGGGTGGGGGTGGGATTGGAGGGGGGAAGAGAAGTTGGAACACAAAGTTTTTTAAAAATTGATGTTAAAATTTTGTTTTTACATATATTGTGGAAAATAAAATTCTATTCAAAAAGAAAAACAAAAGGAGTACCTGAGTTCAAATCTGGCCTAAGACACTTGACACTTACTAGCTGTGTGACCCTGGGCAAGTCACTTAACCCCCATTGTACCGCAAAAACAAAAATGAAAACAAAAACAAAAAGTGAAAGTAAATACAAAAGCTTTTACTCTTGTTTGGACTTTCCAAAACTTGCAATTTACTGGGACAAACCATGAATAACCTGGGTTTCCTGCACTCCATGAAACTGTATAAGACAAAAAGAACTTTTGTGGAGGAATAATAATCATTTACATTTAAATCACACTTTAGAGTTTTCAAATTTCTTTGTCTCTGCCATCACACAATCCTCACCATAGGGCTTTGAGGTAAATCATAGCTCTAGAGCTAGAAGGGACCATAGGGGTCACTTAGTGCAAATGTTTCTTTTTATCAAATGAGGAAACTGTGACTTGGCTACAGTCACACAAAGAAGAATTTTAAAATGTATGTATATATCACATGTACACATATAGTGCTTTATGTTTTGCAAAGCACATTACTTATCTTATTTGATCCTTGAAACAATTCTGCAAGGTAGGAGCTGTTAATATCCCATTTTACACATAAGGAAAATGAGGATGAGAGAGATTAAATGACTAAGCCAAAGTCATACAGTTGGTAAGTGTCAGAGGCAGGACTTGAACTCATCTTCCTGACTCCAAATTTCAGTACTCAATACAGTATACCATGTAGCTGCCTAGTGTGTTTGAGTTGAACCCAAGTTATCCGTATTATTAGCTTCATTTTATAGATGAAGAAACTTATCTTCAGAAAGGATAAATTGGCTTGACTAAGGTTTAACTTATGCAAGTGATATAGTGCAGAGCTTCTTAAACTTTTTCCACTTGTGACCCCTTTTCACTTGAGAAATTTTTACATGACCCCAGGTATAGAGGTATATATAATAGGTATACATATCCTATTACTGTTGCCAAATTTTTCGTAACCCCCAACATTCAGTTATGCAACTCACCCACAGTTTAAGAAGTTTTAGTATAGTGTAAGCAGCAGACTCAGGCATGATTACAAATCTACTGGTCAGTCCACTGGGACACAGCTATAACTGTCCATTATTCAATAACATAGGTTGATAACTCTTCAAGGTTCATCAGCGAGAAGGAGTAGGCTATTACTAGTAGTAGTATTAGTAGCCAGGTTGAAGCTAGAAACTAACCTCACAAATACTAATTATGAGTCTACGGAACTGTAAACGGGGCTGGTGGTACAAAGATAAACACTGAAACAGACCCTGCCCGCAAGGAGCTAACAGGAAGCAAGATTTGAGTTTCATGCTTCAGGGGCTCATTTATGAGTATCAGACAAGGAACCATGCCAAACAGAGTACGAGCCCACTTTCTTACAAACAAGGTTACATGCTTGCCTTAAGGCCAGGGCAAGGGGCTAGTTAGAACCCTCAGCATTAGCCAAAACTCCGTATCACTGGAGAGCTCCATCTACCTCTCCCATCATCACCTTCATTAATAGAATCCCCAAGTCAGCCAGTAGACTCTGAGAATACATTATCTTGTATCATGGGCTTCTAGTAGGAATGGATCATCAAGGAATCAGCTGTGTAATTAATTATGTTTAAACCTTTACCATTTCTAATAAAATGTTCATGGGCTAACTGCTTTTGTTGTTCACTCATTTCAGTCATGTCTAACTCTTTGTAACCCTGTTTGGGACTTTCTTACAAATATAATGAATTGTTTTGCCATTTCCTTCTCCATCTCATTTTTTTTTTTGGCAGGGCAGTGAGAGTTAAGTGACTTGCTCAAGGTCACACAGGTAGTAAGTGTCAAGTGTCTGAGGCTGGATTTGAACTCAGGTCCTCCTGAATCCAGGGCCAGTGTTTTATCCACTGTAGCACCTAGCTGCTCCACTCTCCATCTCATTTTACATATGAGGAAACTGAGGCAACCAGGGTTGAGTGACTTGCCCAGGGTCATGATAACTATCTGAGGCCTGATTTGAACTCACAAAGAAGACCCACTATGTTTTGCATATAGTGAACTGGAGGAAAGCATAGGATCAAGAACACTGGATCTGGTGTCAGGGGACAAGAGTTCAAGTCTTGCTTGTGTTGGTTACTATATCTGTGACTTTGGGAAGTATTCATTAATCATAACTAACCTTTATATAATGCAAATTTTTTGAAAGGCTTTCCAATTCTATTTATCATTTGATCTTCCCAATATAGTAGATACTATTATGATCCTCCCCCATACTTTTTTTTAAAATAATGAAACTGAAACTCAGAGATATTAAATGATTTATCTGGGGACACACAGCTCATAAGCATCTCAAGTGGGATTTGTACTGGGTCTTTCATACTCCAGGTCTAGTGACCTATCTATGGTACCACATGGTCATTCATTATATTTTTATTGACCAGACTAAGAACTGGTAGGCCTAACAAACCAAAGACATCCAAGTAGACCTAAAGAGTACCGGATTTGGGGCAGCTAGGTGGCGCAGTGGATAAAGCACCAACCTTCGATTCAGGAGGACCCAAGTTCAAATCCAGCCTCAGACACTTGACACTTACTAGCTGTGTGACCCTGGGCAAGTCATTTAACCCTCATTGCCCCACTAAAAAAAAAGAGTACTAGATTTATATTCATAGAAGGAGGGTTTAAATGCCAACTCTTCTATTTACCATTTCTGTGACCGTGGACAAGTAATTTTCTTTGGTATATTTTCCTCATCTATCACACAAGGGGGTCAAACTTGATGGATTCTAATGTCCCTTCATACTCTAAATGAATGTTTCTATGAATCTGAACTCTACTTTTGATCTCTCTTTATGATCTTGGGTAAATGATTTTCTGTCCCTGGGCCTCAGTTTTCTCATCTGTAAAAGGAGAGGGAAGGAATAGATGTTTTTTGTTGTTGTTGTTTTATATCTTTTGGGCTTTTTTGCGGGGCAATGAGGGTCAAGTTACTTGCTCAGGGTCACATAGCTAGTAAGTGTCAAGTGGTGGAGGCCAGATTTGAACTCAGGTCCTCCTGAATCCAGGGATGATGCTTTATCCACTGTGTCACCTAGCTGCCCCTGGAATAGATGATTTTTTGAGGCTCCTTCCAACTCTAGATTGATGATTCTATAAGCACGTATTTCTAAAATCCCTTCAATCTCTAAATCTATAATTCTAATTATTCTTGGAGATGCGACTTGCTTATTCTTCTATATTATAAAGTGCACTGGAATGATCTTTTCTTAAGGGATCAAAATAGAAAATGTCCTTTTGGGGTACTCGATTCTCCTTCTTTGGCTCAGTCAATTAGCCACTAAGTATTTAATAAATTAACAATAATTTTAATAAAAGCATTTAGTAAACATCTAGTAGGGCAGATAGGTGACTCAATAGATAGGATACTGGGTTCAGAATTAGGAAGAGTCATCTCCATGAGTTCAAATCCAGCCTTAGATGCATACTGGCTGTGTGACCTGAGGCAAGCCACTTAAACCTGTTTACCTCAGTTCCTTCATCGGTAAAATGAGCTGGAGAAGCTAATGGCAAACCACTCCAGTATCTCTGCCAAGAAAACTCCAATGGGGTCACAAAGAGTCAGACAGGACTGAAACAACTGAACAACAATAAGCATCTACTATGTTAGCAAACTCTATGCTAAACACTGGGCATACAAAGAAAGGCAAAAGACCATCCCTAGTCTGAAGGAGCTCACAGTCTAATTGGGGAAATAAGATGCCAACTGTGTACAAACAAGTTATATGCAAGTTAAGATATATACAGGATAAGCTATGTAGAGGATAAAGATAATTTGGCAGTAATTGACAAAGGAAGGCACGAGCATTAAGGAGGATTGAAAAAGGCTTTTTGCTAAAGATGGGATTTTAGCTGAGACTTAAAAGGAAGCCAGAGAAATCAGGAGACAGATGAGGCAGGAAAGCATTCAAGGCACGGGGGACAGTCAGGGAACGTGCATATAATGAGCAGTGCAGAAAGACTTCTCACCTGTTGCTTCCTCACAGTTGGGACCAGTATCCTCACTGTAAAGCCCTTTGCCACTTCCCCTGTGGAGAATCACTTCTTGGGTCTATAGATCCCTTCCTTCTCTTGGGAGCAGATGACTTTGATCTTTAGAAGAGCACCCTTTGATATTGGTCTCATCACTGGTGTTTGTTCCCCACTATCAGATCTCTTTCACATTAGAGGTACAAAGCCAGGCTGTTCCTTGATTTTTGCCCTTGTTGAAGCTTCTGGAAGATGTAGAATCAAGCCTCTCTATTGTAAAGAAAAGACAACTTCAAGAAAAAAAAATACTTTGCAAATACAGAGCCTATGGGGAAGAGAATGGCAGAGGGTGTCACACAGAGGAAGCATCTACCCATTTTCATTCAACTACATTAATAGACACATGTGTCCTGGCTGGTAACTCCTGGACAGCTGAATAATAATAGGAAAGTCATTTAATTCAATTAAACATTTATTGATTAAGTGCCTTATGTGAAAGGTAGGGCGGTTAGGTGGTTCAGTGAATGGAGTGCTGAGCCTGTAGTTAGGAAGACTCATTCTCATAAGTTAAAATCTGTCCTCAGATACTAACTACCTGTGTGACCCTGAACAAGTCACATAACCCTGTTTGCCTCAGTTTCCTCACCTGTAAAATGTGCTGAAAAAGGAAATGGCAAGGCACTCCAATATCTCTTCCAAGAAAACCCTAAATGGGGTCATGGAACGTAGGACACAAGTGAAACAACTAAACAATAATAGCAATGTGCTAGGTAGGTGCTGAAGAGACACAAAAGATACAGTGCCTGCCTTCAAGGAGCTTATGTTCTAGTGGAGAGAGCAGTTTATATACAGGTAGCACATCATCTCTGGGCTCACTGCCTCCATTCACACTCATACTAGCTATTGGATCCCAAAGTTTGTCTCTTTCTTCCTTTAGAATTCTAAGGGTAACCCTGAGGAGGTGGGGGTTCTATTACTATTCTTCATGATTCTCTATCTACCATGGTTCCCCCAATATCATTCATCTAAAGTCATAAAAAAATGGTACCACAGAGGGGGAAAGAAACAGGGAATCCAAGCATTTGTGGCTACAAAGTGGTTAGTTTGGGAGATAATATAGCTGCTGTTGCCATGGATACTGTCATTGTCACTACTTCTTAACCAGCCCAGAGGCTTATAGCAGTTCTTAACTCACTTACAGGGGAGGATAGAGGGCAAGGAGTAAAGAGAGAGAGAGAGAGAGAGAGAGAGAGAGAGAGAGAGAGAGAGAGAGAGAGAGAGAGAGAGAGAGAAGAAAAGAGAAGAGAAGAGAAGAGAAGAGAAGAGAAGAGAAGAGAAGAGAAGAGAAGAGAAGAGAAGAGAAGAGAAGAGAAGAGAAGAGAAGAGAAGAGAAGAGAAGAGAAGAGAAGAGAAGAGAAGAGAAGAGAAGAGAAGGAAACACAGAGAGATAGAGGGGTAGGGAGAGACAAATGGCCGGCCAGCCAGAGAGGTTTCTATTCAAGCCTTTTACATGCACACTCAGGACATAGTAATCAATTATATGACTTTTCATTACCACCCAGTGAGCCAATAGGAAGTGGTCACTGGATGATCATGCTCCTCCATCATGCATTTCTGGAATTAGGTTCACCCAGATGCCATATGGATCATTGCTATTGAACATCCTTTTAGGAACAGGACCTTATTGGCTAGCCCATTCTGTATACACAGATAAGTAATTACAATAAATGCTACACGGTGTTTCAGTGTGGAATAACTATCTCTACTATCAGTTAATGTTACCAGGATCACCTGAGTTAGTCTAGGATTAAGAAGGACATTTTAAAAAAATTATAGACTCCATGCCTTAAAAGAACTTTCCATCTAAAATATTGTAATCAAATTGTCACGGATTTGGAGCTTGAAGGGGCTTTCAGAGGTTTTCTAGGCCAATCCTCTTGTTTAAGAACTAAGGAAGATCAACCCTACCATAGTTATGTGACTTGCCCAAGGTTATTCAGGTAGCAGATGGCATGCCTGAGACCCAGGTTCTCTGAGTCCAAATTAGCCCTCTTTCCACCATACTATGATAGGGCCTCCAGATAAATCTCCTTTGTTCTTTTGTTTTTTGTTTTGTTGTTGTTGTTGTTGTTGTTGTTTTTAGTGAGGCAATTGGGGCTAAGTGACTTGCCCAGGATCACACAGCTAGTAAGTGTTAAGTGTCTGAGGCCGGATTTGAACTCAGGTACTCCTGACTCCAGGGCCGGTGCTCTATCCACTGTGCCATCTAACTGCCCCAATAAATCTCCTTTGTAAAATAAAGGGCTTTGGATGAAATGATCAGTCAGCTCCCTTCTGTCAGGGATGACTATGTTCTTCATCAACATAAATACGTTTGAAGGGAGGAGAAACAGCCTTAAAAACACTGACTCTGACATGTAACCCAAAACATTTAGCTCATCAACAATTTGTTTCCTTTTAATATTACATTTTCCAAGGACACCATTAACTTGCAAACACATCTATGGAGAAATCAGATTTACAAAAGAGATACAGACAAGCCAAATACTACTCACTTCTCTTTTTGAAGAAAATGCATCCCAGGAAAAAAAAAAAAAGGATTCTTGTTCTATTTGCTGGAATTGTCTTATTTTTGTTGTTCATCTCCCTACTGATCTATCTCATAGACACTAGATACCTAGATAAATGAAATAAATACATGATTCTAAATTGTCAACCCTAGAGAGAGTTTGAGGTCTGAATTGAAGGAACTAAGTAAAAGTTTCCCCTAGGCAATCTTCTATTCTTTACATTTTCTCCTATTACTTCCCATTGCAAGCTATCAGATCTACTCTGAAAATAACCCCTTTCATTCATATTACAAAGCCACCTGGCCATTACTTAGCAGCAGTGAAAAGCACATGTTGTGACTTTCTTTCCTCTTTTTTCTTTCTTTCCTCTTTTTTTCATATTAAATTTTCAGTTGTTTAAGACATTCACCTCAGGGGAATGGCTGACAATAGCCTTTCTGTGTTGTAAGATAAATCAGCTTAGGAAGTGGTTATCATTAGCTGGTTCCCTTTTCCAAGATATCCTCTAAAAAAGGAATTGCTGCTTTCATTTCAAAAATATGAGCTCCCTCTCTGTAGTAATAACCTGCAAATAAAGATTAACATAATGCATGTGTGTGAAAATATATGCATGCATTATCATAACTTTATTAGGCAATCAAGGCATTTCCTAGCAATGCTATGGAGATACAGACTTAGCAAGGCAATATAGTATAATACATAAGGATTGGACTCGATGTGAGGAAGACCTTGATTAGAATCCTGTAGCAAATCTTAGATGGATGAATGGTCAGTCAACAAGCTTTTATTAACCCCTTCCTGTGTTCTAGGTTTTGTGGTAAGCAATGAGTATATGAACACAAAAAAGTGCGGCCCTCCTTTCTATTAAGGGGGGAGAGAGTAAACCTTGGAAAATAAGTATTTACTATGTGCCAGGAATTGAGTTAAGTGATGGGGATTCAAATGCAAGCCAAAAAGGACAGTCCCTACTAGAGGCATGCTCATAAATATTTATCAGCTTGCTCCCCCAAAATTACAACGCAATTTTACATTTAATCTGTATTAACATTTTCCCCATCACTTCCTTAAGTCTAGATGATCAACAAAACAATAAATCAAACCCTGATTTGTAGTGTTTGCTGATATCTGTGTGATATAAATGGTCACACTGAATACTTAATAAGTGGCTTATGAGCCAGTTCAAGCTGACTTTGCACATCCCTGGTCCCACCCTAAATGATCTTATAATCTAAAACAAAAGGGATCTGAAAAGTGTTGGGGGGCGGTTACGCATTAGACATCAAGGTGAAAAAGGTCAGAGTGAAGAGAAGAGCTGAGGGAGAACGGAGCATGGATAGCTTAGGATCTTCGTATTTGAGGTACCTGTGGGACGTCCATTTGGAAATGTGCATTGGTCAGCTCATGATCTGATGCCAAAGCTCAAATGAAACTAAGACTACATATATAGATCTGGGAGTAACAATAACAACAACAATGATAATAATCATTTGTATAGCACTTACTATGTGCTAGGCACTCTGCTAAGTGTTTTACAAATATAATTTGATTTTTTTAAAAGAGGGAAAAGTACCTATTTTTACAAAAATATTTATAGCAGTTCTTTTTGTGGTAGTTAAGAATTGGAAATTGAAGAGATGCCCATCAATTAGGGAATGGCTACATAAGTTGTGATCTATAATTTCAATGGAATATTATTGTTCTATAAGAAATAATCAGCAAGATGATTTCTGGAAAACCTGGAAAGTTGTACATAAACTGATACAAAGTGAAGTGAGCAGAACCAAGAGAACATTGTACACAGTAACAGCAATACTGCACAATGATGAATTGTGAATGACTTGGTTATTCTCAGCAATACAATGATCCAAGACAGTGACAAAGGATTTGTGATAAAAAGCTATCTACCTCAAGAGAAAGTCTGAATAAAGTTTGAAGCATATTGTTTTTCTCTCATTTCTTCCTTCCTTCCTTCCTTCCTTCCTTCCTTCCTTCCTTCCTTCCTTCCTTCCTTCCTTCCTTCCTTCCTTCCTTTCTTTTTCTTTCTTTCTAGTCTTCTTGAACAAAATGACCAATATGAAAATGTTCCATATGATTGCACATATATAACCTATATCACATTGCCTACTGTCTCAGGGAGGGGAAAGGAAAAGGAAGGAGCAATAGAATTTGGAACTCAATTTTTTAAAAAAAGGAATGTTAAAAATTGTTTTCCCATGTAATTGGGGGAAATAAAATATTATTTTAAAAATAAAAATGGGCAAAAAGTCATCTCATTTGATCCTCACAACTCTGATACGTAGGTGCTATTATTCTCCCCTTTTACAGATGATGAAACTAAGGCAGAGGTTAAATGACTTGCTCAGGGTCATACAGCTAGTAAGTCATATTCATAGAGATGATAATGGAACCCACAGGAGCTGATTCAGATTCAGAGTGTTGATTGAAAATCAAAGCTATCTATAATCATGAAAAAATGCTCTAAATCACTATTCATCAGAGAAATGCAAATTAAAACAATTCCTAGGTATCACCTCACACCTATAAGAGTGGCAAATATAACAAAAATGGAAAATATTGGATGTTGGAGGGGATGTGGGCAAGGGGATGCTAATCCATTGTTGGTCTTGTGAACTGATCCAACCCTTCTAAAGAACAAGTTGGAACTATGCCCAAATCACAAAGGGCTATCAAACTGTGCATACCCTTTGACCCAGCAATACCACTGCTAGGTTTATATCCCAAAGACATCCAAAAAAGGAAGAGAGAGAGAAAGACCTATTTGTAAAAAATATTTATAGCAGCTCTTTTTGTGATGGCTAAGAATTGGAAATGAAAGGAATGTCCATCAATTGGGGAATGGCTAAATAAGCTGTGGTATATGCTGGTGATGGAATATTATTGTGCTATAAGAAATGATAAGAAGGATGATTTAAGAAAGGCCTGGAAAGACTTGTATGAACTGATATATAGTCAAGAGAGTAGAACCAAGAGAACATTGTGCACAGAGACAGCAATATTGTTTGATGAAGAATTGTGAAAGACTTAACTATTCCCAACAGCAAGACAATCCCAAAGGACTATCATTGAAACATACTATCAACCTCCAAAGAACTGATATTGATGGAACACAGACTGAAGCATGCTATTTTGCACTTTCTTTCATTTTGTTTCTTTTATTAAAGTTTTCTTATACAAAATGACTTATATGGTAATATTTTACATAATTGTATATGTATAACCTATATCTGCTTGCTACCTGGGGAGGGGGGAGAGAGGGAAGGAGGAATAAAAATTGGAACCCAAAACTATAAATAAAAATGGTTATTACTTTAAAAAAAAAAAGAAAAGAGAATAGAAGAGAGTCATAAGTACTGACAGGTATGTTGAACCAGCAAAAGAGATTCCAAAGGAGTGAAGAGGTAGAGAAAGAACAAGGGGAGAGCAGTGTCATGAACACTCAGAGAGCATCCAGGAGTTGAGAGTAGTCATCAGTGTTAGCAGCAGAGAAATCAAGGATAGGGATTGAGAAAGGGCTATTAAATTTGGCAGCTGAGTCCATTACTTAGTCTTAAAGAGCACTTTCAGTTGAGTGATGAAGTCAAAAACCAGATTGCAGAAAGTTCAGGAGAGAGTAAGGGGAGAGCAAGGAGAGGCATCAAGTGTAGATTTCTTTTTAAAGGAGTTTGCTTGAAAAAGCTATGATAGCTAACAGGAATGGAAGTCATGAGAGCCATTTAAAAAAATGAATTGGGGATACTTTGAATGTCAGTAGGCAGCAAGCAAGAAACTGGTGGGGAGGGAGAGACTGAGGATTAGGTAGAAGAGACTATCCCATGCCGGAAGGCATGGGATCAAGCATATAAGCAAAGGAATCAGTGACTGGTGTGAGGGAAGAGCTAGTAGATGATAATGTCAAATGATTGCCAGGGAGATGAGGAAAGAGGAAGAGAGAGCTCTTGGGAAATAGCCTTTATTCCTTTTTAGTAAAGCATGAGGCTGGTCTTCAGCAGAGCGTGTGTGAGGATGGGCAGCTGTGGGACGCCTCAAGAGAGAGCTATTATAGAGGAACTATTATGGTGAATGGGACACATAATTAGAAAGGAGTAAAAGGATTTTCTTGCTGAGGGTAGAGATTCAATAACATACATTTATAGTCACTCCCTCCCCACATACATATAATCAATTGTCAAGTTGTTTCTGCCTTCATAACATTTCCTATAATAGCCCCTCTTATCTCCTCGGACACTGCCACCACCTTCATTACATGTGCTTGGATTATTGTAATAGCCTGCTGGTCAGTCTCCCTGCCTCAAGTCTCTCCCCACTCTAGTCCATCTTTCACTCAGCTGTCAAATTGAACTTCCTAAAGTGCAACTCTAATCATGTCAATTCTCTTCCCCTTCCCCATTCAATAAACTCCAGTGGCTTCTTCTTATCTCTAGGATTAAATATAAAATCTTCCATTTGGCTTTTTAAAGCCCTTCATAATCGGGCACCTTCATACCTTTTCAGCCTTCTCATACCTCACTCCCCCCCATGCATTCTGTGATGTGGTGATGCTAGCCTCCTTGCCATTCATTGCACAAAACATTCCAATCTTCCCCCTCTAAGCATGTTAATATGCATGGAGCTCTCTCCTCCACCTCACCTTTGCTTCCTCGCCTCCTTCAAGTCTCAGCTAAAACCCCACCCTTTTCAAAATCCTTTAATGATCCTTCTTAATCTTAATACTTTCCCTCTGAGATTCTTCTATTTAACCCATATCTATATTGATCAGCAGATCTAAAGATCTACCTAAGTCACATCTAGATGTATCAGATAGAGATATCTAAAGATCTACGTGTTTATTATAGATCTCTACATATAGATATAGAAAGGGAGATCTATAATTTAATCAATATCTACAGATTGTTAGATAGGTATGAAAGTATTGCTCTATGTCCATTGATTTAGTGATCTGGCCAGCTAGCTAGCTATCTTGTTTGTACACAGAGATGTTTGTACATTGTCTCCCCCACTAGAAGATAAGTTCCTTGAGGGCAGTGATCTTTGTTTATTTATCTATTTATTTCTATCTCCAGCAGTGCTTGGCACATAGGAGATGCTTAATAAATGATTGTTGACTCCAAGACTAACCCAGTTAACAAGCTTTCAGGATTTCCTCCAATTCTGTTCAACAGCATGTGAATTAGGAATTAGGAGAGGTGGATGGTTTGGCAAGATGTGAGTCTTAACAGGAGAGAAGAATGAGAGATTTGAAGATAGGGGGATGGGGTAGTTGATCTGATTCACTAAGATGTCAAGAATGGAAAGGGGAGAGATTTGAATGACATCAGTGAAAGGAGGAAGGGGGTGAGAGATTGGAGGTAAATGCCTTTAGCTTTGCTTTAAGAACTATTCATGTTTGCTAAGCAACATAAGCACAAGCCCTCCTACCTCCAATTGTCAGCAAGAAAAAAAAGGGGGAAAAAATCCCTGTGCTTGTCTGGTTTGCTTTGTTAAAGAGATCTTTTCTTGCTTTCTGCTAAACTAGTCAAAATCCAAAGCATAAGGAAAGAAAATTGATGACGTCTCTTGCATAGACATTTTTTACTAGCAGTTAATAAAAATAAAGAGATCTTTAACTGTTATGCCTATGAACCTCTCATATGCCCTTTGAATATATGCATGATTTTTATTTGCATATTTTAGTCAGAAAAAAGTTATCAGATACAATACAGAGATATACATATTTAAATAATACATACATATAATATGCATATACTGTTGGGTTTTTTAATTGTCCTAGTGGTTCTTTATTCACCATTGAATTCCAAAGATGTATCTAGTCTCTTCCCATCCTCATTGTTTGATGAAAGCTATGAGCTCATACAGGGCAGGTAAGTGGTACAGTGGATAGAACACTGGGCTTGGGTGGAATCAGGAAGAAACATATTCATGAGTTCAAATCCAGCCTCAGACACTTAGTAGTTATGTGACCCTGGGCGAGTTACCTAACCCTGTTTGCCTTAGTTCCTCATCTGTAAAATGTACTGGAGAAGGAAATGGCAAACCATTCTAGTATCTCTGCCCAGAAAACCCCCAATTGGGGCATGAAGATTCAGACAAAACTAAAATTATGCAGCAATAAGCCCATACATTAAGAACCCATTTGAAGGATTACCCTTCCTGTCCTGTAAATGTAGGCTAATAGGAATTTCTTTTTATAAATCCAGTCCCAAGAACTACTACAAAGTTAAATGTTAAGTTTGGCATCTAATGCCATGAGCTCAATATGGTATGGATCCTGAAGAAGGAAATAGGGTGGGAACCTACTAACTTCAATGAGGCAATGAAACTCCTTTTTGTTTAAAAAAGGAAGACCGTTGTCCCATTTTTAGATTGATGTGAACCTGTGGGACCAAGTAACTACATGTAGGATCAGCAGTGGCACCAAAGATAGATGGTTCTACACATCCTTTCCCATCCCACCCCTCTGTGGCACATCTCCTTCCAACTCTGAGCTTCTGTGAAATATAGGAATCTGGAATCAGCATGGATCAAGGCGGCTTAAAGTGAGCCACCCTTAGCTGCTGAGAACCTGTGAAGCTCTTTATCGGCAAGGTTTGGAATTCATCCTTTTGCTTTGTAACAGAGAGGTTGGACATCTGAACATTTTAAACAGGCTTCAACAGAGTAAAATATCAAGAGAAAATGGGGCTTTATGCCTCTGGTTTGAAAGCTGTCTGACAGATAGAATATTGTCTTTACCTTTTAAATATAACTGTGTGCTGCCATGGCCTGGGTGGCATGTCAGAGCATCCTCCTCATGCAGAAGGCCATACACACCTGCTACTTTCCCTGTCCCTGCACTCCCTTTCCTGCTGTGCTAACATCTTCTAGCTCTTGAATTCTAGCAGTCTATAGAAGACTCTATAAGCTATGATTCTATATTGGACATTCTGGAAATTGTGAATTTCATAAAGCAGTTAGAGAGGGAATCCAGCAATCAGGCATGACAGTCAGTAAATATTTAATAGGCACCTATTATGTGTCAGACACTGTGTTATATGCTGGGGATTCTTAAAAAAAAAAAAGTGAAGAACAGTCCCTGCCATTAAGGGGCTAGGTGATACAATAAATAGAGCACCAGACCTGAAGTCGGGATGACCTGAGTTCAAATCCAGCCTTAGATACAAACCATGTGACCCTGGGTAAGTCACTTAATGTCTCTTTGCTTCAGTTTCCTCATCTATAAAATCAGGAAAATAATAGCACCTACTTTCCAGATTTGTCATAAGGATCAAATGAGAAAAGAATTTTAAAGTTCTTAGAACAGTGCCTGACTCATAGTAAGTGCTATATGAGTGTTAGCTATAATCATCATCATTATTATTATCTGATAGGGGAGGCAACATGCAAACAGCTATGTATGTACAAAATATAGGCAGAACAAACTGGAAATAATTACATAGGGAATGGAATAAACAAATGGATACTTAAATATTTAATTTTAAAGATTTAACTTTTTCATTTAATTTTAAATATTTAAAGTAAATATTTGAATTAGAATCTAGACCAAAAGCATTTCTTTAATGATCATTAATGATGTTTCATTAATGACAGTAGCTCAGATTTCTCTAGCATTTCACAGAGCCCCGCCCTCACAACAACTCTGTGAGAGACCATATGAGCATCATGATCCCCATTTTAGAGATGAAGATACTAAAGTTCAGAGGGGCTCCATGAATTGCACCTGGCCACGCAGCTAGGAAAAGCTAGGGAATCCAGGTCCCTTTAGGTCAGATTCAACACTCTGTCTTTTGCCTCTCCCAGTGAAGGTGTTAACTTCTGACTTTCTTCATGTGAACATTTACACAGAGAGAACTGATTCAACCATTATGTAGAGCAATTTGGGACTATGTCCAACAAGGTATAAAACCATGCATCCTCTTTGACCTATCAATGCTACAACTAGGTGTGTATCCAAAAAGAGATTTTTTTTTAAAAAGGGCCTATATGTACAAAAATATTTAAAGCATCTCTTTTTAGGTGGCAAAGAATTGGAAATTGAGGGATGCCCATCAATTGGGGAATGGCTGAAGAAATTGTGGTATGTGATTATGATGGAATACTATTGTGCTAAAAGAAATGATGAGCAGCATGCTCTCAGAAAAATCTGTTAAGACTTGCATGAGCTGATACAAAGTGAAATGTACTGTGTACAAAGTAACAGCAGTATTGTAAGATGATAAGCCCTGAATGACTTGACTTTTCTCAGCAATACAATGATCCGAGACAACTCTGAAGGACTTATGAAGAATGCTATCCATCCCTAGGGAAAGAACTGATGGTGTCTGAATAGAGATTGAAACATATTTTTTTTACTTTATTTTTCTTGAGTTTTTTGTCTATGTTTTCTTTCACAAGATGACTAATATGGAAATGTTTTGTATGACTACACGTGTATAACATATTGAATTGCTTGCCTTCTCAAAGCGGGGTAGGAAGGAAGGAAGGAAGGAAGAGAATTTGGAACACAAAATTTTCAAAAAGAATGTTAATGGAACAAGCAGTGCTACTGAAGAGCACAGGCCAAGAACAATGCCCCCAGCCCCTCAAAGTTCTTCCATTTTAGTCACTTTCAGTTTTCTTTTCATCTTTCTGCTTTTGTTTGTGCCAGGGTAGAGGACATATTGAATCAGGATATTTATGGGACTTTGAAAATTTCCCCTGGATTGGTGTTGGGAGGGAGGGAAAGTTTTTCTAAATGGCTGTTAATAGTATTAGATCATTACAACTTCTGTAATTTTAAAGGTTGTAAAATTATACAAAACAAACAAAAAAACCCAAAATAACACAGAACCGTTAAAATATTAAAAAATATATTTTTACATGTATTTGGGGGGTAATTTTAAAAATGCAAAAAAAATCACATTCACACTAAGAATAAATTCATTGGGCAGCTAGGTGGCTCAGTGGATAAAGCACCAGCCCTGGATCCAGGAGGACCTGAGTTCAAATCCAGCCTCAGACAAGTGACACTTACTAGCTGTGTGACCCTGGGCAAGTCACTTAACCCTCATTGCCCTGCCAATAAAAAAGAAAGAAAAAAGAATAAATTCATCATATGGCAGGCCTGAGAATAGAGATATTTTGAAAAAAAATCACTCAGCTCAAAGGTCACCTTCTACAAGAACCCCTTCCTGGTTTCCCCAGCTGCAAATGCCTTCCTGTTTAAGGCTATCTTCCATCTACTTTGTAGGCATTGTGCACATGCCTATTTCTTGACAGGCTGTTTCTTTCATTAGAATGTAAGTTCTTTGAGGTCAGAGACTTTAAAGAAAAGTGTCTTTGTTTTTAGTTACTATTTTATTTGTATCCCCAACACTCAGCGCAATGCCTAGGACTAGTAAATTAACAACAACAATGAACATTTCTATATTACTTACTATGTGCCAAGTAGTGTGCTAAGTTCATTACAAATATTCTTTCATTTGATCCTCACAACAACCCTGGGGTATAGGTGGTATCCTTATCCCCATTTTACAGATGAAGAAACTGAGGCAGACATGGGTGAAGTGACTTGCTAGTTAAGTGTCTGAGTCTGGATTTGAACTCAGATCTTCCTGACTCCAGACTTGACACTCTATCTACCACACCATAAGTATGGCTTTATGAGGGGAAACTAGTTGTGGTGAATAGAGAGCCAACTTGAGACTCACAAAGATTACCGTATTTTGAGTATTCCATTCTGGGTGCCATCATTTAAGAAAAAGATAAACAGGAATGTCTAGAAGAGGACAGTTTGGATAGTGAAGGGCCTTATAGGTGGAAGCAGGACCTCAAAATGTTTAACCTGTATGGGGTCAGGGGAAGGGAAGAGACAGGTTTGGGGAAGGACGTCAGTTCTTCATGATAGATGAAGTCCAGTGTCTGAAAGATGGGCCTATGGAAGAGGATGAGCCTTGTTCTGCTTAAATACATAGGGCAGAATTAAGAGGAATAGGTGGAAGATCCAAAGAAGCAGATGTAGGTTTTGTGTAAGGAAAAAGCAATGAAAAGCATGAGGAAGATTTGAGGTTTCCATTGGCTAAAGGTCTTCAGGAAAAGATTGGATCAAGTACTCATTCAATGACCAAACATTTAGTAAACATCTCCTATGTGCCAAGGACTGTGCTGGGTACTGAGAATACAAAGATAAAAATAAGACAGTGACAGTGGGACAAAAACAGTTGGTGGGAAGGGGAGTGGTGCAGAGGAGGGTGGTTATGTTTGGAGATGGTGTTGTCTGATGCTTGCCAACACTTTTTTGGGGGGAAGGCAAGGAAGGAAAAAGAGAGGCACTAAAAGAAAAAAAAGAAAAAAAAAACCAACACATGGAGGAACACCAGTCCTGGATTCAGGAGGACCTGAGTTCAAATCTGGCCTCAGACATTTGGCAATTACCAGCTGTGTGACCCTGGGCAAGTCACTTAACCCCCCTCCCCCAAAAAAAAGACAAATGGAGGGGAGTGTCCTGCATCTGCACCTGAGCTAGATGTGATTGCACCATTGTAGCCAGGCTGGCAGAGAACCATGAAATAAAGTAATAATAACAATTAAGAATACTAACTAGCATTTATATAGTGCTTTAATATTTGCAAAGCAGTTTTACATATATTACAGCATTAGATCCTCACAAGCCTGGGAGATAGAGTGCTATTATTATACCAGTTTTACAGATGAGGAAACTGAGGCAGAGACTAAGTGAATTTCCCAAGATCACACAACTTGTAAGCGTCTGAAGCAGGATCTGAACTCATGTCTCCCTCACTCCTTGTCGAACACCCTTTCCAGTGTGAAACCTAGCAGCCTATTACAAGCATAGGAGCAGTAGCAGTCACCACTGGGGAGAAGTACTCCCTTTTTTGGAAGAGAGTATGCCCCTTTGGCATTGACACCTAGAACATCATTCTTACTAGGCTAGTTTTAGCTCCATTAGGAAACACATTTAAGACATGCAGAATAACTTGTGTGAAGGCACAAAAGCAATGGGTGGTGTGCCAAGTACATAGACCTAAACATTCCCCTAACAGGGAACAGTTTGGCTGGAAGTGGAGATATCTAGACAGTTATACACCAAAGGGGAAACATGCAATTTTCACTTTTATTTTTACATGACCAATAAAAAATGATTTCTATTCTAGATTGTTCTGTTTATTTTAGGGATATGTCAAATCTTTTGTGGTGCATACCTATACATATTCATTATACATATACAGTTTATCCGAATATTCATACCATCAAATCAATATCTAGTGCACACATGTGTGTGAATGTATGTGTGTGTATATGTATGTGTAGTATGTATGAGTCTGTTTGCCTAGCCACTGATATGTAGGGAGCTTTTCACTCAGTCTTGATCAATCCCCCTTGATGAACTCCATACCATCTTCTACACAACTATCCAAATAACCTTTCTTCCTCGTTTTTTTTTTTAGTGAGGTAATTGGGGTTAAGTGACTTGCCCAGGGTCACACAGCTAGTAAATGTTAAGTGTCTGAGGTCTGATTTGAACTCAGGTACTCCTGACTCCAGGGCCAGTGTTCTATCCACTGCGCCACCTAGCTGCCCCTCCAAATAATCTTTCTAAAGCACAGGTCTGTAGTGTCACTCCCCTACTCAAAAAGGTTCAATGGTTCCTTACTGACTATAGCCTAATGTATAAATTTCCAAACATGGAAGGCTTACACAATCAGATCAAATAAAATCGTTTTCCACATCATATTTCTTCATGCCATCTACATTCAATTCAAACTGAACTCTTAGCTTTTTCTCAAACTTAATATTTCCTGGCTCCATAAATCAATGCAGATCATATGCCTTGATCAATATGTTTTGATGTACTTTTTCATTGACCCTACCTCTAAAAATTCTTGTCTGCCTCTAGTGTTTGGCCTCATGATCCATCTACTCTATGAAACATCCCTTGACCTTTGCCTGCTTCATAACTTCAAGCCTTAGTGCTTCCCCTCTCCTCTCCTTATCTTAAATTTTGTGGTTGTTATCGTTCAGTAGGTCATGTCCAACTCTTTGTGACCCAGTTTGGAATTTTCTTGTCAACAATACTGGAGTGACTTGCCATTTCCTTCTGCAGTTCATTTTACAGATGAGGAAACTGAGGCAAACAAGGTTAAATGACTTGCCAATGGTCACACAGCTAAGCATAAGGGTCTAAAGGCTAGATCTGAACTCAAGTCTTCCTGACTCCAAGTGAACTCTATCCACTGTGCCACCTAGCTGCCTACTGAATTGATATGTCTGTGTAGTTATTGTACCCCTTCAATAGAATGGAAATTGCTTAAGTTCAGTAACTATCACTACTTAAAAAAAATCTGGGGGCAGCTAGGTGGCACAGTGGATAGAGCACCAGTCCTGGATTCAGAAGGACTTGAGTTCAAATCTGGCCCCAGACGCTTGACACTTACTAGCTGTGTGACCCTGGGCAAGTCACTTAACCCCAATTGCCTCATCGCCCCCCCCCCCAAGAAAATTCTATCTTTAGGACATAACTTCTTACACAGAATGTAGTTACTTTAGAAACATTTCAGTTTAGTTGAAATGGGATTTGTGCATCGATCCATACATTGGCACAGCTTGTTTACTCTGTATGTCAGTATGTAAAGAAACATTTTTGTTTATTTTATTTTTTAGAAGTCAGGACATTACAGGATGGCTTCAGGAGACTCGATGACAACTTAGCTTCTCAAATTGCTGAAAGTGATAATTCATAATTCACACAAGTACCTCCTGCACCACGTTTGTAGCTTTCACAGAATAAAAATGTCTCCCATGTGATCTTTCACTGCTGGCACCAAACAACTAGGAATCGACAAAAAGCATTTAAATTTTACCCTTGACACTTTCACAAAGGGTTATGCAGCTTCTGTCACTCTTTTGAAAATTGAGTGAACCTTCCCTTTCTGTATGTCCTCATTCATTCATTCAATGAACATTTAGTCAGACAGCCCATAAACATTTATCAAATGCTTACTACGTGTCTGGGAGTGTGCTAACTGCTGGGGATATGACAAGGGGCAGAATACAAGTCCCTGCCCTCAAGGAGCTTACAATCTAATGGGGGGGACAGCATGTGGACAAATCTACACAGAGCAAGCTATATACGAGATAAACAGGAAGTGATAGAGGGAAAGCACTGGAATTAAGAGGGCTTGAGGAAAGCTTCTTGCAGTAGGATTTTACTTAGAACTTAAAGGAGGAAGCCATAGAAGCCAACAGGCAGAGGATGGGGAGTGAGAACATTCCAGGGATGGGCTTGGCCAGAGAAAATTCCTGGAGCCAAAATATGGAGTTTCATTAGTTAATGAGCATTTTTGAAGTGCTTGCTATGTGCCAGGCATTGTGTTAAGGAATGAAGGTATATAGAAAGGAGAGGGGGGCCAGCTAGGTGGCACAGTGGATAGAGTAGCAGCCCTGGATTCAGGAGGACCTGAGTTCAAATCCAGCCTCAGACACTTGACACTTACTAGCTGTATGACCCTGGGCAAGTCACTTAACCCTAACTGCCTACCTCCCCCACCAAAAAAAAAAAAGGGGGGGGGAGGGAAGAGAAGAAAGATAGGACCTTCCCTTAAGGAGTTCACATTCTGATGGAGAAGACAACATATGAATAACTGGGTGCCACAAGATTTATACAGAGGAGATGGCAGTTCATTAGGAGGTGGGGAAACTGGAACAGCCTGAGCCTTGAAGTCCCTACTGTGTACAGGGTCCTGTGTTAGTTACTAGGAGGAAACAAAGATAAATCAAATTATGGTTCTACCTTCAAGGAGTTTATAATCTCTCCTCCCTCCACATCTCTTTAACTTTCATTTCTTCCTTCTCCCTCTACTCCCTTTTCAAAGCAATTACAGAGTATGTTGTTGTTGTTGTTCAGTTATTTCAATTGTTTCTGAGTTTCTCTGGACCCATTTGGTGTTTGTTTGTTTTGTTTGTTTTGTTTCCTTCTCCAGCTCATTTTACAGATGAGGAAACTGAGACAAACAGGGTTAAGTGACTTGTCCAGGGTCACACAGTGAGTGTCTGAGACTGGATTTGAACTCAGGTATTCCTAACTCTAGGCCTGGCACTCTATCCACTGTGCCACCTACCTGCCAGAGTCAATGTGCAATGGGCCGCAATTTGAAATCACTTAGGAGTTCATTGGTGTTGTTCACAATAAAGCTCAGGAAGTGTATCCTCTTTATTCTTTGTGTGTGCTGCTCTCAAGGATATTGAAAAAGGCCTTTCCCCCAGGGTCATCATGATGGGCCGGAGGAGAGTCATTTAAACTGGCATTTATTTGTTTATTTGTTTGTTTGTTTGTTTATCTATCTATTTACTTATTTATTTCTTTATCTATCTATCTATCTATCTATTTATTTATTTGCTTATTTACTTATTTACATACTTATTTATTTATTTATTTGTTTATTTATTTATTTTTAGGGAGGCAATTGGGGTTAAGTGACTTGCCCAGGGTCACACAGCTAGTAAGTGTTAAGTGTCTGAAGCCAAATTTGAACTCAGGTACTCCTGACTCCAGGGCCGGTGCTCTATCCACTGCGCCACCTAGCTGCCCCTAAACCGGCATTTATTAAGGAAGTCCTCTAGGTCAGGAACTGTAGTAGGTCCTAGGAATACTGAGAGCTAAACGAGATAGCCATCAAAGCTTCCTGAACAGCATAGACTTGTGTAGACATGGTCAGTCAGTCAAGCATTTATTAAGGACCTTTGTGCCAGGCACTGTACTAATTGCTGGGATACAAAAAGAAGTGAAAGACAGTGCCTGCCCTCAAGGAGCTCACAATTGAGTGCCTATGTCTACATATTTGAAATATTTCATTTCCAAAATAAAAATAATAATATATTTTGCATATGTTCATTACATATTATATATGCATGTATATGTGTATATATATAATATATGTTTGTATATTTGTATATATATAGGTAGGTATGTTTGTAAATATATAAGGCACATATGGTAAGTACTAAATATATATCGTATGTATGTATATATGTATACATCCACACACACATACATATATGTGCACACACATTTACATACATGTGTGTGTTGTTCCTAGCATATGCAAAACACTGTGCTGTGTGCCTAGGATAGAAAGGTGAAAAGGTAACAGTGCCTGCCTTGAAGGTGTCTACATTCCATGGAAGGGATTTAAAAAGCATGGCAATAATTACAATGTAAGGTAGGAACGGTGAGTTCCAGATGGAGTGCTCTGGGACAATTTGGAGGTAGAAAGCACTTCCAACTGGGAAGATAAGGGAAGTCTACCCAGACAAAGTGCTTCCAGAGAATCATGACCCTTGAAGGGATAGAAAGGTTCTGAAAGCTGGCTACAGTCCAGAACCCAAGGATGATCTGTTTGACTTCATGGAGATTAGATATGGTAGGTTAAATGAAAGAATGAATAAATGAAGCAAGAAAAAAATTTTAATAAGTGCTTACCAGGTGCCAAGCACCATCTGGAGCTCTTGGGGCTACATCTAGGAAAAGCAAGATATTTCCTGTTCTTAAGGCAGTCATCCTCAGCCTCTCATTAGGAGAGACAGCTTGTAGAAGAAATTTCAGCTGTTGGAGGGATGAACAGTCATGAAGTCCTAATGGGATGCCTATGAGACAAACGGTAAGTCATAGGGGTCCTTAGGTTGCATCAGCAAGTCCCATTACAAATATAGTGAATAAGTAAATATAGCAAATGAAACAATCCCCGCCTTTAAGGACCTTGCGTCCTAATGGTGGAGACAGCAAATATGTCAATAGGTGTTCCATTCCTTATGGCAAGTCTTGGACGTGACTGTCTTACAAGGAGGCTTAAGGCATTAAAAAAACTCTAGGAGTTGTATTTCTTGCCAGTTTATGAAGATAAGAAGCCAATTCGAGGGCAGTATGTGAGGGCAAAGGTTTTCATCTAGAGGGGGACCAGAAAGAGAAAGGAGAACAATAAGCAGAGAGGAGGTAGGTGGTAGTGCTTTAAACAGGGTCCACATGGAATAACAGTGGTGATCATATTGGTGATCACCTGCACAAAAGTTAAAGCAACAAGCTTTCTGACTTTTTCTCTGACAGGCACTAGCTCAGGGGGCTGGAACACTAAAGAGAAAGAAAAAAAAGTAAGAGGAACCAGAAGCACTTGCCTTACTTCATTTGAGCACAATGGATACTCATTTCTAAGCATGTTCTTTTATTCCACTGAAGACTGTTTGGGACTCATCTAATCTTATTTCTCACAAACTTCCATGGTTGGTCTTGTCCCTGCATTTCTGTGTGTCCCTTTGTTCAGTGCATGAGGGTATAGGACAGTTCTGGAAACCACCCAGGAGAGAATGAGTTTTCCTAGTGCAGAGCTGGCATCTCGGGCTTCAGCCCATTGTTAGAATCACAAGCCATGCAGGAATTTTATAACTATGTTTCCAGGGACGGGTAGAATTACTATGAACTTGAGCCTTTTAAATCTGCCTCATCAGGCCATGAGCCCAACATATCAATCCCTAGGGTTCCATAAGTAACTACAGAATAAATAAAAAGAGAATAAATACAAATGCCAAGGAATTAAACCTAGGGCGGCTTGGTGGCATCATAGTGTGTAGAACACTGGGCTTGGAATCAGGAAGACTCATCTTCAAGAGTTCAAATCTGGCCTCAAACACTTACTAGCTGTGTAAACCTGCGCAAGGCACTTCATCCTGTCAAGTCTCACTTTCCTCATCTATAAAATGAGCTGGAGAAGGAGATGACAAACCACACCAGTGTCTCTGCCAAGAAAAACCCAAATGGGGTCATGGAGAGTTGGACGTGACTGAAATGAATTAACCAAGTTAAACATGAGGTAATATGAGAATGAGTTTTGGGGATTAGGAAAGGCTTTTCATGTACAAGGCGGTGTTTAAGCTGTGACTTGGATTCTATGAGGTGGGGGTAAGGAGGGAGTGTATTCTAGGCATGGTTGGTGGCCAGTGCAAAGGCATCAGATGGGAGACAGAGTGTTGTATATAAGGAAGAGAGAGAGCTGGGTTGGCTGAATTGAAGCATAAGGGTCAGGGTGATGGGAATAAGGGAATGGGAGAGCATTTATTAAGTGATGTGCTGTCAAGCTCGGGAGGAAGAAAAACGAATGAGATGCAAGAACCTATGGGGAACAGAGAGCACAGTTTTCTGATGTCCTCGTTGAGACAGGAGCTGCGGCTCCTGTATCAGACTACACAGCCACACTGTGGCCTGTGGCTCTTCAAGGCACTGATCCATGGTCGTCCGCAACTGGTGGAAGCCTACTACTGCTGTGATGTGCCAGGCATTATTTTAAGCCTTTTACAAATTATTACCTCATTTGACCCTCAAAATAAGCCTGGGAGGTAGATGCTATTATTATTCCCATTTGACAATTGAGGAAACTTAGGTAAATAGAGGTTAAGTGATTTGTCCAATTTTACAGGGCTAGTTAGTGTTCAGGCCAGATTTGAATTCAGGTCTTACTGACTTCAGACCCATTGTTCTATCTACTGTACTGCCCACCTGCCTAGATAATGGAATAATGTCCAGTGAGGCTAGAAAGACAGGATGAAAACAGATTGAAGGGATTGAAAAACTAAACTGAAGAATTTCTATTTGCTCCTAGAGGCAATAGAGAACCACTTGAATTGATTGATTAAGTGAGTGTCATGATCAGCTCTGCACTTAAAGAAAATCACCTTTTATTTCAATGTATAAATTGCATAGCTCAAAGATGCCCTATGATTTGAGAATGCCTATATTCAAGTGGCAAGTGTGTAGTGATTTCTAGAAATAAATATTTTGAAGCTACGGTTGAATCTTTTCAAAGACATAAATGTTATACCCGATTCCTGTCACACCCAGATTTTGGAATGGTATGTAAACATACACTTACAAAGAAAGATTGTTTCCTTTTTCACTTCTATACTTTTCCCCCTTGGACCAGTAAATAGGCTTCCAGAGGATTTTTCATTGCAGAAATCAATTCATCTTTTCTATAGGCTGATAAATGAAAGAAGTACTGTTTCAGATTTCCTTACCTTCAGGCAAAAAGTGTCCCAAGATTAATGAAGAGAAATATCTGTTATCTTTCATCCAACCTGTGAAATTGTTTTCCAAAGGGAAGGATGACTCTGAAGACATCTTAGAAACAGAAAGGGGGGAGTCACCATAGTTACTTGTAAGAAGGAGGAGGCCTGAGGGGAGATGCTTCAGGAGAGCAAATGTGGCTGTCTTGTGATATTAACAAATTGTTGACAAGATATGTCTGCCCTTGGAAGTTTCTTCCCTTACTTGAGTTCTATTCTTGAAACAACAGATGTGCAGTCCCTAACAAGTGGTAGGTAAGGGGATTTTTTTCATGTTCCATCCTGTTTTAAATAGCATTAAAGGAGTCCACCTTTCATAGGAAACCTAAAGTGAAAAGTTGGAAATTCTCATTTGTTATCCCCATTTTACAGATGGTGACTCAAAGTAAATTCCCCAAAGTAACAAAATAACTTCCCCAAGGTCACAGTGCTAGGAAGTCTCATGACCATGTCTTCTGCTCCAAGCCCAGTGTTCTTTCCACAATCCCCTTGCTGATATTGAGTGCCTAGGTGCCCCCATGATGTCTTAGGCCTGCCTCACCCAGATTTGGGATGAGTGTTGTAGATAGGAAATTATTTAAAGTCCTAGTCGAATGATATGGATGATTATCAGAGACTTAGAACTGTAAGGGAACTTAGATGCCATTAAATCCAGTCCTTTCATTTTCCTGATGAGGAAACTGATGCCTACAGAGATTAAGTTACTTGAGCAAGGTCACAGAGATGGTACATATCAGAGTCAGGATCTGCAACAAGGACCTCTGCATCCAGAGCCAGAGGTATCAGTCTGTCAAGTCCAAGGTTCAATGGCCTCTGAAGTCCATCTTTGAGATGTTATAGTTATAAATGAAGGAATTGTAGGATTTAGAACTAGAAGGGAATCATGTGACCTAGATCTGAAATGGGACTTTTCAGATCCTTTTGTCCAACTTCTTCATTTTTACAGATGAGGAAACTGAGACCCAGAAAAGGGAAATAACTTCACTAAAGGCATCCAGGTAATAAGTATTAGAGCCAGGATTCACACCCAAGATTCCAGCTCTTTAACATCACCTTTTCTATAGCATCCCCCATCCATTTATAGTCACTCCTCACTGGTTTTGTTTTGGTGTGTGTGTGTGTTTGTGGGGGGCAATGAGGGTTAAGTGACTTGCCCAGGGTCACACAGCTAGTGTCAAGTGTCTGAGGCTGGATTTGAACTCAGGTCCTCCTGAATCCAGGGCCAGTGCTTTATCCACAGCGCCACCTAGCTGTCCCTGCTGAATTTGTTTTGTAAGTTGGAATTTGAGTCCTGTGTAATGTGTTTTCTTACATGGGACACATCTCTTTGTGGGTTTTAGGGATCAGCCTAGGAGTATGTTCTTAAGCTGAGCCCTACAAAGTCCTTCTGGACCAAGGGCAGGAAGAAATTAGTCGATAGGCTCTTATTAAGTATTTCCTTTGTCCTAGACACCATATATGCAAATAAAGGCAAATGCCCTCCCCCCAAGTTCCTGCCCTCAAGGAGCTCACATTCCAATGGGTGAGACATGTAATCAATTTAATACATTAAAAATATAAACAATTTAACTGGGAGATAATGTCATAGGGAAGGCACTGGGCACTGGGTGGGTAAGTGGAATAGTTGACCAAGAACACCCTCCTAGAAGAGGTGGGATTTGAACTGAGTCTCCAAGGAAGCCAAGAGGTGGAAGTAAGGAGGGAGGAGTTTCTCTGAGGCTCAGAGAGGATAAGCATCTTACCTTAGGGCACACAGCTACTAAATGCCAGATTCAGGATACCAGCCCCGAGACTCCTAATTCCAAACGTAGTCATTTCACTACTCCACAGTATTGATGAAATAGAGCATTTTAAATGTAGAACATCTTCTCTGCAGACATTTCAGCTGGCTAAATGCCTGATCAATTGCTCTAATAGCTAATATTTAGATAGCACTTTCAGGTTTGCCAAGCTCTTTATAAATATTAACTCATTTTATCCTCACAATGGCTCTGGAAGATAGGTGCTATTATCATTCCCATTTTACAGATATAACCCCGTTACTTTATTTTTTGCACAATTTTTTTTTCTTAAAAGGGTCCATAGTTTTCATCTCACTGTCAAGGGGGTTCATAACATACATGGAAAAGGTAAAGAACTCTTGAAGTAGAAGCAGGTAGATGGTGCAGTGGATGAAGCACCAGCCCTGGCTTCAGGAGGACCTGAGTCCAAATCCAGCCTCAGACACTTGACACTTATTAGCTGTGTGACCCTGAGCAAGTCACTTAGCCCTCATTGCCCCACAAAAAAAGAGCCCTTGAACTACTGAGAGCATCCTTGTGTAACATCTATAAGAGGAGCAAAGACTGAAGAGGAAGTGTTATGCTGATTTGTTTCATTGTTTTAATTAACAGTTGTCTATTTTAGGTGTATCTCTATATTAGCTATTAGAAGTTGATCTTAAGGACTCTTCTCCCTCCCTCAAACATAGATTTTTGAGCTGAATCATAGATTTTTGAGCAGAAAATGCCCTTAGATCATCTAGTCTAATGTTCTCATATTAATGAGGAAACTGAGGCCTCGGAAGATCATGTGGACAAAGTCATACAGGTAGTCAAGCCAGGATTTGACCCTGGGTCCTCTGACTCTAAATTCTAAATTGATGTTGCCTCCAAATGAAAAAATATCATGGAATCTTGGAGTTGGAATGACCCCAGAGGACATGCCCTGTGTAAAACCTGAATTTATTGTTACTTAGTCATTTCGCTCATGTCCAACTCTTCATGACCCCATTTGGGGGTTTTCTTAGCAAAGATACTGGAATGGCTTGCCATTTTCTTCTCCAGTTCATTTTACAAATGAGAAAACTGAGGCAAACAGGATTAAAAGACTCTCTCATGGTCATACATCTAGTAAGTGTCTGAGGCTAGATTTGAACTCAGATCTTCCTGGCTTCAGGACTGACACTTTATCCACTGCACCCTCAGGTACACTCTCGAAGCCTGAATAACCTCTAGAAAATTTTCAAGAAGTGATCATCCACTGTCTACTCAAAGATTTCCAATGATGGGGAGCTCACTATTGGAAAATAGTCCATTCCACTTTAGCTGTTTATATTGAGTCAAAATCTATTTCCCTTTATCTCAACCCATTGGTTCTACCCTCTAAACTAAATCTAATCAGTCTCCATAGAGCATTTCTTTAAATATTTGAGGACTAATATCTTTTAGAACTTGGCCCAAAATATCTAATTCATTCAACACTTCTTAGAGCATAGTTTTGAATCTCTTCACCAAAACAATTGTGTTTCTCTGGACAAACTGTATCTTTTTTATTTGTTCCTCCTGCCAAATGAAAACAGGGGGTGGGGTGGAGGTTCAAACCCCTGAACTAGATATAATTCTGTAGATGTTGTCTGACCAGGGCAGAAGACAGTGGAACTATCACCCATCTTAAAGGATCAAAAGATCTAAAGCTGGAAAGAATCTTAAATAAAATATACTTCAACCACTTTGTTTCACTAATTAGGAAAAGTGAGTGTCTGTGTCTATGTATTAAAATAGAGAACTGGGCTTAGAATCAGAAAGATGGTAGAGGGAGGCCTGAGAAGGAAGGAAGGCAGGAAGGAAGGGACAGAGGGAGGGATAGATGAAAGAAGGAAGAAAAGAAGGAAGGAAGGAAGGAAGGAAGGAAGGAAGGAAGGAAGGAAGGAAGGAAGGAAGGAAGGAAGGAAGGAAGGAAGGAAGGAAGGAAGGAAGGAAGGAGGGAGGGAGGGAGGGAGGGAGGGAGGGAGGGAGGGAGGGAAGGAAGGAAGGAAGGAAGGAAGGAAGGAAGGAAGGAAGGAAGGAAGGAAGGAAGGAAGGAAGGAAGGAAGGAAGGAAGGAAGGAAGGAAGGGGACATGAAGAAGAGGGGAGGAGGAGGAAGGGAAGAGAAGGAAAGGAAAAGAAAGGGAAGGAAAGGAAATCAAAGGAAAGGAAAGGAAAGCAGAGGAAAGGAAAGAACATTGTTACAGTGACAGATATATAGAAAAAGACAGAGAAAGATGCAAAGAAAGAGACAGAAGATAGTGAAATAGAGACAGAGATAGAGATAGTGTGACATAGTGGATGAAGAACTGGCTTCAGAACCAAGAAGACCTAGGTTCAAGTCCTATCTCTTACATATCCTGGCCAAGTCTCTTAACTGCTAAGTGCTCTAGGCAATTTTCTGAGACTTAAGAAATAAGGAGAAAGTCCTGCCTTCATTGATAGATGGAGTGTCTCTATCTGCGAGTTCCCAGTAGCAAGAGGCAGTTGACACTTACTGTGTGACCCTGGGTAAGTCACTTAAACCCAATCGCCTCAAACATCCGAGGCCATCTCTAGTCATCCTGATGTATATCTCTGGAGGACCTTGCACAGCCCTCTCTCGCTTAAATCCAATGCACTACAAGTTATGACATCACCCCAATGTCATGGTCCTCTGCAAGAATGAAGGACAAACAACAACAATAACAATGAAATCACAAATCCAGGCTATATCCTAGTCAGTTTCCTTCTCTCCACTTCTATTGTTCTCTTTCTCTTTCCACACATCCACGTGTGTGTATATATAAACATACACATATAATACATACACATCTGCATTTATCATGTAATATTTATATGTATATAAACTCTCATATATATAATTATATATGTATATATTTTGGGTTATATATGGCTGTTTATATATGTATGCACATATTCCTCACAGTTTTCATCTCCAAAATTTACAAAGAAAACCAGACTCCTAAAGTACCTTGTTCACCTCAGGCTGTGTCTGGTGAAATCCTCCTCACCATGTGAGGATTATGGGTCTAAATGGAAAGAAGCACCCTCTCAGCAACTCTTCTCCCATGCTAATGCATGACTGTCATTCTCTCAGCTTCCCATGGCCACTTCTTAATGCTGACATGAGCATTTGTCATAAAGAAACAGGTTGAATGCCTCCCATTTATGTTCTGTACATCAGAGAATTCATATTATTCCTCCTTGCTATCTTACTGAATCATTTAGAACATCTAACAAGAGATGGAGTGGAGTTGACCTACTTTTGTCACAGTCTAGAAGCCCCTCCCATTATAATGGCAGAACTCTAGGGGAATGCCTAGGAAAATGGGGAAGAGGAAAGAATTGCTGAGATCTTGAGGTTGTACTAAAAGAAGCAGTATGTTCAGAAGAGGAAAGCAGTCATTCTGTTGACCTCTGCTCTGATCAGAGAACTCTGTGAGCAATGGGTTCAGTTTGGGTTATTTGCCTTCAAAGGAGCATGGGTAAAGTGGAGTGTGGCCAAAGGAAAACAACCAGGATGATGAGGGGCCTTAGGACCATGAAGGAACTGTGAATGTAGCACCTGAAGGAGAGGAGATTGGGAGCATAGTCTGTGCATGACATCTTCCTTTCCATATCTGAAGAATTGTTATGTGGAAGAGGAAAACACTCTTAGTGTCTTTTTGTTGTTGTTGTTGTTGTTGTTGTTGTTGTTGTTGTTGTTGTTTTGTTTCGGTTTGGTTTCAGAGGGCAGAACAAGGAATAATCAGTGGAAGTTACCAAGAATTAGACATTAGATCAATCTGGTACAGAACCTTGTATTGATGAGGTCTGTGCAAAAGTAGAATGGATTTCCCTTGGTGATGAGCCCACCATCACTGTAAGTATTCAAAGTGAGAGACAAATGTCCTATTGTTGGAGATGTTATCACATGATAACAGATAAACTAATAACTAAATAACAGATACAATGATGGCCAGTGATTATATAGTGCATTAAGATTTGTGAAATGCTTCTGTGAGGCAGGTATTATTATAATCTCCATTTTACAGAGGGAAAACTGCGGTTGAGAAAATTCAAAATATTTGCTTATGGTCACACACAGCTAGTAAGTATGTGGGGTAGGATTTGAACTCTCAAGTCGTCGTCATCTCCTCCTCCTCCTTCTTTTTCTTCTTCTTCTTCTTCTAGCAATTGGGGTTAAGTGACTTGCCCAGGGTCACACAGCTAGTAAGTGTCAAGTGTCTGAGGCCAGATTTGAACTCAGGTACTCCTGACTCCATGGCTGGTGCTCTCTCCACTGTGCCACCTAGCTGCCCCTCTCAAGTCTTCTTAACAGCTTACCTACTGCACCAGTTAGAAACCTAGTCTAGGTGATTAAATGATTCCTAAGAACTTTTTCAGTTCTAAGGTTCTCTGATATGATTATAAGCCTTAATGGTAGCCAGCAACTAGATTACTTTTATCTGCACACTAGTTTTATTTTGTTGCTTTGTTCTATGCATTATTGTATGGTTTTTAAAAAGGTCAGCCTAGAAACTCTGGCATTAATTCCCAGGGGACCTCAAGACTGTCAAAGGGATATGAACTGCAAAAAATTGGATGGATGTCAAGCTTTATTACTTTTTGAAAGCCAGTTTGTGAACTAGGGGCTTTTGGTCCTTGAGGGCAGGTATACTTTTTCACTTTGGCTTTAAAAAAAAAATCCCATTACCTAGCATTATGCCTAGTAAATGCTTGGAATTTAATAAATTTGTATTGTATTGGTATCATTCATTCATCCAAAAATGTATTTAAGCGCCTTGTATATGCTGGTTGCTATGCTATGTGCTTGGGGGGGGGAGGAGAGGAAGAGAGGGGAGGAAAGGGGAAGAGAGAAGAGGGTCCTTTCTCTTAAGTAGCCTCCATTCTAATGGGGTTGAGCATATAGTTTTTACACAGGTTAATATATATAAAGAATATTCATAGTTGTCTAAGTAAAATTCAACAGAGAAAGAACACTATAACCTGAGGGACAAGGAAAGACCTGAAAGAGGTGGCACCTAGACTGTGCTTTCAAGGAAGGAAGACAGGAATTCTGAGAAGTCAGGATGATGGAGGACTATAATCTAGGAATGGAGTTGGCCTATGTAGGAGATGGGAGATGGATATCACATATGGTAAGCTACAAGAAGGCCAATTGAACTAGAACATAGAGTATGTGAAGAGGTGCCAATCAGCCTGAGAAGGTAGATCACAAAAGATTGCTCAGATGAAGGAGTCCTGCACTGAGATCTTCCATTGCAAGGATGTGCTCATTAGAGTCAGAAGGATTTGATCGAAACCATTCTGGCTGGCTTCCAGTACTATATTTCATTTAGTGTTATGGCACTGGTTCAAAAGGTTAAACAGTGGTAAACATAGTATCATTAAGGATGGGTATGATTGCAAAGACCATGGCTCTTCACAATTGTGATTAACTTCAGATCCTGGCGCTGAATGACAAATGCCTAGCCAGTGTGAGAGAGGGCCATAGCCAACTCCCTGTAATAGACAAGTGATTCTTCTGAGTACCCAATGGGGAAGGGGAAATTTATGAGAAAAAAACCATTTGAGATGTCAGTTACATCCTTCAAATATTCTGTGCCAAAGGGGCAAGTCTGTTGGATGTCAGCAAGGAGATGATAATATATCAAGTGTATGAGATGACTCTTTCTCTATAGCCCTTGAACAAGACTAAGAACTTGGTGCAAAGATATTTGGCTTTCTGCTAAGGAATGTTTTCTTTAGGGGTCCAGTTGTGAAGAAGTTGATAGCCATCCCACTTACCCCTTGCCTCCAATATGACCATCAGCTCTATTCAAAAGAATATTTTTACATGTAGGTTTATGATGTCATAAACAGTTTCTTTAATCCCACCACTATTTCTCAGCTTCTTTTTTCCACCTTAAACCTTTTTGATTAAGTTTCACCAATTCTACAAATATAATGCTACTGGCATTTCTTTGATATACTCCATTCTTGACCATTTTAAACTGTAATCTAGAAATCCAAAACCCCTTCTCAGACACTTACTACTCAAATTTTAATGTCTCTTCAAAGTATATGTGTGTTCTCAAGGTAAGATGTGATGAAGTCAAGTTCTTGGAAAATTTGAGGAGGGAGAGAATACTTTCAGCTGAGGAAATCAGTAAACTCGATCAAAGAGAATAGCACATGGTCCTTTAAGGAGTATAGGGATTTTGGGGGGCAGCTAGGTGGTGCAGTGGATAAAACATCAGCCCTGGATTCAGAAGGAGCTGAGCTATGTGACCCTGGGCAAGTCACTTACCTTTATTGCCCCCACCAAAAAAATAATATAGGGATTTTGACAGGAAGAAATGAGAAGATACCATCTTCCTGGCAAGGGGAACAACTTGCAAAAAAGGCATGGGAAGGATAAAGTACAGGATTGATGGTTAGCTAGAATTATAACTTGGCTTAACTGTAGAGTAATATGAATTAAATTTGGAATGGTATACTGAAGTCAAATTGTGGAAGGCTGTAAATGTCAGGTGGAACAATTTGTATTTCTTCCTGTAGACATGGGGACTTGCTGAAGGTTTTTGATCAGGGAATGATGTGGTCAAAACTATGTATTAAAATTATTGTCTTGGCAGCCATGGGAAGGTTGCCTAATCTTATTGGACTATCTTGTTCAGGATTGGCATTTCCTATCCTTACAGAAATGATTTGCAGGAATCAACCCAGTATGGACAACACTTCTATCCCTTCCCAGGGCTATCATTGACAGTAATGCAGGTTAAGTATAGCTCTTAGGGGGACTGGTAGTTGGAATCATTTTCCTGGAGTTGTTACTCAAGGAAATGTATAGATTGATCAGTGTCTCAGCATTTCTAGCTGGTTTCTTATTTAGGTCAGAAATGCTGCACAGAGACCCACTTCTGAAGGTGGAAGCTTTCATTAGAGGCAGCATGGTAGAGGGGAAAATGTCTCTGTCTCTGGAGTCAGTGAAACTGGATGCAAATCCCTCTGCTGATGAGTACAACCTTTGGGATGGCAGGAAAGTCATTTAACATCTGTGGGTCTCAGTTTCCTCATCTGTAAGTTGTGAAGATTGCTCTAAATGGTCTTTGTGGTCTAATCATACTCTAAAACTATATAAGCCTATGATTTAGTAATAATCCTCCAATATGCTAATTATTTTTGTCTTCATCAATGTGAGCATTTCCTCCAAGGATACAGATAATAATTTATGCATGCCTGCAAATTCTGCATAACTTTAATATCCCATAAATGATCATTCTTGCTTGTTTTAAAAGATAGTGATATTAAGGGAATATTCCCTACTGAATCCCACCCCCATTGCCTGATATGAACTGCTATTTACTGTCTATATCTTGTATGTATAGAATGATTTGCATCTCATGTCCACTATTAAAATATAAGTATCCTATGGACAGGGACTGTGTGGCTTTTATACTCGTATTCCCAAATTAGCCCAGTTCTTGCCACATAGTAAGTGCTTAATAAATTCTTAGTTTGTTTTTCTTTCTTTCCTTACTTTTTCTTTCTTTTCTCTCCTTCCTTCCTTCATCTTTCCTTTCTTCTTTCCTTTGTTCCCTCCCTCCTTTTTTTCTTCCCCTCCCTTTATTTCTTTCCTTCCTCCCTATTTATTTTTTCTATTTGCCTTTCTCCTTTATTTCTTTGTCTTTCCTTACTTCTTTTTTCCTTTCCTTTCCTTTCCTTTCCTTTCCTTTCCTTTCCTTTCCTTTCCTTTCCTTTCCTTTCCTTTCCTTTCCTTTCCTTTCCTTTCCTTTCCTTTCCTTTCCTTTCCTTTCTTTCTTCCTTCCTTCCTTCCTTCATTTCTTCTCAATGATAACTGCCAGGATCAGTTTTTCCATATGGACAATCAAATGTGTTTTCTGAGATGCCACGGGAACAGTGAGTAAATTCCAAACTTTGCACTTACAAGTCCCAGGGGAGAGCTGAAATTCCATTTTCTGAGTGCTGTCCCTGATTTTGACTCTTGTTCATATGTCACCATGGGTTAGGATGTGTGGATTTGTGTCTCTGAGTGATGGATGCTCACAGTGAGAGTGAAACCACATCAATTTGACATGAGCTATTCTGTGAAGTGTTTGTACTCACTGGCCTGTGATGATGTATCTTCAACCAGGGGAAAGCACTCAAGAAGGTTTGAGAATGGCCCCTTGAAAAGTTGATGATGACAGAGGGAAACCACACAGGTGATTCTGTATATTTAGCTCCATCTCAGAAAAAGTTAGGCAGACACACTGCTATGAATAGTACCCTGTCAAATGAAAATTCTAGAGCTTATAGGCAGAGAGGAAATTCCTGGAGGAACTGGAAAATAGCTCGTGAGATAGTAAGATAATAGAAAGAGTAATTAAAGGAATTGGAGATATTTATCCTAGAGAAAAGAAGATTAAGGTCTCTTTTCAAGTACTTGAAGGGATATCATGTGAGATTAGACATTAGGGTAACAGATCTAGAAATAGAAGGTGAATTGGGGGTAATTTAGTCTAACCTCTTCATTTTACAGGTGAGGAAACTAAGGACAAAGTGTAGAGTTGGGTAGGAGGGATTTAACTGTCTTGCCTTGTTCTATCTTGCCTCAGAGGGTAGAAGTTGCAAATATATATATACTTGGTGTCAGAACCCTAACCCCACTTCTCAGCAATTAAAAGCTGTTCAGAGATGGAATGTGCTGCCTAACGAACTAGTCGGTATGGGGATTAAAATTGTCCAAACTACAATAAAAGGGACTGAGGCAAAGCTCTGGTCCAATGGCATTTTATTAAACAGTCATGGTTCCCTCTAATAAAGTAGACCTCAGATCTTCCTCATGATCTAAGATGCTGCCTTCTTCCAGGCACTTAACTCTATAAGGTGTAATACCAGATTTGATACCTGAAAATTCTAAAGAGGCTACACAAGGTACAGAATTCCATTGGTTGATAAATCTCGCTTTGCTGGCCAAAAATGATGCATCAACAAAAAAAAAAAAAACGGTATGCCAGCAGGGGGTCTCAGATTGGGGTAAGGATGGGGCATCTCCATTGACAAAGTGGTCATAAGATGGTCACCTGCTCATGTTGGACAAAAAAGACTGGTCCTTGGGGGGAGCTAGATGGAACAATGGATGAAGCACCAGCCCTGGATTCAGGAGGACATGAGTTCAAATTTGGCCTCAGACACTTGACACTTACTAGCTGTGTGACCCTGAGCAAGTCACTTAACCTTCATTGCCCTGCAAAAATAAAATAAAAAGTAAGAATCTTCCAAAATTAAAATAATTAAAATAATAAAAATTAAAATTAAAAAAGGCGGCACCTAGGTGGCACAGTGGATAAAGCACTGACCCTGGATTCAGGAGGACTTGAATTCAAATCCAGCCTCAGACACTTGACACTTACTAGTTGTGTGACCCTGGGCAAGTCACTTATCCCCCATTGCCCTGAAAAAGAGAGAGTGAGAGAGAATGAGAGAGAGAGAGAGAGAGAGAGAGAGAGAGAGAGAGAGACTGAGACTGGTCCAGAGATACAAAAATAAGTTGGAGGACTTTCCATGCAGTTGAGTAGCCTCTACCACACTGGCCTTGGTCATCATGACAAGGAAAACAAGGGTGGAAGGCCTGTAGTGAGCTTCTTATAATTAAGCAAATGAACTTACTACCCGCAGTTCACAGCTCTGGGGCCTAATATATAGAACTTATATCACTACCACCATGGAATCATATCAAACTGATTAATATAGATTGGAATGGAGTAGGGGTCCAAATGAATTATTTCTCACATGGGATGAAGACAATTCCCAAAGACTTATGATGGAAAATGCTATCCACATCCAGAGAAAGAACTATGGAGTCTGAATGCAGATTGAAGTATACCACTTTCACTTTAAATTATTTTTTTTTCCTTTTGTTATGTTTCTTCTTTTACAACATGACTGAGGTAGGAATATGTTTAAAATGATTACCCATGTATTAACCTATATCAGATTGCTTGCTGTCTTGGGGAGGGGGGAGGGGAGAGGGAAGGAGAGAGAAAAATTTGGAACTCAAAATCTTACAAAACCTGAATGTTGAAAATTGTCTTTACATGCAAGTGGAAAAAAAATTGTTTACATTTTAAAAAGAGAAAATACTAAAAATTCAAAAAGGTTAAAGTGTTTATATTTCTTTATAGCAAGATAATATTTGTAACTCTTTTTATTATTCAATTTTATTTTATTGTTTTGTTTTGTTTTTGAGGCAATTGGGGTTAAGTGACTTGTCCAAGGTCACACAGCTAGTACATGCCAAGTTTCTGAGGCCAGATTTGAACTCAGGTACTCCTGACTCTAGGTCCGGTGCTCTATCTACTTCGCCACCTAGCTACCCCCAAATTTGTAACTCTTAACAACTTTATTACTATAAAAGTAATTGGAAGGAGTATATGTAAACAGGTTGTGGATTTAAGGTAATTTTGATTGGATGATACAAAATAAACAGTCAGAAAGAAAATGGAGGGGGGATATTGAGTAGGGTAAATTATCCCACATAAAAAGAAACATGAAAGAGCTATTATAATGGAGAGAAAGATGGGGGGGGCAAACCTTACTCTCATTAAAATTGGTTCAAGGAAATAACATACACACTCAGTTGGATATAGAAATCTTGAGGGAGTGGGGACTGATAAAAGGGAGGATATATTGTAAAAAGTGGTAGTAAGAAGTAAAACACTTGTGAGGAGAGAAATGATGGTGTGTGTGTGTGTGTGTGTGTGTGAGAGAGAGAGAGAGAGAGAGAGAGAGAGAGAGAGAGAGAGAGAGAGAGAGAGAGAGAGAGAGAAACAAGTAAAGAATAGCATGGAGGGAAATACATAGTTATCATAATTATAAATGTAAATAGGATGAACTCACTTATAAAATGGAAGTAGATAGGAGAATGGATTAAAAACCAAAATCTTACAATATACTGTTTACAAGAGACACATTTGAAGCAGAGAGATATACATGGGGTAAAGGTAAGGGGCCAGAGCAGAATCTATTATGCTTCAACAGAAGCAAAGAAAACAGGGGGAGCAATCATAATTTCAGACAAACCAAAGCAAAAGTAGATTTAATTTTAAAAGTTAAAGAAGGAAACTATATCTTGCTGAAAGTTATCATAGACAATGAATTCATATCAATACTAAACATATGTGCACCAAAATGGTATAGCATCTAAGCTTTTGAAGAAGTTGAATGAGTTACAGGAGGAAATAGATAATGAAATCATACTAGTGGGAGACCTCAACTTTCCCCTCTCAGAACTAGATAAATCTAACCAAAAAATAAACAAGAAAGAAATGAAGAAGGCGAATAAAATTCTGGAAAAGTTAGATATGATAGATCTCTGGAGGAAGTTGAATGGGAATAGAAAGGAATATACTTTTTCTCAGCAGTATGTGACATCTACATAAAAATTGACCACGTATTAAGATATAGAAGCCTCACACTCAAATGCAGAAAAGCAGAAATAGTAAATGCACCCTTTTCAGATCATTATGTAATAAAAATTATATGTGATAATGTAAATGCTAAGAGATTAAAAATAAGTGGAAATTAAATAATCTAATCCTAAAAGTAAGGGGGTCAAAGAACAAATCATAAAAATAATCAATAATTTGATTAAAGAAAATGTCAAAAATGAGACAACATACCAAAATTTATGGGATGCAGTCATAGTGGTACTTTAGGGAAAATTTATATTTCTAATTGTTTACATCAACAAAAGAGGGAAAAAGCAGATCAATGTATTGGGCATGCAATTAAAAAATGAGAAAAAGAACAAATTAAAAATAATTAAACAACAAATTGGAAATCCTGAAAAATCAAAGGAGATATAAAATTGAAAATAAGAAAATCTTGAAATAATAAATAAAACTAGAATCTGATTTTATGAAAAAAAACAATAAAATAAACCATTGGTTAATTTGATTTTAAAAAGAAAAGAAGAAAATCAAATTACTAGTATCAAAAATGAAAGGGGTGAATTCACCACCAATGAAGAGAAAATTAATACAACTGTTAGGAGCTATTTTGTGTAATTGTATGCCAAATTTGACAATGTGATATGGATGAGTATCTACATATAAATTACCCAGATTAACAGAAGAAGAAATTAAATACTTATATAACCCAATCTTAGAAAATTAAGTTGAACATGCCATCAATGATTCTAAGAAAAAATTCCAGAGGACCAGAAAGATTCACAAGTGAATTCTACCAAACATTTAAAGAACAATTAATCCTAATAGTATGTAAACTATTTAGAAAAATAGACAAAGAAGTTATCTTACCAAATTCCTTTTATGACACAAATATGGTACTGAAACCCAAACCAAGAAAAGTCAGAAGAAAGAAAAGTATAGATCAATTTCCCTAATGAATATTGATGCATTAAAAAAAATACTAGCAAGGAGATTACAGCAATATATCACAAGGATTTTATACTATGACTAGGTGGGATTTATACCAGGAATGAAGGGCTGGTTCAATATTAATTCAATATTAGGAAAATCATCAGCATAATTGACCATATTTTAAGAAAATAATGATTAATAATGGATTCCTTGGGGGGACTCAGGGACCCAGTTTTAGTCCCTGTGTTATATTGGGCTTTCTCCCCCCACCCCCACTCAAAAGTGTAGATCTTAAAAGCTTTAACTAATCCCTTTTGGGACCAGTCCAGGAGCCCATTAGTCCAGCCACCCCTGGACTTCCCTACTAGATCATTACATCATTAGGTCATAGGTAAAAGTCATTCTAATATGGACTACCCTCAGGTCATGTTAACCAATGGAATTGAATGATACTAGCCAATTAGCTTTGATCAGTGTGTAAGGAGCCACCTCTATTTGAAGAATAAAAATGCCATTCTTGGCTTGTATGCTAGGCTCAGAAGGTTGTCCCATTGGTGAATGCTTACTCTTAGGCCAAAGTAGGTAATGTAGGGTTTCTCAACTCTGCTTGTGGCCATGTGCTCTCTTAGAAACAATATGGTGCTGGGGTATTTTAAGCTTGTGTTAATTGCCTTGCAGTCAATATTCTTTGCCAATATTTAATATCCTTTAGTAATAAATACTGCTTAAATGGCTGCAATAGCCATTAATTTATAAGTAGCAATATTTTAGAAAAATCCAGTCTGGCCTCCCAATAATTTAGCTAAAACCAGTTTAGTCCCAATAATTTATATAACACAATATCTATAACAAAACCAACAGAAATCATATGATTATTTCAGTAGATAAAAAAGTCTTTTACAACAGAACCTATTCCTATTAAAAATACTAGAGAACATAGAAATAAATGGAGTTTACCTTAAAATGATAATCTAAATCCCTCAGCAAGCATCATCTGTAATGAGGATAAGGTAGAAGCCTTCCCAATACAATCAGGGGTTAAGCAAGGATGCCCATTTTCACCTCTATTATTTAATATTGTACTAGATATGTTAGCTATAGTAATAAGTGAAGAAAAAATGGAAGTAATTAGAATAGGCAATGAGTAAAGAAAACTGTCACTCTTTGCAAAAGATATGATGTTATACTTAGAAAATCAACTAAAAACTTCTTTAAATTATTAAGAACTTTATCAAAGTTGCAGGATATAAAATAAACCCACATAAATCATCAACCTTTCTAAATATTCCCAACAAAGTCCAGCAGTGAGATAGAAGAAAAAAATTCAATTAAAACTTCAGACAATAAAATATACTTGGAAGTCTACCTGCCAAGACAAACTCAGGAACTATATGAACATATATACAACACAACATTTTTTACCAATAAAATCAGATCTAAATAATAGGGAAAATGTTCATTGTTCCTGGGTAAACCAACCCAATGTAATAAAAATGACAATTTCAGCTAAGTCAATCTATTTATTTAGTGCCATACCAATCAAACTATCAAAAATATTTTAAAGAGCTAAAAAAAATAACAAAATTCATCTGGAAAAACAAAAGCTCAAGTATATCAAGGGAATCAATAAAAAAAAATTAAAGAATGTGGTCTCACCATACCATATCTTATACTGTATTATAAAGTGGTTATTATCAAAACAATCTGGTACTGGCTAAGATATAAAATGGTGGGGCAGCTAGGTGGCACAGTGGATAGAGCACCAGCCCTGGAGTCAGGAGGACCTGAGTTCAAATCTGGCCTCAGACACTTAACACTTACTAGCTGTGTGACCCTAGGCAAGTCACTTAACCACAATTGCCTCACCAAAAAAAAAAGAAAGAAAGAAAGAAAGAAAAAGAAAAGAAATAAAATGGTGGATCAGTTGAATAGATCAGGTACAAATTACATTAATGTAAATGACCATAGTAATCAAGTATATGATAAACCCCAAAATCCAAGCTTTAGGAATAAAACCTCATTATTGAAAAAACCTTCTGGGAAAATTGGAAAACTGTATGGCAGAAACAAGGTGCAGAACAACATTTTACACTTATACCAAGAAAAGGTCAAAATGGGTACATGATTTACCTGTAAAGGGTGATACTATAGGCAAATTAAAAGAAGATACAATAGTTTATCTGTCAGATATATGGATAAGGGAAGAATTTAGGGCCCAAGAAGATATATAGCGCACTACATAATGTAAAACAGATAATTTTAAGTATATAAAATTTAAAAGATTTTTTTGACAAACAAAACCAAAATTATAAGAAAAGCAGAGCACTAGGGAAATGTTTTTGTAATAAGTTTCTCTGATATATAGAGAACTGAGTCAAATTTATAAAAAAATACAAATCATTCACCAATTGATAAGTGGTCAAAGAATATGAATAGCCAGTTTTCAAGCAAAGAAATCAAATCTATTTATGGTCATACAAAATTCTAAATCCCTTTTGATCAGGGAAATTCAAATTAAAGCAACTCTGAGGTACCACCTTATACCTATCAGAATGGCTAATATGACAGAAAAGGGAAATGATAAATGTTGATGGGGATGTGGGGAAACTGGGACACTAATGCATTGTTGGTGGAGTTGTGAACTGATCCAACTATTTTGGAGAGCAAGTTGGAATTATGCCCAAAAGGTTACAAAACTGTATACCCTTTGATCTAGAAATACCACTGATAGGTCTATATCACAAAGACATCCAAAAAAAAAAAAGAAAGAAAAAAAGGACCTATTTGTACAAAAATATTTGTAGCAGTTCTTTGTGTGGATGCTAAGAACTGGAAATCAAAAGAATGCTCATAAGTTGGGGAATGGATAAAGAAGCTGTGGTATATGATTGTAATGGAATATTATTTTGCTATTAGAAATGAAAAACAGGATTGTTTGAGAAAAACCTAGAAAGGTTTACATGAACTGATGCATAGTGAAGTAAAGAGAACCAAGAAAACATTATACACAATAATAGCAATATTGTTGGATAAAGAACTGTGAATAACTTGGCTATTCTCAGCAATACGATACAAGACAATCCCAAAGGCCTAAAGTTTTTTTGTTTTAGTTTGTTTGTTTGTTTTGTTTTGTTTTTGCAGGGCAATGAAGGTTAAGTGACTTGCCCAGGGTCACACAGCTAGTTAAATGTCAAGTGTCCTCCTGAATCCAAGGCCAGTGCTTTATCCACTGTGCCACCTAGCTGCCTCCCAAAGGACTAATGATGAAGCATACTATACATTGCCAGAGAAAGAATTGATATTGATTGCGTACATACTATTTTTCACTTTCTTTAATTTTTTAAATTGTGTCTTCTTGTAAAAAATGACTAATGTGGAAATATTTTATATAATTGTACATGTATATGCTATATCTGATTGAGTGATTACTGTCTCAGGGAAGGGGGGAGGAGGAAAGGAGGAATAGAATTTGGAACTCAAAACTTTAAATAAAAATGTTTAAAAAGAGAGAGAAGAGACTGAATGACAACACACCAGGTATGTCATTGTGAAGTTTCACGAATAAATAAGACTAGATGGCTCTTCCAAATTTCAAACACTATGATTCTATTAGGAATAGACTGTAAATCAGCAGGAAGCTGGGGTCCAGTTGTGATTTGTATAGCCTTTCATTCTCTTGGACTCAGTTTCCTCCCTTGTAAAAGTCAGAGGATTGGACCTCAGGGTATGGGAGACAGATGCAAAGGAGAACTCATGGGCTCGATTAAATGAACATAAGCTAACAAGCAATGGGATTTCTTTCCCTCCCATCCTGGAGTGTCTGAAATCCTCAAGTAAGAAGACGGATTAGGAGATCATGCTTTCCTTAAAACCATTTGTCACACATATCTGTTCATCAATAACATTCCCCAAAAGCTGTTCTTCCTAATTGGCTAGTTTGTGGGGCAAAAGGATCAGAAGAGAGAAGTGGTGGTGACAGGCAAATTGAAAGAATATATTTCTTGATGCCAGCTCCAACACTCCGGTAGAAATTAATTAAGAGATTCTGCGACTCTCTTTCCCCAGTTTGTTTATCCTTGCTTGAGCCCACTGTGGAAGGATGTCAGTGCTGATCGCCAATCTTTTCATAATCACAGTTCCTTCACTCAGGAGAATTGGTTAAGTATGCATTGGTGCTCTGGTTGCCAGCTTGCTGCTCCCCATAATACACATCTATAAAATATGCAGTGAAAGATATTGTTTGCTTTCAGAGCAAACAATCTAAGCTTGAATTATTAAAGCTAGGGCAAAGATGCAGAGACAACTTGGCAGCTGCTCTTGCATTCTGTCCCCATCTTGTCAGAGCATAGTAGGTATGATTTGTGTTTCAAAGTAATTATTGCTGAATATTTAAACGGAAAAGAGCTTGGCATACTTACTTTTCAACCCTTAAAAATACACAATACACATTGGCACAGAAACAGCCTCCCTCCAAATAGGAGGTGTTCAGAGAGCAATTCAGATAGCATCTCAGTCTGTGTAGCATATGGGATATATGGGGTGTTCAGGGAGGACTAGCACCTCTGGTGCTAAGCCCCTTTCAGAGCTGCTCATCTCTCATCTGTGGCTCCAAGAAGCTATAGCATGCGTAGTAAATACACCCTGGTAAACTTTCTTGGCAGATGGGTTAAACCAGGTTACGGGTAACTGACATTTTGATATTTGAGGGTCTCAAATATTTTAGTGAGTTAGGGGAATGTCTGCCTCAAGCATGTGAAGACTTTCCCCAATAGAATGGGCAGATGAGAACAATTTGTTCCAATGGCCATGAAAGCAGTTGAATCAGGAGCTATGGAGTGTTTACAAGTTGGTCAGACATCAAAGATGCCAAGGGTATCCACTGCATCCTGGGTCACCACCAGTTGTCCTGACTTTTGTCTTTCCACTTGATTTTGATGACTCTGGAAGAGAGAGTGAGGCTGAATGACTTTATACAACTCTGTCTTTTGCTTAAATTCAAGTCATGCACAAGTCAGGACATCACCTGTGATGTCACTGGTCCCCTTTGAAAATTAAGGAAGAGGGGCAGCTAGGTGGAGCATTGGCCCTGGAGTCAGGAGGACCTGAGTTCAAATCCAGCCTCAGACACTTAAAAACTTACTAGCTGTGTGATCCTGGGCAAGTCACTTAACCCCAATTGCCTCACCAAAATTAAATTAAATTAAATTAAATTTTGTAAAACTGAAGGAAGAATAACAAGCCAGAGGAAAATTATATTATTTTACTTTTCAGCTCTGGGGCATAATCTGACAACTAGATGATGCTTATACAGGGTTTTTGGTCATCTCCAGACCAGGATATTTTGAAGTACTAGGACAATCCCATTTGGTACTTAATCCATTCTCATTTATAGAACTACCATTTCAGAGACTCTTTAAATATCCATGGGTCAAAAGGGGAGGTTGTAGAGCCTAGTCTGAGTAGAAGCTCCTATTTATTGTGAACTGCAGATCCTGACCTACTGAGACATGGTATTAACTTCATCCAGGAATCCCATCTTAATGTTTCTTACCATTTAATGTTCTTGCTACTTTATTATAATATATAATACAAACTAGTAAAATTCTTATTGTTTTTATAAGGAAGGAAGGAAATAGGAGTTAGAAATGGGGGAGGGATAGATATGGTAAAGGTTCTACTATGCCCAATAAAGAAACTGATTTGGAAGTTCAAGGAGCAATGTTTCCATCACCAGAAGGCCTATTGTCCTCTAAAGATCAGTAGTGAAAAATTATTATTGTCTCCTGGACTCAGGGGCAGCTAGGTTGTACAATAGATAGAGTACTGCCCCTGAAGTCAAGACTCATCTTCCTGAATTCAAATCTGGCCTTGGACACTTACTACCTGCATGATGCTTGATGAGTCACTTAACTCATTTGCCCCAGTTTCCTCATCTGTCAAATGAGCTGGAGAAGGAAATGCAAACCACTCTAGTATCTTTGCTGAGAAAATCCAAATATAATCATAAAGAGTTGAACTCAATTGAAATGACTGAATAACAAACATCTGGGCTTAGGCCACATGAGAAATGAACCTTGAAATTCTCTGTGGAGATGTTTCTGGGCTTAACAGAGAACTTCAAGGAATTCTTTCATCAGATTTCCTAGGACACTTTCTTCCATTGACTGTATCATAACTATGTTGCTTTTCTTTCATTCTTGAAGAGGACCATGACAGATGTCATGACTTGCAATGGATTTAAGTGAGGAAGGGCTATCCAATATCATATATATATATATATATATATATATATATATATATATATATATATATATATATATATATATATATATATATATATATGTATGTATGTATGTATGTATGTATGTATGTATATGTGTATATATATGTATATGTATGTGTGTGTATGTATGTATGTATTTATGTATTATGGACAACTGGAGATGATCCCAGATGTTTTTTAAGGCAATTGGGGTTAAGTGACTTGCCCAGGGTCACACAGCTACTAAGTGTCTAAGGTCAAATTTGAACTTGGATCCTCCCACCTTCAGGGCTAGTGCTCTATCCACTGTGCCACCTAGCTTCTCCTATCATAACTATGACCAAAGTAATTGAAGGCAGGCAGGCAACTACTTTGTTCAGTAGTCCATGGAATAAGTAATATGTAATCTAGGTATTTTCATGGGGTAAGGGAAGGGAGGAATAAATAGTAGGGTTTTTGTGTGTTTGTGTGTTTGTTTGTGGGGCAGTGAGGGTTAAGTTACTTGCCCAGGGTCACACAGCTAGTAATTGTCAAGTGTCTGAGGTCAGATTTGAACTCAGGTCCTCCTGAATCCAGGGCCAGTGCTTTATTCACTGTGACACCTAGCAGATTTTTGTTTAGTGACCTAGAATCCTTAGGATTTTCTTTGACAGTTGGAAAAGGCTCAGTGAGCAACCAGTCCGATCTAAACCTGAATAAAAGAATTCCTTCTGTAAAACATGCAATAAGTGGTCTTCTAGTCTTTTTAAGACCTCTAGTGTGAAAGAGCCCACTAACTCCTAAGGGTATCCACTCTACCTTAGGATCAAATATGATATTTTATATATAGATATATATCCGTAAATATTAGCCATGATGATACAGATGATGGTGGTGCTGATGGTAGGTAGGTAGCATTAAGGATAGAGTTATGACTATTAAAAAGGTTCAAGAGGCATAATTTCTGGGTTATTTAATCATGTTATTAATAATGTCACTGTGTTTATTAATAAAAGGATAGTCATTTGGACATCTCTTTCTTAGACCAAAGACAATTATAAGCTTATGAAGAGCCCATTGAAGAGGGTTGTTCCTAAGGGTGGCAATCAACTCTTATTGATCAATAATCAATGAGATAAATATTATAATAAGGGACTGAACCTGAACTTTGATTGTCATTTATTTCTAAGTTACCCTCAGCCTTAGGTGATCTTTTCAAAGAATTTATACCCACCCAAACCTGAGTAGAGCATAATGACCTCTCCACCTGGGTAGGATCTGAATAGAGGAGGAAGTTTGTTTAACCTTTGGAAACTGAGGTCTTGAAAGGAGGATCAAAGAAAAAGAGGATAATTTGAATCTTCCCAAATCACTGGTTATAAATATCTCAGAGTAGTGGAGTCAGGAAGTTGTGAGTTCAAATCCTACATTAGACACTTAGTAACTGGGTAAATCACTTAACATCTCTCAACCTCAGTTTCCTTATATGTAAAATAATTATAGCAGCAACCTAACAGGGTTGTTATAAGAATGAAATGAGGTAATATGTATTAAGTGCCTTCCATACCTTAAAGTTCTAAATAAATGCTACATCATTATTACTAATTTTGAATAGTTCCAATTATGAGGAAGTGCTCCTTACATTAAGTCTATATTTTGGGGGGAAAAAAAACCATGGGTAGTACAGGGTGAGCCAAAAGTGATGAAGGGGTTTCAGTATTTAATAACTCCTTTTTTTGGTATTTAGTTTATATTGATATCATAAAAAGGAAATGAATTTATATTCTATGTGAAAAATCAAATCTTGCAAATGGCAAAAAATAAAGAAAAATCATTTTAGAAAAGTTATCAAAACATCATGACTTTTGGCCTACCCTGTAGATAGAGCAGTGAACTGGGTTCCATTCCTGTCAAAGACATGTGCTATCTGTGCGATCCTTGACTACCTTCACCCATAAAATGAAGGGGTTGGCCTCAGTTGCCTCTAAGGTCCCTTCTAGTTCTAAATCTGTGATCCTAAAGTCCAACCAGCAGCAGTGGCTAAAGGGTTACCTATAATTTGAATCTGAGTTGATAATAATGGGGATTGATCCTGATTGGGGATATAATCAAAAGGAGAAATGATAGCTTCACCGAAGCCTCAGCCACAAGAGAGAAAAGTGTGAACAGATTACAGTCTTCAATAGTTCTACTGCTCTTATCCCCTAACTCCCAGCTGCCAGGAGAATTGCCCAGAATTTGAAACATGACTTTACCTCTAGTCTGGTCTCTGGATGTTTCCCCAGCTACATATTCATGAAAGGAGGTCAGATTTGTAAATCCCATGAAGGGTGGAAAAATTTCAGAAGCCCTGGAGTGAAAATTGATCTTCAGTTAGAATGCTTTGCTGCTATGAAAATGATATATGGGCCAGAGAAAAAGTAATGATTTCTAGCATTGCTGCTTTCCTAGTGGTAATAATTAGGGGCTTTCCTCTTCCTGGTTCAGAAGAAACAGTGTTCTCTTTTCCACTGAGGACACAGGACTTTCCATCATCTATTCTCAGGTGATCAGTATTAAGAAGGTGTGCAGCTAACTGTTTTATGCTCATTAGACAATCCCACCAAAAGGCTCCCTGACCCTGGGAACTTTGATATTTCGTTACTTTGATATACAATGGGTTTCTTACTGCATCAATTGTTTATTTGTTTCTTTGTTGCTAGATCAAGCTGCTTAGCTTAATGGAGGGATGGAGGTGATCTACAAGCTTGGTATAAATCAACATTGTGATATGGCTATCAAAACATGATGGGGGTCATTGAGTGGTATAGTGTCTGGGACCAGGCAAGTCATATACACAGAATTGGAGAATTTGAGGATTGGAGAGAACTTTGGAAGCTACTTAGTCTAACTCATACACAAAAGGAATCCTCACTCTACTATACCCAACAATAAATCATTCAAACTCTGTCTGAAGAAAGTCAAGTAGGGAGGAACGCACCACTTCTCAAGGCAACACTACTTTTGGACAAGCTCTTGTGGATAGTAAGATTTTTCCTCACATCAAACTTCAATTTGCTTTTTTTAAAATTTGTGGGGCAATGAGGGTTAAGTGACTTGCCCAGGGTCACACAGCTCATAAGTGTCAAGTGTCTGAGGCTGGATTTGAACTCAGGTCCTCCTGATTCCAGGGCTGGATTCTCCCCCCCCCATTTTATTCTTATAAAGGTGATTTTCCATAAGGCAGATATTCCTACTTTGTATTCATACAGCACCTACTAAAACAGCAAACTAAGGCATAGAAAAGAAGACTGTCCCTGGAGTTAGGAGACATGGACATTTGTACCCTACCTTGGATACTTAGTAGTTTTCTGGCTGTGGGAAAATAATTTTCCCTCTGTGAGCCTGTATTTCTAGAAAATGAGAATAACAACAATTCTGTGCACTACCTCACAGGGCTATAAGGAAAGTCCTTTGATTGGTAGAATGTATGATACTTGAAGGGAAGCACTAATTCCACATTTCTTCTGGGGTGCCCAGTAACATGCTTGCAGTTAAAGAGAAAGCTACCAACCAACAAGGCTTTTGTCAAGGGACTTCTCTGTGTCAGGCACTATAGTGAGTGTTGAGGGGGACAAAGACAGAAATGAAACAGTGCCTTCTCTCAAAGAGATTCGATTCCAATAGGGGAGAAAATATATAGGTAACTATATAAAGATAAGAAGGAGAAGGAGAAGGATGGGGATAGGGATGAGGATTGAGACAGAGAGAGGGAATAGCCTTGGGAATTCATTTGTATAAGAAACTCCCAGAACAAGAAGTTTCTACCACCAATCCAGGTCATCACCTTCTCTGTATTTCATAGTCAATGAGTTAAGAGAATGGCCACCCCCAAGCATGTGATTTTCCTCAGCAGAATGGGTAGATGAGAACAATCTGTTCCAATGGTCATGAAGGTGGCTGAATCAGGTGTCTGCACTGCTTAGAGCTTGGTCACACATGGAAAATTCCAAGATCATCCACTGCATCTTGTGCCATTGCCAGTCACCTTGATTTTTGTCTTGCCCCTGGACTTCAGTGATTCTGGGAGAAAGAGTGACGATGATGACTTGGTGTAACTCTGCCTCACTGAAATCCAATTCACACACAAGTCAAGACATCACCCCATGACATTATTGATCCTCTTTGAAAATGAAAGACGAGGGGGCAGCTACGTGGCTCAGTGAATAAAGCACCAGCCCTGGATTCAGAGGACCTGAGTTCAAATTCAGCTTCAGACACTTGACACTTATTAGCTGCGTGACGCTGGGCAAGTCACTTACCCTTCATTGTCCCACAATAAAAAGAAAAGAAAATGAAAGAATAACAACAACATAGTATGTATGGTTGAGGTGAGGAGGAATTGCATTCTAGGAATGTGATATGGCTTGTGCAAAGACACAGGGACTGGAAATTAAGTATTATTTGTGAAGAACAATAAGAAGACAAGTTAGACTGGTCTGTGGAGTTCTTGAAGGGAAGTCATGTGTAAGAAGGGCTTTATATGCCCAACAGAAGAGTAAGAAAGGAAAACTGAGACGGTCTCTAACACAACTAACAGTGTCAAATTTGGGGGACTATGATGTTATATCATTAATTGGACCTCTCTGAATCCTGCCTTCCTCTAAGTCTCTGTAAAGCGAAGGGGTTGGACTCAATCATCTTCAAAGGCCCTGCCAGCCAAGGACAAATCCTACCTCTTACATGATCTTTGTGACCTTGGACAAGCCTTTAAGTGGCCTCAGTGTCTTCATCCTTACAGGAGGGAACTGGACAAAACTACCTCTGGAGTCCCTTCCTACTTGGTGTTTTAACCTACGCTCCTATGATTCTAAAATTGTCTTGATGTATATGGTCAGTCAGTCAGTCAACAGTCATTGTGTTAAGTGCTACAGATGCCAGGAAAGGCAAAAGCACAGAACCTGGCTCTCAGGGCATGTTGCAGCTAGAGATTGGTGAACTGGTTTCTGTGTTGATATTTGGCTAACAGAAAGAAATTCTCAACATTTAATATTTAAATGCGGTCATAAAATTTTTAAGCATTTAGTTCTCCCTCCCACCCCTTGTAAATTTCAAATCTCAACAGGAACAGATCAAGCAGGGAAGGCAACTGGAGCCAAGGAGCAGATTCCCAAGGCTTCACAGGCTTCTTCCCCAAGATAGCTCAGCAAGGTGTTTGCTATTCCACTCCTATGCTAATTAAAGCATTATTTTCGAGGTGACTGAATTGTTTAAAAGATAGAAAGGGTTATTTTCCTTCTCTTTACTGCTGATTTGGGGTTCTTGGGGACTGATGATCCAGCTAATGTCTTTTCCATTTTTAGAACAGAGGTTCCTAACCTGGAGTCTTAGAATGTTGGTGTTTTTTTTAAATAATTTGATAGCTGTATTTCAATATAACAGGTTTTTTTTTTTTCATTTCATTTATTTCATGTATTGAAACTCATGATTTTGAAATACTATCCATAAGCTTTACCAAAAGGGTCCGTGACACACAAAAAAGATGAAGAACCTTTGGTCCAGGGGCACAGTGGATAAAGTACCAGCCCTGGAGTCAGGAGGACCTGAGTTCAAATCCAGAATTAGACACTTGATGCTTACTAGCTGTGTGACACTGGGCAAGTCATTTAACCCTTATTGTACTGCAAAAAAAAAGAACCCTTGGTCCAGAGACTCTTTTTTTCTTATCCTTTATCCCTTTCTTTGCATATCCCTGAACCTACAGGACTTTGGATAAGAAAAAGGTGCATAAACAAAGCCCTAGCCTAACATTTGTTTGTATTATTTATTTACAGCTTTGGGAAAAGGTATTGAAGATATGTGAATTCATTAATTTAGAAAAGTCCCAGATGAGGAAATTCCCTCCACCAATACAGGTCCGCATCTTCACTCAGTAACTAATAGTCTTAGAGAATTGCCTAGAGAATAAAGAAGTTAAGTCATTTCCCTTAGATGACATACTGGCATGAAGGACAGCGAGTACACAAGCAAAGAGGTGGGAGAGGAAGTACTATGCCTGAGGAAGAGGAAGACAACCAGTCTAGTGGGACTGTAGGGTGGGGGAGGTGTAATGTGGAAGAAGCAATATTGTAGGGGCAGCTAGGTGGCACAGTGGATAGAGCACAGGCCCTGGAGTCAGGAAGACCTGGGTTCAGATCCGGCCTCAGACACTTGACACTTACTAGCTGTGTGATCCTGGGCAAGTCACTTAACCCCAATTGCCTCATCAAAAAAGGAACATTATAAGGATGAAGTAATTAAAATGGCCAAAGTGGGTGGTTTATATTTGATTCTGGAGATAATGGGGAGTTGCTGGAGTTTATTGAGTTTGGTGTTGGGTAGGGGGAAAATATAAGCAGATAATCACTTTAGAAAATCACTTCAGCAATGGTGTAGAGGAGGAAATTGAATGAGGAGAGACTTAAGAGTGGAAGACCAATTGGGAAGCTATTATAATAGGCTAGGGAAAGGTGAAGATGACCTTAACTAAGAGAGCGGCTGAGGGGCAGCTAGGTGGCGCAGTGGATAGAGCACTGGCCCTGGAGTCAGGAGTACCTGAGTTCAAATCTGGCCTCAGACACTTAACACTTACTAGCTGTGTGACCCTGGGCAAGTCACTTAACCCCAATTGCCTCACTAAAAAAAAAAAAAGAGAGAGAGAGAGAGAGAGTGGCTGAGAAGAGAGCAGGAGAGGAGATCGGAAATATCAAAGAAGTAGAAAAGACAAGATTTGATTAATGGTTATATTGTTCTTGTATGTCTTTCATTCTTGACAAGGACCATGACAGATGTGATGACTTGCAATGAATTGGATTTAAGTGAGGAAGGGATGTTTAATGTCACCAGCCTCACCCTCTCCTCCAAAGCCATATGGGTCCTGTGGCAAGACATGTTATTAGGACAACTAGAGATGGCTTCAAATGATTAAGGCAATAGGGGTTAAGTGACTTGCCCAGGGTCACATAGCTACTAAGTGTCTGAGGTCAGATTTAAATTCAGGTCATTCCAACTTCAGGGCCAGTGCTTTATCTACTGTGCCACCTAGCTGCCCCTTAATATGTATATGAGGTGAAGATGAGTGAAGAGACAAGGATGAAACAGGTTGTGGACCTGGTTGACAATGTGGATGGAAGTGACCTTGAAAGTAATAGGAATGTTAAGAGGAAGGGTAGGTTTTCAGAAAAAAGATATTGATTTATGTCTGGGACACTTTGTTTTTGAGATTCCTATGGGACATTAATTGTAAATATCAAAGAGGCAGTTTGTAATCTGGGACTGGAGTTCAGGTAAGAGACTAGGGCTAATTTTATATAATGTCTATTTGGCAATTAAATGCATAGTGATACAGTTAAGTCTGTTAAATATGATGAAATCACCTAGTTAAGGAATATAGAAAAAGAAAGGAGAGACCAAGACAAAACCTTGGGGGACAACCACAATTACTGGCATTGCTGGCACAGATGAAGATCTAACAATGGATGCTAAGATGGAATGATCAGACCCAGGAGAGAACAGTGTCCCAAAAATCTAGAGAGAAAAAAGTTTCTCAGAGATAAAGGTAGACAACAGTGTCAAAGGTTACAAAGAGATAAAGAAGGATGAAGTTTGAAAGGAGTTCATTAGATTTATTACTTAGGAAATTGTTGCTGACTTTGGAGAAAAGTTTCAGTTGAATGAACCTGATTGCAAAGGATTTAGAGGAGAACAAAAGGAAAGGAGTAAAAGTAGCAAGTGTATGGTTTTTTTCCAAAGATCTGAAACATAACTACGCTATGAGGTAGATACCATGGGTATGACCAGTCCCATTATATGGACAAATAATGTGAGAATTACAGAAATGTGTCAAGGTTCATAAATCTGAGAGATATCAGAGTTGGGATTCAAACCCTTTTCCCCCCGACTATTAAGTTCTACTTTTTGTCCACTCTACCTTAAGAAGGAATTAAAGAAAAAAATAAAAATAAAAGTACTATTTGTGCTAAAAAAAAAAGACTTTGGAGATTTTTTGTAGTTTTGCATTGTCTTCTCTGTGAGCTTGAATAATAAAAAATGGTTATATGCAACTTGTTTTTTTCCAAAAGCATGGAGCATGCAGATTTGAATGATCCTCTCCTTTCTCTAGAGCAGTTAGTATCATTTTTGTTATAAATAAAAGTAATTCTTCCTTTGTCTTTTTTATCAGAAAGACTAATCATAAGATCAGAAATTTAGATCTAGAAGGCATATTGAGAGAATATGCTGCAAACCCTTCATTTTGCATGGAAGGAAAGTGAAACAGATAATTTTATTGATGACTAAGGTTACACAGCTACAAAATGACAAAGTCTAGACTTAAACAAGTCTTTCCATGAGTTCAGTTTTCTTTTGACCATACCCAATGAAAACATTTGGTCCAATACCCATTTCCTTAATGATTCTTGTAAAGCATTTTGAGAATCAGAGCTAGGGAGATTAGGTGGAGATTAGGAGAGAGATAAGTCCAGACATGAGGGACATTTGGTACCTCTTTCCACCACATCCAATAAAAACACATAGTTTTAAGTACCAACATTCTTTTTTCCCATTTCTTTTGCCTTTATTTTTTTCCATAGTACACTGGTTTTTAATTTTTCAATTTTTATTTTCATAAGATTTTCAGTTCCAAATTTTTTACCTTCCTCCCTCCCCAAGACAGGTTATATAGGGACAAGATAGGTTTTATATATATATATATATACACACACACACACATATATGTATATGTGTATGTATGTGTATATATGTATATATATACACATATATAGGTTATAGATGTATGTATGTGTATATATATACACACACACACACATATATATAGGTTATATATGTACAATAGTATTAAGCATTTCTGCATTAGTCATGTTGTGAAAGAAGAATCAGAACAAAAGCGAAACACCTCAAAAAAGAAAAAAAAAAGCAAAAGTGGAACCAGTATGGTTCAATCTGCATTCAGAATCCACAGTTCTTTTTTCTGGATGGGGAGATCATTTTCCATCATGGGTTCTTTGGAATTGTCTTGGATCATTGTACTGCTGAGAAAAGCTAAGTCTATCACAGTTGATCATCACACAATATTGCTGTTACTGTGTACAATGTTTTCCCGAAGTACCGATTTTATTGATGATTTTTCTAAAGCATTTTGAAAATCAGAGCTAAGGAGGTTAGGAGTGAGAGATGAGGAGGGAGATAATTCCAGGCATAGAAGACAGCCAGCACAAAGATATGGAGATGGGAATGAGAGTGTTCTGTGCAAGGAAGATCAATGGAGTCGTGGTAGCCAGATCATAAAGTGAGTGAAGAAGAATAAAGTGTGAGAAAACTATAAAAGCAGAAAAGAAATGGGTGTGGAGAACTTTAAAAACCAAACAGGGGAGTTTATATTTGATTCTGGAGGTCTATAAAATAGTACTAAATAGGGCAGCCAGATGTCACAGTGGATATAGAGTGCCATGCCTAGAGTCAGGAAGATCTAAGTTCAAATCTGGCCTCAGACACTCACTACCTGTGTGAACCTAGGCAAGTCACTTAACCCTATTTGCCTCAGTTTCCTCATCTGTTAAATTAGATGAAAAAAGGAAATAGCAAACCACTCCAGTATTATTGCCAAGAAAACCCCAAAATAAGGTTATGAAGAGTTGGAATGACTCAACAACAATAGTAAAACAATAGTAAAAGAATCAGATCAGGATCAAATGAGATAATATTTGTAGAGCACTCAGCACAGTGCCTGACTTGTTCCTTTCTCCCTTGTTTCTCTTTCATTGAAAGGTTTGCACTGGGTAATCTCTGAGTTCTTTTCCCAGCTGTCATCTATTTTTAGGCTACTTTCCTATTACTCCAATTAGTAGTGCCTCTTTTCTCTTAAAACCACTCTATATAATGTTTTATTATCTTGTCTACACTGTAAGCTTGGGGACATGGGCTATTATGGTTTTTCCCTTTATTCCCCATCACCTAGCATGACATAACCTGGCACATTTTATTTTGGGGTCAAATCTGTGATTTTACTGGTGTAGGGAATTACTAGTGAAGAATTACCTTGCTCTACAACTGTGAAAGTTGACAGTGACACTGAGGTTAAACAACTTGCCCAAGGTTATATAGCCATTAGGTGTCAGAGGCATTATTTAATTTACCCCCTTGACTATGATGCTAACTCTCTACTCCTAATGCCATTCTTCCTGGCACACAGTAGACACATAATAAATTCCTATTGAATTAATTCAGGCTACTATGTTGCTCAACTGGAATTTCTGTGACTTCAAAAAGCGAATGAGTCACATTACCAAGATATTAAACAGCTCAATAAAAAATCTAAGCACTACTCAGGATAATGTTATTTCAATTAATTATTTTTCACAATCAGATTGTTGAAACATGTTCTGCTATTTGAATTAAAAACACAATGCTAAATGAGATCCCTTTGAGTAACTGAAATAGCAGTCCTTGATGATTGCCTTCTACCAGTGAGATAAATCCCATTGCAACTGAGAATTGTCTAGTGTATCTATCTTCTATTTCACTTTTCAAAGCCATGTAAGAGAGAGTCTCCAACACACCCTATCTCCCTAGAATATATTCCTTCAAGATCTGCTGTATGTACCAGCCAAATTTACCATCAGCATCTTAATGTCCACTGAAAAAAAGCTACCACAAACCATAATGACATTTTGGATAGCAATGCTTTAAAGCATTCCCTGTGCCATTGTTCATTTAACCCATACAGGTAGCAAATGGAATTCTGCAAGGAACTGAATGGAAAATAGTGGTAGCCCTTTTCCATGTAGAATTGATGATAAATTGCCATCATATCTGCCAGAGGACACATGCTTCTGGCAATGTGGTTGGTAAAGAATGGAAGGATGTGTAAGAATATTTTTAACTAACTTGGCCTAATCTGTGGACTTTTGACTGGCTGGCTATCTGACTGCTATTAATTGTCTAAGCCAGTGTGTTAGGGGAGATTCTTCCCCCACTGCCTCTCAGACTGTTGAGAAAAAAAAAAAGGATTAAATGCCTCTTTTAATTAAAGCAAATATGGGGTTTCTTTAGGTGAATAAACTTAGAGTTAAATGTAGAAACAAGGATAACAAAAGTAAAATACGACCTGTCAGCTTTTTAAACTTTCTTCCACCTTTTGCCTATAGGTGTGCTGGCCACTGCCACTGTGACCTGCAGCTGCGCTTCACTCCAACAGGTTCTCCCTTTCACTCTTTAACTTCTCTCTACCTTCTAACTGAAAAGCCCCCTGCTTCACAGCTCCACTCCTTTCTTCTAACTCAAAGCCCCCTTCACTTTGTCGACCCCTCTTACCATCTAACTTCCCTCTGTCACCTCCCAGCACTTGGGAATACCTGACTTGAAATCCAACCTCAGACATTTTGTAGCCATGTGACTCTGGGCAAATCCCCCTTTTTTCTTCTCTCCTCTCCACCATAGCTATGACCCTGAAAAGCCCCTTACTCTATCCTCTTGCAAACCTTCAGTGTCTCTCTGTGTCTCTTTTTATTAATATTTTCTCTCAGGTGAAACTCGGGCTGGCCGCCCCAAGGCCGGCCGAACCCTGAGTCACACGCTCTAGGAGCTGAGGGCTGGGCAAAGCAAACTCTGGCATCCCTGAGATTTTTCGTGCCCCTCTCCAATGTGTGCAGCTGAAATGGAAGGGGAGTGCATCTCTGCTGGGGGAGCCTGAGGCTAATTTTAACACCTACAAATGGGTTTATTATTTAATTTTCAATTTGTGGCAAGAAGTTCTCTAACATCTGGCTACCTTTGAAATTATCCTTCTCAGTTGTCCACCCAAACTTTGATGAGCTACCGAGGTATCTACTTCTGCTGTCTGAGCACTTGAAAAGTGACTGCTCTTAGAACACAGTCTGACCACAGTTTTCAATTAGTTTCCAAAGTTCTGGGTGGCAAAAAGTGCTTACAGAGAGCTGGATGCCTTCAAGGGACTTGACTTTGATCAAGCTGTGAATCTTTAGCTAAGAAAGGGAAGAGAGAGTGCCCAGCTGCATGAAACTGAGGTGCCCACTATTTGTCTGATCTCATTCAGTAAACATCTTCAATTGTTTTAATTAGAATGTCCTTTGAGACATGCTGCACTTCGTTGTTCTACAACATATTTTGAAGTTCTCTTTGTGTAAATAAAGAAGGAAATTCTGGTGTTGGAGTCCCAGTTGACTTCAATGAGAAATAAAGCAAGGGGACAGGTATAAAGGGGTGATGTGGCTGCATGGGAAGCTCATTGATGAAATCTGATTGGAGATGGGAGTGGGTATAGGCAAGTATGGCCAAATACTTATAAAAGAAGGTCAAACTACTGGATGGGGGGATAGTAGGAAGACTAAAGCTTGGCATGGCTTTGGGTTTGTAGTCAAGCTTAGGACAAATACAAAGGTCATTTTAGCTTTGTTGAAGGAAAGAAGATGAAGGAGAGTAAAAGATAACTGCCTGGGGTCACTGGAAAGATGATAATGAACCTTCATCTGAAAATAGATCTACTGCTTCTTTTTTCTCTTTCTTAATGGAAATAATATTGGTTTGGGAGTCAGAGTGACTAGGTTTAAATCTCACCTCTGGTACTGTCTTGTGAAATTGAGCAAATAGGTTAGTTTCATTTCCTAGAGCCTTAGTTTCCCCTTCTGTAAAATGAGGTCATCAGACAAGGTACTCTGCCATCCCTAGATCCAGGATGTCATGATCCTCTGTATGATTTTTCCCTAATCTTCCTACCACCTAATTATTAGGATTTTCTCCCTCTCAGAATTACTTTGGATTTGCTTACCTATACAACACTCAAATCTCTGTTGTAGAATGGGGTAATTGGAGAAAAAAAGAAATAGATTTGGAGTCTGAGAAACTTGTTTCAAATCCTGGCTCAAACACTCACCAACTCCATGACATTGGGCATATTACTGAACACTCTTCTACTCTGGGCCTACATTTCCTCTTTGATAAAATAAGGGAACTGGATTAAATGGCTTTAAAGTCACTTGATGAAAGCAGCTAGGTGGCACCATAGTGCATAGAGTGCCAGCCCAGCACTTGGGAATACCTGACTTGAAATCCAACCTCAGACATTTTGTAGCCATGTGACTCTGGGCAAATCACTTAACCTCTGTGAGTCTCAGTTTCTTCATCTGTTAAATGGGAATAATAATTGCATGTACCTCCCAAGGTTGTTGTGAAGATACAATGAAATACATATGTAATACATTTTGCAAAACTTAAAGTGATTTGCAAATGACAGCTATTATTACTTCTAGTTTTAAATCTATGTTGCTGCATACTCTTTTTGAAGGCAAGGGCTGTTTCATTTTGTTGATTTTTTTTTTAAACTAGCACAGTGCCTTGCTCATATACCTGCTTAATAAATATGCATGTGTTGATTTTTAATTAATAAATGTTTGTTTAATGTTGAATGTTTAACATGAGAAAGAATAAAACAAAAATGGTCAACAGAGAATTGAAACAGAAAATGAGCAAAGAGGTCATTTTTTTTTTTGTGGGGCAATGAGGGTTAAGTGACTTGCCCAGGGTCATACAGCTAGTAAGTGTCAAGTGTCTGATGTGGGATTTGAACTTAGGTCCCCCTGAATCCAGGGCCAGTGCTTTATCCACTGCACCACCTAGCTTCCCCCGGGAAGTAATCATTTTTTTTTTTTGGTAGGACAATGGGGGTTAAGTGACTTGCCCAGGGTCACACAGCTAGTTAGTGCCAAGTGTCTGAGGCCGATTTGAACTCAAGTACTCCTGAGTCCAAGGCCGGTGCTTTATCCGGGAACTAAGCTTTTGACCAAAGTGAAACATGGTTTAGGGTTTTGAGTCAAATAATTTGGCTTTGAATTTTCACTCTTTTATTTATTGGAGGTGCAACTTTGGGTAATTTACTTAACTTCTCTGGCCCTCAGTTGCCTTAGCATAAAATGATGTGATTGAACTTGATAGCCTGTTAACTCCATTCCTTCTCTCAATCTATGATCCTATTACTCTAAACCTGGACGGTAAAGTAACCCGAATGATTACTATCAAAACTATCAAAGACATTTGAGATCCTGACATGAGGGTTGATTGAAACAACTAAAGATTTTTAACTTTGAGAAGGGAAAAAAAAAGATATAAGCAAATATTGGGCAGATATGAGAGCTATTTCCAAATATGTAAATTACAGTCATGTGCACAAGAGATTAGACTAATTCTCCTTAATCCCAGGAAACAGAACTGGGAACAATAGGTAAAGGTTTCTTAGAGGAAGATTTAGGTTTAATATCAGGAAATAGTAACAATCACAACTTTTATATGTTCAATGGGATGCCTCAGCAGGCAGTAGGTTCACCTTCATTTGAATTTTTTTTATTTTTAATTCAATTATATTTTCAGTTTTGAATTCTTTCTATCCGCTTCCACCTCCCTCACTCATAAAGAAAGGATAACAGATCCCAATTAAAAATATGTATAGTCATGCAAAACAAATTCTCATATTAGCCATATTCAAAAACAATGAAGAAAAATGAAAGAAATGAAAATGTGTTTCAATCTACACTCTGAGTCTATCACCTCTTTATCTGGGGGTGGCTTGCATATTTCATCTTGAGTCCTTTGGAATTGTGCTTGATCATTGCTTCACTCAAATTCTTAAGGCAATACCTGAATGACTACCTTTTGGAGATGCAGAAAAAGAAACTCAAGTATTGTTTGGAACACATAGCCACTGACATCCTTTTTATGAATGCTTCATTTTGACTTCATCTTCTGATTTAATGGAAAGAGCACCAGAATCTGAGTTAAGACCCTAAATTCTCATACTTGCCCTGTTGTTTGCTAGCTAAAAGACTTTGGTCTCTGCCTCCATGGGCCTCAGTTTCCTTTTCTATAAAGTGAAAGTGTTGTGCCAGATGACCTATAAAATTCCTTCCAGTTCTCAATAATAAAATAGTAATCTTACAATCCTGAGAATTAATTATCAATCAATAAAAATGTAGTGAGCACCTACTATGTACCAGGCACTATGATAACCACTGATCCTAGCTAGAGCTAGAAGAACTCTATCTAAATGTCTATGAGCTCCTTTAGGACAGGGCCTTTCTTTTGCTTTTTTTTTTTTTTTTGCATCCTCAGTATTTAACACAGTGGCTGGTACATTGCAGGAACTTAACAAAATGTTTATTGATTAACAATAGGCTAATCTAACCAAATGACATCTAATTCAACCTCTTTCTTTTAAAGATAAGGAAACATAAAGTCCAGAGAGGTCATGAAGTGTTTTGCCCAAATGTCACAGGTGTAGTAAATGGCAGAGTTTTATAAAATTTGAATCCAGGTCTTCTGACTCCAATATTGAGTTTTCTACTATATCATATTGATAGAAAAGGACTCCAGTAATAAAAATGATGGTGATAATTACAACAATAATAATGATACAAGAATTTCTCATTTTATTTTCACAAAAAACCCTGGGAGGTAGGTGCTATTGACATGGGGAGAATGGAGTACGGGGTCTGGGGTCCTTAGGAATTCCTCTTTAAAGAATTAAACCCTTGGGGGTAGCTAGATGATGCAATGGATAGAGCACCGGCCTTGGAGTCAGGAGTACCTGAGTTCAAATCTGACCTCAGACACTTGACACTTACTAGTTGTGTAACCCTGGGCAAGTCACTTAACCCTCATTGCCCTGCAAAACAACAACAAAAAAAAACAACAAAAAACCCCCAAAAAACCCCAAAACAAACAAACAAAAAAAGAATTACACCCTCTTGCACACAAAAGCAATTAGAATAAGATAGTAGTTTATTTAGGGGCAAAGGAAGGGAAGGGAAACAAGAGAGAAATCATTGGATTTCTTCTCATGGTGATAAAGGCATGGCACAGAACATGGCTCTGAGATACCAATCTCCCTGAGCAGGAGACAGGTAGATACTTTTATAGAGGACTTATGGGGGTGATTATCTGACTGTGGAAAGTTCCCTTAGTGAGGGAGGACCATCTCCCACTGGTGGTAGCCGGAGGAGTTGGGTGAGGAGTGGCTGCAGATCTCTCAAGCCATCTCTCTCCTCAGGACACAAAGGCAACAGCCACACCCAAACTTATCTCCCCAGGGGTGAGGGAGACTGGAATGTAGGGTGGAGGTCCCAGAGCCAGCTCTGTCTGATTGGTTCCACTTATCTCTCTAGAAGAGTCTGTCCTCTGGTTTAGTTTCTCAAGGAGAATGTTCTTTGATGTGCCCCAAAGAACTTCAAGGGTGCTCTGGGCCCATAACACTATTATTATCCCCATTTTACAGAGGAAGAAACTGAGGCTGACAGATTAATTTACTTGCCCATCATCACATAGCTAATAAGTTTGTGATTCTGGATTTGCACTCAAAACTTTCTGATTCCAAGATTAATAAAATCATGTTGGTGTGGTCATGTCAAATGCAAACCAGTCAAGATAACAATTATTTTTTTTTATTCTAGAGAAGAAAAATACTTGGGGAAGTTATGATAGTACTTTTTCTATTTGGCACCAGAAGGCAGAAGTAGGGGCAGTGGTTGAAAACTGCAAAGATTTGGGCTTAAAAGGAAGAAAAACTTCCTAACAATGAGAATCCTAAATACTAAAAGTTGGATGAACTACTTCAGGAGATAGTGGGATCTACCTCATTGGAATACTTTGAATAATTACTGGAAGACTATTTGTGGTGACAATTTCAAGGGAATTGTTGGTCAGTTGCAGATGGATCGGTTATGAGCTGAAATCAGTGGCCCCTAAAGTACTATGCAACTCTGAATTTGTGTGATTCTGCCTCCCTCACCTATTCTTCCCATGCTGCCATTTTGAATGAGATGATATTTCTGACCAATGTATGAATGGTTTAATATGTCAATTAAAGGAGAGGCAAACATTCATAGGATCACAGATGGTAAACAGTGTGAAGTGCTAGGAATATGAATAGCAAGAATGGCATCCCTGGATCTAGGCAAGCTCCTATAACAATTGGGGGAAATACATAAACATGAGGACCAACAATAACCACAACAGTGGCCTGTAAGCATAGGGCAGGGCCAGAGGTAGGCAAGGGAAGGTCAAAGTCAGCTTATCAGATCCCAGGATCATCAAACAGCCAGAATTCAAGATTCCTATAGGGCAGAGAGAAAGATAATGACCCAAATGGATATGTACATTTTATGTTCATAAAATAAAATGTTATTTAAATTAAAAAAAAAAACACAAATCATAAGCTTCAGCTAGAAGGCACCTCAGAAACCCACTAGTCTAACCCAATCATCTTACAAATGAAACTGAGGGCTAGAAATAGGAAGTGCCTGACTCCAGGCTAGAGAGATACACAGGATGATTGTGAAGATCAAATGAGATAATATCTGCAAAGTGCTTAAGGAACTAAGTAAATAAATACTAGCTATTATTAACATCAGCAGCATCATTACTGTCATTATTATTATTATTATTACTAAGTAGCAGAGTGGGCATCTGTACCCAGGGCTCCTGACTCAAAGCTCAATTCTCTTATCCTTTTATATCTCCATGTACATGGATGGCTTAGTGTTTACTCAGAGCTGTAATGAATCATTTATTGAATTATTATTAGGTTGGGAATAATAAAATTGATGTTGATTTATCATTTCCTTTACATAATGTGGCAAATTATTCATGAATTTCTTATGCCAGAGAGGCGGAGAAGATGAGCAAGCTGAAATTCGGCCCAGTGCTTGGCTGATATGGACCTGGCAGCTCAGAGGGATGCTACATTCAATGCTTTGTTGTTCAGTTGGCTTTTCTGGGGATACTTTGTCTGTGGCTTGGGGGCTACCCAAGGTACCCTCTTTAGTACCTTGCATATGTTCTGGGCTTCATAAATGCTTTTCTTGACTGACTCTTTTATTTTTATATTTTATTTTATTTTTAATCATAAAAGTATTTTATTATTTTCCAGTTCCATGTAAAGATAATTTTCAGCATTTGTTTTCATAGGATTTTTAGTTCCAAATTTTTTTCCTGCCCTCCCTTCCCTTTCCCCTCCCCAAGATGGAAAACATTCTGATATAGGTTATATATGTACAATCACATTAATCTGCTTTAGTCATATTGTGAAGGAAGAATCAGAGCTCAAGGGGAAAACTCAAAAAGGAAAAAAAATTACAGCCAAAAAGTAGAAAGAGTATGGTTAAATCTGCATTCATAATCCACGGTTCTTTTTTCTGGATGTTGAGAACATTTTTTATCATGAGGTCTTTGAAATTGTTTGGGATCGTTGAACTGCTGAGAAGAGCCAAGTCTATCACCACTGTTCATCACACAATGTTGCTGTTACTGTGTACAATGTTCTCCTGGTTCTGCTCCTCTCACTCAGCATCAGTTCATGTAAATCTTTCCAGATTTTTCTGAACTCCTCCTGCTCATCATTTCTTACAGCATGATAGTATTCCATTACATTCATATACCACAACTTGTTTAGCTATTCCTCAACTGATGAGCATTCCCTCGATTTCCAAATCTTTGCCACCACAAAGACAGCTGCTGTAAATATCTTTGTACATGTGGGTCCTTTTCCTTCTTCTATGATCTGTTTGGGATACAGACTCAGCAGTGGTACCACGGGGTCAAAGAGCATGAACAGTCCCATAGCCCTTTGGGCATAGTTCCAAATTGCTCTCCAGAATGGTTGGATCAGTTCACAACTCCACCAACAATGCATTAGTGTTCCAATTTTTCCACAGCTTCTCCAACATTTATTATTTTCCTTTTTTGTCATGTTAGTCAATCTGATAGACATGAGGTAGTACCTCAGTTGTTTTAATTTGCATTTCTCTAATCAATAGTTATTTAGAGCATTTTTTTTTATATGGCGATAGCTTTGGTTTCTTCATCAGAAAACTGCCTGTTCATATCCTTTGAACATTTCTCAATTAGGGAATGACTAACATTCTTATAAATTTTATTTAGTTCCCTATATATTTTAGAAGTTAGGCTTTATCAGAAATACTGGCTGTAAAATTGTTACCCAGCTTTCTGCCTCCGTTTTAATTTTTGCTGGATTTCTTCTGTTTGTACAAAAGCTCTTAAATTTAATGTAATCAAAGTCATCCATCTTGCATTTCATAATATTCTCTATCTCTCATTTGGACATAAATTGTTTTCCTCTCCATAGATCTGAGAGGTAAGCTACTCCTTCCTTTCCCAATTTATTTTTGCTATCAAATTGTACCCATTTTGACCTTGTTTTGGTATACGGTGTAAGATGTTGATCTATGCCTAGTTTCTGCCATACTATCTTCCAGTTTTCCCAGCAGTTTTTTTTTTCAAATACTGAGTTCCTATCCCAGAAGCTGGATTCTGTATGTTTATCAAACAGTACCTTACTAAAGTCATTTACTACTGTGTCTCTTGTGCCTAACCTATTCCATTGATCCACCACTCTATTTCTTAGCCAGTACCAAATAATTTTGATGACTGCTGTTTTAAAGTATAGCTTTCAATTTGGTATGGCTAGCCCACTTCCTGTGCATTTTTTTAATTAGTTCCCTTGATATTCTTGACATTTTGTTATTATTCTTTTCTAATTCTATAAAATATTTTTGGTATGGCACTGAATAGGTAAATTAATTTAAGTAGAATTGTCATTTTATTATATTACCAAGGCCTATCCATGAGCAATTCATGTTTTTCCAATTATATAGATCTGAATTTATTTGTGTGAAAAGTGTTTTGTAATTGCGTTCATAGAGTTCCTGGGTTTGTCTTGGCAGGTAGACTCCCAAGTATTTTATATTGCCTACCATTACTTTAAAAGGAATTTTTCTTTCTATCTCTTGTTGTTGAGCTTTGTTGGTCATGTATAGAAATGCTGATGATTTATGTGGGTTTATTTTATATCCCACAACTTTGCTAAAGTTGTTAATTGTTTCAAGTAGTTTTTTAGTTGTTTCTTTAGGATTCTCTAAGTATACCATCATATCAAGCAGATGTTCTTATTAACCCCAATTTAAGAATGCTTTCTAAAATATACTTAACAAATGGCAATCTAACCTTTGCTCAGAGGCCTCTGTTTATGTAACAGGCATTTCTAAAGCACCTAATAGATGTCAGGCACTGTGCTAGTGCAAAAACAAAGACCAAATCAGCCTCTGTCTTCAGGAGGCTTACATTCTACTATACATGGAACAAGCTCTATTCATAAATAAATACATTACTAAACTGTCCAAAATAAATACAAAACAATATTGGGGCAGAAGATCTTAAATGGAGAGATTAAGAAAGGCCCTACCTATGTAATAGGTGACAGTTGAGCTGATGCTTAAAAGAAGCTTGGGATTCTAAGAGACAGAGAAAATGAGGGAGTGCATTCCAGGCATGGAGAATAGCTCTTGCAGAGTTATGGAGACTGGACTATTTTGTATGAGGAATAATAGTCTGTTTTGGCTCAAACATAAAGTACACAGGGGGCAGCTAGGGAGCACAGTGGATAAAGCATTGGCCCTGGATTCAGGAGAACCTGAGTTAAAATCTGACCTCAGACACTTGACACTTATTAGCTGTGTGACCCGGGGCAAGTCATTTAACCCTCATTGCCCCACCAAAAAAAAAAAAAAAGACATAAAGTACACAAAGGGGAATAATGTATAGACTGGATCTCAATTAGGAATAGCTTTAAATACCAAGTGATAGGAGTTGTTAATTTATTCTAGAAGCAATAAGGAGCCACTGCTAGTTCTTGAGCATGGATAGTATAATTGGCAGATATATGTTTCAGGAACAGTAATTTGACTTCTATATGGAGAATAGATTGCATAGGGAAGAAAGGAGGCAGAGAGCTTACTCCAGCAGTGTAGGCAGAAAGCAGTGAAGACTTAAATGAGCTCAGGTGGTTGTGGTGGGAAGGGACAGATGAGGAATGATTCAATGATTGGCTCCCATAATGCCTTCTATCATTTTCTGGCTCTGTCTTAACTAAGAAGGAAGAAAAACTTCTTTCCCCAGTGTTTTAACCCCTTGATGCTGCCATTCTGCCCTACCTTTCCATGCTTATATTTCTTTAATCATTTCAGATTCTTTGTGACCCCATTTGGTGTTTACTTGACAAAGATACTGGCAAAGATAATCCAGATCATTTTACTCATGAGAAAACTGAGGCAAACAGGGTGAAGTGACTTGCCCAAGGTCACACAACTAATAAGTGTCTGAGGCCAGATTTAAATTCAGAAAGATGAGTCTTCCTGACTCCAGACCCAGCACTCCATCCACTGTGCCACCTAGCTGCCCAGTCACATGCTTCAGTCAATCTGTCCCCAGAAGCATTCACTGTGCTATCTGACCTCCATGCTCAAGGTCCCCTGTGATAAAAATGCCCTTCCTCTTCCACTCTACCTATTGAATTTTTTTAAAGACCAATTTTAAATACCACCTCCTCCAGGAAACCTGTGATTTCCCCATGGTCTCCCACTCCAATCCCCCAAAAGTACTTTCCATTTCTCTAATGCACTCATAATGCAATATCATATATTATAGTTATTTGGGTCCATGGCTTATTACGCTATAAGACTGACAGCTCCTTGAGAACAAGAAGTCTAAAATATAGGAGGAAGGTCTGGGGATTTCCATCTACTCAAAGAACTATCTGGGTGGTGCAATAGCTAGTGTTGGACCTGCATTCAGGAAGACCTGACTACTTATTAGCTGTGCAATCCTGGGAATGTCACTGCTTGCCTCAGATTCCTTGTCGACAAGATAGACTTAATGATTGCATTTAACTCCCAGGGTTGTTTTGGGGATAAAATGAGATGATTTTATAAAGTTATTTCCAAAACTTAAAGTGCTCTATAAATGCTAGCTATTATTATTGAAAACTCAAAATGAGTCAATAGTTTGAAATGACAGAAGAGAATGTTAAAATTTGCATCGGGATTGAGAAGAGGCATAAGGTCCCAGACGGGAGAAGCAATCTTACTAAGTAAATTCAGAAGCCATTGTATTCAACTTTGGTCAGACCAATCAGTCAATAAAAATTTATTAAGCCTGGACTTTGTGCCAGGCACTGTCCAAGGTGCTGGCAATACAAATATCAGGAGGTTCTCCCTCACATGTCTCATGGGGGTGTTGTATATCTTGAATAATGCAGGCAGACTAGATATCTCTGCCTTTTCTCCTTCTACCCTTCTCCAAGGAAGGCGCTGTGCTATTTTACACACACACGCACACACACACACACAAACAACCTTTCCATTTTCCAGCTCTGGGCATTTTCTCTGACTGTCTCCCCATGTCTGGAATTCTCTCCTTCCTCTAATCAAACTACTGACGTCCCTACTTTTTAAAGTCCCAACTAAAATCCCACCTTCTACAAGAAATCTTCCCTAATTCCTCTTAATTTTATACCCTTCCCCATCTTAACTATTTCCTAGTTATCCTGTTCACAGCTTGCTTAGTACATATTTGCACATTGTCTCCTCCATTAGATTGTAATAAATCATGAGAGCAGAGACCAACTTCTGCTTCTTTTTGTTTTTCCAGTGCTTAGCACAGTGTCTGTCACATAGTAGGCACTTAATAACTGTTTAATTTATTGATATGATTATAGCTTGCATTTATATAGCACTTTAAGATTTACAAAGTTCTTTACACATTTTAAACTATTTTAATCTTCACAACAATCCTGTGAGACACATGCAATTATTATTCCCATTTTCCAGATAAGGAAATTGAACATGAGAGAAGTTAATTAACTTGTAACAGTCACACTGCTAAGTGACCATCTGAGGTAGCATTTCAATTCATGTCTTCATGTCTCCAAATACAGGTCTCAAATAATAACTTGTGTTTCTATAATTCTTTAAGATTTGCAAAGTGATTTATAGATATTATCCAATTTTATCCTAACAAGGACACTGGGATGTAGGTTTTATTATTATTATTCCATTTTATAGTTGAAAAAATTATGGTAGAAAGAGGTTAAGTAACCTACCTAGGGTCATACAGCTTATAAGTATCTGGTTCTGGTTTTCAGTTCAGCTCTTCCTTTTTTTTTTTTCTTTTTTCTTTTTTTCTTTTTAATTTAGTAAGGCAATTGGGGTTAAGTGACTTGCCCAGGATCACACAGCTAGTAAGTGTTAAGTGTCTGAGGTCACATTTGAACTCAGGTCCTACTGAATTTAGGTCTGGTGCTCTATCCACTGTGCCACCTAGCTGCCCCTTAGCTCTTCCTATTTCCAGGTCCCATCCTCTATCCACTGCATCACTTAGTTACCTTCCAAAGGAAAAAAATAATCTAGTTAGATCTGCTAGCAAAATGTGTTTCTATAAATGATAGAACCAAAAAAATGTTTTTTTGTTGAGTCATTTCAGTTGTGTTTGACACTTTGTGACTCCACTTGGGGTTTTCTTGGCAAAGAAAATGGAGTGGGTTGTCATTTCCTTCTCCAGATTATTTTATAGATGAGGAAACTGAGGTGAAGAAGGCAAAGTGACTTCTCCAGGGTCACACAAGTAGTAAGTGTCAAAGGTTCAATTTGAACTCAGGTTTTCCTGCCTCCAGGCTCAGCACTCTATCTACTGAGTCACTTGGCTGCCCACCAAAAAATTATTCTGGAATGCATCCTTCAGCAGTGGCAAGAGAGAATAGCATATCGTGGTATGTCAACTGTCTATGTCCCTTTGCTTAGCAAGGAAAACCTGAGGATCCCAACTGTATTTCCATCATTAGTTTGAATACATGTTGTAGAGTGCTAATAAGTACAGTTGATTTGATCATACCTGACTTTAATCAGCCCTTAAAATGAAACTTTTGCCCTCTTTTCTCCCCTGTTTGTATCTTCAGATAATTTTTTGTGCCTTCAGTGATCTTCCATGCTGCCTGGAAAACTCAATTTTCATGTCTCAGGTTGCTCTCATCTTATAGCTTTCCACACAAATTAACTGTGTGGCTGTCACAGTCCAATCCATTTAGACTGCCCAAAGCAACTTCTTGAAAGATGGGTGGGAATCTCTAGTAGTAGTAACAATGTCTCTGATTATGACCAGGACCTGCCTGGCCCCATCATCCAGTTGCTGGTGCACATTTGGGGTCGACTTTCAGCCTGATGTTCTGGGGCCTCTCAGCACGTGGGCATCAGTGTAGTTTTTCATAACCTGAATTCAATCATTTTCTAGCCTAATCCACCTGACGGAACTCAGACATCTAGCTGCTAGCACAGCAGGACTGATATCTGAATCAAATAGAACAGCATGGGGACATGGACCGCTTTATCTAATTGCATTTAGAGAGGAAGGCCATTGATTAAGAAAATCTTTTTTTTATCTACCCACCCGTTGCCTAACACTCTTCTCAACTCTAGGGTTAACTCCTATCTGATGAGACAGCTGTAGCTCATGGCCTCAGCAAATGTATGTTGAACCATTTTTTGTTTGTTTGTTTTTTGGTCTAAGTCTGCTTTTTTATTACCATTGGGAAACTCACCCAGCAAAGGAAATTAACAGCTAGTATACAACTTACAGGGGCAGCTTGATGGCACAGTGGATAACATGCCAGGCCTGGAGTCAGGAAGCCTTTTTCTTCCTAAATTCAAATCCGGCCTCAGACATTTATTATCTGTGTGACCCTGGGCAAGTCACTTAACCCTGTTTGCCTCCATTTCCTAATCTGTAAATTGAGTTTGATACAGAAATGGCAAAACACTTCATTATTTTTTTCCAAGAAAACCTCTTATGGGGTCACAAATATTTGCACATGACTTAAAAACCACTGAACAAATGCAACTTACAGTCTTAGAGTATGAGAATTCATGTGACTTGCCCAAAGTCATACAGTCTGCATGTGTGAGAGTCAGAACTTCAAGTCAGTTCTCCTGAGTCCAAGAAATTTCAATCTACTGCAACATGTTGACTTCATACCATCCCAAGAGACAAATGTATCTCTTTTCCCAGGTTGATGACAGAAAACAAACAAAAAACCCCTAAACAAACAAAAAAAACCACTCATGGTTTACCCAAGACACAGAAATAAGCACTGTGGATCACTCAGTCTTTTGCAGCAGGGTTCAAATTCTGCCACTGACATTTAGTAGCCCTGTGTCTAGAGGCAAGTCACTCGGGCAGGTAGGTGGCATAGTGGGTAGAGTATTAGACTTGGAGTCAGAAAGACAAGTTCAAACCCTGTCTCAGTTTGGCTGTGTGACCTTGTTCAGTTGACTGGACCTCTCTCAGTTTCAGTTTATTCCTCTGTAAAATGAGGATTATCATAGGAATTAAGGTTGTTTTGTAAGCATCAAATGAGATAACATATAAGGCACTTTACAAATCTTAAAGCACTATAGAAATGCTAATTACGATTAATTTATTGATTAATTCATTAGTCAATTAATTCAATCAATCAATTGTTATTAAGCATCTACTATGTGCCAGGCAGGGTGGAAATCCTGGGGATACAAAAAGAGGCAAAAGATAGTCACTGCCCTCAGGGAGTTCATAATCTACTGTGAGGGGGCAGCGAGTGGATAGAGCACCAGCCCTGGATGCAGGAGGACCTGAGTTCAAATCCGGCCTCAGACACTTGACACTTACTAGCTGTGTGATCTTGGGCAACTCACTTAATCCACATTGCCCAACCAAAAAAAACCAAAAACCAAAACCAAATAATCTACTGTGGAAGGTTTATATACATACACATGTGCACACACACAAACACATACATACATACATACATATATACATATATACATACATACAACAAATATATACAAGGCAAGCTATATAGAGGAGAAATAGGAGAGAATTAAGAGAGGTTGGGAAAGACCTCCTATGGAAGGAAGGATTTAATTGGGACTTAAAAGAAGCCAGGGGGGGTCAGTAGTCAAAGCAGAGGAGGGAGAGCATTCCGTTTGTGGGGAACAGACAGAGAGAATTCCCAGATCCAAGAGATAGAATGTTTTGTTTGTGGAACAGCCAAGAGACAATGTCACTGGATTGAAAAGTAAGTGGGGGGGGGGCGGGGGAGGAGAGGGTTAGGTTATGAAAGGTTTTGAATTTGTATTTGGGCCTAAAGGCAATAGGGAGCCAATGGACATGGTCAGATCTATGCTTCAGTAAAATCACTTTGGTGACTGAACAGAAGATGGATTGGAGGAAGGAGAGATTTCAGGCAAGCAGACCCACCAGTGGATTATTGCAATACTCCATCCATGAGGTGTTAAAGGCCTACACCAGAGTGATGGCAGTGTCAGAGGAGAGAAGATGCTAATATATATATATAGATATAGATATAGATAGATAGATAGATAGATAGATAGATAGATAGATAGATAGATAGATAGATAGATAGATAGATAGATATAGATATATAGATAGAGAGAGAGAGGTCTTTGCAACAGATTAGATATGGGGGAAGGGTGGGGAAATATAGTGAGGACATCTCGTTGAGTCTCAGTTTTCTCATCTGTACAATAGGAATCACAGGGTTGTATAACACATCTTGAAAGTGTTAGAGAAACATCATCTGTTATTGTTACAATACAACCTTACAGTCCTATCCACATGACATCAGGGATGCCATGATTTCTACCGAGTTTCTAATAGCTATTTTTCTCCTTTGGGGACATGAGACCAGATGACATCCAGAATGCCTGCCAGATCTCTGGGTTGGTTTGAGTTGCACATTGGTAGTTCAAAGTGGGGAGCCTGGGGTGGGGCACAAATACTGAACATTTAAAGAATTTATAGATGTATGTGGGTATGTATAGTTTTATGTATATAGGTGTGCATGTGTATATATGTGTATATGTATATACACATACATTCATACATAATTACCTTGCATTTAGTTTATGTTATATTGGCACTGATATATACAAATAATTACCTTTTATTTATATATTAACATATTTAGGTATATAATGAACATATTGTTATTTTTAATTTTACCTTAAATTTACTGTGTGTGTATATATAATATGTATATATACTAATATATATTCATATAAATATATGTGTGTATGTATGTGAATATATAGTACATGTATTACCTTGTATTTAGGGTGTGTGTCTATTATATATATGTATATACATATATATATACACACACACATCAAATACTATATATAGTATACCCATATTATGTTGCATTCAGTTTTATCTTGTGTTTTGTTTGTGTGTATGTTTGTACTAACATATATTTGTATAGAAACACATATGATTACCTTTTATTTATATATGTATATATAGTACATTTATTACCTTGTATTTAGACATAGCTATAGATAGGTATGTAAATGTATGATGTGTGTATATATACATATATAAAAATATATAACATATATAAATGAATACCTACGCACATATATTTTACCTTGTACTTAGTTTTACCTTGTATTTTGTTTGTGTGTATATTTGCACATACTTATATATACACATAAATAATTACCTTTTACTAATATATACATATATAAGTATACTTAGTATATTTATTATCTTGTATTTTGTGGATATGTGTGTATGCATATGCAGATTTTTATATCCCATGGTACAACTTTTTTTAGATGAGATTAATATTAAAACAAACTTTTAGTTAAGAAAAAATTGCAGGCAGAATGGTCCTGAGTCCCAAATAATATATGTATATACACAAACACAAGGTTATATAATATACTTTCATCTGTCTATCCGTTTACCTCTCACATCCCTACATGCTACCTACAATTATTCAGTGACTGTTTGGCTTCCTAGTCTATTGATTACATGCCCCCATTTTGTGCCTGAATTTTGACCAGTCAGGGTGGCATATGTGACACCATAGAAATGGAAATTCAACTGGTTAATTCAGCCAGCTCTTATTAATTACCTAGTGCATGCCAGGCACTATGCTGAATGTTGGTAATGCAAAGACCAAAAGGAAATAGCCCCTCCCCAATGGAGCTTAAACACACATATAGATCATTACATTTAAAAAGAAATTGACCAATCAACAAGTATTGATTAAGCACCTACTATGTGCCAGTCACTCTGCCAAGCATTAGAGATGTAAAGCATAAAAATGAAATAATCCCTGCTTCTAAGTGGCACAGTGCCTGTCACAGAAAACACTGAATAAATGAATACTTGTTAACTGAGTGACTGACCTATCTGGAAAACAACAAGCACACATAAGTGAATATAAAATATTTACAAACTAAACATAAGGTAATTTTGCAGAGCAGGGGGGCACCAGCAGCTGGGGGATCATTAAAGGATTCATGTGTGGGGGACAATATGTACATATTTAAGTATATATAAGATCAATATGTACAGAAGTAATACAAATAAATCCAAAACAGGTGAACGCAAAGTAGGGAGGGAGAGGGAGCACTAGAAATGACAAGGGGGGTGCTTGAGTTGCATCTTGAAGGAAATATGGAATTATTGAGATAGAGGTAGAGAGGGAATGCATTCCAGGAGTGTGGGACAACCACACAAGTCAGTCAGTCAATAAACATTTATTAAGTACCTACTATGTGCCAGGCATTGTTCTAAGCTCTAAGGATACAAAAAACAAAGGTAAAAGACTGTCTGTCCTCAAGGAGCTCCCAATCTAAAAGGGGCATGGAGAGGCATAGAAGGTGGAGGAATACTGTGTGTGAGGAACAGAGAGAAAGCCAGTTTGGGGAGACTAAAGTTTTGGGGAGCTAAGTGGTGCTGGGGATAGAATGCTAGGTCTGGAATCAGGAAGTCTTTTGTTCAAATCCAGTTTCAAACACTTAGTAACTGTGTGATCCTAGTCAAGTCACTTAACCTTGTTTGCCTCAGTTTCTTCATCTGAAAAATGAGTTGGAGAAGGATATGGAAAACCATTCCAGTATCTTTGCCAAAAAAAACCTCTATAATTGGTCACAAAGAAATGACTTAACAAGAAGAGGAATACATTATGGAACTGGAAAGATAGACTGAGCCTGGAGTTATAAAAAGTTTCATCGATAAATAGAAGAATTTCTATTTTATCCTGAATGCAATAGGGAACAACTAAAGCTTCTTAAACAGGGGCATTTCAGGGTCAGATCTGCCATTGAGAAAAATCACTTGACAGTTATATGGGGATGAACTGGGGGGAGTGGGGAGAGACATGAGTCAGGGAGACCACTTAGGAGGTTGTTGCAGCATATGGGTAAGAAATGACAATGGGCTTTGAAATAAAGTAATAACTATGTAAGGAAGAAGAATCAGGTATGATAGATGTGGAAAAAGTAGAAATCCAGAAAGTAATTATGGGATAGGGATAAAGCACCAACAATTGGGAAAATCAGAAAAGGAGATGCCACCCAAGGTGAATCTAGGGATTTGGTGGGGAGAACAAAGGTAAAGATAAAGAGCACTGCACTCTTCTTGTTGTTGGTCAGTCATTCTTAGTTGTATCTGATTCTTCATTACTGCCTTTAGGATTTTCCTGGCAAAATTACTAGAGTGGTTTGCAATTTCCTTCTCCAGATCATTTTACAAATGTGGAAACTGAGGGAAACAGGGTTAATGAACTTGCCTGGGACCACAAAGTTGGTAAGTGTCTGAGGCTGGATTTGAACTCAGAACTTTCTGACTCTAGACCTGACACTCTATCTACTGTGCTACCTGGCTTTATTTAATTAGAGCTTTCCCTCAATTCATTTTCTCCAATTTATCCTGTATGTATCTTGTTTACTAAGTAGTTGTTTATATGTTGTCTCCTCCATTAGATTGTGAGCTATTTGAGAGTAGGAACTGTCTTTTCCTTTTTTCATACCCCCAGGAAATGGAGGTACATGGGGTATCCAGGGAGGAGTAACACCTCTGTTGTGAGGGCTTGCTGAGATGGATGCTCATCCATCTTTGGTGCCTACCTTCACTCATCTCTCACCTGTACCTGCATGGGGCATCTAGGTGGTACAATGGATAGATCACTGGCCCTGGAGTTAAGAGGATATTAATTCAAATCCAGCATCAAACACTTGACACTTATTAGCTATGTGAACCTGGTCAAGTTACTTAACCCAGATAGCTTCAAGCATTTGGAGCCATCTCCAGTTGTCCTGATGTATATCTTGCTGCTAGACATACATGACTCTGAAGGAGAGAGTGAGGCTGATGACTTTGCACTGCCCTCCTTCACTTAAATCCAATTTTTTAGAAGTCATGACATTACCTCCTGATGTCATGGTCTTCTTCAAGAATGAAGGACAAACAGTAGCAACAATCTGTGCCTCCAAGAAGCTCTAGAATGTACATTGACCATGCCCTGGTAAACCATCTCAACAAATGGGCTAAACCAGGTTGAGGGTAAATGACATGGATGAAATCCATCTGTGAGTTAGGGAGATTTCCACCCCAGGAATATGAAGACTTCTCTCAGTGAAACAAGCAGATGAGAAGAATTTGTCCCAGTGGTCCTAAAGATAACTGAAGCAGGCACTGGAGGGCACTTAGAACTTGGTTAGACATCAAAAGAGACCAATGTCATCTATTGCATCCCTGACATCACCAGTTGTCCTGACTTTTGTCCTGATGATTCAGGAAAAGAGAGTGAGGCTGATGACTTTGATGATTCTGCCTCAGACATCACCTCATGAAGTCATTGGTCCCCTTTGGAATTAGCATAGTGCCTGGCATAGAGTAGTAGGCTTCCGCCAGTCGCGGATGACTATGGATCAGTGCCTTAAAGAGCCACAGGCCAAAGTGTGGCTGTGCAGTTCGATATGGGAGCCGCAGCTCCTGACACAAGGAGGACATCAGAAAACTGCGCTCTCTGTTGCCCGTCAGTTCCCGCATCTCATTCGTTTTTCTTCCTCCAGAGCTTGGAGGCCCATCTCAACTGGCGCAAGCTGCTCCTGAGTACTGAACTCCATCGGGAGCAGTCCTTGGCCATCTCCTCCTAGCTGCCAGTGTCTATTCCCAGACCCCTCAAGTCTCACTTGCATACATCTCTGTAGTGAAGGTGGGGGTGTCCAGCAGGTCTTTGGCTTGAGGCTTACTCACCTTAGAGTAGGTCTTTAGGAATGCACCTGTCTTGCATGTGGTGCACATGACCGAGCCAGCACAGCCGTCTTTGTTTCAGTTGCATGTAGATGCTGCTTGGAAGTTGCGTGCATTGGAGCACTTCTGTGTTGGTGATCCTATCTGACCAAGATATGCCAAGGATGCGCCAAAGGCAGCACATGTGGAAGTTGTTAAGCTTCTTCTCTTGTCTAGCGTATGTAGTCCATGTTTCTCTGCCATACAGTAAGGTACTCAGGACGCATGCTCTATAGACGGCAAATTTGATTCATCTTGTCAGTTTACTGTTTGCCCAGACATGCTTGATAAGATTAGACATGTTTGAAGTAGCTTTGCCAATCCTATGATTGATTTGAAAATCAAGTGACAAATTGTCACTGACAATAGAGCCAAGATATGAGAATTGGCTTATGACATCCAACTGGTAGCTACTAATGTATATCAGTGGCATAGAGTAGGTACTAAATAATGCTAGATGACTGATTGGCATCTTCCTTAGAACCTAAATCAGAAAAGAAGAGAATTAAAAGTCCAATGTTGAGAGGATTTGGGATGTAGAATTGAGAGGTAGGGGATAGAAAGAGTCCACATAGGATGGTGTTGGTTTTCTTGGTTAAGCATGAAGCAAATGCAAAATTTTAATTAGAATAGAAATGCAAGATGATAGCATAAGCAATAGAAATTCTCACTATTCAGTCCCTGAAGTCTCCTCCTAGCCTCCAGGGTTAAAAATATGAAAATCTAGATGCCTCCATATGTTCACTGTTGAATTAGTTACTATAGCACTCAATCTTGGGGAGCAATGAAAGGTGAATTTGTCAATTATTCATTGCATGAACACTGAAGAATACCATGTCTGAATGTCTGGTAACTTGGCATCTCTAGGCACTCGACTAATGAGTCTGAAGAATTCTACAGCAACTGTTTTCTGGCATAGTAAAAGCAGAGTCTCTCAAAGGACTGCCAAAGCCCTACTGCATCAAAACCTACAAGTCCAGCCTCACCATGAATTCACACATACTTCAATGTGTACCAGACATTAAGAAGAGATATAGCCTAGGGAATACCTCTAGTTTTATGATCACTGAAATTCTTTTTTTCCTCTTCCCACCCATTCAAAGTTCTAGCATCTCCTAATTTGAACCTTTTCCTCTCATCTCTTCTAAGACTTTGCCCAGTCTTCCACCTGGCAAACAGAAAATATTCCCATCCAACTAGAGTTCTCACTGGAATAAGGTAATCACTTATTCTGCTTTTCCCAGGCTAATGGGGAATAATGTCTATATGAAGTGTATCCCAAAATAGAACAAACCTGAAATAAGTCAACATACCTGATAATCAATATGGCACAATAGATAAAGGGCCCGCCCTCATGGCCTGGGTTCAAATCTTTCTACTCATGCTTCCTAGATATATGATATGGACAGATAATTTCATTTCTCTGAGTCTCAATTATAAAATGTGGAAAATAATACTTGTATTAACTACCTTTCATTACTGTTGTGATGATCAAATGAGATAATGCACTTTATAACCTTTTGCAAACTTTAGGGTGCTACATAATTAAGGTCCTCTTACTCTGAGTCTACTTACATGAATGGGATTTGGTAAATACCTATCACACCCCAAAATCACCAAGAAAAAATTGACTTGAAGTTTATCTTTAATTATATTTAAATCAGAAGGCTTAACTGAATGTATTGACATTTACACTAAGGAATTAATTGACATTCTATTAACCTCAGCCAGCAAATTAATTCGTTAACATTGGACTTTGAGAGCTGGAAGGCTACAATGCAATTATGTATTGACCAGAGGATATATCAAGTCTTTTTTTGTTTTCTTTTTGCTGTTGTTACTTGTGGGTTAAATAGTTAAGCCCAATGTGACAGGAACTATTCTTATTATTGAGAATCAAATGGATGTGTGTGCTTTTGCCTTTTTCACAAAGCAATGAAATGTTGGTACCTAGCACAGCCTCCAATGGTTAGGTCAGATAAAAGTTAGGAAAATCATTATTCTGTTCTTATTTCCATCTGCAGCTAATCTTGCTGGTATTTCCAAATGATTGTGTTTTGTGTTTTTTTTTTTTTGGTCTGCCTGACCAATTGAAAACAACATTTATAAGAGATCGCAGCTGGCTTCAGGGAAGATGCCAAGCATCTTAAGCCCTTGGAACTGTATCTCAGATACAGAATTATACCTGTTCCATTATTTTTGCAGATAAAAAATTCCAGTGAGGTGAAGGGATTTGGCCAGTGTCACACAGCTAGGAAGTGCTGGAACTAAGATGAAAACTTATTCCTGGCTTCAAGTACAATGAAGCTCCTTTTACCCAAGTTTCACATAATGTCATAGTTGGAAGAAAGGTTAGAAATTGTCTAACCCAATCCCTCCCCAAATGAGACTACCCTCCATACAATATACATAGCAAGTGATCTTCCAGTCTCTGCTTAAAGTCTTGCAGTTAAGGATGGGGAGGAGTGGGGGAAAGAATGCCTCCATTGACAGAGCCTGCCATTTTCAGACACCTCTGACTTTCAAGTGTAGGCATTAAAATTAGCCTCAGGCTCCATGAGCAGAGCTGCCCCTCCCTCTCTGCTTCAGCTGGGGAGGGGGGGCAGCTAGGTGGCTCAGTGGATAGAGCACCAGCCCTGGAATCAGGAATACCCGAGTTCAAATTCGGCCTCAGACACTTAACACTTACTAGCTGTGTGACCCTAGGCAAGCCACTTAACCCCAATTGCCTCACCAAAAAGAGAGAGAGAGAGAGAGAGAGAGAGAGAGAGAGAGAGAGAGAGAGAGAGAGAGAGAGAGAGAGAGATGCAGGGAGAGGAAGGGGGTTGGCAGGAGGATGGAGTTAGGGACTTCTCAGGGGCGTTGGTGAGAGAAGCACTTGGGGGGTCCTTGCGACAGTACAGAAAGGGGGTTTGCAAAAGAGACTGAGGCTACATACAGAGAGGGAAGTTAGATGGTAAGGGGGAACTCTAGAAGAATGTCGGTCAGTACAGAGCATGGAGAAGCAGGGGAGAGAGAGATGTGCTGGAAAGCAGTCAGGTCTCCTATAACTTTGCATTTCTTTACCCTTATCTCTTACATTTATTTTTATAAATAAACTCTGCTTTGATTATTTAGAAAAGAGGCTATTTGCTTATCAGTTTGGGAGGAGCACTGTGGAGAAATTTTTAAAGGGCCCTAACAGACTGGTTTAGGAAATTAATAGCAGTCAGCTCATTTTACAGATGAGGAAACTGAGGTAAACAGAGTTAAGTGACTTGTCCAGGGTCAAACATCTAGTAAATGTCCGAGACTCAATTTGAGCTCAGGTACTCCTGCTTCCAGGGCCCTTGCTTTATCCACTGTGCACCTGCCTGCTACCTAGTGGATCAGTTTGAGGTAATCTCAGAGGGACAGTGCTAGTTTATTCTGTCCTTGGTGCTGAATCCTTCCATTACTCAAGGCCAGTCATATAACCTCCTTCAAATTGTTTAATTTTCTCTTTGTATCCCAATACCTAAGCACATAATAGGTGCTTTATAACTGTTGAGTGATTCATTGATCATTTACTTAACTTATCTTTCTTTCTCCAGGCTGACCCTTAATTCTTCGGATATGTCCTGGATATATCTCAGGGCCTTTCCCTGTCTAGTTGATTCTCTGTGTGGTTGTTTTGGTTGTGGACTTCTTGTGTTGTATCTGTCTGTTGTGAGCTCAGGCACACAGACTCCTATCACTTAACTATGTAACCATTGAGTTTATCAATCAAGGTCCAAGCTAATCCCTACCCTCATGGTCTTGGAGAAAATAATCCTGCCATAAGCCTTTACTTTAAGTTGCTTCCAATATTACTGAAGCTTTCTTATTTATGACTTGCCTGTCTAGGCTATCCTCCTACAATCTCCCTTGCCCAGGTAATGATCTAATGAGATATTTAATTTTAAAGGGAACTTAGGAGATAGCACAAAGGTACCAAAAATCATGTAAAAAAAGCATTTGCGTAGAGACCAATGGTAAAAGTGGAATAAAAAGAATGCTACTGGCATTTTAGTAAAGGCGGAAAGATGGAATTCACATGGCCAATTCCTATGCCTAAAAGAGATGTGCAAATGATCAAAAGATACTGAGTCAACCACCACCAAACCCCTCAGTTTTGCATTTGAGGAAATGAAAGCTCAGAGAAACTGGTGAAATGATTTTGCTCAAGTGAACACAAAAAAGGAAGTTAAAATATGCTTCAAGAATTCCAAGGTCATTACTTCCTTGAATAAATATCCAGAGGCAATATGATTACTTTCTCCTTTTTGAGATCATAGCTTTAGGTAGAAGGGATCATCAAACCAACAACTTCATTTTACACTTGGGGAAACTAAGGTCCCAGAAAAGTGACTCATCTAAGATTATGCAGGTAATAAATTCCCAGCTGGAATTTGGGTCCAAGTCCTCTAATTTGATATCCAGTACTTTCTAATGTATCATTTAACTATGCAGGAGGATTGAAATAGCATGTTAATTCTCCTTTCTCCACCAGCTACCCACTAGTCCTTAGGGCTTCATCTGAGCCCTTAAACAAGGAGCCTGTAGCATCCCAGGTACCCATTTATGCTGATAATTGCCATGGTGGGGATATTCACTATCTCAGAGGCTGCAAAATTTGAGGTTTTTAGGAAGAGATTTCAACAGGAAGAAATATCTGGAGGGAAATATCTCTCCTTGCCTAAAAGTGACTATGTTTATGAACATATCTTCATGTGAAGGTGAGCAGCTTGACCCTATAAAGTGCTATTTTACATTTGTATTTGGCAACCCCTGTTTTTATCTTTTTTTCTTGAGGAACTTTTTCAGGGAGTTCTAAGTCATTTCCTTTTCAAGGAACAATTTTGGCTCCTTTCTCTTGCTGTTCCTTTTCCCCTCTCAGCAATAAAATACTCAGTATTCTGTTTCTCACATGCATCTTGATTTTCTTTGCCTGCTTCATATCTTATACCTTACTTAATCACATAATGGCCAATAGAGTTATTTCAATGTCTACTTATTGAGGGCTTACAGTATATAGTGCACTGTATATTTCATTATAGGAGATAGGGAGGAGAAAGTTTATCTAAGACATGTGCCTTGCCCTTGTACAAATTGCAATCCAGAAAGGATAGGAGAGGTGGTTTTGCATAATGGATGGGTTACTAGATGTTGTAATGATTGGAATGACGCCACCTACTGGAGACTTGCTGTGGAGAGCTCCACCATGAGGAAAATGCCTCAGAGGCATTGTGGCTTTTCCTTGGCGTCAGGAAATGACGTTTGCTCATGGGTGCTGTCTATCAAGTCTACCAGCCAATCAACTTGAGGAGCCTCCTATGGTCTGGGAGGAGACAGGAAAGAGGAAAGGGAGCCTGCGCAGGGAGCGCTGGCTTTTTGGCTTCTGGACTTGATGGTGGTGGCGGCAGAGGACTTCACAGGAAATTTGAGGAAAGATAGGAATGCCAGGCTGTTAGAATTCTGTTCTCAATCTTTTTCTTTCTATTTTCCAATAAACCCTTAAAAACCTAAACTCGTTTTATCAGTGATTTTTAGTCAGTTTCCCCCAAACTGGGGGAACAGATTAGAATCCCCATTTAGAATCTTAAATTACACAATGTAGAAGATGTGGTTTCAAATGTTGCCTCTGATACATCCTCTCTGTGTCACTCTGGGTAAGTCATTATATCATAAAATGATGACTTTAAAGCTGGAATAAAATTTAGAGGCCATAGAGTACAAACACCTCATTTTATAGAAGGAAATCATCACACAGCTACTGTAGGGTCTGAGGTAGAATTTGAACCCAAGTCTTCCAGGCTCCAAATCCAGTGCCCTATCTACTATATCTTCTATCACTTCTCTCAGCTACAGTTTTCTCATCTGTAAAATGGGGATATCCATAACTTTGGTGCCTACCTCAAAGGATTGTTGGTAATACCAAATATTTCCCCCCTTCTCCTATTGGTGAATTTCTCCTGGAACCTCTTTTTGTAAAAGGACTGAGGATAGTCTGCCTTCATTCTCCTCCCAATCCTATCTTTGACTTTCTGGACTTCAAAACCATACCCTTTCTGTGTTCAGTTGTGTTTTACACTTTACACATTCGGAGTTTTCTTGGCAAAGATAATGAAACAGTTTTTCATTTAATTCTCCAATTCATTTTATAGATGGAAAACTGAGGCAAACAAGGTTAAGTGACTTGCCCAGAGTTACATAGCTATTAAGTGTCCGAGGCCAAATTCGAACTCAGATTTTACTGACTACAGATCCAGTACTCTATCTACTACACTGACTAGCTGGCTTATCCTGAAACTTCCCTCAGTGCTTAGACTATACTTGCCATGAAAAAGCCTCCTCCGCCCCAGCCTGCCCACCCACGCCCCCCCCCCACCAAACTCTTCCTTCTGGAACTTCTATTTTGTGGAAGGGCCCAGGACATCTGTCTTCATTCTCTTCCTGGTCCTGTTACTGACTTTCTAGACTTTAAAACCATGACTCCTAGCCAGATAATTTCCTCCCCCACTCCCATCTTGTTTCCTTTTCGTTTTTTCTTTCTTTCTTTCTTTCTTTTTTTTTGGTAAGGCAATTGAGGTTAAGTGACTTGCCCAGGGTCACACAGCTAGTAAGTGTTAAGTGTCTGAGGCTGGATTTGAACTTAGGTCCTCCTGAATCTAAGGCCAGTGCTTTATCCACTGTGCCACCTAGCTGCCCCTTAAATATCTGTCTCTGCCACTCTTTTTTTTTTTTAATTTTTGGCAAGGCAATGAGGGGTTAAGTGACTTGCCCAGGATCGCACAGCTAGTAAAATCCTAGGCCAATGCTTTATCCCCTGCACCACCTAGCTGCCTTCTCCCCATCTTGTTTTCAACTTCCTTATATGTGTTATTTTCCCCCATTAAAATATAGGTTCTTTGAAGGAAGGGATTGTTTCCCCCTACCCTTTTATTTGTATACTCAGTGCTTAGCACAGTGCCTAGCACATAGCAAACACTTAATAAATGCTAGTTTACTTCCTTCCTTCAAACAAGATAATTTGTGTAAAGAACAATTCAAATGATAAAATCCTCCATAAACATCAGCCATTACTGTGGCTTTTCATTATGTTATGCAATGGAAAGAACCCTTGATTTCAAGGCAGAGAACCATGGGATTATAGACTTAGAACTTGAGATTCATTATTGGTTTATAGATAAGAAAACTGAGGCTAGGAGAGATTAAATAAATGGCCAGATATCACAGAGGTAATAAGTAACAGAACAGGCATTCAAAACAGGATCCCTGACATAGAACCTATCCAACCTTATTTTTCTCAACCTCTCCTCAGGTTTGGGCTCAGCCACTTATCCAAAAGATTTTGAGTCAATAACCTCACTTTCCATGTCTATAAATTTAGTATGTTGTATCAGAATGGCAAAGATGACAAAAGAGGATAATCACAAATGGAAGGGCTGCAAGAAAACAGAAACACTTATGCATTGTTGGTGGAACTGCATTGGACCAATCATTCTGGAAAGCCAATTGGAAATATGCCCCCAAATTAGTAAACTGTTCATATTCTGACCCAACAATTTCACTACTCGGTCTGTATTTTAAAGAGATAAAAGAAAGAGGAAAAGGACTTATATATACCAAAATATTTATAGCAGCTCTATTTGTAGTAGCCAAAAATAGAAATTTAGAAGCTGCTATCCTATGGGGAAATGGCTAAACAAATTATGAGATGTTAATGTTATGGAATATTATTGTGCCATAAGAAAAATAATGAAACGGACAATTTCAGAAGAAACTAGGAAGGCTTCTATGATATGAGGTAAAGTGAAGTAAGCAGCCCTTGGAAAGCAATTTATATAACATCACAGAGAAAAAAACAACTTGGGAAGACTTTAGGACTCTGGTGGATGCAATACTAAACCATGAATGTTTAGATATGTAAAGAAAAAACATGCCACTCACCTCCTCCCAGATGGGTGATGAATTTACAATGATGAATAAGACAGTTATTTGTGGATAAGGAATTTGTGTACTTAACTCTTTATATTTATGATAAGAGATTTTTTTTTCATTGTCAAATTAGGGAATGGAGGAAGGCAGTAGGAGGGACAGATTATAACACATAAAATAAATAAGTAAATAAATTTTAAAAATCAATTGATAAGGATGGGCCAGTTGGACACTTCTCTTCCAGTTCTACATGTATGATCCTACAACCTTCAGGCAACTTTGTCAATATTTTCCAAAAGCAACCTTCTCATTTTACCCTTAAGCTGCTTTAGACTTTTTGCTTGGCTTGTCATAGTGGATTATAAAATTGAAATCTCAATCTGGAAGGGACGTCAACATGTACTCCAACACTCCTTTTATAAATGAAGAAACTGAAGCTTAAAAAGCTTCAGTGATTTAGCTAAGGTCACACAAGTAGTGTCAGAGGTAGGATTTGAACCCTGGTCCTCAGGCTCTAGAGCTAGAGCTCTTCCCAGTGTACAATGATATTTATATCCCCTGGCATATCTATATTATCTACATTTTTAGGAGTAGTGGTGAATAGAATATAAATGAAGCCAAGCTACAACCCTAGGTCTCAGACCCACCTAGGAAGGGCCCTTGATATTAGACCCCATCCAGGATATAAAAATAAGAGACTAAAGGACAAGAAAGGACAAATGCATGTATGATGATGGATCTAGGCATAGCCATTAAGAGAATGGATAATTTTACTTCCTCATAAAAAAGTGTTTCTATGCTGAAAATGCTAATGAAGAAGTTAAAAAAGGAGGGAAGGTCCCCAGAAATATGTCTCCTGTGATAATGCCTGTTTGATGCATCCTCATTGGGAAATTCAGGTAGGGTGGGAGGCATAGGGAATCAGGGAATATCTGACATCCTTTGTGGCACATCTGGTAACTCCCATTTCCCAAGGGGTTTGGCTATGGCTGTGAAGTTGAACATGTCGGTAAATTCAAATTCCATGGCCACCAAGGCCTTTTGCTTCTATGGGGAATGTGGACTAGATGCTGTACTTGGGCCTGGAGGAAAACCAGGGTCAACTGGTACTTGGAGGAGCTCTTTTGTCAGCCTGTAGCTGGGATGCTGAGAGTTCTTAAGCCAGATTTGCCAGAGTATTATGTGCAAGATAAATCAATCAATGGACAAGGATTTGATATGAGCCTGTTATGTGCTGGGCACTAAGCTAAGTAAGCACTGGCAATATAAAGAAAGGTCAAGAAGCCCTTGAAGTCCCTGCCCTCAAGGAGCTCACAATCTAATGAGAGAAACAACATAAAATAATTATATCCAGAAAAGATCCTAGGCTTGTTCTTTTGGGCCTCGGAAGGCAGAACTAGGAACAATGGATAGAAGCTGTAAAGGGGAAAATTAGGCTCCAAGTCCAGAAACTTCCCAACAATTAGAGCTTTCTTAAATTAATCACTTTGAAGAGAGAGGGAGTAGATAGTGAGTTCTGCCTCATTGGACATCTTATTTCTGGATATCTACTCTTTGGGTTATTGGAGACCACTTTTTAAAGTATACATTGAACCAGATGGCCTCTGATTTCCCTTCCAACTCTGATTCTGTGATGTCATTTAGGCAAGTTGGGATAGTGAATAAGGTGCTAAATTTGTAATTAGGAAAACCTGTCTTCAAATTCTGCCTCTAACACCCTGTGCCCTGCTGATCCACCCATCTGTGCTGATAATAAAACCTAAGGACCACTTGGCTTTCTCATCCATCATGCAACCAAGGTTTCTAATCTGAGTTGTCTCACCTAATTGTAATGAGAGCTCCTTGAGAGCAGGGACTACTTGCTTTTCTATTTGTATCTCCAGTTTTGGGCACATAGAAACACTTAATAATTTATTTTATTTTATTTTAATTTATGGAATAAAACAAGCATTTCCATAGCATAGTACAATAAAAAAGATGATTGTACATGAAACTGCAAATCTACTATGTGTAACTTGCTATTCCTTTTAAATATACAACAAAATTATCATGCATATTTATTTTTCCCTTCCCTTCCCCCCTCCTCCCTAGAGATGGCTAGCATTAGACACAAATAGGTTAAAATTCATTCATTCACTTATTCATTTGTTCACCGCTGTGTGACCTCGGGCAAGTCATTTCACCTCATTGAGCGAGCCTCAGTTTCCTGATCTGCAATACAAGGATACTAACACCTGTAGAACCTACTTCCAGGGTTACTGTAGAAGCTCAGAGGCCATAACAATCTTTCCAAAGCATTTTGTAAAGTTGAAAGTGCTATATAACTACCAGTGCTTATTATCATCGCTATCATTATACCCATAAGGCTCCGTGCTGGCTCCTTGGCAGCCAGAATCTCTCAGGTGGTATTTGCTAATTGCTTCTTCTGCCCTTTTTCACTAAATAATTTCCATGCCCAAAGTTAAACTTCAGTTACCAGCCTGACCTTTTAGAAAGTGCTCTAAGTGTTTGGAATGTGGCTTGGGGTATTTACCAAGGACAGAGCCATTAAGAGTCTTGGTTTACTGGATCGTATTTTTCCTTCTCTTTTTCGGTTTGCTTCTAAGGAACTGCTTCACCCTTCACATTTGTAAGTGCTATTAGGGAAATATTCCTTTTGGAACCACATCTTATCCACCCACTCCATGATGCTCAAGTTCCCCATTAATGCCTCATTTAAGGGATATTTTCTCTTCTTTCTCAGTATACATACATACATATATATATATATATATTTCATTTTTTTCTAATTACATGTTAAAACAATTTAGGAATTTGTTTTTTAAAACTTTTAGTTCCAAATTATCTCCCTCCCTCCCCTTTGAGATAGCGAGCAATTTGATATAAATTATACATGTGTAGTCATGCAAAACATATTTCCTTATTAACAATGTTGTAAAAAGAGACAAAAAAGAAAAATAAAGTGTTTTTTTTAAAGTATGCTTCATTCTGCATTCAGACTTTATCAGTTCTTTCCCTGGAGGTAGGTAGCATTTTTCATCATAAGTCCTTCAAAACTGTCTTGGATCATTGTATTGCTGAAAATAGCCAAGTCATTTACAGTTGAGCATCATACAATATTATTGCTGTTGCTGTGTACAGTGTTCTCCTGATTTTGCTCATTTCACTTTGCATCAGTTTAAGTAAATCTTCCCAGGTTTGCCTGAGTGCATCCTGCTCATCATTTCTTATAGCACAATAGTATTTTATCAGAATCATAGACCACAACTTGTTCCCCAATTGATGGGCATTGTGAGGGATATTTTCTAGCAGCTTCTGTAATATAGGAGTCATGGCTTTATAGATGTAGAGATAGAAAGATCCAGAGAGTTCATCTAGTCTGTGTCATTTTACAGTTAAAAAACCAAGGGGCCAGAAAAGTTAAAGGATTTGCCCTACTTCACCCCATTTGTGAGCTTGAGAAACCGAATTTGCACTCAGGACCTCTTACTCACATTCAGGAGTCATTCCTTTCACTGCCTCATGCTTCCCCCCATCTAGCTCTCTGATACAGTCAATTGTCAAGAGCCAAAGCCAAAAAAAAAAAAAAAGTTAAAATAAAAACAAAGAACCGAGGCACATCTATACAGCATTAGAGCAGACATTAAGCCTCCCATCCCACCAAAAGGAAAGCAGCATTGCCTCTCACCTCTTCCACATACTGGCCCTTGGGCTATAAATAGAGGTTCATAGAACCTGGATAAGCTCCTTGAGGGCAGAACTGTTTTGTTTTAGACTTTATATTCAAAGCCCTAATAGTACTTTACATATAGAAAGGACCAAATAGAAATGTTTGTTGAATTGTTGCAAAAGTTCACCATTTTCCTTTCACTTTTCCCTTTGAACTGAGGTGATAGAATGTAAGATCTCTGAATCTAAGTAAGGATGGTTTCTTTTGTCTTTATATGTCCACCAACTCAGCACGGTACCTTGCCTGCTTATAAAACCCTCAGTGGCTCCCTATTGCCTGAAGGATAAAACCAAACTCCTTAGCCCAACATTTAAGGCTTCCCAGAGTGTGGCTCCAACCTACCTTTCCAGGCTTATGTCATTTGACTACCCTTCTTGTATTCTGTGCTCCAGTCTGACTAGAAATGTTCCCTAAACTTTACATCCCATTTCCACCCCTTTTGCATTAACACAAAGTAATTTCTGCCACCCATTCACTGCTTCTTATTCTTCTACCCGCCCCCCCCCACCCCATACTTGGCAAAGTACTTTGAACTTAATACATAAGGATAGCAATGTGCTACAGTCCAATGAATACTGGCTATGTATTCAAAGGACCTGGGTTCAAATTTCACCTCTGATACTTTCTACTTGAGTAGTTGCTATTCATTCATTTGTCATGTCTGACTTTTCATGACCTTGTTTGGGGTTTCCTTGGCAAAGATACTAGAGTGGTTTGCCATTTCCTTCTCCAATTCATTTTACAGATGAGGAAACTGAGGCAAACAGGGGTGACTTGCCTATAGTCACACAGCTAATAAGTGTCTGAGCCCTGATTTGAACTCAGGTTTTCCTGACTCCAGACCTGATGGTCTATCTACTGCACCACCCAGCTGCCCTACTACATGGGTTGCCTTAGGAAAATCTCATAATCTACCTATGTCTCAGTCTCTTCATCTAAACTACTAGAGGGTTAAACAGGAAGGCCTCTGAAGTTACTTCTAGCTCTATATCTTTGAATAAAATTGAATTGAATTGATGACAGAAGAAAATCTAGCAACTTCTTGCCATCCACATGGTATGGTATCAATCCATCAGTCAATCAACCAACATTTATTAAATATCAAGCCATGCCAAGAAATGTGATAAGCACTGGAGATACAAAGATGGAAGTCAAATAATCCCCTACCCTCAAGGTACTTACAATCCATATTAGGATGACAATGTGTCCATATATAGGAACATGCAAAATAAATTCAAGGAGATTCTGTTCACTAGAGTATTATTCTTTTATCTAATTTTTCATCTGCCTGTCTTACTTTTGGACTTCTTTGACTGACTTCTCCACCAGGCCTCAGGAGTCAGGCACTCCCTCCTAGATTTTCAGCTTCCTTTTTCGTCTTGTCTTCCACCAATAGATTGTAAACTGCTTTAGGGCAGGGACTATTTTATTTTCTTACTGGTATTCCCCAAAACTCCGCATGGTGCCTGATATATAATATACACTTTAAAATGTTTATTGACTATTAGACTATATAATAAGCCTAAAAAGTTATGATGGGGTCAGATTGCAAAGTACTTTAAATGCTCAACAGAGCATTTAGACTACACTTACCTAAACATGTACTAGGCAGCGGCTAGAGTTTTTTGACTAAGGCTGTGACACAGTGATTTCTGTCCTTTGGAAAATAACTTTGGCAGTTGAGTCGAGGACAGGTTGAATGTGGGAGAGACTTGAGAAAGGGACGCCAATTAGGAGAGGACTGTAATCCCATAGGTGAGAGGTAATGGGGAGGTGACCTAGGGTGGTGGTTGTGTGGGTGAACAGAACTAGGGAAAATTGGATAGATATTATGGAGGTACAAACAACATTTGCCAACTGATTAGATGTGTGGGCTGAGTGAGAGAGGAATTGTGGATGATACAAAGGTTGAAAATCTGGGTGATTTGGTATAGGGTAGTAACCTCCATAGTAACAGGGAAATTTGGAATTTGGTGGGAGGTGGGAATAATAAATTCTCTTTGGGACATATTAAGTTTGAGACATCTACAAGACTTCCAATTCAAAATGGCTAATAAATGGCTAGTTACATGGAAGGGACTAGAGTTCAGGAGAGAGACTAGGCTTAGTAAAAGTTTGGTTAGGTAAGGGGTGAAAGTGGCCAGAGAGTTGAACTTGAAGTTGGATAGATCTGAGTAGCTCAAACACTTATTAGCTGTGTGACCCTGGGCAAATCACTTAATCTCAGTCTGATACAATTTTTCCATATGTAAAATTACAATAATAATAATAGCCCCTACCTCCTAGGGTTGATATGAGGATCAAAAGAGATAACATACACAGCTTTTTACAAACCTTAAAAAGCTTTGTAAATGCTGAATATTATTAGCAAAAACAGTAGGGTTACTAGAAAGCATATTCCCTCTCTGGGCCTCATTTTACCCATCATTAAATGACTAACTAAATGATCTTCAAGTTTCTTTGTAGCTTTACTATTTTATTGTTCCATTATTATTCTATGACAAGTCTGGATTGCAACACTCCTAAAACTTTCAAGTTTACCCACCCCCTTTTTTAACCTTTAGACATGGCCCGTAGATTTTGTGTTAGTTTGTTTTTTTGTAAATTTTAGTAGTAGTACTCCAGCATCCACTTCTGTGTTTTACCCAAGGCTGGCTTGTGTCATGAGATGGGGATGGAGGGGAATTTCCTCCTAGAGAAAGGAGAATCTAGACAAAGGTGAAACTAAACACTGAAAAGGACCTGAGGAGACTTTCTACAGTCTAAACCACATACAGACAGAATGAGGTTCATCAGAGACCCCAGCATGCATCAGTTCAGACAGAAATTTTTTAAAAAGTGAATTAACTCCTAGGAGCAGCAGAGTGCTTTGCAACCTCACCAGACATCAGGGCACCTTTCTAAAATGCTAAAATTCACAGCTGAGCTTGTCCAGAAATGCCTCCCTGCTCCAGTCAGCATGGAAGTGAATGTTTGCATTTCAAGTTCGGAGACCAGGTTCAGTCACCTTCAAAGACAAAAGGTTCTCAGACAGTCCCTCACAAAATAGAGCATAAAAATAGCGCTTTTCCATAAGGGGAAATACCTGAAAGCATTCCTTCTGGGATGCATGAAAGCTCTACACTTGGCAGAATAGGTCACTAATTGGAGGGCAGTGATGCTGCAGGGGGGAAGATGAAGCCAACTCATGATTTGGGGAGAGGGAGTGTGAGATAGTGGGGAAAGAACCATCCATAAGGTTAGGAAGCCCTGACTTCAAGTTCCACCCATGACACATAGCTAGCTGTGTGACCTTGGACAAGTCACTTAACATACCTCAGCCTCAGTTTCTTCATCTGTAACATGGGGATAATAACAGCATCCACTTCACAGGTTTGTTCTGAGGGTCCAAGGAAGCAATTATGTGTTGCAATCTTAACAATTATTTGTAAATTTAAGTGACTACTTAACCCCTCTGAGTCAAGTTTCTGAGACTCTAATTTGCAGAAAGTTATGGTTCTGTCTTGGTAGAGGAGAATTACTGGGGAGAAATACTGCCCCACTCCAAAGAATGTTGGCATCCTGAGACAAAGTCTGAGCTGCTTGACTTAAGTTAAAGCTCTGGGTTTCATCTGTTGCAGACCCATTGAAGTCCCACAGTGTAGATTTGACCCAGATGCAATAAAAACAATTTCAAGTGAACCATTCCCTGTGTATGGGAAACCTGTGGCAAAGTTCCTCTCCTTCCTTAATGTGATAACAAAGCTTCACTCTCACTTTGTCACTGGAGGCCCAAACACTCCTCAGATAACATCTCCAGGCAGTGACTTTTAAAAGGCAGATTTACTCTATCTTAAATGACGATTTAAAAAAAAAAAAACTACCTTCAGCAGTGGGGGATTTGTTTAGAATCAAGCTCTTGGCACCAGGGCTGCTTATCAGAGAACTGAATTTCTTTTCTTCTCTGGCCAAGAAGGAGGCCTGCTTGGTTTGTAATCTCCTTGCTCTTCCTCCTCCAAAAGTTGGGATGCCTTGACCGTTATCTTCCTAAGTCCATTGAAGATAGCCAGCACCACAGAGGACAGTCCTTCATTGTAGCTTTTTCTTTTTCCCCATCATCACACCTTCTAATCTCAGTCCATGGGGGTTCTCATGGATGGGCTTCTTTTACAAAAACAGTCCCTGACTCATCCATCTTACAATCTTCATCAACCCCAGAGATCTCTGAATGCCTCTCTGCTAGTCCCAGGGCCCTAGCTATGAAAGCATCAAGATCTACATGAGGTCAGCTGGGGCTGGTTATATGGAGAGGCTTTTTTGCATCTTTGTTGTATAGGATGAGGTCTGCCTGCCTGGCATTCTGGAACTGCTGTGGTCCAGCCTTCATGCTGTCAAAATACAGAATTAGAATCTTGATAGATTCGTTTCAGAGGCTTGAGTTGCATTAGCTATTCGAGGTTTTCCTGAGAGCCACAGAGGCCCTCCACCACCCGGCACGCTCCACCTCCCTCCACTCCCCCACCACTTTCCCAACTTCTGCTGGTTAATTTTCAGCTCCTCACCTTCGTTTCCTCTTCAGGTTGCTATTATCCCTTTCTTGGGATTGCTGACTCTCCTAGCTTTCTTTTATATAGCCTTCTAGACTCTGCAATGAACATTTTCTAAAATCCTGCTGAAGCCTGGGGTGGTGGGGACAAAAATTAGCAGTAGCAAGACTTGTTGGAGGTTCTGGTTTTTTGGAACATCTGTTTCTAACATCAGGCTTTGGTCTGAGAGGCAGCCATGGTATAGTAGAGGAAAAGCCCAGGGCTGGGGGAGTCAGTCACATGACCAGGTTGCAAATCTCAGCTCCAGTGTTTTCTAGAAATAATGTTCTACGAATCCATTATTATTCTTTGACCCAGGTCTAGTTTACCCACTCCTAAACATTTCAAGCTTACTCTTTTTTAAAAATCTTTAAAAACAGAGAGTAGACTTTGATATATGAGGCTCTGGCACCCACCCCTCCACTCTCCCAGAAGCTGGGGTGTGGTATGGTGGGAATGGAGATGGGGGTGGGATTTCCTCCTAGAGGAAGGAAAATCAAGACCAAAAGGAAGGAAACTAAACACTGAAAAGGCCTTGGGGGGGCGGGGCAGGCAGCTAGGTGTCTAAGTGGATAGAGCACTGGCCCCAGATTCAGGAGGACCTGAGTTCAAATGTGACCTCAGACACTTGACAATTACCAGCTATGTGATCCTGGGCAATTCATTTAACCCCAATTGCCTCAAGAAAGGAAGGAAGGAAGGAAGGAAGGAAGGAAGGAAGGAAGGAAGGAAGGAAGGAAGGAAGGAAGGAAGGAAGGAAGGAAGGGCAGGCCTTGAGAAGGGGCTTTCTAGAGCCAGCAATTGTATACAGACAGCATTAGGTTCATCAGAGACAACAGCATACATCAGTGGTGATGGAAAAAAATATATAAGAATTAACCCTTGGGAGTAGCACCCATGGGAAAGTGAATGGATCATAGTATCCTTGATCACAAGCTAGAAGGAATCTTTGAGCCATTATCTGATATAGAGATTCTTAACCTTTTTCATATCATGGACCCTTTTGGCACTGAGGTGAAATTGATGGACCCTTTCTCAGACTAATGTTGAAAACATAAAATAAACACACATAATAACAAAGGAAACTAAACATAATGAAATACATTTATAAGATTTTTTTTAATTGATGGATACCAGATTAAGAATCTCTGATCTTGTGTGGTCCACTTTTTTTTAACAAGATGAAAAAACAGGGGCTCAGGGAGGATAAATAATATTGTTCAAGGATCATGGTATCATAGCTCCAGAAGGGACCTCAAAGGCTATCTAACCCAATCCTCTCATTTTACAAATGCAGAAACTGAGACCTGCAAGGCCAAATTAGTTACTGAAAGTGAGAGAGAAAATGTTTAAGGTAGTGAGTGGCACTGAAGCTGTACTATAAAAGAAACTGGGATCTTTAGAAGTGAAGGTAAGAAAGCAGTGAGCTCCAGATAAGGGAGAACACCTGTGCAAAGACACCAAGTAAGGAAATGGGATTCTGTGCATCTTATGCTTTGGGAAAATCCACTTGGTTTGTTTGTTTGTTTGTTAGCCAGGAGTTAACAGAACAGATTAACTAGAATTGAGTACATAAAGGGGAATAATATGAAATAAGGCTATTAAAATGAGTGGGCATCTTTAAATGCCAGGGTAAAAATTTTGTATTTGTACTATGAATTCTAGCTCTCATGAAGACAATCTAACTGAAGATATAGAAAGTTGGGGCCATGATCTTTTTATTAAGAGACTAACCATACTTTGTTGTTTTTGTGGTTGAATCTTTTATTTGTATTTCACAAGAGGTGATCTTAACACAAACACACAGAGACATCATTGATGTCACTTGTGTGAACCCCAGATAAGCCCCTGATGATTCACTATGACTCTCCTTTTATCTTTCCCTCCAGTGCTGATGGTCAATCCAATGAAGTCATGCAGATCGATATAGAAATTGAAGAGCTGAGTGACCTACCAGCCACGCAGCTAGTCACATGGCAGGTTGAATACCCTGGAGAGACTACCTCGGACCTAGGGGTGTCCAAAATCTATGTGAGCCAGAAGGATTTGATTGGAGTCATCCCACTAGCCATGGTAAGGGCTTATCTGCAGAGGGAGCTGGAATCTCAGAGACATAGGGTTCTTGGTATTGATTTCCCTGTGTGTCTGTTGTGTCCCCAAGACAGAATCTAAGTTCTTTGAGGGTGGGGCTGATTAACCAGTGTTTGTTGGGGAGATATTCCAGCCTCCCTGAATCAAGGCCTTAAATATTACCACTCTCCTCTAAAAAAAAGAGACTATTGCTTTGCTACTATGACCATGTTTCCCAAGCTTCCAATCTGGGCTTAAGAATTGCTGGTGATTTATAAAATAAAAAACATGTTTGAGTCATCAAAGGAAAGGACGGAAGATAGACTGCTTATATTTTCTCCAGGGAAACTGTGTGTGGAGTTGGGAGTACATTTTCTGTTCCTGAAAGGAATTTTTCTCTCAGTGGTTGGTTAGATTATAAGATAGATAGTTGAACCAGACTGAGCTCTTTCTCCTATGGGGAGAAGGAGACACAGGTAGACAGGAATATCTAGAACAGGGACTCTTAATCAGAGATCCATAAGCTTTTACATATAAATATATATACACACATACATACATATATATATACATATACATACATGCATATGCATATATGTACATATATACATACATATATAATTATTTTCTTTTGTACATTTAAAAATACTTTGAGAAGAGGTCTGTGGGCATCTTTAGATGGGCAAAGGGGTCTATGACACAAAAAAGTCTAAGAACCTATCATCTAGAAATCAAACGAGGTAATTAATATTTATAAACACTTAGTGGAGTAACTGACACATCGTAGGTACTTTATAAATGCTTGTCCCCTCCCCTAGAAGGACTGATAAGTCTATAAGTATACCTACACACACACACACACACACACACACACACACACTTCAACCAACTTATTAGTGATACCTTTTCTACTCATGATGAGTTCATTCCAAGATTTCTGGGGTCAGATTACCCAAGACTGCTGTGTTTGTAAAAGGCTCCAACTCCGATAAGGCCACATAGATCCAACCAACCTCAGGTCACATTGGTCAGTCTGTAGTTCTGATAGGCTTGAATTTCTGGGTTGTAGCTGCCTTTGCAGCCATATGTATTATATATGTATGAATGTATACGTATGTATGTTATATATATATATGTATAATTTATATGTATTGTAGTAGTGTCAAAATTAAATATAAATGAGGGCCACTAATCCATATGTAAAGATCCCTATGGACTGCATGTTGACTTAGTTTTAAAATGTAATATTATCTATGTTTTGATGTATCTTATTTATTTTGTTAAAGATTTCCCAATTATATTTTAATCTATTGTGGGCCACATGTTTGATGCCTTTGGTATAGAGACCTGGACCTCAAGTTAGAAAGTTGATGTTATTGTCTACTCATTCAGTCATGTCTGATTTTTTGTAACCATATGGACCATAGCATACCAATACTGGCCATGGGGTTTTCTTGGCAAAGATACTAGAATTGTTTGCCATTTCTTTATCCAATGGATTAAGGCAAATAGAGTTTAGGTAACTTACCCAGAGTCACACGGCTAGTAAAGAATTTGAGGTAGTATTTGAACTCAGGTTTTCCTGACTCCAGGGCCAGCAAGCCATCTAATTGCCTCATGAGTCAGAAAGACTGGGGTACAAATTCTGCCTATGATGATTTGACTCTGGACAAATCAGTTTTTCATTTCTCAGTTTCTTCATTTATCAAAAGAGGGGTTGGATTCAATAACCTCTAAGGTCCATTCATGGTCGCCAAACTGTTTTGTTTACAATCTAAATGTGGGTTCTAATCTGCACCCCCCCCCAGTTGTTTTGGGGGGAAGCTGGCTAAAATCACTGATAAATACAGAAAAAATTTAGGCTTTTTTTTTTTTTAGTGAGGCAATTGGGGTTAAGTGACTTGCCCAGGGTCACACAACTAGTAAGTGTTAAGTGTCTGAGGCTGGATTTGAACTCAGGTACTCCTGACTCCAGGGCTGGTGCTCTATCCACTGCACCATCTAGCTGCCCCAGAATTTAGGCTTTTAATGATTTATTAAAATATATCATAAGTTAGTGAAGAGAGAGAGAGAGATTAAGAACAGATTCCTTATAGCATGGAAAAACCTAGTTTGGATCTATTTGGTATAGCCAGAGAGACAGAAACCTTTCCTTTCCTAATAGCCCACATGAAGTTCTGCTACCAAGCTGATGTCCTGAATGACAAGGGGGACCCTCCTGTTTTCTATCTCTCTGCTATCATGATACTTCCTCCATGAAAAAGAGGCTGAGGCAGTACACTAACTTCTGCTTCCTAGTTCCTTTCTCCCTCCCCAAAAGGGGAGGTCCTTCCAGCTTATTGGGTGGGAGTGGTCTCTTGCTGATGTTAGTAGTACACCACCTCTGAGAACAACATCACCCAGGGACAGCCAGGTGTGGTCTCCATCCAATCACCCTTAAGTAGGTACTTAGTTTCTCAGTCTCACCCAATTCAAACAATACTAAATCAATCCTCAGATGGGAAGCCTGGGCATCTGCCAAATCCCATTATTTTATCACATTGCTCCCGTGATTCATTAAGAAACAATTATTTCCTTAATGAAGCAATAACATTAGATACTTATGACTAGCAAAGGAAAGGGAATGAATCTATGGTTTTATGATCCTTTGATAATAGAATATGAAGTTGGGGCAGCTAGATGGCACAGTGGATAAAGCACCGGCCCTGGACTCAGGAGGACCTGAGTCCAAATCCACCCTTAGACACTTGATACTTACTAGCTGTGTGACCCTGGGCAAGTCACTTAACCCTCATTGCCCCACCCCACCCAAAATAAAATATGAAGTCCTTGAGATTAGAGATTATTGCTTTTCTGACTTTGTATCCCAACATCTAGCATAGGGCCTGGAACACAGTAGGTGTTTAATAGCTGTTTATTGAATGATTGTATGTAAGCATGATTTTGACAGCAGTGATTTCTTTGCTGTCAACAAACTCTTTAAATAGATTAGAGGTGGGGCTTGCTGTCTATATATTCCTTGTGATCCAAAATAGGACTAGCACAGAGCCCACCTATAAACCTTTCATTCACTTTCTCCAACTTCTTTTCCATATTAAGTCTGCATTACTTACCAGCCCCTTGCAGATTATTTTTCTAGATAGGTCTCTAACTTCCATGTTGTAGAGAGCTCCCCTTAAGGAAGCTTCTACCCATACAGGTCAATACCTTTTCTGTACCTAGCTAGTGTTGGAGAATATTCCAAAGACACTGAGAGGTTGAGAGAGTTACCTAGGATCACACAGCCACCAGGTGTCAGAAGTGATACTTGAACCCAGGGCTTTCTGACCCCAAAGGCAGCTCTCTATTCAGTACATCACAGCTTCTGTTTCCTAATGGAATGACTGAATGATTAGCAAACTCACAGATACCCCACATAGCTTTTCCTTTCTCTCTCTCTCTCTCTCTCTCTCTCTCTCTCTCCATGTCTCACCAGAGCCCCATGCAGAGAGAAGAAAACAACAGAAAAACACACAAGCCATGTGAATTTCCCCAAAGAAGATGATAGGTCATGCTGGATTTTTACCTACATACACTATCCCGTGCTGTTTCCTATCACAAAATTACCTTATTGTCAGAAGTGAATCATGAGTTGACCTATCTGGTGACTGGCTGCTATCTTCTCCCAGATCATCTATTAGAAAATATTGGCATGAGTTCTTATGAAGTGCTGAAAGAAAACCCAAAATCAATCTTCCAATAAAAAAAGGACCATGGACAGTTGCCTAGTGACAGCAAGTTAGTTATTATGCCATTCATTACAGGAGGTAAGGGTATGATTGTATGCTTTGGAACAGCAGCAAAGGGATGAGGGCTGGCTGCTGTTAACTACAACGCTTTTAAAGCCACCACATTTTCCCCTGGTTCATCCTTCCCTCTACCTGAGACTAGACTGTTTCTCCTTTCGGGCTATTACTGTTTCCATTATGGGGGAAGACAAGGCCATTTATCTTGAATAGGTAATTATTTGAATTTGCTCTTCTTCAGCACCTTTGTTCTGATGAGTTTTAGCACTGTTCCCTGGCAGTCTCTCTCTGCTCTGGATGGAGGGAGGGGGAGTTCATATCCCTACTCTGTACTTTGCCTCCAGCTGTTCCTCTCATCCACAGAATCTCAGAATCTGGGAGTGAGAAGAGACCTCAGAGGCCCTCTGTCCAATCAATGCCTGGATAAGAATCCTTCCTACAACCACACCCCCTTCTTTCCCCCAACAAACCATTATCTAGCCATTGCTCAAAACCCCCTGTTAAGGGCAGACCTACTACTCCCTGAGAGGCAGCTCAATTCCACTTTTACATAATTCTAATTACTACTAAGATTTTTTCCTGACTTTACATGGGAATCTGCCTCTGCAACTCCCACTAATTATTCCTAGTTCTGCCCTAAAGAGACCAAGCAGAACAAATTTAATCCCTATTCCACTGCAATTCAGTGAGCATATATGAATTACTTACTGTATACCACAGACTGGAAGCATGCATATGCCTTCCAAAACTAGGGTTTAGCAAGTCATAGTTCGCTCTATCTGGACTGGCAGTTTGCTATTCTGGGGTGGGGGTGGGGGGAAATGGTGAATTTGGAGGTGGGAGAAACACTAGTTCAAATTCTACTTCTGATACTTTCTGCTTTTGTAATTCTAGGCAAGCCAGCCAATGTAGGGAAAAAATACTGGATTTGGAATTAGAAGAAAGGGAATAAGCATTTAAATAGATTTGCAGTTTCATGTACAATCATCTTTTCTCCCCTAGTCTACTATATTATAGAAATGCTTGTTTTATTTCTTAAGTTCAGAATAAAATAAACAAAATTTTAAAATAAATACTTTAATATAAAACAATAAAATTAGGGCCTACTATGTGCTGGGCACTGTGCAAAATACTTTATAAATATTATCTCATTTGATTCTCACTGCAACCATGTGAAGTAAGTGCAATTATCCTCATTTTATAGTTGAGGAAACTGAGGCAAATATAGGTTAAATGACTTGCCCAGGTCACACAGCTAGGAGTATCTGAGGTAGGATTTTAACTTCGGTCTTGCTGACTCCAAATCTCATGCTCTATCCACTACAACACCAAGGTGCCTAGTTAACACCTATGAATTACATTTAATTTCCCCTTTGCTACTTAGTACCTGTGTGACCTTGGGCAAAATAACATCTGTTCCTCATCTAGAATATAAAATTAAGGAGTTAAACCAGATGACCCACAAAGATTCCATTGAACTCTATATCTATAAGCCTACAAGTCTTTTTGAACTTCAGTTCCTTATCAGTGAAATGAGGATAATGATATGTGCAGAGTCTACTTCACAGAACAGCTCCAAGGTGCAAATGAGACAATTTATGACAAGTGCTTTATAAAACCTCAAAGTCCTATGTCAATAGTAGCTATCATTCCCTGATAAAAGTCTGTTTTTTTTATTATTTTCTAATTGTTTCATGGTTATAAATTCTTTTCTTCAATGAAATTGGAAGCCCTGATGAGATAGCAGCACTTCTGTGTTCAATTCTGGGTAACACACATTGGGGACAGGTAGGTCGCACAGTGAATAGAGCATTGGGCTTTGAATTGGGAAGACTGATCTTCATGAGTTCCAATCCAGCTTCAGACACTTACCAGGCAAGTTGTGAGCCCTGTTTGCCTCAATTCCTCTTGTAAAATAAGCAAATGTCAAACCACTCCAGTCTCTTTGCCAAGAAAACCCCAAAATGGGGTCATGAAGAGTCAGATACAACTTAATGAGTCAACAACAAAGAAACAACAAACCCCATTTTAAGACAGAGAAGGATAAGCTAGAGAGTGACCTTAAGAGGATATCCAGGTTGGTCATGCCCTGTTAAGATTAGTTAAAGGAACTGTGAATGTTTGGGATATCATGATGATACTCTTCAAGGCTTTTAAGAGATATGATTGAGAGATATGATCACAGTCTTCAAGGTTTCTTATATGGAAGAGGGATGAGAATTATTCTGCTTGACCCTGTGAGAGTTAGAATGATGCCTCCTGCTGGGAAAGAGTTTGCAAGGAAGCTCCGTCATGAGGAGAAAGCATATGAAAAGAAACAATGTGACTTTAGTATCCGGAAGTTGCTGGGGTCCAGAACCTACATCTATAAAACCACCTGTTAGTTGTGTCAATCAGTGTTACCAGCCAATTAGCTTGGAGCTGTGTGTGTGGACGGCCCTGTTTCCTGTTTCGCAGGTGGCTTCAAGAAAGAAGCCTAGGAGGAGTACGCTCTTGGGTTCCTGCCCTCGGTATGGCAGGTCAGATGCTGGGTTCTCTTAGAGATAGTTAGATTTTTACCTCTCTCTCTCCTCACCAACTTCTTATTACACTTTAATAAATATTTAAAAGTCTAAACTCTTGCTAAAGCTTCTAATTTGGGGAGACCAATCATTAGATTTTAGACATCATAGCTAGAATTTTAGCCCCTTACAACCCAAAGGGGAAAACTGGGAACAATAGGGACAAATTAGAAAGACACAGATGATTTAGTCTTTGATGCCAAGGGAAAAAAAATTTCCAATACTTAGAGCTATGTCCAATTAGAATGGGCTGCCTTTGTATGTTGTGAGTTCCCCTTGCTATATGTATTCAAGAAGAAACTAGATAGCCACTTGTGTGGAATATTATAGAGGGGCTTCTTATTCAAGTATATTTTGACCTTAGAATAGATGGCTTTGGAGATGCCCTTCAACTCTGAGATCCTGGGATTCTGGAGGACAAAGAATATTGGATCATATCCTGTCCTACCTCTGTGAATGCCTAACTCAGAAAAAGACATGTAATAGATACCCAATTAATGCATACTCACATGACTTGAAATAGAGGGAAGTAAATCCAACAGGGGTATTAGAAAATGAACTAGCAATATCATTTGCATAACAATTACCTGCATTCTAATTTCAAAATTTTTGCCTCACCATAGAAACTCACTACACCCCTTGGGAAATAAAGAATTACAGAGCTAAAAGGTGGTCTGAGATATGATCTAGTCCAACCATCTATAATAATATTATTAATTATCCTAATAGAATTATTATGTTTTATATTTTATTATATCATATATCCCATTACTTCTATGGTAATTAATATTACTAATTATGATATTATTATTAATATTTAATTTAATATTAATACTATTAATAGCTAGCCTTCATTTAGTCCTTGAAATACATTATCTCATTTGATCCACAAAACATGCCTGCAAGGTAGGTTCTTTAACTACTCCCATTTTATTGATGAAAACATTGAGACAGAAAGAAATTAAACAGTCCAGGAACATAAAGCTGCTAAGTATCTGAGGGAGGATTTAAGATTAGGTCTTCCTGACTCCCCAAGGCTCCATTAATTTTGCTACTGCTCCCCTATAAAACAGCCCCAGTAAGAAGTGATCATTCTCCTTGATGGTCTTAATTTAGCAGGAACCCCCTATCTACCCTTTCATTTTTGTGATGTTGTTCCTTTATAGAAGTTCTTCCTTATATTCTACCTGATCCAACTGGTAGCACAATAGATGCAACTGTGGGCTTGGAAAAAAGGAAAACCTAAGTTCAAATCCAGCCTCAGACAATTCTATATGATCTTGGAGAATAAGTTAACTTTTGCTTGCCTCAATTTCCTTAACTATAAAATAGAGATAATAACAGCACCTACCTTACAAGATTGTTTTGACGAACAAATGAAATGACATATAGAAAGCATTGTCCTAAACTCTGTGAAGATCAGTTATTATTTCGACTACCCTATGCTTTCATTGGTATAAGGAGCTCTTTGTGAGGCAACTCTTTCTACTGTCCGTCAGTCAGTCAGTCAATAAGCATTTTTATTAAGTACCTATTTGTGCCAGGCACTATGCTAAGTATTAAGGATACAGAAAGGCAAAAGTTAGTCCCTGACCTCAAGGAGCTCACAATCTAATGGATGAGATAATAAGCCAACAAACATGCACAGACGAGCTATATATACAGAATAAATAGGAAATTATTAGCAGAGGGGAGGAACTAAAATCTTCCTATAAATGAGGTTTATTTGGGACTTAAAGGAAGCCAGGGAATCCAGTAAAAAGAGATGAAGAAGGAGAGTTTTCCAGACATGGAGGACAGCCAATGAAAATTTCAGGAGCTGAGAGATATATTATTCATGGAAGAGTAAGGAGACCCATGTCACAGGATCAAATAGTACATGTTAGAGAGTAAGATGCAAGAAGGGGCTGTTAGGTTGCTCAATGGATAGAGCACTGGGCTTGGAATCAGGAAGACTCATCTTCATGGGTTCAAATCGAGCCTCAGAAACTTCCTAGCTTTATGAACTTGGCCAAGTCACTTACCTTGTTTGTCTCAGTTCCCCATCTGTAAAATGAGCTGAAAAAGGAAATGGAAACCACTCCAGTATCTTTGCCAAGAAAACTCCAAAAGCAAGTCACAGTCAGACACATCTGAAACAACTCAACAACAAAAGATATAAGACTACTGGAAAGGTGGTACATGGCTAAGTTATGAAAGACTGAATGCCAAATAGATGATTTTATACTTGATTCTGGAGAGGATAGGAAAACACTGGAGTTTATTGAGTATGTTTGGGGGTGTGTGACATGGATGGAATTGTGTTTTAGGAAAATGACTTCAGTGGCTGAATGGAGGATGACCTGGAATGGAAAGAAATCTACCAACAGGCTATTGAAATGGTCTGAGCATCAAGTAATTAAGGCCTGCACAAGGGTGGTAGTAGTATCAGAGTAGAGAAGGGACGTAAATCTGAGAGATGTTGCAAAGGAACAGGCCTTGGTAACAAGTTAGATATGGTGAGTGAAAGAATGAGAAATCAAGGATGATTCCAACCAAGCTTGAGAGCCTGGACAAGTGGCAGGATGGTTATACCCTAGACAGTAATGGGGAATTTAGGATGGGGAAAAGGTTTAGAGGAAAAGATAATTAGTTTAGTTTTAGAAATGTTGAGTTTAAGATATCTAGTGCACAACCAGTTCAAGATATCTGAAAGATGATCTGAGATTGGAGGCTAGCAGAGATGTTAGGACAGGATAGGGAGATTTGAGATTTGAGAACCATCAGCATAGAGATAATAATTAAATCCATGAGAGTTAGTGAAATCAAGTGAAGTAGTATAGAGGAAGAAGAGGAGAGGACTCAGGAGAGAACCCTGTGAAAATATTATGGTTAGAGGGTATCATATGGGGAAGTTTCCCATCAAAAGAGACGGAGGAGTGGTCTGATATCAATGTACCTGTGGTACATTGATAACAATACCATTCATAGCCTGAAAGAATTGTCTGGGGCATCAAGAGGTTAAATGACTTTCCCAGGGTCATACTTCTTAGTATGTGTCAGAGTTAGGACTCAAACCTCAGGTCTTTCTGGTTCCAAGGTCAGTTATCTACCCATTATACAAAACTATCTCTTTATTTATTTAATTTTTAGTGAGGCAATTTGGGTTAAGTGACTTGCCCAGGGTCATACAAATAGTAAGTGTTAAGTGTCTGAGGCCAGATTTGAACTCAGGTACTCCTGACTCCAGGGCTGGTGCTCTATCCACTGTGCCACCTAGCTGCCCTAAAACTCTCTCTTTAAATATAACTGGCTTTTCTTTTCATATCTACATACAAAATCTCACAGAGACACATGGTGCACTGGATAGACCACTGACCTTGAAATTCAGAGGACCAGAGTTCAAATATGAACTCAGAACTAGCTTGTGTGATCCCAACAAAGTCACTTAACACCAATTGCCTTAAATATCCGGGCAATCTCCAGTCATCTTGATATATCTTGCCACTGGACCCAGATGGCTATGGAGGAGAGAGTGAGGTTGATTACTTTACACAGCCCTCCCTCACTTAAATCCAATTTACTGCAAGTCATGACATCACCTCAATGTCATGGTCCTCTTCAAAAATGAAGGACAAACAAGGCAGCTAGATGGCACAGTGGATAAAGCACTGGCCCTGGATTCAGGAGGACCTGAGTTCAAATTTGACCTCAGACAGTTGACATTTACTAGTTGTGTGACCCTGGGCAAGTCACTTAACTTGCCCTGCTTCCCCCCCCCAATAAAATGAAGGACAAACAACAAAATCTCACAAATTTTTAATAAGAAGGAGGAGAAAGGGGAAGAATAGAAGGAAGATATAGGGGAGGAGGAACGAGGAGGAAGAAATGGAGAAGGAAGAGGAGAAAGAAGGAGGAGGAGGAAAAAGAGGAAGAAAACTGAGAATCACTATAGAAGAATGGATAAAAAGCTGGCCTCAGAACAGGAAAATCTGAATTTAAGTCCTCCCTTTGAGACATCCTGTCTCATTTATCTTTGTTCAAATCACTTAACATACCCATTAGACTGTGAGTGAGCTCTTTAAGGGCAAGGACTGTTCTTGCCTCTCTTTGTATCCCCAGTACTTAGCGTAGTGCCTGGCAAATAGTAAGCAAATAAGTAAATAAATGTGTATTGAAATGACTTCAGGCAGCTAGGTGGTACAGTGGATAGAGCACTGGCCCTGGAGTCAGGAGGACCTGAGTTCAAATATGGCCTCAGATACTTGACACTTACTAGCTGTGTGACACTGGGCAAGTCATTTTACCCTCATTGCCCCACCAAAAAAAAAAAAAGAAAAAGAAATGACTTGTCATCTTGAGAACTTCTCAGGATTACAGGCTGCTCTCTAAGGCTACAAGTTACAGAATAGATACTGATCTGCACTGATAGTTTCCTTGTTAGGGAGTTCCCTATGATAGTGAATTCATGGGTACATTCATTATCTGGTTCTTCCTTTTTTTTTAATTTTTTTTTGCAGGGCAATGAGGGCTAAGTGACTTGCCCAGGGTCACACAGCTAGTAAGTGTGAAGTGTCTGAGGCCAGATTTGAACTCAAGCTCTTCTGAATCCAGGGCCAATGCTCTATCCACTGTGCCACCTAGCTGCCCCTTACATTCATTATCACAACAGTAATTACTATTTATAACACATTAAGGTTTATAGACATGATAAAGTACTTTACACATGCTATTTCATTTGAAACACATCAGCACACAGTGTGGCCTTTAAATAAACAAACATCTTTGCCCTTGACCCAGAATGTTTAGAAAGAAGTTGTCCATAGATTTTTTAAAAAACTCTTTTTATTTATTTAATTATTTATTTGTCTGTTTGTTTATTTATTTATTTGTTTGTTTATTTATGTGAGGTAATTGGGGTTAAGTGACTTGCCCAGGGTCACACAGCTAGTAAGTGTTAAGTGTCTGAGGCCAGATTTGAACTCAGGTCCTACTGACTTCAGGGCCGGTGCTCTATCTACTGTGCCACCTAGCTGCCCCGAGCTCAACTCCATCTTACTCTAGGGCTATTTCTTCATGGAAAATCATACCTTTCTTCAAGTAATGTGGGACCAACATTCTGAGCTGGTGCTAACCCTAACTTGTGGCCATGACTGATAAAAGTCTATGGACAGCCCTCAGCTAGGTGGCGCAGTGGATAGAGCACCAGCCCTGGAGTCAGGAGTACCTGAATTCGAATACGGCCTCAGACGCTTAACACTTACTAGCTGTGTGACCCTAGGCAAGTCACTTTACCCCAATTGCCTCAACAAACAAACAAACAAACAAACAAACAAAATATGTAGTTGAGCTCCAAGCAGTAGTTGTGGTTTTTTTTTCCCCCATCTTTAATATTCTGGGAGATTTTTTTTCTCCTCTAAGCTAAGATGCAATGAAATTCACTGGTCCTTTTTTTTCCATAGCCAATGATAGGTTGTTGTAAGTTTCACTGATTCATATGTCTAGGTAATCTTGATTCATTAACAGTGGTTCCTGCATGCAAGTTCTGTGGGTTTTGGGGTAAAAAACACCCCAGGAGAAATACTGATTAACACTCATCTACTGAGCTCATTTAGCCAGGGCCATAGATCGTCTGGATTTCCCTTTGTAACGATTGGAATGACGCCACCTGCTGGATACTTACTGTAGAAGAGTTCTGCCCATGAAGTGAAGGTCTTTGAGGGCAAGACCAGGAGTCTCTTCTTTGGCGGGAGGAAGTGACGCGGACTAGTGGGAGGAGGAAGGAAGAGACTGGCGCTGACTCTGGGGCTTTTTCCTGAGGACGCTGGCGCAGAAGGGAGCTAGAAATGTGCTCTCCCTTTAATAGATAGGAATCTAGGCCTTTCTCTCTCTCTTTACCAAATTCTTATTCTCCTTAATAAATACTTAAAAACCTAACTCTTGCTAAAGCTTATAATTTATTGGCGACCACTCATTAGATATTTTAGACAGACTAGCTGGAATTTTAGCCCTTAACACCTTCTTCCATTTAGAGAGAGAATCACTAATGACTTGTATGCTTCTAGATGTAGCTGCTGATTTTCTTTGTCAAAAAACAGTCCTTCTTTCCATGTCTTTCTGGCACAAAGAATTTGGTTGCTTCTTTTTTGTTTTTGTTTTTTTGGTTGTTTGGGGCTGTGAGGCTTAAATGACTTGCTCAGGATCACACAGCTAGTAAGTGTCAAGTGTCTGAAGCCGGATTTGAACTCAGGTCCTCCTGAACCAGGGCTGATGCTTTATCCACTCCGACACCTAGCTGCCCAGGGACAAAGAATTTGGGAGTTGAATTCCAAGAGTTCTAGGTCAGAGAAAGCATAATACAAATTTTTAACTCAAATGCTACTGTGATTAGTCTGTTAGAGTACTGTGGACAAGTGATTTCAATTCCTTAAGTATCTGTTATAATTCCCCCTTTATAAGTTTTCCATATTTTATAGAACTAGAAGCAATGAGTGAGTGTCATGACACATCCATTTCAGCTTTCTCATTAGAGTATTCCAAAAGTGAATTGGGCTATCACAAGGGTTAGTGAATTTCCCCTAGTTGAAGGTCTTCAAGTGGGGACTTGTTGGCCACTTGTTGAATATATTGGAGTGAAGAAGACATGATGCCCAGTCAATGTGGTTTAGGCTTAACACCTCTGAGGTTCATTTAGCTGTGAAATTCTATAATTCTGTGAATATTTATACCAACTACTCACAGTGGGGCTTGAAATAAAAGTGTCTTGTATACCATAACTTATTTTGAAAATGTGATAAATCCATGTTGTTGTTCTTAACCTTTGCTAATATTTCGTTTATTTTTGTTTTAATTTTTGGTGAGGCAATTGGGGTTAAGTGACTTGCCCAGGGTCACACAGCTAGTAAGTGTTAAGTGTCTGAGGTCAGATTTGAACTCAGGTCCTCCTGAATAGAGGGCTGGTGCTCTATCCACTGTGCCACCTAGCTGCCCCTCTGCTAAGGTTTAACAAGAAGGACCTCAATTTAAGTTTCTACACTATGCAAGCCAATTGTCTTTTATATTAGGAAATAATCACATTATATCATCAAGCTCACCAGGACAATTCAGTGGGGCTTATACCGAAGGAGGAAACCCTAATGGATTTATAAAATGTCAGAGTTGGAAGGAATTATCTAGTGCAGAGGTCCTTATCCTGGGGAACACGAACATAGATGGATAGATGATAGAAGAAAGATAGATAGATAGATAGATAGATAGATAGATAGATAGATAGATAGATAGATAGATAGATAGATAGATAGATGGACGGATGGGTGGATAGATGGATACTACTAGACACATCTTTCTCTGAGCAAGGACCCATACCAGGGGCTGAGAATACAAAGATAGATTTGTCATGAGCCCTGCTTTCAAGTTTCTGAAAGCTGAATGATGGAATAGGGGGAAGCAGAAGACAAATACACACAGATAACTGATACCAAGGAGAGAGAGGGGCTTGTGGAAAGGAGAGGACTACACAAAGCACTGAGAAATTTGAGGAAGGAAAAATCACTTTCATCCGGGGAGAACATGGTAGGTTCCACAGAGGAGGTGTCGGCTAATCTGGGACTTGAAGGAAATAACAGACTTTTTTCAAAGTATAGTTGCAAAGTGTCACCTCTGCTACTCTAATTCTTAGAGGAATCTAGGTGGTGTATTGGTTAAGAGCACTGAACATGTAGTCAGGAAGTCCTGAGTTCAAATCTAGCCTCTGACACTTTGTAGTTGTGTGACCCTGGACAAGTCACTTTTAACGTCTCACAGCCTCAGTTTCCCATCTGTAAAATGGTAGATAATACTAATAGTAGTACCCAGGGTCACTGTGACATTCAAATGAGATATTTGTAAAGCCCTTTGCAAAATTTAAAATACTATATAAATGATGCCTGTTATTATTACTTACTTCAAAGAGCTATAATTTATTCAGTGGGTTTAACCCTCCTACTGGGCAGATTGTAGCTTCTCTTTGACACAGATGGTCTTTAAGAAGTGCTGGAGTGGGGTAACTAGGTGGCACAGTGGATAGAGCCCCAGCCCTGTGTGAGATTTAAAATTGGATATTAGATCATAAATCTCACCTATTTAACCTTTCCCTTAATTTATCTCCCAGACTAGTAAATGGAAGAAGCTTTTGGTTTTCTAGATAGACCTTTTATTGTATGGTAGTCACAAGGTGATGTTGATTAGAAGGATAGGAAAGTAGAAATACAATACAAATCATCTTAAGTCTAGGCTTAGTCTATATTCTGTATAAAACTCATCAAAAACCCAAGGCCACTTTTGGGGAGAGAGACCGAGTCAAGCGCGTGCTGTTAACCGAGAGCCAGGCCGAGTCAAACTCCAGTCCACGTCTGTCTGTGCAGCGCAGCCAGGAGACCAGCGGAGCAGGAAAAAGCCCCACTTCCATTCTCTCCTTGCCTTTTCAGCTCGCACCCCGGAAGTCGAGTGCATAGCAGGCAGTCTGACATGCGCAGCAGGCGCACTGACATGCGTAGCTCATGCCATTGGTCTCCTCCCCAAAAGGGTGGTCCTTAAAGAAAAACTGGCGTCTTTCAGTTATCCTAACCGACTGTTAAGGAACTTTCATATTTTTTTACCACACCTGGATTCAGGAGGACCTGAGTTCAAATCCAATCTCAGACTCTTGACACTTACTAGCTGTGTGACCCTGGGCAAGTCACTTAACCCCAATTGCCTCACCAGAAAGAAGAAGAAGAAGAAGAAGGAGAAGGAGAAGGAGAAGGAGAAGGAGAAGGAGAAGGAGAAGGAGAAGGAGAAGGAGAAGGAGAAGGAGAAGGAGAAGGAGAAGGAGAAGGAGAAGGAGAAGGAGAAGGAGAAGGAGAAGAAGAAGGAGAAGAAGAAGTAGTAGTAGTAGTGCTGGAGTAAACCAGATCATTACTTCGTGTCAGGCTTGAGGATGAAGTTATACAAATGTATTGAGGCTAATCCTTGGACCATAGATATACAACCCATCACTGAGGCTAGACAGAAGCCCTCCCAGCTTGATAGGACCTGTCAGAACTTGGGCCTCACTGGGATAACCTTTGAGAACTCCAGATACTCTCTGTGTTCAGTGAATCTACTCAATTAAATTCAATACAATAAGAATTTGCTAAGCACCTACTAGATGCTGGAAATGTGAAGAATAAAATAGTCCCTGTCCTCAAAGAGTTTATATTCTATTGGAGGATAAAAATATGGCATTGTGGTTAAGACACTGGACTTTGAGTCAGGAAGACCTAGTTTCAGTTCCTGCTCTTAGTTACTGTGAGAAAATAATTATTAATAATGAATTTCTTGTGGGGACCCAGAGATTAGCTTAATCCCTTTCTCCCCCTCACCCCAGAAAGTTCAATTCTTAAGGAAGTTCTCACATTGTTTTGGGACCAGTCTAAGGGGACAATAGAAATGGAGATCAATTCTTTTGTCTAGCACACTGAACCAAGAGGGTCTCTCCCATTAAGCCATTATGTCTTCTGTAGAGCCCATTATAATTTGAACCACCCTCAGGTCATGTCAACCCATGGAATTGAATGATACTAGCCAATTAGCTTTGATCAATGTATAGTGACCTTCCTCTATCAAAGGAGTATAACAAGGTTGTGGGCTCCTTGGTGTTTTTGACTTCCTGGACCCACTGTCGCTTGGACAGCACTCTTAGAACAGAGTAGTTTTCTAGTCCATGTGCTTTCTCTCTGAAACACAACATGGATCTGGGGTTTTTTTGCTTGCATTGCCATGTGGTCAATACTTTACTAATATATAATGTTAATTAATAATAAATGTTTACTGCCAAAATGGGTGCAATAGCCATTATTATATAAAGAGCATCAGAAGAAGACTGAGGTTTAGCTTTCCTCTTCGTGGTCAGCCATCTGTTAAGGGCTAAAATTCTAGCTAGTCTGTCTAAAATATTTAATGAGTGGTCGCCAATCAATTACAAGCTTTAGCAAGAGTTAGACTTTTAAGCATTTATTAAGGAGAATAAGAATTTGGTAAAGAGAGAGAGAAAGGCCTAGATTCCTATCTATTAAAGGGAGAGCACATTTCTAGCTCCCTTCTCCGCCAGCGTCCTCAGGAAAGAGCCCCCAGTCTCCTCCTTCCTCCTCCCACTAGTCCGCGTCACTTCCTGATACCAAAGAAAAGACTCCTGGTCTTGCCCTCAAAGACCTTCGCTTCATGGGCAGAACTCTTTTACAGTAAGTATCCAGCAGGTGGCGTTATTCCAATCGTTACAACATATAAGCAATAAATAATCTTTAAAAACCCAGCCCTAGCCCCAATAATTGAACAAACCCATTACTTACTAGCTGTATAGCTCTGGGAAAATAACTTCCCATCCCTGGGCCTCCATTTCCTCATTTGTTTTTTGGGTTTTTGTTTTTTGTTTTTTGTTTCTTTGGTTTTGTGGGGCAATGAGGGTTAAGTGACTTGCCCAGGGTCACACAGCTAGTAAGGGTCAAGTGTCTGAGACTGGATTTGAACTCAGGTCCTCCTGAATCCAGGGCCAGTGCTTTATCCATTGCGCCACCTAGCTGTCCCTCTCATTTCCTCATTTGTAAAGTGAGATATAGAGAGGAGTTATGGCACAATATATTGACCTACCCTTCACCCAATGTGCGGAGAGTCTTCTTTGAGTTCTCTTGACATTCTGAGGATCCAAATGCAGTAAGCAGGCAATCCAACATTTATCTTTCTTTTTCCACATGTGACTGACCTACTTTTTTCTCCTGATGATACATCTCTCTGAGGACATCTTTTATGCCACTTTTCCCCATTTATATCATGTTACAGCCTGTTCATGACCATGAAGTGCTTCTCCATTGTTCTTTGAATGACCTTCACATTCAGTTCTTCTTTGGAGAATGTAGTATTTCATACCTCATATGAAAACCACTGGAAGAAATTTTGTGTTTAAAAAGAAAAAAATAAAAGATTTGGTCTTTGTTTAACAGAGAAGCTGGGGTTCATTAAAAACACGGTATAATTTTTTTCCTAAAGCAATTCAGTCTGCTTTCCTCCTTTTCAACTCTGGGCCCTATCCCTAGTCCATTTATAGTCTCTATCCAAGACAGATATATTAATGTGCTTAGCGCTATGCCTGGCAGATACTATGTGCTTAACAAACATTTATTGACTGATTGATGGATGGACTAATGTACAGATCTTAAAGCATATATGTAGAACCACAGATTTCAACCTAAGAGGGACCTTAGAGGTAAATGAGGCATCTGAGGCCCAGAGAGATTGAGTTACTCCCATAAGGTCATACAGACAAGAAGTGGTAAAGGCAGCACTTGAACCCAGGTCTGCTGACTTCAAATTAAATAACATTTCCATCAAACTATACCTTCTCTTAATATGTAAAAATTAAGAAATTTTACAATTCATTTGTTTCTACTTATGTGAAGGGAATTTAGAGGCTTAGGAAAACAATTATTTTGTTTTTAAAAGAGATTTTCATGGCTATCTGTGTTTTTAAATGGCTAACACTTTCCCCTTTGTCTTTTCCCTTCCCTTTCCTAGGGATCCATCCCTTTTAACAGAGAATAAAAAAAAAGAGAGAACTAGAAGAGAAAAAAAACAATCAATATATTGAAAAAATCTGACTACATATGCTATATTCAATACTTATGAACTCTCTACCTCTCCAAAGGATTTAAGAGGGAAGAATGCCTTCTTACATTTTTCTTCGAGGTTCATGTGTTTTATATATATTTATATATATATATATATATATACACACATACACACACATATACATATACATATACATATATATGTGTGTGTGTATGTATTTTCACAACATTCATCTTTGATTATTTTATTTTAGTTCTTTCCATTTACATTAATGCAGACATTGCATATATGGTTTTCTTGGTTCTACTTATTTCAATTTTCATCAGTTCATATAACTTTTCCATACCTTTCCATATTCATCACATTCATTGTTTCTTAAAGTACAGTAATATTCTATGACATTCACTTACTACAATTGCTTTAGTTATTTCATGATAGATAAGTACCTTCTTTGTTACAACAAAAGAAATGGTATAATAAATATGGTGGTATATGGGGAAGCTAAGTGGCACTATGGATAAAGCACTGACCCTGGATTCAGGAGGACCTGAGTTCAAATTTGACCTCAAACACTTGACATTTATTAACCGTGTGACCCTGGGCAAGTCACTTAACTTTCATTGCCCCACCAAATATATATATATATATATATATATATACACACACACACATATACACACATGTATATATATGTATATACATATATATACATGTATGTGTGTGTTTGTGTGTATATATATATATATATGTTGGTGTACATGGAGGCTTTCTTTTATTTCCCCAATGATTTCCTTAGGGTAAATGCTTAGCAATGAAATCTCTGAGTCAAAACATATGGACATTTTAGGCAATTTATTTGGCTAATTGCAAATTGCTTTTCAGAATGGTTGTTCTAATCCACAGTTCCACCAACAATCCATTAGTACACCTGTCTTTCCCCACTTTTCCCTACATTGATTATTCTCATCTTTTGATATCTTTACACATTTGCTGAATCTGACATGAAACCTCAGTATTGTTTTAATTGGCTTTTTTATTATTGTTATTATTACAGGTAGTTGATGGGGTGGATAGAGCACTGGACTAGTAGTCAGAAAAACCTATGTTAAAATTTGGCATTGGCTACTTACTAGTTTTGTGACCCTGGAAAAAGCACTTAACTTTTTCTAGTCTCAGTTTCCTCATCTGTGAAATGGAAGAAAATAGCATCCACTTCACATAGCTGTTCTGAGGTTCAAATGAGATAACATGACAGATACTTTTCAAACATTAAAGTGCTATATTAATATTAACTATTATAGTTTGAAACTGTTCTTTTGAGAACTGTTTTTCATCTTCTTTTACCATTTTTTATTGGGCAATGGCTTTTGAACTTATACATTTCTCCTAATAGTAAACCCTTATCAGAGCATTTGATACAAAGATTATTTTTCTCTGTCCACTGCTTCCCTTTTTCTCTTATATACATCATTTTATGAGAAAGCTTTGTAATTATGTTTGCATAATTGCAAAATTATTTATTTTATCTTTTGTAATTAATTATATCTCTCATTTAGTTAAGACTTCAGCCATCTGTGGCTGTGAAAAATCCATGATTTACTTCCCTTCTTTTTTTTTTATTATGACCCTATATATTCAGGTCATGTATCAATTCAACAAATATTTATTAAGTATCTACTATGTGCTTAGTTGCTAGTTGTGCTAGTTGCATGGGATACAAATAAAGAAAAGAAAGGCATTCTACCCTCAAGGAGCTTATAATATAATGGGGAAGACAATATAAAAAAGGAAGTTGAGATATGGGGGAGACCAGGGGAACGGGCAACAGAACATGATTATCTGTAGGGTCTCAACTAAGCAGAGCAGCTATGGAAAATACAGAGTTGCCTGAAAAATCCTGAACTGTGTGAGCATTGGGAGGGATTTAGAGTTTAATAGTCCACCCTCCAAACCTCCAAACCTCAGAGGGGATAGGCAACTGAGGGAATCTAGAAACTGTTGAGTATCAAAACAAAAACAAAACCCCAAACCAAAAACAAAAGAACCCTAAGTCAATCTACCTGGTGATCATCAGCTTATATTGGGTGAGGCATGATGCTCCCTGGAGTTGAAGCCAAGTAGAGTTGCTAATGAAAAATGGTTGGATTAATTTAGAATAGAGTATAATATGCTGGTTTGGACCTAATTTCTGCCAGGCAGCTTTCCTGTTTTCCCTGCAGTTCTTATCAAATAGGGAGATCTTTCCTACATAATTTATGGGTTTGGGGGTTGTTGTTTTTGCTTTTTTTAGTTTTTGGAAAGCTGTACTATCGAATTAGTGATTTTCCCATGTGTAGTCCATTCCTTTGAACTGGCTTATTATTTTTAGCAGTATCAAATGGTTTTGATGTCTGCTGCTTTAGAACATGTTTTGAGGTCTACAAGAGTTATCCCCCAGTGGGCAGCTATGTGTCACAGTGGATAAAGCATGGGCCCTGGATTCAGGAGGACCTGAGTTCAATTCCAGCCTCAGACACTTGACACTTACTAGCTGTGTGTTCACACACAAGTCCCTTAATCTTCATTGTTCCACAAAAAAGAAAAAGAGAAGAGGAGGAAGAGAAGGAGAAGGAGGAGATGAAGAAGGAGAAGGAGAAGGAGAAGAAGGAGGAGGAGGAGGAGGAGGAGGAGGAGGAGGAGGAGGAGAAGGGCTAACCCCCTTCATTCCAAACTGGTTTTATTATTTTCCCTCATGATGAAGCATGGGCTAAAGGAGCTCACTGTGAAGCACTAGCCTTCTCTACACACGAAAACAGGCCCCTTAGCATTCCTTCTATCCTCGTCCCACAGTCAGCCAGATTGGACTAACATCTGTCAGCAGCATTAATGCAGCTTTCAGCCTTCAACACATACTAATCAGCTAATTCATTTGATGGTGTAAAGACACTCAGTTTTAGGGGAGTCAATTCAAATTTAGGAAAGAATTCCTCCTTTGGGGCATAGAAAGTCAATTTATGAAACTACAGTTAGCACCTACTCTGTGCCAGGCACCTAGGCTGTGTAATAGACAGAGTTCTGGAGTCAAGAAAACCTGAGTTTCAGTCCTGTCTCAGATACTTACTAGCTCTATAACCTTGGATGAGGCTTTTAACCTTTCCCAGCCTCAGTGTCCTTATCAGAAAAACAATAGGGATAATAATAGTTCCTACCCCCCCTTCCAAGATTATTGTGAGGATAAAATGGGATAATATATAAAACCTTTTGCAAACCCTAAAGTATTATATAGTTATGCCCCTCCCCCATCGTAACTTTCCCCATCTCCATTTTGATATATCACAGATTCAGCATAAGAAATTAAATGGGAACTTTGGGGGAGTTTTGCAGAAGCTGCAGATGACACAGAAAGACCAGCAGATGACATAATAAAAGTTTAGAAATTCAGAAATGCATAAAATATATGTAAAGTATTGTATAATATCAACATATTTTATCTTTTAATGCCATAATAATTTAGACTTCTCTGGTACAAAAGGAGGGCCAAAAATTTTTATATGGATTTTTTAGAACACATGAAGCCCTGAGACGTAGAAGGGATAACTGTCAATGTAAACTATTATCAGGAATTAGGGATTCAAAGATCAAAATAGGACGATCCCTGCCCTCAAAGGGCTTACATTCTACCTGGGGGATAAAGCACATAGGTAAAAAAGGAAATATAATGTTGTTTCAGAAGTGAGAAAAATGGGGGCTGGACCAAAAAGTCAAAGGAGAACCTTGGAATTGGGATTTAGAATAGAAAGCAATTTTAGTACTTATATAATCCAATTCTCTCATTCTACAGAGAAAGTAAATAAGATACGGAGACCAAAAAAAGACTTACCCAAGAGCACAGAGTTAGAAATTCAATCAGTCAGTGGTCAGTCACTAAACATTTATTAAAGACTTTCTATGTGCTATGTGCCAGGCACCACGCTAAGTGCTAAAGATACAAAAAGAATCAAGAAAAAATCCTTAGGCAGCTAGGTTAGCACAGTAGATAGAGTGCCGCACCTGGAATCAGGAAGACTCGTCTTAATAAGTTCAAATCTGGCCCCAGACACTTACTAGCTGTGTGGCTTTGGACAAGTCACTTAACCCTGTTTTCCTCAGCTTCCCCATCTGTAAAATGAGCTGGAGTAGGAAATGGCAAATCACTCTAGTATCTTTGCCAAGAAAACCCCAATGGGGTGACAAAGAGTTGGACATGATTGAAATGACCGAACAACAACAATAGATAATCTTTGCTCTCGTGGAGCTCACACTCAATTGAGGAGACAACTAAATATGTACAAACAAGCTATATAAAGGATAAATAGGAAAGAATAAAAAGAGAAGAGTCTCTAAAATTATGAGTGGTTGAGAAAGACTTCCTGTAGCAAATATAATTTCAGTTAGGGCCTAAAGAAAGCCAAGAAGTCAGTATGCAGAGAAGAAGAAGGAGAACATTCCAGGCATGGGGGACAACCAATGGAAATGCCTGGAGTTGAGAAATGGAGTATCTTATTTGTAGAAAAGGAAGGAAACCAGTATCTTTGGATCAAAAAGTACTTGGAGGGACATAAGGTGTGGGAAGAGCAGAAAGGTAGGAGGTTAGAAATACGAAACAGGATTTTGTATTTGCTCCAACACTGACACTCAAATACATGTTATCTCACTTGAAATACAGTGTATATTGGAATGGATACATGTCAAAGTTCAAAGATCTCTGTAATTTTATAATAATGCACCCATTTCAGTTAAAAAAGAATTGAGGGGTGCAGCTAGGCAGCACAGTGGATAAAGCACTGGCCCTGGATTCAGGAGGACCTGAGTTCAAATCTGGTCTCAGACACTTGATACTTACTAGCTGTGTGTCCTTGGGCCCTCATTGCTCCACCAAAAAAAAAAAAGAATTGAGCACATACTTATATTTTGACATGTATAATGATATGCTCCTGTACTATTAGACTTATAATTTTATACATTATAAAACACACAAAATAATAAATTTTTGTTGACTAACAAAAAATGAAACAAAAATTATGAGATAAAGATGAAATAATATTTAATTCTAAAGTCAAGAGGGAGCCACTGATGTTTATAGAGTATGGGAATGACATGGTCAGACATACTTTAGGAAAATCACTCTGGCAGCTGAGGTGAGGATGGACTGGACTTAAGAAGGATTTGAGGGGTATAATTAGAAGGCTTTTGTAGTGGTCATGTGATGGTATATGTTATGAGAATGTGAATGTAGGTGATGGCTGAATGGGGGGAGAGAAGGCAAGCTCTATTGCTGAGGTAGAAACAGAAAGATCAGGCAATTATTTGAATATGTGAAGGGAGAATGAGGAGTCAAGGATGCCCCTGGGTAGCTGAAGGATGATGGTGCTCCCAACAATCTCAAGGAGGTTGGGAAGAGGGATGGATTTTAGGCGAAAGACAACATAATACTAGCCCAGTCATGCTATGTGATGCGCTCTGACCCACCCAAAGCAAAAAGTGGGCAAGGGTTGTATTACACACCTCCCTGAAATGAAGACAATTCCCCTGCCTCCATTCTGGGGCTGAGGGACTCTTCTTTTTTTTTCTTTTTTTCCTATATAAATATTTTATTATTTTCCAATTACATTTAGAGATAATTTTCAACATTTGTTTTTATAAGAGTTCTAGTTTCAAATTTTTCTCCATCCCTCCCTCCTCCCCAAGACAGCAAATAATCTGATATAGGTTATATATGTACAATCACATTAAACACATTTCTGCATTAGTCATGATATGAAAGAAGAATCAGAGCAAAAAGGAAAAACCTCAAAAAATAAAAACAACAACAAAAACAATAGAAATAGCATGTTTCAATCTGCATCCAGATTCAACAGTTCTTTTTTTTTTTTTTTTCTGGATTTGGAGAGCATTTTCCATCATGAGTGAGGGACTCTTTTCAAAGCCCTGAGGCAATCTAGAAATATGGGCATTAGTATGGGTTAGGGATGGGGGTAATGTGCTTGAGCATGAGTACATTTGTTGTGAGTACCAAGGTCAAAGTTAGGCTATTACCATCTTGAGGGGCCCAGTAGTGAAAGGGAGAAGTTAGAAACTTCAGAACTAACACAGGCATTGGAGAAAAGTGGTGATGGGGATTGAAATTTCCTCTGATTCAATGCTTCCAGTTGCCCCACCCTCACTTCGAAGGTTACTAGCATGTCAGCTTAGTGTTGAAGTGGATGGAGTACTAGATCTGGAGTCAGGAAGATCTCAATTCAAATCCAACCTCAGACATTTAGCAAGCTGTGTGACCCTGGACAAGTCATTTAATGTCTCCCTCATCTGTTTTCTTAGTAAAATAAGAATAAGTGACCCTACCTTCCAGAGTTGTTGTAAATATAAAATGAGACAGTTTTAAAGTGTCATCAAACCTGAAAGCATTATGTAATCTCTTATTATTATTATTATTAGCTATTATCAAAGAGTACTAGGCTTATATTCTGGAAGAACTAAATTTACCTCTCACCTCAGTTACACAGTAGCTCTGTGACAATGGGAAAATCCAAATCCAATGCAGCAAATCTCTCTAGGTCTTAGTTTCCTCATCTGTAAAATGGGGACAGTAGTACCTTACTCTACAGGGTTGTCGTGAAGCTCAAGTGAGTTCATATATATAGAGTATTTAGTGAACTTTGGAGTGCTATATTAATATACTCTACTGGTTGAAGGGTTTAATATACATCTTGGGGCTAATAATAATAGCTAACATTTATATAGCCTTTAAGCTTTGTAAGGGATTGGATATACATTTATCTCATTTGATCCTCACAACAACTCTATTATTTTTTCGATCTTAATAGTATTTTTTCCAGTTACATGTAAAAATAGTTTTCAACATCTGTTTTTAATAAGATTTTGAGTTCCAAATTTTTCTCTCTCCCCCATCCCCAAAACCAAAGGCAATCTGATACAGGTTATATATGTACAATCACATTAAACATATTTCTGCCTTAGTTATGCTGTGAAAGAACCAGAACAAAAGGGAAAACTCTCAAAAAAGAAACAACAACAACAACAAAACAACGTAGAAATAGTATGGTTCAATCTGCATTCAGATTCCACAGGTCTTTTTTTTTTTCTGGATGTGGAGAGCATTTTCCATCATGAGTCCTTTGGAATTGTCTTAGATCATTGTATTGCTGAGAAGAGCTAAGTCTATCACAGTTGATCATCACACAATACCCCTCTATTTATTATATCTTTTTTAGAGATGAGAAAACTGAAGGTAAGTGGAGAAACTTGTCCAGGGTGACTCAGGTAACAAGCATTGGGGCCGCTTCTGAACTCAAGTGCTCTTATCTCTAAGTCCAGAGAGTTATCACCCCCCCCCTTTTCTCCATCTACTTCCCCTACCTACTGCTTCTCAGCTGGATTATGAAAGCCTCCTCATTCCAAGGATGTAGTAACAGTTTTATTTCCAAATAGAATAAGCAGATTGGTATTCCTACATTACTTCTACCCCTGGAAAGCACCTCACGGGAATTCTGACCAGTTAGAACCATTGCCAGCTAACTGGGATTGCCTCCAGTATTGATCCCACAATTAACATCTCAGAGTGAATACCACAGCTCACTCCCTGCCTGAGGCTAAGGCAGCCAAGATAATTAAACTCATTGGCAAACAGTATGGCTGGTCTGACACTCAGAGTCAAATTAGCAATTTCCACCTTTCCACAGGACTGGCTTAAGTCCCATTCTTCTCATGTTTATTCATCTCAAATGCTGTCTGAGGGAGAAAAAAAATTAATATCAGTCACATCTGTTGATTAACTTTCTTCTCTCCCTGTTTGTCAAATCTACTGGCCAGTGTATGGTTTGTTTGCTCGCTCTACTATTGGTGTTAACCTTCAAATTAACCTCATTATAAATTAAATGAAATTGGGACAGGAAGAAGAAATGGAAACTCAATTAACAGCATGGTTACAACTCCCAGACCCTGCCACGTGCAAGACCCAAGTCTCATCGAAACTTAAATCCTGGTCTCTAGGTTGGCAGTGTTCACAACCTCAGCAGTCTTTGCTGTAGCTACCAGAAGATACTAAAACCCATGTATGGAGAGGTCATACTAGATTTCAAGTGAAGTGAGAACTCTGTTCATTAATAATAATAATAATGGAAATTTATGTGGCACTTTAAATTTTGTAAAGCATTTTATATAGGATCATAGATTTGGAGCTAAGAAGAGACCTTAGGGGCCAGCCCCCTAATGCATTTGAGACTCACCCCCAACACTGAGAGATACTATTATTATCTCCATTTTATAAATAAGGAAACTCAAGTTGAGAGGTTAATTGACTTGCCTGCTGTCACAAAGCTAGGAAATGTCGGAAGTAGAATTTCAAACTAAATCTATTTTTTATACATCTAAGAGAGGAAGAATGGCTGTCTTTGTAACCAGGAAGAGCTGGGTTCGAGACTCTCCTCTGATAAATACTGGCTGTGTGACCCTAGTTGATTCACTTGACCTCTTATTGGCCTTTGCCACCATCTAAAATTTGCAGAGAAGGTATCTCAGTGTTATGGGGAAATAGGGTAGGGGGTTTGGGATAGGGGTTGGGGTTTGGGGTCCTTAGGAAATCCTCTTTAAAGAATTACACCCTCTTGCACACAAATCCAATAGAATAAGATAATAATGTTTTTAGGGGCTGGAGAAGGGAAACCAAGAGAAAAATCCTTGGACTTCTCATGGGGAGAAGGCATGGCACAGGGCATGGCTCTGAAATACCAATCTCCTCGAGCAGGAGACAGGCAGATACTTTTATAGAGGACTGATGGGGGTGATCATCTGACTGTGGAAAGTTCCCTTATTGAGGGAGGACCATCCCCCACTGGTGGTAGCTGGGGGAATTGGGTGAGGAGGGGCTGTGGATCTCTCACGCCATCTCTCTGCTCCTCCCACCAAAAAGGCAGCAGCCTCAGCTAATCTTATGTCCCCAGGGGTGAGGGAGACTGGAATGAAGGGTGGTGGTCCCAGAGCTAGCTCAGTCTGAATGGGTTCCACTTACCTCTTTAGGTGTGTCTGTCCTTGGGTTTAGTTTCTCAAGGAGAAGATTCCTTGATCTCCCCAGACAACTTCTGGGGTGGCCCGGGCCCATAACATCAGACTACTCAAAAGCTATACATTACAGAGTGTATGGATCTGCTTTGGTAGGGGGGATATTTGTCTTCTGGGAGTCCCCAATGCCAGTGAAATCACAGATCCAGTCCATATAATTCCTGACTCCAAGACTAATTAATACCTGACGTCCCTCTATTCCACTGCTACCTTTGTGGACAAAACCCTGAACATTTTCAGATGAATTTATAAACTTAATTTAGTGATTCTTAAACTTTTTGGAATCATGACCCCTTTTTGCCCAAGAAATTTTTCTGCAAACCCAGGTATATAGGTATATAAAATTGATATCCATAATTTTTACTGTTGCCAATATTTTTGCAATGCCCACATTCAGTCATGCAACACCATATGGGGTTGCAACCCACAGCTTAAGAAGCTTTGGTATAGTATAAGCAGCAGACACAGGCATGATTACAAATCTAGTGCTTGGTCCACTGTGACACAACTATAATATGTCCATTAATCAATACAACAGGCCTATAACTATTCAAGGTTCATTGTCTAGAAGCAGTAGACTATTTGGTGGCTGGTTTTTGTTTGTTTTTGTGGGGCAAAGAGTGTTAAGTGACTTGCCCAAGGTCACACAGCTAGTTAAGTGTCATGTGTCTTAAGTCAGATTTGAACTCAGGTCCTCCTGAATCCAGGGCCACTGTTTTATCCATTGTGCCATCTAGCTGCCCTGGAAGCAGTAGACTATTACTGACAGATGTGTTTGAGTATTTGAAAGTTAATCATGTGGAGAATCATTGGTCTGGTTGTGTTCTTGGCCCCAGAGGGCTGAATTGGGAGCCATGAGTAGAAGTTTTCAAAGACAACAATTTAGGCTCAGGATGAAGGGAAAAAAATTCCTAACAAAGTTGACCAAAACAAGAATAGGCAAGCTAGAGAAGTGGTGAGCTCCTCTTCTTTGGTGGTCTTCAAGGAGAACCTACACAGTCTTCCTTCTTGGGAATCTTATATTAAGGATTTCTTTGTGTGTGGGCTGGCCCAGATAGATCTTGAGGTCCATTCTAACTCTCAAATTTTATGAATTTCTGGTCCTTAGTAAGTCATTGTCTGTTGTTTGACCTCATTTGTTCTACATATAAAATGAGGGGGTTGTCTTCCATGACCTTTGAGATTTCTTCCTGGGGGCAGCTAAGTAGCACAGTGGATAAAACACCGGCCCTAGATTTAGGAGGACCTGAGTTCAAATCCAGATCAGACACCTGACACCAGCTGTGTGACCCTGGGCAAGTCACTTAACCCTCAATGGTCCTCCCCCAAAAAACAAAACAAGACAAAACAACAACAACAACAACAACAACAACTACAAAAGATTTCTTCCAGGTCTAAATGCATGAGCCAATGATAATAACAATAATCTCTAACATTTATAGAATGTTTTAAGTTTTGCAAATTGTTTTAAATGTTATTTCATTTGATACTCATAACGACCCTTTGAAGTAGATGCTATTTTCACTCCCCTCCCCATTTTACATATGAGGAAACTGAGGCTATCATTGTTCAGTTGTTTCTGTCATTTCTGACTCTTTGTCAGAACACCATTTGGGGTGTTCTTGGCAAAGATAATGGAGTGATTTGCCATTTCCTTCTCCAGATCATTATATTCAACTTATTATCCACTTACTATATTCAAGGCTCAAGAATTGTGCTAGGATCTTGATACAAAGATAAAAATCTCCCTCACTTTTTCCACTCTCCTTTATATGTTATCTTTTTCTCATTAGAATGTAAACTCCTGGGGGCAGCTAGGTGGCACACCAGCCCTGGATTCAGGAGGACCTGAGTTCAAATGTGATCTCAGACACTTGACACTTACTAGCTGTGTGACCCTGGGCAAATCACTTAACCCTCATTGCCCAGCCCCCCCCCAATAAAAAGGCGGGGGGGCGGGGAGAATGTAATTTCCTTGAGGGCAGTGACTGTCCTGCTTGTTTGTGTGTATAACCCTTGCACTTATTGAGCACAGAGCCTAGCACATAGTCACACTAATCATAGCATGTAATAATTGTTCATTTTATCCAGCTAGCTAGCTAAAGTTATCTAAATTTTATATCCTATTTGTGATCTTATATCTTTGAGCAAGTCACATAATCTTCCTGGGACTCAGTTTCCACATGTTCGACATTAGGATATTAGATTCAATGATCTCTTGAGCCTCTCCTAGCTCTAAATAGTATGATTTCTGCTTCCTATAGGAATTTGGATGCAAAGCTGTTACCTGTGTCATAAATAAGTCAGAATTAAAGATTTCCTTCCTTGTTCTTCTTGTCAACAGTTTCACAGGGAAAGAGGCCTTGGAGGCTCTTTTAGAGAGAAACAGCATTCCTATAAGTCCTTAGCACAATGAATGTTAAGTAATAGTAATCGGGTGCTTTGTAACTAACCATTTAGCCAACTGGTTGAACATGTAATACAATAGTATAACTTGCAATTATCTGGTCAGCTCCTGCTGCTCAGTACCTGGTCCCAAGCAGTAAAGAAACACAAAGGAGCAGAAATTTGATTCACATTTGGGTGAAATGTGGATATAGCTAGCTTTCTGTCCTGGTAAAAGCACATTTGGAGCTGGGGCAGCTAGGTGGCACAGTGGATAAAGCACTGGCCCTGAATTCAGGAGGACATGAGTTCAATCTGGCCTCAGACACTTGACACTTACTAGCTGTGTGACCCTGGACAAGTCACTTAACCCTCATTGCCCTGCAAAAACAAACAAACAAGAAAACAAGCAAAACAACAACAACAAAAACCCACACATTTGGAGTACCGTGTTTGGTTATGGACATTGCATTTTGAGAAGGATATTGATGATATCAATGACAATAAAAAACAACAACAATAAACTAGAAAAGGCATAGTGGCATACCCCATAATAATTTTCTTATAGGAGAGACTAAGGATGGTGGTTTACTTGAGCTAAAGAGTTCCAATCTATTGTAATCTAGGATGATGGAGTGTCTATACCAAATCTGACATTAATATGATGAACCCCAGGAGGAAGAAGTCTCCAGATCACCTAAGGAAGGCTGAAACAACCCAGAAATAGAGTAGTAGAATAGTTAATGATCAATAATAGGATGTGTCCCATCAGTAGCCACCACATTTCCAGTCTGGGAGAGCCAGTCTGAGAGAGAGAGAGAGAGAGAGAGAGAGAGGGAGAGAGAGAGAAGGAGAGAGAGAGAAGGAGAGAGAGAGAAGGAGAGAGAGAGAGAAGGAGAGAGAGAGAAGGAGAGAGAGAGAAGGAGAGAGAGAGAGAAGGAGAGAGAAGAAGAAGAAGAAGAAGAAGAAGAAGAAGAAGAAGAAGAAGAAGAAGAAGAAGAAGAAGAAGGAAGAGGAGGAGGAGGAGGAGGAGAGAGAGAGTCTGAATGACCCCTTGTTGGGGATCATAGAGGAAATAATTATTCAGGTCTGGTTTAGAAAAGATGACCTCTGCTGTTGTTGTTGTTCAATCACTTCAGTTGTGTCCAACTGTTCATGACCCCATTTGGGGCTTTCTTTTCAAAGATACTGAAGTAGTTTTGCCATTTCCTTCTCCAGCTTATTTTACAGATGAGGAAACTGAGACAAACAGAGTTAAGCGACTTTTCCAGGGTCACACAGTTAGCAATTGTCTCAAATTTGAACCTAGGTTCTCCTGACTTCAGGCATACTCTGCACTGTGCCCGCTCCCTGCCCCAAGATAGCTTCTGTGGTCCGTCTCATCTCTAACATCCTGGGGATGCTGTGATGAAATAATGCCCATTTTGTCTATGGCAGTTAAGTCATATAATATCTTTTAATCAATTCATCAATCAATTAAGAGGCAACAAAGCATAGTGGATAGAAAGCTGGCTGGAGTCAGTAAAATCTGGATTTAAATCTACTTCTGACACTGCACCCTCACACTGATCACAAACCCCTCAGTGCTTCTAGGCAAGTAAGACTATGTATTTCAGAGAAGGATCAACCAGTATTGGTTGAGTGACTTCCCACATCTGGGAGCCCCCTACGTCAGTGAAATCACAGGTCCAGTCCCTGTCTCTATCCCTTTGTGCCAGGCACTAGTGACTGAATTTATAGGGTATAAATTGAGAGGGGGTGGTTAGAGAGAGAGTCTACCAGCATGTGACTTTTGGTGTGTGACTGGAGAGCATGGGCTGCCAGATGAGTAATGCTGTAATCCCTCCTAATGATAGAAGACAGTGGGGAAGGTGTTGGGTCTGCATCTCAGATTGAATGGCAGGGGTTTGGATTGGCTCTTGGCAAAGCCACTGTGAACAGGGCAATTTATCGCAGAGCGTCAGAAAAAAAAAACCAGTCCCCCTGGAACAAGAAATGTGCCTCTTCTTATCTTTCTGATGAATTAAAGCTGAAGGGAAGTGGATTTACAGAGTAAATCTGTGATTTACTGTGATATTTTCATAAGTGAAAATTACATCTATTTTACCTGGCGGAGGCGTTCATTTCCCAGCCATAAAAGCGACCCATTCGTTTTCTTTGCTAAGAATGATGTGCTTTTCCCCGGCTCGAAGTGAATGGGTGAGACTGAGAAAATCGGCCATTACGCACAGAAACTGCCCCCTCAAGATCACATAGTAGGCATGTAATAAAGTTGTTGAATAAATGGCTACAGATATTAAGGTCTATCTTTTCCCCCCCAGAAAAGACCATGGGGCTTAAAATACCAAAAACCCCCCATAGGATAGAGGAAAAACTAATAACAATAATAAAAATAATCACAACTGATGTTCAGTTCACTTCAGTTAAAGAGTTTATTAATTTTATACCATCTGAGGGTTGAACCAGATGAAAGAGCCAATGGATGCTTGTTTTGTTTTGTTCTTTAAGCCAGTGGCTTCTCTAAGTCAGGAAGACCTGGATTCAAATCCCTCCTTTCATATATATGAGCTGTGTGACACTGGGCCGATCACAACCTCTCTGAGCTTTATTATCTATAACATGAAAGTGTTGAATTTGAGGATATATAAGGTGCGTCCTCTCCTGGCTCTGAATCTATGATCCTGTCATCCTGTAGTTCAGTTAAATAAGAAAGGAAAGGGGGAGGAAAGAAGCCTATATAATGCTTCTATGTGCAAGACACCAGGCTAAGTACTTTTACGAATATGATCTCACAACAATAGTAGGAGGGAGGTGCTGGTACTCTCTCCGTTTTCCAATTAAGGAAACTGAGGCAGACAGAGATGAAATGACTTGAGTAGTCACACAGCTAATAAATATTTGAGGTCAGATTTTAACTTCCTGACCTCCAGGACTTAGGCTCTGTACACTCTGTCACCTGATACTAAGTCAATTCAACTCAACAAGCATTCACAAAGTTCCTAATATATGGTAATGTATGCCGGGTACTGTTAGGTACTGAGTTACAAAGACAAAAATCATGTCTACTGGTAAAGGTGGCAGTGGTAATACATACCTTGATAAATAAATAGAAAATACTTTCATACATGCATCATATACTCATACATGCAGGTGCATACATATATATACAATGCATATCACATGTGTGTGCATGCACATACACATGTGTGTATATATGTATCTACACACAAGTGTGCAGTACAAACGTGTGCATGCATGCATGCATTAATTTGGATGGAAGATATGGGCAATAATGGTCTCAGGTAGAAAGTAACATCTGCCCTAAGCTTTCATGGAACTAAACTAGGGCTTCCGAGGGACTATGATGCCAATATATACCCAGATAAAGAAATACAAACTACATATACAATGCATGTGTGTATGTTTATATATAATATATAAGTATATGCATGTATATGCATTTATACATGCAGTAATTAGGAGGGAAGCTATGGACAATGAAGGACAACCACAACAAAGACTAAGAGGCAGGAAATCAGCAGATCACAGAGCTAAAGCTGGAAGGAAACTCAGAGTCCATCAGATTGGATAATATCCATAATAGCTAGCCTTTATGCTTTGAGATTAGTTTTACGCTTTTACATGTATTATCTAATTTAAGTCTCCTTATTTTATAGAGATGCAAACTGAGGCCCAGGGAGTCTTGCCCAGCATCAGTCACATAGCTAGTCTATCCATCAACAGGTATTTATTGACTGATTGTCATGGCCTATAACTATCTGAAATGGGGGCTTTGAACCTGGGTCTTCTTGACTCCAAGTTCAGTACTCTCTCCACTCCACCATGCCTTCTTCTCTCACATGGGAAGGTATGGGAGGAGGACTACTTAGAGAAGGGGCAGAATGGTCAATTCTTATCCTTCTGATAAGTTGTTTTGTTTTGTTTTGTTTTTCATTTTTTTATTGTCTTACATAAATTATCACTTAGCATCTACTAACTAATGGAAACTGGTGAGAATTTAGAGGATAGACTGTTTAAACAGGCATACACACAAAAACCTTAAACTAATAAATGATTAGCTCTTGGCACAAAATGCCAAATTACTTCCTAATGAGAAACAATTTGTTTTAGTGTTTTTGTAATTAGCAAAATTTAAAAAAAATGTTACTAAGTGGTTGTTTTTCAACCCAGGATTTAAATCCTGCCCTGCCCCCCCCCAGTGTTCCTGGAATCAAGAATTATCAAATAATGCTCACATAGTACCAAATTGGTATTCCTAAAACACAGATTTGACCCTGCCTCTCCTCTATCCTAAAATATTCAGTGGCTCCCTGTTATGGGTAGAATGACATATAAAATCTTTAGGATGGCATTTAAAAGCCTGAATAGTACAGCCTCTGCTTATATTTGCAATCTTTTTCATATTCCACTTCCTCATACTCTTTCCATTCCAATCAAAGATGATCCCCATATACCCACCTCTGCTCCTTTACCAGGTGGTCTCCCATGTCCAGAATGCATTTCTGTCTTTGAATTCTTCATTTCCGTCAGGCATAGCTCAGGTGTTGTCTTTTCCCATAGGCCGTTCCTAGCCCCACTCCATTGCTGGCATTCTCTCCCTCTTGAAATTACTTTGTTCTCTCCCCCATTAGATTGGGAGCTCCTTGAGACCAGGGACTGCCCTTTGCCTCTTTGTGTATCCCCAGAGCTTAGCCCAGTGTCTGACACATAGTAGGTGCTTACTAAATGTTTAGTGAATATGTGCTGGGCCTGCTTCATTTTCTCCTCAAGGTTCTAGAGCATCATGTGTTCACTATTGCCATTGGCTTGAGTCTCCACTGGCTGTGTTCCCTCTACTGTTAGGTTCTAGTGCTTATGTGCCAACTTTTTAATATCAATTAGATTTTGCAAATGGATACTTTGAAAATGTACAAAAGTGCAAACTCCTCCCTTCCCACTCCTCAACACCTCAAAGACATACTCTCTCTTTTTCTATTTTGATTTCTGAAAAGCATGGGCTCAAAACTTAGCCCAATTCCTCCATAGCATTGGCCTCACTAAGTTAATGTCCAGCTGTGACATCACTGTGGAATGAGTCCTTCTCTTAGCAATAGCTGAACTGGACCCTAAACATCATTCCTAAAAGTCATTACTTTACTCCTCTGGGCACCAATGCTAAACTGACTACCAACCTCAGATGCTTAGAGAGGTCTTTTCACCTTCAAAAAGTCCCAAGATCAGTGCACCAATCCCTTCAGCAGGAATGGAAAAGAACTGAAGTAGTGGTCAAGTATTTCTTGGGACCACATGACCTCAAAGGAGAGGAAACCCCCAGGCCCCTTCCCTATGGCACTGTTTCTTACCAGTTTCCATCAGTGAGAGGGTCCAACCACATGAAGAGGACCAGAAATAGGGGGAAAGTCATATGGATGGCTCCACAGTCAATTAAATAGCCTCCCATTTAGGGGCAGCTAGGTGGAGCAGTGGATAGAGCACTGGCCCTGGAGTCAGGAGTACCTGAGTTCAAATCCAGCCTCAGATACTTAACACTTACTAACTGTGTGACCTTGGGCAAGTAACTTAACCCCAATTGCCTCACTAAAAAAAAAAAAAAGCCTCCCATTCATGCCATGACTAACTCACCAGAATCAGTAATCACATGTTTGCAGATAATCCCTAGTATTTCTATGTTACCTCACCATAACTCACTTGGAAATAGACTTCCCAGCCTCTCCACCAAGGAAGACACCAACAGAGAGACTGTGCTCATTCTAGTCCTGTTATATATATGCTTTGTACTTAAATTTCCCTGCACACATTATATTCCACCCCAAGAATGTAAGTTCCTTCAGGATGATTTTTGTCTTTATATCCCAGATGCCAAAGTCAGTGCCTTGCATAAAATGGATATAAAACAAATGTTTTGTTGAGTTGAATTACTAAGTACTGAGATTATCTGAAATAGGCATTTAGATAGCAACTGCTATGTGCCAGGTAATGAGTGTAATAGGGGGAAGCTAGATGGTGCAGTGGATAAAGCATTATTCCTGGATTCAGGAGGACCTGAGTTCAAATCTGGCCTCAGATACTTGACACTTACTAGCTGTGTGACCCTGGGCAAGTCACTTAACCCTCATTGCCCTGCCAAAAAGTGTTACAAATATTGCTTCATTTCAACATCACAACAACCATTACCATCTCCATTTGACAGTTGAGGAAACTGAGGCAGACATGGGGTTAAGTGATTTGCTCAGGGTTAAACAGCTAGTAAATGTCTGAAGCCACATTTGAAATCAGGTCTTCCTGACTCTAGGACCAGAATTCTATTCAGTGTAGTAACTAGCTACTTTTATGAGATTTATTTTAAAATTTATGAGTTAGTATATAATTAAAGACATCTCCCTTTCAAATTCTATACCCATGAAGCGTTTCCTCTTTCACTTTTGCATTGTTGGTCCTGGATTTTCCAATACTTCTTTTACCATGTCTGAAAAATGTCAAAAACTACACAATATGGTCAATTAAGCCCATCAATCCATTGTTTTTTGCAGGGCAATGAGGGTTAAGTGACTTGCCCAGGGTCAGACAGCTAGTAAGTGTCAAGTGTCTGAGGCTGGATTTGAACTCAGGTCTTCCTGAATCCAAGGCCAGTGCTTTATCCATGTGCCACCTAGCTGCCCCCTCCATCAATCCATTTTTTAAAAAATCAGCACAATTTTTTTTTAACTGACCAAGAAAATTCACGATAATGTGAGAGCTATTGGTGCTACCATATACCAGTTCCTTAAGGAAAGTTCTTTTTTTTTCTTTAATAAAGCTGAATGTGCATGTGTATGACTGTACATGGTTGTGCATATTTCAGGATTTTGATGGTCTTTGACCAGTATGGGTACTCCCTCGACCAACACAAATTATAAGTTCTCAGAGAATCACACAATCTCAAATAAGGAAAAAACCTCCAAAGTCATCTGGTTCAACCCATACTCCCAAAGAAAGCCCCATTATAACATCACCTCTGTTTAAGGCCTCCAGCAAAAAAGAGAGCCCACCACCTCCTGAGGCAGTCCATTGCACTTTGGGAATTCTAACATTTAAATAGTTTGTTATTGGTTTTCCCCTGACATCATGATACAGTGACCAAAGTGTGGTCAGATCTATGTTATGACCCCCTTATTACCTGTGTGACCTTGGAAATGTAATTACCTCCATGAATTTCAGCTCCCTAATCTGTAAAATAAAGGGGTTGGACTAGATGATTTCTAATGTCTCTTCTATCTCTAGATGTATAATCCTGCAGTTCTGGTCCTCTGGACACTTTTTTTTTCTTTTTTCTTTCTTTCATTTTTTTTTTTTTTTTAGTGAGGCAAGTGGGGTTAAGTGACTAGCCCAGGGTCACACAGCTAGTACGTGTCAAGTATCTGAGGCCAGATTTGAACTCAGGTTCTCCTGAATCCAGGGCCGGTGCTTTATCCACTGCGCCATCTAGCTGCCCCTGCTCTGGACACTCTTGAGTGTGTCAATGGCCTTCTTAAACCATAGCACCCAAAACTGAACACAAGTGATCTCCTTGAGACCAAAAATACTATTCACCTTGTGGACAACCCATCAATGAGATTACAGCAGAACAGTTCCATCTGTAGTCCTGGATACTATGCCTTGCTTAATATAGTCATAAACTTCATTAGTTTCTTTGGCCACAATAGCACATTATTGATTTATATGGAGCCTGCAGTCCTCTAAGACCCCAAAATCTTTTTCAAATAAACTGCTGTTTAGCTATGGCTCCTCAATTCTATATTTGTAAGGTTGATTCTGTGAACTCAAATGAATTCATGTGAAGGAACTATTTGAATAATGACAAGTGAATTTGACTAACATGGAAAAAAATAGTCTTAATTTTGTGGGGAAATTCAGGTATAGGTGTTTCTTTCACTGAGGGAGCCTGGCCTACCTATGATTTGGAAGCATTTGATCATAGATTTCGAACCCCAGAGGACATTGCTCCAACCCCATCATTTTATAGATAAGGAAAATTAGTCCCTGGGGAAGGTGAGGGACTTGCTCAGAGCCAGAAGAAGACCCTCTGATTCCAAAGAAAACTATCAATAATCTCCTAATTGTTAAACCTGATCTCCATTTATCAATCCTTATCCTTCTTGATCTCTCTGCAGTACTGTGGATCACTTATTCCTCTTGGATGACTTCTTTATGTTTGATTTCCACAACACTTTTTTCTTCTAATTCTCCTCCTATCTGTCTCACCATACATCAGTTTCCTTTGATGGATTATCATCCATGTCATATCTACTAAATGTGGAAGGACAAGAATGCCTGTCTTCTTTCTTACATGTTGCCTCCCCATTAGAACATCTCCTTGAGGGGCAGCTAGGTGGCGCAGTCAATAAAGCACCGGCCCTGGATTCAGGAGTACCTGAGTTCAAATCTGTCCTCAGACACTTAACACTAGCTGTGTGACCCTGGGCAAGTCACTTAACCCCAATTGCCTTACCAAAAAGAAAAAAAAAAAGAACATCTCCCTGAGAGCATTTTTCTCTTCATATTCCCCAGGGCCTACCATAGTGTCTTTACATCATAGATACTTAATAAATGCTCATTGTTTGATCATTCTTTCCACCACACTTTCATGCTATGGGACCTGTCAGAGGCATACAACAGTGAATAGACTTGTTCAAGGTCAAACAGGTAGTAAACAATAAGGGCAGGATTTGAATCTGGGTCTTCCTGATTCTTATCTCATTGCTTTAATACACATAGATTCTCCTGTAGAGAAATTCTTTAATCCCATTTTAGGTATAAAAAGCTTTAAGAAGAATCCAAATTCTCTATAATTATTCATACATCCCTACACAGGACAGGAAACAAATCACCCCTTACCTCCCACCCCTTTTTTTTTCTTGGTCATTGTCATGCTCAGCTTAAGGGAGGGAAGATTCCTTATTTTCAGCTTGACTATTGTCAGTGATCTCCAAGAAAGAGAGCATGACACTATGGGAAAGAGTTGGAAGACCTAAGTTCAAACCCTGTCTCTATCAAGTACCACCTCTGTGACCATGGACCAATCACTTGGACACTCTCTTGGCCTCAGTTTCCTTATATGTAAAATGAAGGAGTTGTCCTAGATGGTCACTGAGGTCCCTTCAAACTACTTTATGATACCACTAGCCTTCCTGGTTCTGGGAGATTGGGTTTAAGCTGATGATGAAACGTTTCAGATGTATTTATTTCCAAGCCATGAAATGTTCACTAGAAAAAAAAAAGATTTTAACAAGTGTGTAATTGGATAATTTGACAACTAGTGAGCCTAAATCCAGGATACCTTGAATTATATTTCTCAGAAGAATAGTCATTCTTCCTGTATAATTAATTTAATTTCCTTTGGATTACTGACAGTAATTCCCTGATTTATCCATGTCTCTAATGTTAAAGTTCATTCTCTTAGGGGATATTCTCAGTTTGGGGTCAAGTAAACAAAAGGAGTCCCACCTCTCTCCCGCCTCCCTATATTTTAACTCAGCATATGGGTAGGCAGTGAAGTTTAAGCACCTTTAATATCTCTCTCTTTCCTGACACTTGAAATGTAAGAACAACGGTTTGAAAAATATCAGGTTATTTCCTGTTTCCTAGCGCTACAGACAACACGGCTGAGTGGGTGGACGACATATCATTTAATGGCTGGGGAGAAAGAATAATGCAGTGGCAAAAGCAATGGATACTGAGAATCTGGCCATGAAACCTAGCTCTGCTACCACCTTGTAGCTTTGCACGAGTCACTAAACTTCTTTGAGCCTCGGCTTTTTCTTCTATTAAAAAGAAAGGGTTGGACTGTAAGTATGGGTCTGCTGGATCCAGCCTGAATCAGCTCACAGGAGCTGATTTTTTGTGTGATTATTTACACCCCAGAAATCAGCAAATACTATAACTCAGAGCTCGAGTTACTATTTCGTTGATGTTCTAAACTTAAGAGAGTGATGGAGAAAATATTAGTGATGCATATTATATACATGTACACACATTTTAGAGAGTAGTTTATTAAAAATTTACTCACACACTCCCGGAGATCATATCTGAAACCCCTAACAGATCCAAATTCTTTGATCTTATGCTTTCCAACTCCATCTCCATCATGACTTCCTACCACTCTATATGTTCCAGCTTACAAATACCTTATTGTGTGGTATCCAGAATTGAATGCAATCTTTCCCATGTTATCTGACCAGCACAGAAAAACGTTCTATCATCTCATTAATGCTGGACACCAGACCCCTTTTTAATACAATGTAAGGTAAAGCTAGATTTGGGGGAAACACTATATCATACTGTTTACTTTCATTGATCTTGTAATACTATCAGTCCCAGGGTGGTTTTTCACTATCAGATTGCTCCATCCTACATGGAAAACCTTTCTGCCTTTAAACCCATCACATGAAATTCAGCTAATTAGCTCATAAAAGATTGCACAACCATACCCTCTAAGGATTATAGTACCTTTTTAGAAGAGGGAAACTTCAGACAGATTACTTACTATTCTTCCTGTTGTATTTTATGTTTTTGTTTTTGTTTTGTTTTGTTTTGTTTTTTTAAGTGGGGCAATGAAAGTTAAGGGACTTGCCCAGGGTCACACAGCTAGTAAGTGTCAAGTATCTGAGGCTGGATTTTAACTCAGGTACTCCTGACTCCAGGGCCGGTGCTTTATCCACTGCGCCACCTAGCTGCCCCTCTTCCTGTTGTATTTTTTAAAAATTAGGAGGAATGGAAAGGGTCCACCATCCAGACTGATAACCAAGTGGTCTATTGCCTCACTTTTATTGTTGTTGAGTCCTTTGCGTTGTCCCTTAATTCCTTTTGACCCACCCCATTTAGGGTTTTCTTGGCAAAGATACTGGAGGGGTTTGCCATGTCCTTCTCCAGATCATTTTACAGATGAGGAAATTGAGGAAAACAGAGTTAAGTGACTTGCCCAGGATCATACAGCTCTGTCTGAGGCTAGATTTGAACTTGTGAAGATGAGTCTTCCTGATTCCAAGACCAGAACTCTATCCACTGTACCACCTAGCTGCCATATTGACTCACTATATTTAGATAAATAATCTCCAAATAATATTAAAATATTCTGGACTCATCGAAGCCAGGGATGGTATGTTTTGTTGGACAAAAGGTCCTTAAATCTAAAGTTTTTAATCCCCAAATCTGTGTGATGACATCAAGAAGTTGACTCTCTGGCATTAGGTTATCCCACTGTGTAAACTTGCAATAGCATATGCCTTTAATAAGGTGACATGAGTGGAAATTCCACAGAGATAGATTTAGTCTTCACATTAGGAGACCTTTCCTAAGCATTAGAACTTTCCAAAAGTAGAATTGGGAGGTCAACCCAGGCAAAGATTTGGATGACCCATTGTTTGTACAAGGAATTCCTGTTCATAGGAGGGAATGTTTCCCTTGGAGAAGACTCATTGCCATGGAGAGAAGAAGGTCATGATCACTGTCTTTAAATAATGAAATAATTGAAGGTATATCAGTTGAAAAAAGATCAGTTTGGGGTTTGTTTTTGGTTTTATTTTTGGTGAGGCAATTGGGGTTAAGTGACTTGCCCAGGGTCACACAACTAGTAAGGATCAAGGGTCTGAGGCCGGATTTTAACTCAGGTCCTCCTGAATCCAGGGCTGGTGCTCTATCCACTGTGCCACCTAGCTGCCCCAAGATGAGTTTTGTTTTACTTGGCTCCAGAGGATCATATTAAGATTTGTTGTTTAGTCATTTTTCCAGAGGATCATGTCTGAGCCGTGACACCTTTTGGGAGGGTTTCTTGGCAGACATAATTTGCCTTCTCCAGCTCATTTTGCAGATGAGAAAACTGATGTAAAAAGAGTTAAGTGACTTGCTTGGGGTCACACTTCTAGTCAGGACAAGTTGCAAAAATACAATGTTAGGCTCAAGGAAGAAACTTCTTCACTATAGTATGACTATCGGCTGCCTCAGAGGTGGTAGGTTTCCTAATTACTGGTGTTTTCAAGGAAAGGGTGGGTGACCACTCTTGGGGAATCTTATAGGATAGATTCTTATTTGAATAATGGAATATTAAACCTGGAAAAAGATGAAACGACATGGCATACTTGGACTTGGGGATAGACTTAGTGCTACCTTTAAGTATTTGGTGGGCTCTCATATGGAAGAATGGTTAAACTTGTTCCATTTGGCCCCAGAAGGCAAAACCAGGAGGAATTGGTAGAGTTCCATAAAAACAGATTTAGACTGCATATCAGAGGGGAAAACAGCCTTCCTCACAGGTGTCCCAAAGTGGAATAGGTGGTTCAATGAGGAAGTAGGCTCTCCCTCATTGAAGATTTATTAGAAGTCAAAGAATGACAATATTTGACAATATTTGAGAATTAGAATGGACCACAGTAGCCATCAAGTTCACCTATACCTGAAAGAAATCTCTACTATAACATACCCAACAAGTGGTTATTGAGCATCTACTTGGAGGAAAAGGAATCCACCAGTTCTACCTCATTCCACTTGAGGACAGTAGTAATCATTAGTGTTTGTTCTCTAATTATTACGCCTAAATTGGCCTCTTTCTAGCTCTTCCCCAATGCTCTTGATTCTTCCCTCTAGGTCCAAATAAAAGAAACCCAACCAATTCTCCATATTAAATGCTTTTTGCTTCTTAAATATAGTTATCAAGTCGTCCTTGAGTCTCTTCATCTCTAAGGTAAAGAGCCCCAGTTCCAGTTCCTCCAACTGGTACTATATGTTGTAGAGGGCATTACTTTGGAGGCATGAGATGTCCAAGGTCTCTTTGGGATCTGATATTGTATGATTCTGAGAAATCACAGGCAAGACAAACTACAGCAAGAGCAGGAGTATGTAGGATGGAGAAAATGAATATACAAATTCCTGCATTATAGACCCATCAGAAAAGTGACAAGAAGTTGGAGAGATGAAATAGGAAAGAAGGGACTTACAGAGAATCTTTTTTTTTTTCTTTCCATTTCTCATACTAATAGCTATAACCTAAAGGAGTATAATAACTGCCCCCCCCTCTCCCCAGTAGAATTCTTCAACATTTGTAGCCTGGAGAAATAGTACAATTCAAAGGGACTTTCTACCCAACTGATTTTCTCCCCTAAACCTGTCAGTTCCAAACTGTGGGCAAAGAAGTATTTAAACTCCTCAGCATGTTCGATGCAAATCAGTTTCCCTGACAATTTGAAAATGGAAATGTAGGATGTCAGACGTTACAAATTTGCAATGAAATACAGTGGAGTAATAAGACACCATATGGAAGAGCTGTGGAATGATTAAAAGAAGGCCTCTGGTAGGCACATTATTGGAGATGGGAGAGCTTGCATCCTCACCATAAATCTTCCATTTCCATTAAGGATATGTGTATGAATAGCCAATTAATTTTGCCACCTAATGGGAGCGTGTATGCTGCATAACATGGGGCCACCTACAAAATCCTGGTTTATAAAGCATAACCAAAGTGTGCTTCAGACGTGATAGAACAGGTGTTAGCTTAACTTTCACCTTGTACTGCCTTCTAGGGGGTAAAATGCCAGGGGACAGGGATTAATATCAGGAGAAGAAATTGGGCTTGACATGGGGGAAAACTCTATAGTGTTAAAAGCTACATGCAGAGGAGCAAGTGTAAGAGCCGAGGGGCAGGCCGTGTACCAAGATCAATCCATCAGAAAGAGCTTGACTCTGGTGGCAAATCTCATCTCATAGGATTGTTCCCCTGTGTGACCTTGGACAGGCCATTTAACTTCCCTGTCCTCATTTGTAAAAATGAAGGTGTTGGACCAGTTGGCTTCTGAGGACCCTTCTTCTTTGGAATCCACAATCCCATGAAGCCCATACCCTTGGCCAGATTTAAAAACTGAGTTCTCAGAGAAAGGAGAAAAAATATACTCTGCTCATAACCCACCAATACTCAATTGCTTTAATGACTTTTTCAAAAACTTTTTATAGTCCCAGGTATCTCACAGTGCCTAGAACTTAGTAGGGACTTACTAATGCTTCCCGGGTTGTTGAATTGAATTGGATGTGGCACAGTGAGTAAAGTATCAGACTCAGGGGCCAAAAGACCCATCCAAATTAAATCCCCAAGTCAGAAACTTAATAGTCATGGTGTCTTGGGCAAAACATTCTACTTCTCTCAGCCTCAGTTTCCTCACATGTAAAATGTAAAATAATAGAACCTACCTTTCAGAGCTGTTGTGAGGATCAGCTAGATAACACATCAAGTGCTTTGCTAACCTTAAAGCAGCTATATAAATACTAGTCATTTCTCATTTATTATTTAACCATCAGTCAACGAGCACATATTGAGCACCAACTAAGTGACAGGCACTGTGCTAATCTCTAAGGATACAAAGGAAGGAAAGGGACAGTCACTGCCTTCAAGATAGGGGCAGCTTGGTGGTGCCATAGTGCACAGAGCACTGGACCTGGAATAAGGAAGACTCATCTTTGTGAGTTCAAATCCAGCCTCAGACACTTACTATCAGTGTGACCCTGGGTGAGTCATGTAACCTTGTTTGCCTCACTTTCCTCTTCTGTAAAAGGAGTTGGGGAAGGAAATGGCAAACCACTCCAGTATCTTTGACCCCCAAAAAACCCCAAATGGGCTCACGAAGAATCAGATATGACTGGAAAAAAACTGAACAACAACAAAGCACTTTTCATTCATAATCTCATTGAGGAAATTAACATGGGACAGTGGAAAAGTGCTTAACCTGTAGCTGCCGGATCCCAGTTCAAATCCCAGGCCTGCGTACTATTTATACTATGTGTCAACTTGAGCAAATTATTTGCTCTGAGTCCCAGTGAGATAAGGGAGCTAGACTAGATGGCATCTGGGGTCCTTTCCAGTTTTCGCTCTATGAGCTTACAAACTAAATATCATTAACTAATGGACCATATGCCTCTTTTCCCATCTCTACAAAATATTGATGAGAGTAATCTATACACATATTAAGAACATCCATCCCTAATGTATGAGCAAGGTACATGCAGATTTTTGTAATGAATACTCTGCTGTAGACTACATTTTTCTCGTCAATCAATTAATCAGAAAACCTTTATTGGGCACCTACTATGAACCAGGTATTGAGCTAAATACTATGGATGCAAAGAAAGTTTTTTTTAAATTGATCCCTGCCCTCAAGAAGGTCACATTCTAATAATTCCAGTCACACAACTAACCAAAAAGCATTGAAAAGACAAGATTCTACTGTGTTTATTGTTAGTTGGCAATAAAATTTGTCCTTGCTATTCCATCATTTTTAGTCATAACCCCATTTGGAGTTTTCTTGGCAGAGATACTGGAGTGGTTTGCCATTTCCTTCTCCAGCTCATTTTACAGATGCAGAAACTGAGGTAAACAGGATTAAATGACTTGCTCAGGGTCACACAACTAGTGTCTAAAGACAGATTTGAACTCATGAAAATAAATCATCCTGATTCCAAGCCCAATGCTCTCTCTACTATGCTACATAACTGCCCTGTAAAGTGTTTCACAAACCTTAAATCTCTATATAAATTCTCGCTATCGTGAGTTTTTTTCTTTTTTGATAATATAGACTGTTGTGCATTTTTACTAGAATTTGTAATTTCTCCACTTTCAGATATCTGGGGAAGATATTGACATTCTCAATAGTATTAAAAGAAAGAAAATAAAAAATGAAATCAGATATAAAACCATAAACTCCAAACTGTATGCAGTTTTTAACTATATATTCCAACTGTGATAAAAAAAAAATCTTGACTTCTATGTTCCTTCTGGCCTCTGCATCTCCTGTTTATTTTTTCCTGTTTTGTTCATGCTATTCTTATCACTATTTTATTATAGTTCTCATCAGTGTGCATATTTTTGTTCTGATTCTGCCTTCTTCACTCTGTGTCATTTGCTGTATCTTTCCATATTTCTTTGAATTTTTTCCATCTTTCATTTCTAATGGTGCAATAATATTCCATTACATTGATATAGCACAATTTATTCAGCCATTTTTCCATCATTGGACATTTAGGTTGCTTCTATTTTTTGGTAAGGAATAGGATGTTTCAGAATAGCTTCTTTGCCTGTCCTTGTATAATTTGCCAAGGTCACGGAATCCCAGAGTCAAAAGGGACCTCCAAGACATTGTCCTCCAGTCTCTGGCTGAATAACAATCCCCTATAGGGTATCCTCATGATGAAGCCATCCAGTCTTTGTTTGGAAGCCACTAGTGATGGGGACTCACTACCTCTCTAGGCAATCCATTCTATTTTTCTTTCTTTCTTTCTTTCTTTCTTTCTTTCTTTCTTTCTTTCTTTCTTTCTTTCTTTCTTTCTTTCTTTCTTTCTTTCTTTCTTTCTTTCTTTCTTTCTTTCTTTCTTTCTTTCTTTCCTTCCTTCCTTCCTTCCTTTCCTTCCTTCCTTCCTTCCTTCCTTCCTTCTTCCCTTCTTCCCTTCTTTCCTTCTTTCTTTCTTTTTTTTTTAGTGAGGCAATTAGGGTTAAGTGACTTGCCCAGGGTCACACAGCTAGTAAGTGTTAAGTGTCTGAGGTCGGATTTGAACTCAGGTACTCCTGACTCCAGGGCCGGTGCTCTATCCACTGCGCCACCTAGCTGCCCCTCTATTTTTCAACAACTGTAATTGTCAGGAAGTTGTTTGGGTAATTTTTTCTCTTACATTGAACCAAAACCTGCCATTTACCATCTTCCAAATTTTGCACCTTGTTTGTTTTACTGTTTGGGGCTATGGTCCTCCTTCCATATCCTGGTCCTCCAGAAACTTGAAAAAGGATCAATTGATTTCCCAACCACCAAGGCTTCTTCTCTTCCCCAGGATAAGATTTCCTAGTTCCTTCAGCTGAGCAATTGAAGGATATACTAGTGTGCTGTTGGAATGGACTCTGAATGCCAAACAGCAGAAATACTAACTCGTGGGTTCTTCCTTGTTATTTTTTATGGCTGAGCATTGCCAGATTTCTTTTTTGTTTTGTTTTTTGTTTTGTTTTGTTTTGTTTTCCCCTTAATTATTTAGCTTGGCTACCTATTAAACTTGAATGAGACTGGAATGAGTTATGCTCTATTATCCAATACTCTGGTTATTGAGCAGACCATAATTGCTCAGTCTATAAGACATTGGCCTCCTAATGTTTGCAGGCTAATTAACAAATAAGAATCTCACAGCCAAATAGAGCAAAATCTTACTGAACCTCACAGTGGTGTATATACTTCTTCTCTAGGCTGGTCAGAACAGGGAAAAATAAAAATAATAACTCACCCTTATGTGACATCTTAAGGTTAGTAAAACACCTTCTTTAGCCTTGTCAAGTAGGGAGAACAGGTATTATGATACCCATTTTTTACAGATGATGAAACTGTGTCAGAGGGGTGTGAGTGGCTGGCCTGCACTCACAAAGAAACTGAGAATCCGAGGCAATACTCAAACCTAGATATTATATTTCCTAGTCCAGCTTTCTATCTGTTAACTCATGGTGGCAGGCTATTGAGACATCGACGTCTCAGAGCAAAACCTGCTTCCAAGGAGATGACAAAAGAGAAACCTCCAGCCCCGAGACACCATGTTTCTTAGAGCACCTCCTAACTCAGCTATATCTCTGATGCGAGAAGGAACAAAGGACCCAGTATTAATAGGTCAGAGCAAGATTAGAAGAATAAGTCTAGGCAGGAAGCAGCAATGAACCCTGGAAGAAAATTGCTTTAGCTACCTAATTAGAGCTTTGTTCCATCATTTTAGTAGTATCCTATTCTTCGCGACCGTATTTGATGTTTTCTTGGCAGAGATATTGGAGTGGTTTGCCATTTTCTTCTTCAGCTCATTTTTAAAATAAGGAAACTGAGGGAAACAGGGTTAAGTGACTTAACTAAGGTCATGTAGCTAGGAAGAGTCTGTGGCCAGATTTGAGCTCAGATCCTCCTGATTTCCTGACTCCAGGCCTGGTGCTCTCTCCACTAATTAGAGATTAGGTAATTGATTGGACAGCTAGGTACATAGAACACTGGCCCTGAAGTTAGGAGGATCTGAGTTCAAATCTGACCTCACACACTTATTAGCTATGTGTCCCTGGGAAAGTCACTTAACCCCAATTGCCTTAAATATGCAGGGCCATCTCCAGTTATTCTGGTAGTATATCTTGACTCTGGAGGAGAGAGTGAGGTTGGTGGCCTGACACAGCCCTTCCTCACTTACCAGTTCATTGCAATTCATGACATCTGTCCTGGTGCTCTTTGAGAATAAAGGACAGGGGGCAGATAGGTGGTGCAGTGGATAAAGCACTGGCCCTGGATTCAGGAGAACCTGAGTTCAAATCTTGCCTCAGACACTTGACACTTACTAGCTGTGTGACCTTGGGCAAGTCACTTAACCCCCATTGCCCTACAAAAAACAAAAAAAGCCCAAAAGAATAAAGAACAAACAACAGCAATAAGGTGATCAATTATCTGACTGGTAATTGGCAATAATGGCATTGAACAAAGAGAAAAAACAACACATAAAAAGAAAAACAATAAATGTTAGCTAAATCCTTTCAAATAATAAAAAATAATTTAATTTTTTTAAAAATAAAAAACAAAACAAAATTTCAAAAATAAATAAAATAAAATAAAAATAAATCCTTTCAAACATCTAGCATGACAGAGGAAAGTGGTCCATAGCAATTAAGTTATGAACTTTAAATAGATATCAGAACTACATTCAGCAAGTAAGTGTAAAAAGAACAAGACTTGGAGTCTGGAAAGAACTGGATTTAAACCTTGGTATTCTCCCTTCCTGGCTATGTGGTCCTGGTTAGATCATTTCCCCTCTCTGACCTCCAGTTTCCTCATCTATAAATGGGGATTGTATCAACTGTAGCATCTGTTTCTCAGGGTGATGGCTATTAAATGTATTAGATATCATTCTTGTTGTTATTTTTACCTTTTTAACATAGGAATACATTAGGCTACATAAGTAATAATAAGCTAACATTAACATAGCACTTACTGTGTGCCAGCCAGCCAGTATGCTAAGCACTTTTTACAAATATGATCTCATTTGATCCTCATAACAACCCTGGGATGTAGGTGCTATTGTTATCCCTATTTATAGATGAGGAAACTGAGATACAGGTTAAGTGACTTGCCCAGGGTCACATAGTTCGTGTTTGAGACTGGATTTGAACTCAAGTCTTCCTAACTCCAGGCCCCTTGTTCTATCCACTAGTGATTTCATTTATCTATCTATTCATTCAGTTAACATTTTTAAAACACCCAGTGTTTTCAAAGCACTATACTAGGTCCTGGCAGTGGCACAGTAGATAGAGCACCTGACCTGGACTCAGGAAGACATGAGTTCAAATCTGGTGTCAGGAATGTATTAGCTGTGTGACCCTGGGCAAGTCACTTTACCCTGTTTGCCTTGGTTTATTCATCCTTAAAATGAGTTAGAGAAGGAAGTAGCAAACCAGTCCAGTATCTTTGCCAAGAAAACCCCAAATTGGGTCATTAAGAATCATGACAGAAAATAACTAAATAATGACAACAACAAAATAGGTACAATGTTTAGATAAAACCTACCCTCATGTTGTCTGGTAGACAGACCCTCAGCCCCTCAGCAAGGTAAGGAGAGCATCTGAGGTCAAGAACTAGGGATTTCAGAGGCCATTTAATGTCATTTGACAGGGGAAGAAACTGAGGCCCAGAGGTTAGGTGATTTGATCAATTTCAAACACATAGTCAGGGGCACCAGCCAGGAATTAAACCCAGGTCCTCTGCCTCTGCTCTTATTCCAGAAGTGACCACTTCTAGGGGTAGGAAATCAGACAGAGAGAGGCTGGGTGAATTTCCACTGACTGCACAGCCCAGCCCAGAAAGAGTTAGGGATAGCAGTGGACTCACTCTTCCCCTAGAAACTGCTAAGTGGTGCAGCAGATAAAGAGCTACAGCCGGAGTTTCAACCTGGCTTCAGATATCTACTAGCTGGGTGACCCTGGGCAAGTCACTTTAACCTCTGTTTGCCTCAATTCCTCAGCTGCAAAAATGGGGCTCCATACAGCACCCAGCCTCCCAGGATTGTTTGTGAAGATCAGTTGAGAAATAGTTGTAAAGCACTGGGCAAACCTTAAAGCTTTCTATAACCTAGTCTAGGTATTATTGTGGTTGTCATCCTTGTTATTACTGTTGTTAGATTGTTGCATTATTATAAGCCTGAGCAGTTCACCAAAAGGCACTTTTTAATAAATTTGTAGCAAGAATTACTCTTTCCTGCTTTTTCTCACCTCAACCCAACATCTAAATTGCTGAGTTAATAGGTATCCCTCCACAACTCTTTGGACACCTTGCTCAGACAGATCTAGCTCTCTCTCTCTCTCTCTCTCTCTCTCTCTTTTTTTATATATATATAAGTTATTTTATTTTTTCCGTTACATGTAAAGATAGTTCTCAACCTTTGTTTATACAAGCTTTACAATTTCAGATTTTTCTCCCTCCCTCCCCTCCCTCCCCCCTCCCCTAGACAGCAGGTAATCTGATATAGGTTATATCTATATATCTATATATCTATATACATATACATATAGATATATAGATATATACACACACATATATACATACACATAATAACATTAATCCTATTTCTGCATTAATCATGTTACAAGAGAAAAAATCAGAGCAGTGATGCAAAACCTCAAAATAGGAAAAAAAAAAAAAAACAGCACCCAAAACAAAAGAAATAGTATGGTTCAATCAGCATCTATACTCCACAGTTCTTTTTTTTTTCTTGGATTTGGAGATCCTCTTCTATCATGAGTTCCCTGGAACTCTTCTGTACCATTGCATTGGTGAGAAGAATATAGTCCATCACAGTAGGTCAACACTCAATGTTGATGATACTGTGTACATTGTTCTTCTGGTTCTGCTCATCTCACTCATCATCAGCTCATGTAAGACCCTCCAGGTTTCTCTGAGCTTCTCCTGCTCATCATTTCTTACAGCACAATAGTATTCCATTGTATTCATATACCACAACTTGTCCAGCCATTCCCCAATTGATGGGCACCCCCTCAACTTCCAATTCCTTGCTACCACGTAAAGAGCAGCTATAAATATTTTTGCACATGTGGGTCCCTTTCCCCCTTCCATGATTTCTTTGGGAAAAAGACCTAAAAGTGGAACTGCTGAGTCAAAGGGTATGCACAGCTTTATCGCCCTTTGGGCATAATTCCAAATTGCTCTCCAGAATGGTTGGATCAGTTCACAGCTCCACCACAATGAAATTAGTGTTCCAATTTTCCCACAGCCTCTCAACATTTATTATCTTCCTTTTTTGTCATTTTAGCCAATCTGATAGGTGTCAGGTGGTACCCTCAGAGTTGTTTTAATTTGCATCTCTCTAATCATTAGAGATTTAGAGCATTTTTCATATGGGAATAGATAGCTTTGGTTTCTTCATCAGAAAACTGCCTGTTCATATCCTTTGACCATTTCTCAATTGGGGAATGACTTGGATTCTTATAAATTTGATTTAATTCCCTATATATTTTAGAGATGAGGCCTTTATCAGAAGTACTGGCCTCAAAAATTTGTGTTCCCAGCTTTCTGCCTCCCTTCTAATTTTGGATGCATTGCTTCTGTTTGTACAAAAATTTTTTAATTTACTATAATCAAAATCATCCATTTTGCATTTATAATATACTCTATCTCTTGTTTGGTCAAAAACTGTTTTCCTTTCAAAGATCTGATAGGTACACTATTCCTTTCTCTCCTAATTTACCCTATGGTAATCAACTCTTAAGTCTAAATCATGTATCCATTTGACCTTATTTTAGTATAAGGTGGTAAGATGTTGGTCTATGCCTAATTTCTGCCATACTATCTTCCAGTTTTCCCAGCAGTTTTTGTCAAATACCTGAGTTCCTATCCCAGAAGCTGGAGTCTTGGGTTTATCAAACACTACATTACTAGTGTCATTTACTACTGCATTTCCTGAGCCTAGCCTATCCATTGATCTACCACTCTATTTTTAGCCAGTACCAGATAGTTTTGATGACTGCCTCTTTTAGTAAAGCTCAGTTTGGTACTGCTAACCCCACCTTCCCTGTGAATTTTTTTTCATTATTTCCCTGGATATTCTTGATTTTTTGTTTTCCAGATGAAATTTTGTTATTATTTTTTCTAGCTGTATAAATAATTTTTAGGTAGTCTGATTGGCCATGGCACTGATAAGTAAATTAATTTAGGCAGTATTGTCATTTTTACTATATTAGCTCTCAGATCTAGCTCTCTTAAGCGGTCCATTTTCATTTCACCAAGGGGCCTTGATATGTGTCTATCACCAAATAAGATGGTGACATTGCCTAAATTATGCTGGGTCTTTCTTCTCAGGCTAGAGTCTATCAGCCTACCTGCCTCCAAATTCAATCTAATAGTATACAAGGCACTGTGCTAGAGGTATGTGTGTGTGTTCTTGTGCAAGAGTGTGTGTGTGTGTGTGTGTGTAACTGGGTGGGGAGATCGTTACAAGTTTCTCTGATTGGGATATCATTTTCAAGATAAGCAAGGAACTTATTCAAATTTATAAGAACAACAGCTATTTTCTTCAACATATAAAAATGGTCACAATATATCTTACATCTCCAACTGCATTTCAAACCAATCAAGCTGCATGTCCTATAGATATCTTAAACTCAGTATGTCCAGAATGAAATCCATTATCTCTCCCTCCACACACAGATGTGCCATTCCTTTCCCCCCAAAAAAACCCTTCCCTACCACTATAAAGGCAACATAATCCTCTGAGTCTCTCAGGCTCACAGTCTAGGAGTCATCCTGGATCTTTCACTAACTCTCAGCCCCCATATTCAATATGGTGCCAAGGTTTCACCACCTCACCTTTGCTGCATCTCTCAAAATACACCCATTCCTCTCCTCTGACACTACCACTTCTCTTGGGCAGGCCCTCATCACCTCCCACCTAGACTGTTGCAATAACCGCTGGTGGGTCCTCCCTGCCTTGGTCTTCTCCACACTCAATCCATTCAGCCCCTAAAGTGGTTTTCCCTAAATGCAGGGCTGGACCATCTCATCTCCTCTGCTCAATATACTCTAATGGGCTACCCTATCACTCTTGGGTTCAAACACAAAATCTCTCTTTGGTATTCAAAGTCTCTTCACAATCTACCCCCCCTACCTTTCTAGGCTTCTTACACCTTACTCCCCAACATGTCCCCTTTGAACCAGTGACATTGATCTCCTGGCTATTTCATGAACAAGACTCCTCATCTCTCAGCCCCGAGCATTCTCTCTGGCCATCCCCCAGGCCTAGAATGCTCTTCCTCCATCTCTTCAACTACTGACCTCCCTGGCTTCCTTTAAGTCCCAAATAAAATCCCACCTTCTACAGGAAACCTTGTTCAACCCTTCTTTTTAAATTTATTTTATTCTGAACTTACGAAATAAAAGAAGCATTTCGGGGCAGCTAAGTGGCACAGTGGATAAAGCACTGGCCCTGGATTCAGGAGGACCTGAGTTCTAATCTGGCCTCAGACACTTGACACTTACTAGCTGTGTGACCCTTGGCAAGTCACTTAACCCTCATTGCCTCACAAAAAAGAAGCATTTCCATAACATAGTAGAATAGGGGAAAAAAGATTATTGCACACAAAACTACAAATTATTATGTACAACTTGCTATTCCTTTTAAATATATAATGAAGTTATCATGTCACTTTCTCTTTTTTTCTTTTTCTTCCCTCCTTCCCCCACCCACTCTAGAGATGGATTTTATTAGATTTCGCATACATATATATCTATATCTATATATATATACATATACACACACATTTTATGTATATATATGTAAAACATTCTATATATACTTATCATTTCTTTCTCTGGATGCAGATTGCATATTCCTTCATATGTCCTTTGTAGTTAATTTGGGTATTTATAATAGTCAAAATGACTTAGTCATTCAAAGTTCTTCTTAAAACAATATTGTTGTTACTGTATATAGTGTTCTCTTGGTTCTGCTCATTTCCTCTTAACTCTAACTCCTTTCCACTGTTAATTATCTATTTATTTCCTGTATATTGCTTGTTTATAGATATTTACTTGGTTGCTCTTCCATTATATTATGAGCTCCTTGAGGGCAAGGGACTATCTTTTTTGTATCCCAGGATTTAGCCAGTGCCTGGCATATAGTGGGTGCTTAATAAATGCTTATTGGCTGACTGCATTTGAACAGGTAGTTTTCAAAGGAAGAAATGCAAGCTATCAACAATCATGTGGATAAATGTTCCAAATTGCTAACAATTAGAGGGATGCTAATTAAAACATCTTTGAGGTCCTAATTCGCACCTGTCAGACTGGCAAAGATGACAAAAGAATAAAATGACAAATGCTGGAGGGGCAGGAGAAAAACAGGCAAACTGTGGCATGGTTGTTGCAGATGTGAATTGGTCTAGCCATTCTAGAATACATCTTAGAACAGTACCCAGAAAGTTATCAAACTCCGCATACCTTTCAACCCAGCCACTCATTTCTGGGACTTTAGCTGCAAAAGAAATCAAAGAAAGGAAATGGACTTATACATACAAAATAGTTATAGCATCTCTTTTAAGGGGCTCCATCCTATTGAGAAATGGCCAAGCCAATTGTGGTCTAGCTATGTATTATAATGGAATATCAATGTGTCATAAGGAATGATGAAATGGACAATTTCAGAGCCAAGTGGGTAGAACAAAGAGAACAATTTATACAATATTGAAGAGAAAAAACAACTCTGGAAGTCTTTAGAATTATGTTCAATGCAGTGACAAACTATGACTCCAAAAGAAAGGTTGCAAACTGCCACTCACCTTCCTAACAGAGAGACAATGAATTTAAAATGCCGAAAGAACATACATTTTCAGACATGATGAATGTAGGAAGGTGTGGGAAGTTTTTTTTGGACTATGCATCAGTGCATTGAGGGAATGCTAGGCAATAGTGTGCTGGGTCTGAGTCCTAAAGACCCTTCTTCCTGAGTTAATCTGACCCCCAGACACTTACTAGCTGTGTGTCCCTGGGCAAAGTCATTTAATTCCATGTTTGCCTCAGTTTACCTCATCTGTAAATGAACTAGACAAAGGAATGGCAAACTACCCTGTATCTTTGCCAAGAAATCTGAAAGAACTGAACAACAATTATTAACTTGGTTGTGGGAAGCAGGGATAATAAGAGAGACAGAATTAAATTTTAAGTGCTTGTTAATTGAAAAAAAATTCTAAAAAAAGAAATGAAAATGTCAGAGTTACAAAGGCCTTGAGAACACAATATTATCTCCTTTGATTCTCACAGTGATCCTGAGAAGTAGGTGCAATTATTTTCCTCCAGAGGAGGGAACTGAGGCACAGAGAAGTTAAGTGACTTGAAGATAGGAGCACCCTCAGAATAAAGAATATTTAGACCTGAGTTTGGACCTTTGAGGTTATATTGTCCAACCCGTTCATTCCATAAAGGAGGCTGATACCCAAGAATACTAAGGACCTTGTTCCATGCTCATTGAATAAGTACGGAGCAGACCCAAGACTTGGATACAAGTCTCTAGACTTCTGGGAGAGTGGTCTTTCCACTGATGAATGCTGCTCTTCAATTCCTCCAGCTATGATGTGGGGATAAACCATCTCCACTTCAGGATTTGGGGAAAATAAATATGGATGGCAGCCTTAAAGAACTTTAAGCTTTTAGGAAGAAAAGCCCTACATAAAATCAAGGGATTATTTACACTGCTGTTATAATAAGATTTGGGGCTCCACAGATAACATCTCCTAAGAACAACTCATACAAGCATGTACGTAGTGCAGCATCTGAGGCGCCATGACAGCTGGTTTGTGGGTGAGGTGCTGAGCCGGGAGAATGCAAACGGATTTACAGGAGTTCTTATTTTAAGAAGGCATCGAGGAGAAATTAAGCCAAGTGTTACTCAACAATGCAGATTGTTCTATTTTCTGCCTGCCCCTCCTTTGGATCTAGAGAGAAGTTTACGGTGACTGTCTTTATTTGACATGTATTTACAAAGTTTGAACCAAGCTGATACTCTCCTCGAACACTCAAATGGTGGCTGTTGGGCCACCCTTTCCATTTCTACCAGAATGAAAAGTAATCCCTCTTTTATGATTGCTGCTGACAAGGTAACCCTACTTTTCTAATGGTTGGCCACCCACTTCTTGTTAAAGGTCATGCCCTCACTGGTAGGGTAGAAAGTCAGGTGCTCTGTCAACTAGCATTTATTAAGCACCTACTATGTGCCAGGTATTGGGATAAGTACTGGGGGGGGGGGGCAAAGGCAAAAACAAACCCTGTCCTCAAGGAGCTTAAAATTCAGTGGAGAGACAGCATGTACAACTGTGTCCAAATAATAATTTGACAAATATAGACAAAATAAATTTGGTATTGTTTCAAAGGGAAGGCACATAGATAAAGGAATGCTGGGAAAGGATTCTTGTAGGAGATATAGTTTTGCTAAGACTGAAGAAAATCAGGATAACTAGGAGTCTCAGATTAGGAGGGAGAGCATTCCAGGCATGGAGCATAGCCAGTGAAAATGATCAGAGTTGAGAGATGGAGGAAGAAGACCAGTGTCACTATATAACAAAATATGTAAACTGGAGTAATGTCTAAAAAACCTAGAGACATAGGAAGGGGACAGGTTGTGAAGGGTTTTAAAGACCAATAATATTGTCTCTTATTTGATCCTCAAGTTGAAAAAAGAGCCACTGGAGTTTATTGAATTGGGTTGGGTGCTGGGCAGGGAGATGTATGGTCAGAACTGCATTTTAGAAAGAGTAATTTGACAGGTAAGTAGAAGACAGACAGGAGTGGGGAGAGATTGGAGGCAGGCAGACCCACCAGAAACTATAGCAAATAGACCAAGTGTCACCAGGTTGGTGACAGTGTCAGAGGAGAGTATGTCTCAGCCAGAATTTGAATATGTGTCTTTCAGCTTCCAATTGTAGTACTCATTATGTTACATAACTATGTGATCCCATGGACTTTAATGGGGGAGAGTTATTGTTGTTATGGTGGCTAGGAAAGGGCTTAAAAGGATCACTGGGGAACAAGGAGTATGTCAGCATTCCTTCCTGGCTTATGTGTCAGAGAAAGGGCAGGTAGTTTGGAGTAGATGCAAGAGAGGTGGTGAAAGGTAGATTTCAGTGATCACTAGAATATGGAAAGAATAGGAATGGAAGACAGAAGAGAAGAAAAAGTTCTAGGGGGCATCTAAGTGACATCATAGTGCACAGAACACTGGGAAGACTCATCTTCCCAAGTTCAAATCTGGCCTTGGACACTTATTATCTGCCTGTTGCTTAATCCAGTGTTTGCCTCAGTTTCCTAATATCTAAAATGAGCTGGAGAAGGAAATGGTTAATCACTTCAGTATCTTTGCCAAGAAAAACCCAAATGGGGTCACAAAGAGTCAGACATGACTGAACAACTATAACAAAAGGACACATAGAAAGGAGGACAAAGAAGGGTAAGGGTTAGTGCATTCTAGGGCTGAGCTACATAGAGATGAAGATGTGAAGAGGGATGGACAGAGAGAAAGGGTTTCAACAACGAGAAGAAAGTAGATGAACCTCCAGAGAGAGGGGTCAGCTCTTCCCTTCTCATTCCTCTCTCCAGCCTCTATTAACAGCAACCCTATTTTGCCTTGCCTTCTTCCACACGTCTTCCCCTTCACCTCCCAAAGGGGCAAGAACCATGAAACAAGCAGATATGGTCTCTTTATCACACCAGGATACAGAGAAGCATGATACTCCACTCTTATCCTTGGAAGGAAGCAGCACTTCACCCAGATGTCAATACAAGGGGCAAAGGGGCAGCTGTTCTGCCTTCACTGTATATCTACACTACTTCCCTCTGGGGGCTATTGAGTAAAGCTGTTGGTGAACCTCGATGAAAGTCTATAGAAACAGAAAGCATCATTACTGAGGTGCCAACACTGCCTATTCAAAGAAGAGGACTCTGACAAAGAGGTGAATGGGGGTGATCTTGGATGATTGCTGGATAACTGGAAGTTCTGAAGGGCAGCCACCTAGAATCCATCCTCGAAAAAATGTCTAGATGATCTCAAAAGTACATACTATTCAATGATTGCTTCTTCCTTCTAACAAGAGGCTGTAGTTGACCCCCCAAAAAAGAGATGCTGTAGTTGAGACTGTGATCACTTCTAAACACTGTCATTATCTCCCCATCCATTTTAGTTCGGGGAGGAAGTTCTATCCAGAAAACTGAGTGATCTAGTGTACATTTTAAGAATACAAAACAGAAAATGGGAAATCAGACATTTTGACTTGTGTCTTCCTCCTTCTGGTATAGGAAGAAGAAAGACACAGTGGAAAGAGCTTCGGTTTGAGAACCAGAGGGCATGGGTTCTAATCTTCTCGTGGGATTTGGGGCAAGTCACTTAACATCTCTGGGCCTCAGTTTCTAGTCTTTCAAACAATGAGTGTTACCATAGATGGTCTCTTGTACCTTTAAATCTGATAAAGTGAGCTAAATCTGAACAGGAGAGGCATTTGGAAGGTACCCTTAGACAGTAAGCGATCTTGGAAGTTCTAGTCCAGTCTCTTCATTTCACACAGGAGGAGAAAGAGGGAGAGATGAAGGGATTTACCCAAGATCCACCAGATAGCAAGGAGGCAGAACCAAGACTTGAACCCAGAGCCTCTGACTCCAAAGCAAGCATTCTTTACAATGCACCAAGTTGCAGCTTCTCTTATTGAGAAACATCTGTGTCCATTGGTAGTCTCTTGGCTCCTCACTATACATACACACACAAAAAGACATAAGATAGCGATTCTTAACTTGGGGTCTATGAATTTATATGCTTTTTTTTTTTTTTTGCGGGGCAATGGTCCAGAGTCACACAGCTAGTAAGTGTCAAGTGTCTGAGGCCGGATATGAACTCAGGTACTCCTGAATCCAGGGCCGGTGCTTTATCCACTGCGCCACCTAGCCACCCCTATTTATATGCTTTTTAAAAGATAGCTTGATAATTATACTTCAATATGATTGGTTTCCTGTGCAATCACATATTTTTATTTTATGCATTTAAAAGTGTGAGTTTGAGAAGGTGGTCCATGGGCTTCATCAGATGCTCAGACGTCCAAGGTCACAAAAGGGTAGTATTCCTAAACTAAATATCTAGAAGCCTTTTTAAGTCTCTTTACCCTTTAATTCTTTGATTTCCTACTCCCCTTACTATGTACACTCAACAAAGGCTTGACAGCAAAGGCAAGGCAACATAAAATTTCAATTGTAATGTGTGTGCAAATATATTACATTGTATTATATTATATTATATGTTATATTATGTTATGTTATATTGTGTTATATTATGTCATAATGTATTATATTGTCAACCAGGCAAAGACCACCCCTCAAAATGCAGAGGAGTCCAAGCTGAGTTGAAAGCAGTTTTATTAGGAGGAAAATCAGACACTAGGGCCAAGGGCCCCAGTACAAGGTACTGCCTGCTTAGCCCAGGAGAGTCAGAGGAGATTTATGCTTGAAAACCACAAAGAGGGGGGTTCAGGGAGGAGTTGGGAAGAAGAATGCATGGTCTTTTGCAGAAACAGGTGGATATAGAGGCAGATGCCTTTGTGGGAACAGTGGACCACAAGGCCAGTTTACGACAATTTGGTGTGCACAGCTTAGCAAGTTCAGCCAACAAGCCCCAACAAAAGTGTCTGGGAGTGAGCAAGACTTTGGCTCACTGCAGGCTCTTTGATTGACTCCTCTTGACAAACAGGCTTACTCTGTGTCCATTGTGCATGCCTGGCAGGGTAACTTATAGGAAATAGACATATTAATCTCAGGGGTACTTCCACAAAAGGTATATTATATTTTATAGCATATCATGTAATGTTATTGTGTCTTATAATAGTATATTATTGTAGATTTTGATAGAAAGTGAGAATTTCTAGTAGGTAGAATGCCTGACCCAAGAATCAATGCTTCATAAAAGCATGTCTAACCTAGGAAAGCCCTCTCAGTACAGAAGGCTTCCTTTGTGTGTGCCTGTGACCTCCCTCCTATACTTTCTGCCTTCCTCCCTTAGTTAGGCAAGTACATACCATCAAGCATAGGCAAACAGCCAGTGCTGTAAGACCATCTCATTTTCTCCTCATCCACGCAGATCACCAAGTAGTCACTGGTTGTCTTTTTGCCACAGCAGGTCATTGACTTCTCTGGTTTTTATGACTCTCCAAATTCCTTCCTTTTATAGGGTAACTGTTTGGCATTTTGCCTCTTTCGGCAGGTTAATGGCTTCTCAGTGAGTTTGCTGGCCTTGGGAGTATTGGATTGAGACCATGCACTCCCGCATCTTTATTGAGCGGCTCCTTATAACAGTCATCATCTCTTCTAAGGTTACTTGGCTCCCCACTCCATTTTAAAAGGCCCATTATAATAACTCATTATTCTATGAATCTTCTTTACCCAGTGACTCTCAATGTACTGAAGATCCCGAGAGCAAAGGGTATGTAGCTCACTTCAGCATTTATGCCTGCTCTAAGATCCTTTTTAAAGTTGGGATTTCAGGCCTTTGTGTTCTGGGCAAATGGCATATTTTAAAACGTGCAAGAATAGTACTTGAGATTTTCACATTGCCAGTGAAAGTTATACAAAGCTGTGGGGATTCTCTCAGCCTGAGAGAGCTGTGTTATTAGGGTCTTCAAGAGGACTCAATAGCCATTATTTGGTGTTACAAAATGTATACAACCATAGGAGCTTTCCCTTCTGCTGGTCCTGCTAAAGGAGCCTTCTGAAGGTCATTTAGATAGGAGGTCAGGGTGGCTTGCTTTTTTTCCCCTTGGCTAGCTCATCTTTCTTATTTGGTGAATAAAGCTGTGTTTCTAATGAAGACATAAAAACAAATCAGTTTTATAACTAACAGTGCCCAGATGGGCTAGAAAAAAAATGATTAAAAGAATATGCAGTCTCTGGAACACTTAGGGCTTGGTTTATGTTTCTAGTGTGGTTTTTATTATTATATTATTATCATTATAATATCATATACATTATTATATTTTTGTCCATTAGAAATTGTACACAAATCATTCATCGATTTCTTATGATGTGTGTGGGTGTGGAGGGACCTTTGTAACAAAAATGCATGGTCAGGTAACACAAATTCCCTCATTGGCCATATCCGAAGAGTATATATCTCAGGCTGCACCCTGGGTCCATCACCTCTATTGGGAGGTAGGGAACTTTTTCCATAGTGAATTCCCTGGAATCAAAGTTACTTCTTTATTGATCAAAGTTCTTAAGTCTTCAAAGTTGTCAAAAGCAATCTTTCCAGTATATCACCTCATCACACCCCTACCTCTCACCAGAATGTTGGACTTGGAGTTAGGAAGATCTAAGCTGGCATCTTGCCTCAGACACTAACTGAATGAATGGTCCTGGACCTATCACTTCCCCACCCTTAAACTTAGTTTCCTCATCAGTTAATTGGGAATAATAATGGCACATGTGCCATTGTTGTGAGGATCAAATGAAATAATATATGTATAGCACTTTATGAACTCTAATGCTCTCTATATTTGCCAGCTATTATCATTGATGGTGGTGATGGTGGTGGTGGTGGTGGTGGTGGTGGTGGTGGTGGACCTGAGATTTATCTGGGTAGGGAATTTTCATTAAGGCATTTCCTTCAATCAATGTATATGAGCCATTTATTGTCATCAAAGGTTGTCTGCAGCAGTGGGGGTTTGGAGAGGAGGGGTTGCCTGACTTGCTCACTGTCACACACGCTAGAAGTACTCAGATTGTTGTTGTTTGTCCTTTGTTCTCAAAGCGGGACCATGACATCAGAGGCTGATGTCATGATTTACAATGATAGGATTTAAGCGAGGGAGGGCTGTGCAAGGTCACCAACCTTACCTCCTCCTCCCAGAGCCATCTGGGTCCAGTAGCAAGATCTAGATCAGGAGATAGATCAGGAGATAGCCCCAGATGATTAAGGCAATTGGGGTTAAGGGACTTTCCCAGAGTCATACAGCTAGTGAGTGTCTGAGGTTAGATTTGAATTCAGGTCCTCTCTACTTCAGGGCCAATATTCTATCCACTGTGTCACAAAGCTGCCCCAACATGAATCAGAGCTAGGACCTGAAGTAGGGTCTTCCTGATTCTAAGGCCAATCCTCTATGTACTATGCCAAACTTCTTGGCATAATAAATATCTATTGAATTGAATTGACATTGTATAATACTTTGAACTTCTCTGAGTTTTAGAGTTTTATTGTTTGGTCATTTTTTCAGTCATGTCCAACTTCTTGACCCCATTGCAGGGTTTTCTTTGCAGAGATTCTGGAGTGGTTTACCCTTTCCTTCTCCAGCAAATTTTACTGATGAAGAAACTGAGGCAAAACAGAGTTAAGTTACTTACTCAGGGTCACACAGCTAATAAGTTTCTGAGGCCGGATTTGAACTCAGGTATTCCTGACTCCAGACCCACTGTTCTATCTACTGTGCCACCTGGCTGCTCTCTCAGTTCTAAGGTTGGGCAATGAAGACTTTGCCATGTGAAGCTTAAAAAATTAAACTGTGATGTCTAAAAATCTAATGTGTGGTTGCCTTAAATTAGAAGCTGTAGCACCAGTCTTTGGGCATTAAGCATTTATTAAAGTATATTAGGAATTAGGAGAGAGAGAGAGAGAGAGAGAGAGAGAGAGAGAGAGAGAGAGAGAGAGAGAGAGAGAGAGAAGCTGCCTTCACCTAGCTATCCAAGAGAGTGAATCCCCTCAGTTCCCCAGAACACCCCCTGTCAAACCCCGAAAGAAGGCAGTCCACACACACAGCCTCCAGCTAATTGGCTGTCCATTGATTGACATGACTTACAGGCAGCAGACATAACTTCCTGATGCCAGTCTGACCTTCAAAAATCTCGGAAAGGCCACTTCATGCTTTTTCTCAGGGCAGAGCTGCTTCGGGTTCTACAATGTCTTTCTCCAGCAGGGTGATGGTGCTCTGATTCTCACACTCAGAGCCTCTGATTTAGAGGACACAAAAAGCATTTTCAGGGGAGTAGAAGCACCTAATTAGGAGGAAGAATTTATTAAAATAGGAAGCTGGGGGACAGCTAGGTGGCACAGTGTATAAAACACTGGTCCTGGATTCAGGAGGACCTGAGTTCAAATCTGGCCTCAGACACTTGACACTTACTGGCTGTGTGACCCTGGGCAAGTCACTCAACCCTCATTGGCCTGCAAAAAAAAAAAAAAAGAAAACAGGAAGCTGCCAGATGGGCCACATCTTCTCATTTTTGGCCCCATCCCAGGTGAGCTCTGCCCACCTACATCCCCTGCAGTAGCTGGGCACAGCTGATTAGAGGGCATGATCGTGCCTTTTGATGCCTGCCCTTGGCATGCTTTCTGCTGCCTCAAACATAGGAATTGCTCCTTGAGTCTCTGATATCTCTTGGGCTCCTATTATTTTATGCAGACTCTTCCCCCAGCCTTTCCAATGCTCTCCATGACCCAGCTTCCACCTACCTTTACTGCCTCATGTCCCATGAGTCCTTTTCAAACATTTCTATAATCCACTCAGACTGGTCTTCTAGCTGTTCCCCGATCCTATGCTGTTCTTTTCTACTTCTATATACTTGAGGACTTTCTTCCCCAAACGTGGAACTTCCCCCCCGTCTCCATCTCTGATCAAGCTCTGTCATCTCATAACTCTCTAGACTGGCCTCCAAGACTTGACTTTTCAAATTTAAGCAATGATGAGCCCAAGAATGTCTTCCTTGAGTGTTTGGAGTGGTGACTGCTGATTGACTGTCTAATGTAGAGACCTATTGATATTATGGAAAATACACAGAATAAAATGGAATCATGTGTGTAGCATGGGAGGAATCCTTCAGAATTCTTCAGAATTCATTGTTGAAGTGTGCTCCCATCTACCATATGCCTCTCCACTGGGCACATAGTAGATGTGCAATAAATTATTGTGTCATACAAAACCAGTCTAGAAGGATGCTGGGCCACAAATCAAGGGACTTTGGTTCTATTCCCAATTCTTCCTCTTCATCACATTTCATTTTCTTTATAGATAAGATGAGAGTTTGGTACAGATGATTTGTAACCATCCAATGATGATTCTGTGTATATGTGTGGGGAGTTGGGAGGGAAGGTATTGATCAATGGAGGAGGAGGGACAGGGAATCTTCAGTCTTTGTTAGCAGTGGAGAAGCATATTATAAATTCATTTGGACCATATGCAAGCACCTAAAGTAAAGAATGTTATAGAATCATAGATTTCAATATAGAAGGGACATTGAAGGTCATCTAATCCAAAGCCCTCATTATTTTAAAGATGAGGAAACTGAAGTTCTGAGAAGGGAGATGACTCTCCCAAGGTCATAGACATAGGAAAAGGAAAAATGAAGATCTGAACCCAAATCTTCTACCTACAAATCGGCACCATTTTCACTGAATTGCCCTGATAAAGCCTGAAACAATTTAAAATAATCATGAGGAAACCTGTTATGTGGGAAAGAGCCCAGAAGCCTTGAGTAATGTCCTATTACTAACTCAACCCTTTGTCAATTGGGTGAGTCACTTCCCCCTCCCCCTCCCCAGTCCTCAGTTTCCTCTTCCAGGAAAATGAGTGGCTTGGACTAATTGATGTCCAAGGCCCCTCCCTTCCCTATTTCTGCAAAGGCAAATCTGGACAGCAGATAACATAGTGGGTGGTTATTCCCACTACAAATGTATTTTTTGCTTTTGCTTCTTAAACTTAGAATCACAGATTGTTGTGTTGAAGCTGGAAAGGACATGGCAGATAATCCAATGCAACCCCCTCATTTTACAGCTAAAGAAACTGAGACCCCAGACCATTGTACATCAAAAGTCCTATAGCTTGAAGAATTCCCTTGCTTTATTTATCACTTGGGTTAGTCCAGAGACCTAGGGACCATTTACTTGAGAGGCAGCATGGTATTGAATACTACATAAATGTCAGATAGGTGGTGGCATAGTGGATAGAGTGCTGGGTCTGTAGTCAGGAAGACCTGAGTTCAAATCTGGTCTCAGACACTCACTAGCTGAGCGACCCTGGGCAAGTCACTTAACCCTGTTTGCTTCAATTTGTTCATCTGTAAAATGAGTCAGAGAGGGAAATGACAAACCACTCCAGTATCTCTGCCAAGAAAACTCCATAGACAGTATGGCCTATGGGGTCACAAAGAGGTGGACATGACTAAACATTATTATTTTTTTTTCTACCTGTTTCTGTGTAATTCTGGGGAATGTACACACACACACACACACACACACACACACACACACACACACCCCAAAATAGTCACCTGAATTATTAGTGACCTGCCATGCTTTGGATAATTTTCCCAAAAATTGATCTTGGAGAGACAACATGGCATATCAGTGCTGGACAACTTGGAGTCAGGAAGACCTAAGAATCCACCATCAGACATTTCATGGGAAAGTCATCATGGGCAAATCACTTTTCCTTTCCCAGTCTCAATTTCTTCTGTAAAATAAGACTACCTACCTCACAGGATTGTTATGAGGATGAGAAGAAATGATTTTTGCAAAGTGCTTTACAAACTTTAAAACATCATGTAAATAGGAACTGTTATTATCATTCTCTGTATAAGAAAATAGGTAACTTGTTGATAGCAAAGCATATTCCACTAATTATATGTCAGGCACCCCATCGGCACAGTGGAGTCAGGGAGACCAGAGTTCAAATCTGACTTCACATGTTTACAAGTTATGTGACCCTGGGCAATTCACTTAACTTCTGCCCGTCTCAGTTTCCTCATCCATAAAATGGGAATGATAATAGCTCCAACTACCCAGAGATATTACATGGATCTAACTAGATTATATTTGTAAACCTTAAAACATGATTTAAATGCTGGATGCTATTCTTATTAATTGTACCCTGAGCAAGATCTTAGTCCAAGGCCTTCTCCAGCCCCCCTTGTGTTATTATCATTCCACTATAATTTCCTCTCTTACAAAACTAAAACTGGAAACAATAGCAAAACCAAACAGAACAAAAGCTTTGACATGCACAAGCATTGCAGCTATCCACAAACCACTTATTTGCTCCTCTGGTCACCCTAATGTAACTAACGTAAAAGGGGATGAATTCAGAGTCAGAAGACCGAAGAGGTCTAATCCTAGCTCCGTTATTTCCTAACTCTGTGACCATGCACAAATCACTTCACTTTTCTGGACCTCAATTTCTTCATCTGTAAAATGACAGAGAAGGATTAAATGACCTCTAAGCTCCCTCCCAGTTCTAAATCCATGATGTGATATATGACAAAATAGATAGGGTCAAATAGGATGTGCTGTTATCTAATTACTTGAATATCAAACGACTCCGTGATGACATCGATTAGGACTTCTCCCCCCAAATTTGTTGTTGTCGTTCTGTTATTTTTCAGGCATATCCAACTCTTTATGACTCATTTGGAGTTTTCTTGACAAAGATACTAGAGTGGTTTTCCCTTTCCTTCTCCGGCTCATTTTACAGATACAGAAACTGAGGCAAACAAGGGTACATGACTTAACCCAGGGTCAAACATCTAGTAGGTATCTGAGGCCAGATTTAATGCTTCCTTGGCAAAGATACTGGAGCTATTTGCCATTTCCTTCTCCAGTTTATTTTACAGATGAGGAAACTAAGGCAAAGAATGTCTTCCTTGAGTGTTTGTAGTGCTGATTGACTGTCTAATGGAGCAAAGTGCAGAGCTCTATTGATATTACAGGAGATGCACAGGTTAAGTGATTTGTCCAGGGTCTGGATTTGAACTCAAATCCTCTTGACTCCAGGGCCTGCATTCTATCTCCTGAGCCACCTAGCTGCTCCAAAGCAAATTGAAAAATCATTCATTGCAGTTCATTTTATTCCACTCTTTTTTTCTATGTCTTCTGGACAGAGGATCCACTGCTCTTTCCTCATTTTGTTTTTTCTATCAAGCTCTCAAGGATGTACCAGTGGAGTTCTTTGGCTTTACACCTGCCACCTTTGCACCTGCTCACACTTGTCACATAACCAGTCTGTCTTTCCTTCTGTCATACAATCTCATGATAAGATACTTGAGCTCTTTTAAGGGGAAAGTGAAAAGAGGACAAGGTAAAGTCAAGGATTCTTAAGAACTGCATTTTAGGAGGCATCTTAGCTCAGTTATTTAGAACAAAACATCGCTCACCCCAAATGAACACGCTTGGTGATATATCCGCTCTCCAAGCTTTTCCTTTTCAAATTGCAGAAATGTTGAGCCCAGGAATGTCCTCTTCGAGCATTTGGAACAGTGGCTCCTGATTGACTATCTAATGAAGCAGAGAGCGGAGCCCTGTTGATAGTATGGGAGATGTGCAGAATGAGATGGAATTATATACTTTGCAGGGAAGGACACTAGGGGAATAAGGTTCCTTCCCTACTCTTTTTTTTCATACAGCTTCATTTAAATGCAAATGATAACTCCAGCCATGTCAAAATAGAAAGCTCTTTTTCTTTTTCTTTTTTTTGGGGGGGGTAGGGGAGTGGAGCAGGGAGAAGCAGGGAACGATAATGATAATGAATTAAAGTAATTTCATTTTCATAATAAGCTCCCTTTCACTAGTAGATGAATAACACTGAGAGTGGTAAGGTCTTTTTATGGATGTGACTGGCTCTCTTGATCCTAGGGTCAGAATGTTAGCTTAGTGCCCTGTCCCAGAGTCCCGTGCAGCACCATTGTTCTTATCAGAAATCCCACTGCCTCATATTCCTGTGGCACTCACCACAGGGTGACCGACCAGGTATTTCGGACTGGATTGTCTGTCTTAAGCAGTGACCATTTGGGCTCCTACAGGAAAACCCATCACCCCCAGAATTTCCTCTTTGAAGAACACAAAAGGCCCCAAGAGCTGCCCACCTGATCCTCTGGTCACAATCCTCATTGGACACTTGGCAACATTAAGTAAGAGGAATAGATAGCAAAGGCTTGCTCCTTGGGCTGGTGAGATTTATGTGTGAGTCTCTTTTCACTAATGACAAAGCAGCATTCTTCTCCTCTTGCCTGTCTGGTATAAGCAGCTGGGAATCAGTAGTATAGCATCATGGTTCAGTAGACTATGAGCTACTCAAAGGCAGGAGTTTTGTTGTTGTTTTGTCTTTGTAACCCCAGTTCCTGACATGTAGAAGGTTGTTAATACATCTGTTAACTTGACAGTAGACAATAACCCACAAGTTGCCTGGGATTTTAATATCATGGATTTAGAATCAGAAAGGACCTTAGACATTATCAAATGCAACTCTCTCATTTGCAGATAACAAAACAGAGACACAGATTAACCCAGAGACACACAGTTATTGAGTGTTTAAGTCAGGATTTAAGCCCAGGTCTTGCTGTCTTCATTTCAGTGCCCTAAACATTATATCACGCTGCCCCTGCCCCAGATAGTAGAGACAGTGTAACTCCCCTGGTTGTGTTTTTCTGAAAAGTTACATAGAGACTTCCAAATTTCCTAAGCCTAATGAGTATTTTGTGGTTTTTTTGCCTGGCTTTGAGAGCTGAGGCAGGTAACAGTGTAGGCTTTCCAGGTCTGAGAAAGCCATATTCCCTGGAATCCTTATACACACCCTCAGAGGTAAAAGGAGCATCAAGGGGGCTTCTTCCCCCTTTGGATTCAGGCCCCTTACATTCCCTGGTCAAGGAGAGGTGATAGTGAATTCATCAGTATGTTCCAGGAACCAACAAGTAGATCATTATACAATCTCCTTCTGAAGGCCTTCAGTAAATGCTGGCCCTGCTCCAGCTCACTCCACCTCTGGGTAACTTTAATTGTTAGGTTATAGAGGCTACAGCATACTCTAGCTCATAACTCCCACGCTCAAGAGATCCACTAACCTCAGATTTCCCAGTACTAGGAACTATAATCATGCACATCTACTCTGGCTCTCAGTTCCTTCCTTCCTTCCTTCCTTCCTTCCTTCCTTCCTTCCTTCCTTCCTTCCTTCCTTCCTTCCTTCCTTCCTTCCTTCCTTCCTTCCTTCCTCTTTCTTTCTTTCTTTCTCTCTTGATTAAGCAGAGTTACTTTTATGTGTTCTTGCTAGACAATATATTCTGTTCTACATATATTTTTCAGATCCATAAACCTATGACTCTATGGAAGATGATGGGAAGAATGTCATTCTAAGTTGGGCCTCCTCCCACCCAACTTGTTTTTTTCCCAGGGAAATGTTCATGAGTAAAAAGTGAAATGTGGCATTATCTATGTCTAGGCACAGGAATAATGTCTTGACAGGCTTTCAGGGAAGCCAGTAATGATCCAAGTGCATTCCTCCAAACAAGGCAAAGCTAATTCCTGTGACAGAGTCATCCCAGGGGCCTCTCTGGCTTGAATTTCATCATGGCAGCTATATTGTCATATCAAGGTGGTTGGTACTAAGACATGATCCAGTTGTAGGGTGAAAAAGAGAGATTTAAGGGTTCTCCTGGCCCATTACCCACCCTGAAGGTAAGACCAGTTCTTTTTATAAAGAGGGCCATAGAAGAGAATTCTACAACTTACTCCAATGATTCTCTAGGGTTTCATAGCCTCTTTCTGCCAGGGAATTCTGCTTCCCATCTAACCCAATTGCTCCTGCTTAATTTCCTCTGGTGGCAAATGAAAATATTCAGTCACTCTCCCTGTGTACTTGGTTTCATGGTCCTCATTAGAGGATTACAACATTTGAGAGTTGAGGATGTCCCACCAAGGGTGAAATGGTAGATAGAGTATAGGATTTGGAGTCAGGAAGACCTGAGTTCAGATCCTGTCTCAGAAATTTAAAATGTTTATGTAAAATGAAAGGGTTGAATTGATATAAGTTCCCTTCCACTTCAAAAACTAGATCCTATATCTATTCCAACCCATACACAAAAGGAATTCCCACTATAAAGGAATACTCAGACATAGTAGGTGCTTAATCAATGTTCAATGACTTGACATGAGTAGAACATAATCAATGTGTTACTGAGTACTAAAGGATATAGGAAGGAGTTAAAAGGTGCAGTTAGATGGCACAGTGGATGGAATGCCTGGCTAGGATCAGGAAGACATCTTCATAAGTTCTAATTTGGCATCAGGCATTTATTAACTGTGTGACACTGAGAAAGCCACAACCCTGTGTGCCTCAATTTCCTCATCTATAAAATGAGCTGCAGAAGGAAATGGCAAACCACTCTAACATCTCTGCGAAAACTCAAAATGGGGTCATGGAGAGTCAGACACAGACTGAAATTACTGAGTAAACAAAAGAAAAACATTGGTGGTTTTTAATGGTGGTCTCTTGGCAGTCTCAAACAGCACGGTCATACACTGTTTAAAACAGCATAGATCCTTGAAGTACTCCAATTAGACCCTCCTTCCAAGATAATGTTCCTCCATTAGCATCTCAATCCCATCATGTACAAAACAGCACTCATCTACACCTGCCCTGAAGAATCCATGTCTCTATTTCTGCTGAAGATACCACCAGCCACCCAGTTCCCCAGCTTCACATCCTCAACCTTATCTTTGACTCTTCCTTCTCACTCATCTTCCTTCCCCCACCCTTATTTAATCATTTGCTAAGTCTTGTTTCTACCTCAACAACATTTCTCAAATCTAGCTACTTCTCTCCACTCACATGGCCTCCCCCAGCTTTGGGGTGGATTATCAATTGGATAGATAGCTCAGTGGAAAGAACACTGGGCCTAGAGTCACAAAGACCTGAGCTCAAATCTGGCCTCAGACACTTTCTAGCTATGTGACTCTGGGCAAGTCACTTAACCTCTGTTTGCCTTAATCCACTGGAGAAGGAAATGACAAACCACTCCAGTATCTTTGCCAAGAAAATAGCATGGAGAGTATGGTCAGTGGGGCCATGAAGAGTCAGACATGACTGACATGACTAAACAACGAACCACTTGGATGATCGTAAAAGATTCCCAACTGAACTACCAACTACTAGTCTGTCCCCTCTCTGAATCACCCTCCACAAGGCCTCAAAAAAAGCAAAAATCTGACCATGTAACTTCCCTTCTTCAGAACCTCCAATGGTTCCCTACTGCCTATATAATAAAATGTAAGCTCTTCTTCTTTTAAAGGGCATTTAAAGCCCTTTACAATTTGACTTCAACCTACCATTTCAGGTGTATTGCCCACTACTGTCCTCCATGAACACTAAGTTTCAACCAAGTTGGCTTACTGTTCCTCTAACTCAGCACTCCATCTCTTACCTCCAAGCCTTTGCATAGGCTATTTTCTAGACCAGGAATGGACTAACTCTTCATTACAACATCTTAGGCTCCTTAGCTTTCTCCAGGCTTCAGTTCAGGTCCTACCTCTTGCAGGAAGCCTTTCCCAATCCCCTTAGTTATCAGGGCTCTCTCCTTCCTCGTCAAAATGTCATATATGTTTTTATTTGTATTCATATTGTATCTCTCCAATAGAATGTAATCTTTTGTGCAAGGATTCTTCCACCATTTTGTCCCTGAATTCCCAGTACTTGACAGAGTGCCTTGGATATACTAGGCATTTAATAAATCCTTGTTAGACAACTTTTTTCACTGGGCCCTGTAACCAGTTCAAATCCACATTGCCACCTAGACTGAAGCACTGGACCTGAAGCTAAGAGGACCTAAGGTAAACACTGCCTCAGATAGTTATTAGCTGTGTGACCCTGGGAAAATGTCTTAACATCTCTGTGCCTCAGATTCCTCATCTGAAAAAACGGGAAGAGGATAAGTTTGATGGCTCCTAAATTCTCTTCCATCTCTAAATCTTTAATATAATTTTATGAGTCCTACAGGCATATAGATAGCTCAGTGGTTAGAGCACTAGAACTAGAATCAGGAAGACCTGAGTTCAAATCTGGCCTCATATGCTTAATAGCTGTGTGACCCTGAGTGAGTCAATTAATTTCTGGTTGCCTTAATCCACTGGAGAAGAAAATGACAAGCCACTCCAGCATCTTTGCCAAGAAAACCCCATGGACAGTATTGGTGTGCTATGGTCCATGGGGTGATAAAGAGTTGGAGGATATAGCTCGGTGACTGACCAATAACAAAATTGCCACATTTCTGTAAGTGGTCCCTTTTCAACTCTAAATCAGGATGCTAGGACTCCCTGATAATTACAGCAGTTCATATTTGTATAATACTTTATGGTTTATTAAGTATTTCTTTCCCAGTGGTCCTGCAAGGTAGGTTGATGAAAGAAGTTATGTCTGTTCACAGAAAGCTTAAGTCTGTATTGCACCAACCATGCTGGGCAGCAAAAACAAATACTTCATCATATGCTACAGATAATACATTTCAGCAGGAAAGGGGCAAGTGACTTACCAGTGATCTGAAGGTCCTCAATAAGCCCTTCAAGTCTATAAGCATTTATTAAGCACCTACTATGTGCAGGTTACTGTATTAAGCATTGGTGATACTAAGAAAAGTAGAAATAATCCCTTCCCTCAAAGACCTCACAGTCAAATGGGGAATGGGTAAATGAATCCTTAACCTCTGGTATTAACAAAAAAACCCAAAACTGTGCCTTCTTTTCCTCAATCCGATTCAGCAACCATTCATTAGGTCCCTACTATGTATATCAGAGGTAGCAGGCTGAAGCACAAAACTAACCTTCCTTGGATTCAGAAAGACCTAGATTCATGATCTATTTCTGCCAAATCCTCGCTGTGTGACTCTGGGCCAGGTGCTTAGCCAGGCTCTTAATGCCCCAGGCAACTCTGTTGTAAATTGTAGAAGGATTGATCTGCATTGGTAAGAGGAGTTTTCTCTTTGAGAGTCGCTATAAAATTACAGATCCATTCCCATCCTCTATGGTGTGCCAAGCACTATAGATCCAAAGGCAAAAATGAAAAAAATTCCTGCCCCCAAGGAACTTGCATTCTATTCGGTGATGCAATATGGACACATATATAGAAATACAGACCATCTACAAAGGAAGTTCACAAGGGAGAGAGCACTTATTGAAAGGCATCTTCATTCCTTACCTTTTCTTCATGATCTCACTGAGTCCCACCAAAAGCTAGATAACAACCAGCTCTAAAGAAATCATTGCCAAATCTCATCTTCATGAGACCCAAATTTCCATGCAATTGGCTTATGATGGTCCCTGGACTCCCCTCCTTCTCACTGTATCTTTGGTCATGCCTATAATTCCCTCCAACCCTCTTCAAGGTCAAGGTTAGCAATACTCTGGGTAGTCTGAAGCTGCCCATCAGGGAATGCTGGGGGCAGGGAAACCTACCCCTCCCAGTTCTGCTTAGGGGATCTTTGCTTTTTGGAACCATGTTTCAGCTGCCTTCTCATCCTGAATGTTTTTTTCAACTCCTGTGGCTTCCTCACCTTTTATCATCCCCCCATTCCTATATACGCCCTCTCCCAAATTCCTCCTTGAACCTCAATTTTGAGGAAGGCCCAGGAGAACCATCCTTCTTTCCTCTCCAGGATCTCCTTTTGACTCTCTTGACTTAACCACCTTGGCCATTCCCCAGGTCTTTCAACTCCCCTTTTCTGTGTTGAGTTTCCCCAATAGAAGGGCAGCTCTTGATGAGCAAATATGCTTTCTTTCTGCTTAGCCTAGTCCCGGGAACTTGGTAACTGCTTAATGAATGTCCTTCAATGCATTCACTGAGTACCTCCTCCATCCTCCTTTTGACCACCATTTCAGACCAAGGCAAAACCATTCACCCTATTTCCCATGTTTATAAATGTTATCTTTGTCACTTTTTCTCCTTCATCTTTCTTTTGTATACAGTCTTATCAAGTCCCATAGAAAGAAGTAGGAGTGGTTAGCCTTGAGAAATAAAAACTGAAAGAAGACATGACCGTATTTGAAGGACTGTCATATGGAAAAGAAATTACATTATTTTCTCCTTGCCCCAGAAAGCAGAACAAAGAATAATGAGGAAAAGTTGAAATGATGGTGATTTAGACTTCATGTAAGTAAAAAAATTTCTAACCATTAGAGCTACCCAGAAGCAGAATGGGCTGCCGACCAACTTCCACCCCCTAAACAGGAAAACCACCCTAGCTAAAGATGCAAGACACCCTGAAGGAAAGATGTGAGGCAGCATGTGACAGGTGAGGTAAATCAACGCTACCACCTCACCACCTCTCCCTCAAAGCTTGATGGAGATGGCCCAGTGCCCTGAGCCCAAGAGCCACAGCAATAGAAGTTCCCCATCCCACACCTCACCCCAGACTGTTAGCCCAGCTCTGAGCCTGCCCCCTGAAGCCTCATACCAGAATTAACCTTCATAGATTCTTAGCTGTCAGCTTTCTCTACAGGAGCTTCTGCCCTTTCATCCTTAGAAGTCGATAATTGGATGGATGGATGGATGGATGGATGGATGGATGGATGGATGGATGGGATGGATGGATGGATGGATGGATGGGTGGGTGGGTGGATGAATGGATGAATGGATGGGTGGTGTGGGTGGGTGAGTGGGTGGATAATTAGATAGATTAAATAGATGAATGAATGGGTAGATGGTGGATGCATAGAAGGATAGATAGATCATGGATGGATGGATGGTGGATGGGTGGGTGGGGGGTAGATGGGTGAATAGATGGATAGATAGGTAGATGATAGATAGAAAGATACATATACATAAATGATACATAGATACACATGCAAACATATATATATATATATATATGTATATATATCAGCCAAATGTATATGTATAGCAATAGTTTTAGATTTACGTACCTATCAGACATATGTATACATATATGTTCATATAGGCTAAACGTATATATAGACACCCATACATATATACACTCACTTCTATGTATGTGTGTTTTGGACCTGATATTTGAGGAATAATTCTTCATTTTGTTTTATTTTAGAAAAAACATATCCTATATTATTGCTATGCATCCGCCACTCTGTTATAATAATGCTATCTCTTTACAATGGCATCTGCAATAATAAGCCAGTTTTATGTCCTCTCAGGGTAAAATGTGTGTCACAGAAACTGCTCCAAGTTGGTGTCAAATGGAGCAGTGTATTGTGCGGTCCCCTGCCTGCTTCTTAATGTCCTCTTCATACTATCCCTTTACACCTTAGAAGAATGGCCCAACACTTAAGAGGAACTCGACAAATGCCCATCTCTCCATGTCCTGTGTATCTGACAAGGCACCGGCACTTTTTGTTGTTTTTTTTTCCTCCCGTATGTTGTTACACTGTTCGTTTTTAATTAGAACATTAAATACTATAGTTCCCCTTTATGGAGCCAGCAGGGTTTTCTTTGCTGCGAAAATGAGTGACTCGATTACCCTCCTCCTAATGGAGAAAGTGTAATTAACATTGTCTTGAGGCTAATTTCCATTTATGTTGCCATTCTTCATCAGCTGAACATCATTCTCTGGAAAAAGTCAATGTGTCACTTTTATTGGCCCAGACTGCACTCTAACACCAAGAAAATTAATTCAAGCTACATTAACGTACTTAACTTCAAATACAATGAAATTACCTGATGACAGAAGTTATCTCCACTCTGTCTTTTATGAAGTCATGTCATCTGCTGGGCAGCTTGAAAAATGGGATTGCTGTTAAACGCCTCTGTTATTACCAGTTTCTAAGCTACAGGAGAAACAATCCACTGGACAGAAGATAAGCTGGGTACTTAGAAGGATGGCCAATATTTACCCATGACTACAAAGGCAAAGATCCCTTTGGGAAGCTGACTGGAGTGTAGTCAGGTGATTGCCTTTCAATGATTAGCTCTGATTGAGTGTGTGTGCCATTCTATCCAGAACATATTCCCGGGTCATGTTACAAATGATAAAATCATTAAATTAAAGAAATCAGAGACAGCAATATGCTCTGAGATTGTGCATTTCAGTGTTTCTTCCTAGATCATGCCAACTCAGTGGAAAAATGTTGAAAGCTATGTCCTATTTCAATATGGTTCTCACTGCCACAGACCAAAATGATCACAGAATCACACAGATCTAAGTCACACCTGAAGTGGAATCCCAGTAGCCTTATCTCAGATAAGTGTTTCAGCCTCAGCTAGAAAAGCTCCAAATGGGGAGAACCCACCTATCCCAAATCAGCCCATTCCACTTTGGATAGCTCTTATTATTAGGGAATTGTTTTCATAATCTTCCTCACTGCAACTTTGAAGTATCCCGGAGGAATGAATAGAGTATTAGAACTTGGAATCGTAAAGCTCTGGGTTCAAATCTTTCTTCAGACACTCACTAGCTATTTAACCCTAGATGAGTCACTTACCCACTCTCAGCCTGAGTGTCCTCATCTGTAAAATGGGACATCATAATGCCATCTACTTCACAGATTCATTGTGAAGACCAATGAGATAAATCTATAAAGTGCTTTGCAAACCTCACGTTCTATGTAAACACAAAAAATAAAAATAAAGTTCTTTTTTGGTGGTTGTTACAACCACCTCTACTAGATAGTTGGGGTAATATACTTTAGTATGAGGGTAGTTCTACCATCTTGGGCCAACTCATCCTCTTCCACTTGATAGCCCTTCATGTAACGGTTCTCGTTCTTTTCCTTTAGCTGATCCTCTCACCATCTCAGCACTCTGTTTATTCTCAAATGCAACCTAAACCCATAGGGTCAATCAAAACCCTGAAGGAGAACAAGCCTTCCCTCCTTTTCCTATAATTAAAATTGCATTTTCAATGACTTTGGGGATAATATCAACTTCTCATGTAGAAAGTTCATTCAATATGCATTGATTTTGCACCCATTATGGGAGATGCAGCATGTTTTATTGCTTAGAGAGCTGGCCTCTAAGTGAACAAGGCCCGGCTTTAATAATATGGCTCTGTTATCATGGCAAGTTAATTTAAACTCTGTCCTAGGGAACTGCTTAAGACTAGAAATTCTGAGAATGTGTCAGCTTGCCTTGATTGAAGGAAGTTTCATCACTAGGGTTCTCTATACTAATGAAACTATAGGTCAAAATCCTCATCTTCAATATCTATGTTCTAGATGCTAGGAATACACAGACAAGACTGACCCCTCCCTACCCTCAAGAAGCTTACATTTTACCAGAGACAAATAACTTTTAGACAGATGAGTAAATATTTACAGGAGAAATACGAAGTAATTTCATTGGGGGGTTGGGGTGGGGCACCATCAATAGCAAAGGGTAGAAGGTAGCGCTTGATATAGCCTAAAGGGAGCTCAAAATTCCCATAGTCAGAGGAGAAATTGGCACAGTTTAGGCATTTACAAAAATATGGAGACTCGACCTTTAGTGACATTATATGGACACCTTGAGGGAGACATCTTGGCTGGAATATAGAGTATGGGAAAGGGAATCATAGGAAATCAGTCAGGAAAGAGGTTGGAACCAGACTATGAGAGGCTTTAAAACAACAAATACGCCATTTTATATTTTCTCCTGAAGGCAATAGGGAGTCCTTGATGCTTCTTGAGCCAATGTCAGGCCATACTTAAAAAATATCAATGTGGCAGCTGTGGAGAGGATGTCCTAGAAAAGGGAAAGATTAAATAAAAAATATAAACAAGTCCTGTTGTTAAGTTAAGGAGTATTAAGAATTGAATTGGTTTCTGCTGCCTGGGCAATTATTCTGTATCTCTAAGCCGATGGCTATGTGTTACTTTTACCCTGTTGGACAATTCAGTTCACCATGCCTCACGAGGCCCATGTGGTAAATTTCTTTGAAGAATTAATCCTCTTAGAAAACGCTGTTCTCTCAGCCCCTCCTAGAATCAAAGCCCACAAGGTGAATCATCCAAAGTGGGAGAAATTGCCTTATTCTGCAGACAACAGTAACTCCTCCAGTTCACTTGAATGCACTTCAACAAACATTCTTCAAGTACAGTGTCAACAGAGCTCAATGGTTGCCTATGGTATCAGCTGGCATTCTGGATATTGGCCTTGGTCTTCATAGAGCCGACTGTGGGTGGCAGGAAGTGGGTGAAAGAAATAAATGTCTCATTCTCCCCTGAAAATTTTCCTTGCACCCTGTTCTTTCCTTAGAGGTAGGGTGCTATAAGAAAGCACATATTGATCTTAGATTGTTTAAGATTTTTAGCAATAATTTTGGCTCCTTTATCAGATTTGCAAAATGATACAAATTAGGAAGAATGGTGAACACAATGATTGTCAGGCAAGGAAAAATAGTTGGAAAGACTGGAACACTGGGCTAAATCTACAGTGAAAAATAATAAGGATAAATGTGAAGTCTTACTCTTGGATTAAAAAAATTAATTTCATAAGCATAATATCAAGAAAGCAAGGTTAGACAGAAAGGTATTCGAAGAAAAAAAAAAGACCTGGAGGTTTTAGGGGACTGATGGTCCTAATGAGTCCATTAAGGAAGGCAGTTTCTAAGATTAGTGAGGTGAAGTTCCTGGCCTAATCAGAACACATCTGGAATATTGTGTTCATTTGTGGGCTCATTTTAGGAAGCACATTTGGTAACCCCGGGAGTTCATACTACTGTACTAGTACAGAGCAACATCATCATCCCAGTCCCTCAGGCCCACAGGCTAGGAGTCATCTTTGATTCTTCACTATCTCTCACCTCCCTCCCCATACCCAAGCTATTGCTAAGGCTTGTCAATTTCACCTCTGCAGCAACTCTTGAATATGCCTCTTCCTTCCTTCTGACACTGCCACTCCTCTAGTACAGACCCCCATCACTTTATTTCTGGACTATCACAACAGCCTGCTGGTGGATCTGTCTGTCCCATCAATTCATCTTCCATCAAGCCATCAAAGTGATTTTACTAAAGGTATAAGTCTGCACATATCACCCCCTATTCAATAAACTCCAGTGGCTTCCTATCGCTTCCAATAGGAAATTGAGAATCTTCCATTTGACATTCAAGCCCTTCATAATCAAGTCCCTTCCTACCTTTCCAGGCTCCTTGCACCTTATTCCCTAACACATACTCTTTGATCCAGTGTACTAGACAAACAATATCCCAAAAGAATACCCCTTAGATCCTAAGGGGAGATGTAGTAGCCATGCTCTGGAGAAGTAACTCATTAGTGAAAGTGGGAGTTAGGATGGTTGCCACAAAGCATATGCTATAGTAAGTAACCAATCAATCATTAAGCATTTATTAAGTGTCTACTCTCCTCTAGGCACTAAAGTTGGCACTGGGTTTTACAGTGACAAAAATGATACAGTTTCTGCTCTCAAGGAATTTGCATTCTAATGAGAGAGGAATCTGCAATAAACCAATCATTCATTCAGTCATCAACTAGCCTTTCCAAAGACAAAATAATGAAACAACCCCTGCCCTGATGGAGCTAATAGTCATATAATGTTGTTGTGTTGTTTAGTTATTTCAATCCTCTCTGACTCTTTGTGACCCGTTTGGGGTTTTCTTGGCACTTTACCCCGCTATGTCACTTAGCTGCCATAGTTGTATAATAATAGTCTACAAATAAAATTTGGTATGGTGGATATACTTCAGGGTCTAGAGTCAGGAAGACTCATCTTCCTTAGTTCAAGTCTGGCCCCAGACACTAACTAGCTAGTGATTCTTGGCAAATCACTTAACCTTGTTTGCCTGAGTTTCTCTTCTATAATGATCTAGAGAAGGAACGGTAAATACTCCAGTATCTCTGCAAAGAAAACGCCAAAATGGGGTCACAAAGAGTCAGACATGACTGAAAACTGAACAACAATAATAACAATTAAAGGTTTATAAAAGATAAATATAAGGTAATTTGTGCAGTGGGGTACTAGCAGCCATAGTGATCCGCTAAGTGGCACAGTGGAAAGAATGTCAGAACTGAAGTCAGGAACACCTAGTTCAAAATCCATTCTCAAACACCAACTAACTGGTGTGACCCTGAGAAGTCACTTAAAACCTCTCTTTGCCTCAGTTTCCTCATCTGTAAAATGAAGGTAGTTAGCAGCACCTTCCTCACAGGGTTGTTTGGAGGCTAAAACAAGCTGATAGTTATAACGTGCTATATAAACATCAGCAATCAGGGGCAGCTAGGTGGCACAGTGGATAAAGCACCTGCCTGGATTCAGGAGGACCTGAGTTCAAATCAGGCCTCAGACACTTAATACTTAACTAGTTATGTGACCCTGGGCAAGTCACTTAACCCCAGTTGCCTCACAAAAAATAAAAGATAAAATAAACGTCAGCAATGGCTGGAGAGAGGTGATGAAAAAGGATTATGAGGAGGAGGAAGAATAGGAGAGAAGGAAGAAGAGGAAGAACAGGAGAAAAGAAGGGGGGATTAAAAGCTTTAGGCAGAGCCTTCCCTAGAGGCAGGGGTGAGCAGACAGTGCTTTTGAAGCCCCAAGAATAGTCTATGCAAAAGAACAGGCAAACAGGGGATGGAATAGTTTCTACTGGAGAAAAAGCAAATAGGCTAATTCGGCCAGAATTCAGCATGTTCGAAGTGGAGTTCAGGATAACACTGGAAAAAGTAGTCAAGATAAAGATTGCAACGTTCTTTAAACACCAGAGAAGCTTAGAAGCTTATATTTGATCCTTGAGGTAACCAGGTGACTTCCTGGGGTGGGGAGTGTGTGGAGGGGAAGTGAGATGGGCAATCCAGTACTTTTGGCATATCATTTTGCCCGCTTCAAGAAGGAGGGAATGGATTCAACTCCTTCCTCCCACCAACCTTTGCATTCCTCTAGTTCCAAGACTATAAGATCTGAGGAGGGGGAAAGCTACATCCACTCTGTGAGTTGCAATCAGAATCAGAGCGTCTCTGACTCTTCCCTATTGACTCTCATTCAACTAAATTGTAATGGATTTGATTGTGTATAATGAGGCATGATCTATCCTGAGCTTTTCGCATAATTTGAGAACAATAAATCATTCTGGCCTTGTCAGGCTAATTCTCAGCGCTCTGCATTAGGTAAACAAATTGGGTGCCATTATGTTATAAAGTTTTCAGGAAACTAGGAGGCAGGAATTGTGTTATTGTATTTTCAGACAATAAGTGGTTGGTAATTATTGTAAACTATTGGTGTAAATGGGTTGTAATTCACTTGTATCTCCCCCTTGTCATGTACTGAAAGAAGACTTGAAAAATGACCTCAGTGGTAAGCTCGGCTGTGTGCTTGGCACTGATAAATGTATCTGACTCTACCGTGACTTTATCTGGAAAAACAGATTCTGATCAGCTTCGCTAGGATTTAGGTCAGTGGATAATTCATTGCAAACAGTACATCTTAATACTATTGATAAAAGACAGAAAATGGGAAGCAGCATCTTCTACAACCCTGGCCCATAAGTATCTCTTCTTTGGTGGATATATATGTAGTTGCCAGTAAGAAAGAGCTGAGGGAAAATGAACATCAGCTCCCAGAGATTGACAGGAAACTTCCCCAAATACTCAGGAACCATGAAATGGCCCTGTAAGGACTAAGAGAAATGGAAGTTGCCATTACATGAAAAGGTACCTGGGATGATAGGCATTTATCTGAATCAGCAGTGAGATGAGGTAGCCAAAAAGAACTAATGTAAGGACATGAATAATATGGAAATATGTTTTGCATGATTCACATATATCATTTATATTATATTGCTTGCCTTCTCCATAGGTGAGGGAGGGTAAGAGAGAGGGAGAGAATTTGGAATTCAAAAAAAATGAAGGCTATTAAAAATAAAGAAGATTTTTTAAAAAGAAGTAATGCAAGCTTTAGTACATTAACAAGTATGTAGGTGAGTGGTAATCGCTGCCCTTCCTCATAACACATAAACTCGTGGATTGAGATTTTTTTTTGTTTGGTTTTTGTTTTGTTTTGTTTTGTTTGCAGGGCAGTGAGAGTTAAGTGACTTGCCTAGGGTCACACAGCTAGTGTCAAGTGTCTGAGGCCAGCCGATTGAACTCAGGTCCTCCTGATCAAAGGCCAGTGCTTTATCCCCTGTGCCACCTAGCTGCCCCCATAGATTGAGATTTGAAGGGGGTCTTGCAACATATTAATATATCTTCTCTGAAGCCCCATACCCCTGGCTTGTTTTCCAACATCTTATTTCACACTGTCTCCAGTTCATGTAAATCTTTCCAGGTTTTGTGTTTTGTTTTTTTCTGAAAGCATCCTACTTGTTACTTCTTAGCACACAGTATCCATCACAATCACATACCAAAACTTGTTTAGTCATTCCCAATTGATGGACATCCCTTCATTTTCTAATTCTTCATCACCATAAAAAGAGCTGCTATAAATATTTTGTACAAATAGATACTCCATCCCCGTTTTAAAATCTCTTTAGAAAGTAGACCTGGTAGTGGTTTGGTAGATCAAGAGGTATGCACAGTTTTTATAGCCCTTTGGGCATAGTTACAAATTGCTCTCCAGAATGTTGTTTCAAGTTCACAACTCCACAACAATGCATTGCTGCCCTAATTTTTCCTGCATCCCCTCCATCTTCTTATCATTCTATGCTGTTTAAGTCATCTGATAGGTGTGGGAGGTGGTACTTCAGAGTTGTTTTAATTTGCATTTGCTAATCAATAGTGATTTAGAGCATTTTTATGACTATAGATAACTTTGATTTCTTCACCTGAAAACTGCCTGCTCATATAATTTCATGATTTATCAATCGAGGAATAACTGATATTTTTTCTAAATTTGACTTGAGTCTCTATATATTTGAGATATAAGGCCTTTCTCAGAGATACTTGCTGTAAAAAAAAATCCCAGCTTTCTGCTTCCCTTCTAATTTTGGCTGCATTCATTTGATTTGTGCAAATCCTTTTAAATTTAATATAATCAAAACTAACCATTTTATATCTCATAATGATCTCTATCTCTTGTTTGGTCACATTTTTTTCCCTTATCCATAGTTGTGACAGGTAAGATATTCTATACTATCCTAATTTGCTTATGGTACCACCCTTTATGTCTAAAAAATATACTCATTTTCACCATATCTTGCTATATGATGTGAGATGTTGGTCTATACCTACTTTCTGCCAAACTGGTTTGGTGTTGGGTTTTGTTTTGTTTTGTTTTTCAGTTTTCACAGCAGTTTTTATGATATAGTAAGTTCTTGTCCCCAAAACTTGGGTCTTCATATTTATCAAACACTAGATTACTATGGTCATTTGCGACTGTGTATTATGTACCTAATCTATTCCACTGATCCACTACTCTATTTCTTAGCCAGTACCATATTGTTTTGATGATTACTGCTTTATAATACAGTTTGAGATCTGGTATGGTTAGCATAACTCCATTCACTTTTTTTTTCATTAATTCTCTTGATATTTTTGACCTTTTGTTCTTCCCAATGAATTTTGTTCTTATTTTTTCTAGCTCTCTAAAAAAAAATTTGGTAGGGTGATTTGTATGGCACTGAATAAGTAAATTAATTTGGATAGAATTGTCACTTTCATTATATTAGCTCGGCCTACTCATCAACAATTAAAATTTTTCTATTTGTTCAGATCTGACTTTGTATGAAGTGTTTTATAATTGTATCTTGGCATGTAGATTCCCAAGTATTTTATATTTTATACAGTTATTTTAAATGGAATTTCCTTTTCTATATTTTGCTATTAGTCTATTGATAATATCTAGAAATGTTAATTATTGTTTTGGTTTATTTTCTATCTTGGAACTTTGCCAATTAATTATTTGAACTTTTTGTTGTTATTGTCATTGCTTCTCTAGGGTGATCTGAGTTTGCCATGATATCATTTTTTTTTTGGTGAGGAAATTGGGGTTAAGTGACTTGCCCAGGGTCACACAGCTAGTAAGTGTCAAGTGTCTGAGGCCAGATTTGAACTCAGGTACTCCTGACTCCAGGGCTGGTGCTTTATCCACTGTGCCACCTAGCTGCCCCCCATCATATCATTTTTAAAGGGTGATAGTTTGGTTTCTTCATTGCCTATTCAAATTCTTTCAATTTCTTTTTCTTCTCTTATTGCTATAGCTAGAAATTTCTAGTGCAATATTAAATAATAGTGATGATAATGGACATCCTTGCTTCCCTCCTGATTTTATTTGGAAGGCTTCTAGCTTATCCCCATTATAGATAATGCTTGCTAATGATTTTAGGTAGATATTACTACCCTCCTGATATCATTGGTCCTCTTAGAGAACAAAGGACAAACAACAATCTGTAAGTAGTAGTAGCTTCCTCCTGGGGATCCAACCAGCCAGTTCCAGATGGGCAATGCTGCTATTTCTTCCTCCTCCTCCATCTGCATCTACTGGGAAATCATATCCTTACATGTGGCTGCTCTGTCCAAAGTAATATAATTTTTGATCACTCATACTTCACAATGTATCTTGGAGGATAAGGGTTAGATTTTTTTATTATCTATTTATTTATTCATTCTATCATTGTTCCCCCCCAAAAAATTGGGACAATTAGCTCTTTTGTCTCATATAGTTTTATTTATGATCTCTTGAAATATAGCTCTGAAAAATCAGGCTTTGTTAAAGCATATTGAGATTCAAATGGAGCTACTTGACTATGCCTTTAAGGCCAAATCACTCCAGCTTTCACTGATTGGTCAATCATAGGTCCAAGCCCAGGAACTCAGAAGGTCTTCTCCTCCTAGACTGATTCTTTTATGAAGGCAAACTAGGCCATCTTTTACTTCAATTCTTACCTAGTCTTTAATTACCAAATGGATGTTGCCACATTGAGACCTGGGAAAGACCTTAGCTTAAAAAGGCCAAAGTCTCCCACTGTATGCAGGGCCTTTGCCAATCAACCTGACCTATATCTTGTTACTAGACTCTGATGACTCTGGAGGAAAGAATGAGTCTCATGACTTTGCACAGCTCTGCCTCATTTAAATTCAATTCTATTGCAAGTCAAGATATCACCATCATGATGCAATAGGTCCTTTTCAAGAATGAAAGATCAACAACATCAAAAATTATTTTTAAGTACAACTCTATTCTTATGCTGACTAGTGTTTTTAATAGGAATGAGTGTTGCATTTTGTCCAAAGCTTTTTCTGCATCTATTGAGATAATCATATAATTTCTGGTGGTTTTGTTCCTAATATAGTCAATTATGCTTAGAGTTTTCCAAATATTGAACCATCCCTGCATTCCTGGTATAAATCCTACCTGGTCATAGTGTATGATCTTTGTGATATGTTGTTTTAGTCTCCTTGGTAGTGTTTTATTTAAATTTTTTCCATCAATAATTCTTAGGGAAATTGGTCTGTAGTTTTCTTTCTATGCTTTCATTTTTGCTGGTGTAGGTATCAGAACTATAATTGTGTTGTAAAAAGAATTTGATAGGACTCCTCCACCTATTTATCCAAATAGTTTAGGTAGTATTGGAATTAATTGTTCTTTAAATATTTGGTAGAATTTACATGTGAATCCATCTGGCCCTGGGGAGGTTTTTTTTTTTTCCTTAGGGAGTTCATTGATGACTTGTTCAATTTCTTTTTCTAACATGGGATTATTTAAGTATTCTATTTACTCTTCTGCTATTCTGGGCAATTTATATTTTTGTAAATATTCATCCATCTCACTTAGATTGTCAGATTTATTGGCATGTAATTGGGCAAAATTGCTACTAAGAATTGATTAAATTTCTTCTTCACCTATAGTAAATTCATCCTTTTCATTTTTGATACTGGTAATTTGGTTTTCTTTCCTTTTTTTATCAAATTAACCAATGATTTATCTATTTTATTGTATCTTTCATAAAACCAGCTCCTAGTTTATTTATTAGCTCAATGGATTTCTTGTTTTCAATTTTATTAACCTCTCTTTTGATTATCAGGATTTCCAATATAATATTTAATTGGGGGTATTTAATTTGCTCTTTTCCAAATTTATTTAGTTGATTACCCAATTTATTGATGTTTTCTTTCTCTATTTTATTGACATAAGCATTTAGAATTATAAATTTTCCCCTAAGTACAGTTTTGGCCATATCACATATATTTTGGTCTGTTGTCTCATTGTTGTCATTTTCTTTAATTAAATTATTGATTGTTTCTATGATTAGTTCTTCAACCTACTTATTCTTTAGGATTTGATTATTTAGTTTTCAAGTAATTTTAAATCTATGCTTCTATGGCCCTTTATTGAATGTAATTTTTATTGCATTATGACCTGAAGATGATGTATTTAATATTTCTCATTTTCTACATTTGGTTATAAGGTTTTTATGCCCCAATATATGATCAGTTTTTGTGTATACACCATGTACTGCTGAGAAAAAGGCATATTCTTTTCTATTCTCATTAAGTTGTCTCCAGAAGTCTATCATATCTAACTTTTCTAAAATTCTATTGCCCTTCTTAACTTCTTATTTATTTGGGGGTTAGATGTATCTAGTTCTGAGAGGTTAAAGTTGAGGTCCCCCACTAGTACAGTTTTACTATTTCCTCCTGTAATTAATCTAACTTCTCCTTTTAAAAAATTGGATGTTATACCATTTGGTACATATCTGTTTAGTATTGATATTACTTTGTTATCTATAGTACCTTTTAGCAAGATGTAGTTTCCTTCTTTTATCTCTCTAAGTTAGATCTATTTTTGCTTTTACTTTGTCTGAGATCATGATTGCTATGCTTGCTTTTTAAAAATTTCAGCCAGAGCACAATAGATCCTGTTTCAGCTCTTTACTTTTACTCTTTGTGTGTGTCTCTGATTCAAATATGTTTCTTGTAAACAACATACTGTTAGATTTGAATCTGCTGCTGTCCAAACTATGTCCAGGATCCTTGCTCCCCTGCAGTCACACACTCTAGTGGGCTAGCGTTCCTCCCACTTGACTGTGACCCAAGCCTGTGTCCTGGATCCTCAAATGGCCAGTGGAACAGATTTCTGAACCCAGTGACAGCAAAGTCTTCCCTGTAATATTTTTCTGATCAATTGTCCCTTACTGTCTATGGGTTGAAAGCTTGGGAAGGCCCTGCTGCTGATTCCGTTACCCCCAAGGCCTGCACTGGCTTGCTGGGGTAGGACCTGATGCAGGTCTGAGCTGGGGCACAGTCTTCACTGCTATCTTATGTGGTTTAGGGCCTCACTGCTGTCTTGCACAGGAATGTGGGGCCTTACTGATAGTTTGCTCAGGGGCAGCCTGCTGCTTTCTTGTCTGGGCCACTGTATTGTACTCCATTCTCATTTCAGTGAGATAGACCTTTCCTGTGGAACTTCTAAGTTGACTTAGGCTGGAAAATTGTTTTACCCTGTCCTTTTGTTGGTTCTGCCACTCCAGAATTTGTTTTGAGGCATTATTTTAAAGCTGTTTTTAGGGGAATTTGGGAGAACTCAGGCGATTTCCTTACTTCTCTTACTTCTTACTTACTACTTTTGACTAATTTAAAGAATAATGACAATTGCTAGATATGCGATTAAGTACTCAATTTTTATAGCCAGCAATGATGCTTGGTACAGTCTCATTGTTTCCTGGCATTATCCCCTGGCATTGATTAAATCCAGGATGGTTAAGGGATAGTCAGCCTTATGTATGTTCTAGTGGCAATCACATTGTTGTTATTATTGTCATTGGTTTTTTTAACCACCAGGACCTTGCTGCTAGCAGCTATAGAAGGAGTATCTAAAAGAGCCCAGATTTAATGAACAATGCAGAATATGAAAGCCAAATCAAGTAAAAAAGCATCTGTTAAGCTCGTGCTATGTCCTAGGCACCATGCTAAGGGCTAAGAATACAAAAAAGGCAAAAAAACCCAGCCCCTTCCCTCAAGAAACAGTGGACATAGTACAATACATCTCTGTAGACAATAAAAATTAAGCACCTACCAAATTATTAACCAAATATGACCTGGTAGCTAGAATTGTACATCAGTTGATTATTTTTCATGACCTGACTGATGACAAATATTCCTGTTATACAGACTTCAAAATTCCCTGGAGATTTCAGCCAAAAAACTATAGTAAAACTAGACAATTATCATCCACACTCTCCTGGACATAACAATAATTCATAATAACAAAACAAAACAACAAAAAACCTTAAGAACAATGTTTTTAATAGATGCTATCATCCCAATGCTTATTATCTCCAAGTTCCATGGAACAAAGACCTTTCAAAATATGTAGGCCTGGCTATTGATGTTCAAGACATGAGGGAATGGGATGAGACACATCTAAATCCCCAACATCCTGTCTGCAAGAGTCGCCCCAAGGATATTGTCAGTGGGAACCCAGAAGATGAGTCCACATCCCTATAGTTTTATCCAATAACACAAAACAGTCATTTAAAGTCACCTGTTCAGGATAAAAGCAAGATAGTCATTTGTTTCAGGATCATTTCTGACTGAGTCCCATAAAGTAAGAAACAGTCACATTTCTGGCTTATATTTCTCTAGCACTTTAAGGTTTATAAAGCTCTTTCCTCACAACAGCCCTATGAGATAAGTAGCATTATCTCCATATGAAAAAGGAGGAAACTAGGGCACAGAGAGGTGGCATCTCTTCTAGATATGGCATCCTAGGTTATAAGGGTTTTGTCTAATGCTTTTAGCAGATAGAGATCAGAATGGTTTTGGAGAAAGGACCAGTATTTATATATAAGACTTCTTGCCTTAGATGGGACTCAGCATCATGGATCTCAAGCGTTGGAAAATATCTCAGAGGCTATAGTGTAAGAGGAAAACCACTGACTACCGGGAGGTAGAGAGAGTATCGGATAAGGCCTCAAATAGGAAAATGCACCTGATCTGAGTCTGGAAGGGAGCTTGATTGCCTGGAGGCAGAAGTGAGGAAGGAAATGAAATCATTTCAAGGATGGAGGAATAGTCTGTACACAGACACAGAGGTGACAGAGAATATCATGCATAGGTCACTGCAAGTAGGTTAATTTATCCAAAAAGCTTCGGAGAGACTACTGCAAAATCACCCTAGAATGATAGATTGGGGGGGGGGGGCAGCTAGGTGGAACAGTGGATAAAGCACCGGCCCTGGATTCAGGAGGACCTGAGTTCAAATCTGGCCTCAGACACTTGACACTTACTAGCTGTGTGACCCAGAACAAGTCACTTGACCCTCATTGCCTTGCCCCTCCCCCCAAAAAAAAGATAGATTGGGAGTTACAAAAAGACTGGTTAAACTGATACATTATTAGTGGTAGCTGTCAGTTGACCCAAACATTCTGGAAAGCAATTTGAATTATGCTGGAAAAAGTAATTAACATGTCCATATCATTTGACACAAAGATCCTGCTATGTATATACCCTAAGTGGGTCAGAGACAGATAGAAGGCCTTGTTCCATATGCACCCAAATAGTACTTTCTGAAGGCAGCAAGGAAATGAATGCAAAGTCGATTCCCAATCATCTGAGGAATGGTTATACAAATCATGGTACATGGAGATAATATAATATTATTACACTACAAGAGATTATGAATAATGAAGAATTCATAGGAGCACTGGAAGACTTGAATTGGTGCAGAGTGTAATAAGTAGAACCAGGTACCTGCCATGACTAGCAATGGAAATAGAAAGCACAAAAAAAATACAAAACTGAAGCTTTGTAACTGGCATGCATAGACTAGTTTGGCTCCAGAAAAGAGTTGTGACAATGCACATCTCCTTCTTCTTGGCAGAGGGCCCGGGAGGAGGTCTATGGCTATGGAATGCTGTGTGTGTCAGACACTGATGATATCTTGGTGGTTTTGCTGATTTCGTTTTGTTTCTTTTATAAAAAGAGATGTGTTCATTAGACAGAGGGGGAAGAGGGTATACATTCAGAATTGAGGAGATATGAAAACAAGAGATAGCAATATATGTATTAATAGTACGCAATGTTTTTGACCGTGTATCTGTATGTATACACAAATACATATACATCATATACATACGTGTACATCACATATATGTACATCATATCACCTACATCTACAATATCTACATGTAATCTACATATACACATACATCATCTATATCTACATCACATACACACATACATATTTAATGGTTAGTTGGTTGTTCTTCATTCTCGAAAAGGACCAAAATGACATCACTATGTTAGAATTGGGTTGCAGTATGTCGGACTGTGGCTGATCAGACCAACCAAGCCCAGAAGGCTCTACCACAGGTGGATCACAAAGAGTCCATGTGAGAAATTGGTGTGGATTCTGTAAATTTGAGCATCTCATTTCTTCTGAGCTATTGCAATTCTGCTTTGCTCATACAGCACAGCACCTTTGGCGGCCCTTTGCCAATATATCCCATGTCACACAATCAATTCAAGTCTGGAACTAGAACTCGGAGGTCTTTGGTCAATAGGAAATACAGAGTGGCTAAGACAAGCTGCCCTTGCTACATATTCGGCCAAATGGAAGAGTTATGCCTCTTGAATTTAGAGCCTGGCCTTTATGCAATTATCTTAATAACAAAATCCTCTCCTAAAATTTTTTTTTAAAATACCAATTTGCTGAAACCCATAGGAGACCCATACTCTAAGCTTTTGGAACCTCATATGAGGAGAATTCCATAAGTAAGCCTGATTAGAAGGTATTAATACAGTGATGAATACAGTGATAGCCTGGTCAATCCTGTCATACTGGGGAATGAATGCCTCTGTTTCAAAATTTGCATATGAGCCTGCCTGTGGTTTTCTTCTGCTTCTGTCTTGCCCCTCCAAGATTTTGGCACCTGGTGTCTGGTATTCCCCACATTGCCAGGGGAAAGCTTTTGAATGAGGTCTCAATATAGTAGAACTGCACGCAGGAACAATGTGCTTCCCAGCATGCTTTTGCCCTCTTCTACCAAGAAAAATGGGGATTGACATTGTTGCTGGAAACCTGCTGAATAAATAATCCCATATCCACAACGTAACATGCATGTACACACACACACACACACACACACACTTTTTGGACAGCAGCTGGTCTCTGGTGTTTTCCACCAACTCAAACCCAGCAAATCATGGCTTGCTCTCTTCTTTATGTTTGTTTCACAAACAGCTATTTAAAAACTACTGCTTTGGTAGAAAGATACTCTGAGGAAGCTTCTACATTTTTATCTTTTTCTTCCTTTTCCCTGTTTTTTTTTTTGTTCAACTACATTAGATAACAACAGCAATTCTCCCTTCTGAGAGAGTTTGAAAGCAGCTGCCATGACAAAGTCATAGATCTAAAGTGAATTCCCGTGGATCAGAATATGAAACCCCTAGAAGTGATGGCAAGATAGTCATTCAAACATCTAAGCCAAAAAAGGGAAGGGGGAAAAAGCCTTGTGTGTGAAATTTTGTTGAGGATTATAATTATCACTGATGAGTTCCTAAGTGGTGCTAATATTTTTTATGTTGGACCAAGTTGGGGTGAAAGCCCTAGCTTTTTAGTAAAGCCTCCACATACTTTATTAGGGAGTTTTTGACAGCCTGCTTGTGCAGTGAGATGAAAAAAAAAATGGAACTTAACTGAGATGTATGTCAACTGTTTTCACTTGATAAAGAAAACATGGATGAAGCTACTAGAAATTTAATGCATACATTATATGGACATTGGTTTCACCAGAAAAGGAGGGAGGTAAGGCAGAAATATTGAGGTATCACCAATGGACAACCTGCATCAGTACTAAAAAAAGAGGCCTAGAGGAAGATTTAACCCCTCCCCCATGTTGGCCTCTTTGGGTAGAACAAAGAGAGAAGCAAAGAATCATGTCTTTCAAGCTAGAGACCTTAAAAGCTGTTTAGTACATACACTAGCCCCATCCTCGCTTTACAGAGGTATGCCTGAGACCCAGGGATTTTAAATATAACTTGACCAAGGTCACAATAAATAAGATGTGCACTCAGCTCATGGAATCAAGTCAGCATGCATTTATTAAGCACTTACTGTGAGCCAGGCACCATAAGCAGTGGGAATGCAAACACAAACAGAAAGGAAGACAATCCCTCGCATGAAAGGAAACTGAAAAGAAGAGGGGGGACTATGGAAGTATCTGGCCCAGAGGCTTGGTAAATTTTTCTCCAGGTTGGTTTTTTGCTTTTGTTTGTTTGTTTGTTTGTTTGTTTGTTTGTTTGTTTGTTTTGGGTACTTTGCAACAAGAAGAATGAATAAATGACTGACCAAGGTAAACTTCTAAAAATGACCACTGCTGGCAGGAACAAGCCAATCAGAGGGGAAGACCACAGTGCTGGAAAGGAATTTAGAGGTTAGGGTTGAGAAAATTGAGGATTAGAGAGGTTATGACTTTGTGTATGACTCAATAATTGCAAATAGAAAATCTCGGATTCAAACCTAATCCCTCTGATTTCATGTCTAGGGTCTTTCTACTTTGCCTTGCTGTCTTTTCTTGAAGGCAGGAACATCCTGAGCAAGCTCATAGGAGCTACCAAGAGCCAATTCTTAAATTTTCAGTGCAAGTATTTATACCTCAGAAATTAGCAAATGCTACAACTAGGTGGCCCAGTGGATAGAGTGCCAGATCTGGATATAGGAAGACCTGACACTCAAATGTGTCCTCAGACACTTTCTAACTGTGTGACCCTATGTAAGACACTTAACTCTGTTTGCCTCAGTTTCCTTATCTGTAAAATGAGCTGGAGAAGGAAATGGCAAACCACTTTAGGACATTTGCCAAGAAATGTTACAAAGAGTCAGACTTGGCTGAAATGACACAACAGAGGATCATAGATTTGGAGGTATAAGGGACCTTAGAGATCATGAAGTCCAACCCACTCATTATACAGAGTAGAAAATGGAGGCAGAGAGACATTCAGCTCTTTGCCCAGGGTCACACAGCTTGTGTGTATTTGAGGTGAGATTCAAACCCCAACCCAGCTTTCTTTCCAGAACCACACCACACTGAGATAGTCAAGGGGAATGCAACATGAGGAGGTATGAGTGGGTTTCAATCTCCACGGTTGGAGTGAACATCTAGATTTAAAAATCCACAGAGCCACTGAAGGGTCAAAGAATTGTCTTTACGGGCCAAATTCTGTGAGCCCAAAGGCAGAACTTTTCACTAGATATGTTATACTGTCAGTATGAGGGGGCATTGCCTAGAATCAAAATGAACGTGAACCCTATGGACCAAGGAAAGTTTTGTTTTCTAGGGTTTGGAAGATGCACCAGTGTTCTATTTTCCAATTATGCCCCTCCTGCAGATTTTGCTGTTATTCTGAGCTCCCAAGTCGAGTATTGCACTGTAATTTTCCAATGCCCATCTTTGATTCTGAAGTCTCCAAAGGTTGAGCCTCAGCAATACCCTCCATTGCAGGTGTTTCTATGGCAACCAGGTCAGCCAGGAGTTGTTGGTTCCTATAGCCCCTGACTTGTCTTAGGTTGATAATGAACTACTTCTTGATAGGGCTTCCCTTTCAAACACAGTCTCCGAAGATAAATTATTTGAGAAGGGAAAAACAGCACAAAACAAAATGACAGAACCAAAAGAGAGCTGGGCTAAGCTGATATGCATGCAGAATCTGGGAGAAGTGGCAATAGCACAGACTTGACCAAGGGGTGGGCTAGGAAACCCGAGTTTATCTGAATGAGAGGTCCAGCCTTCCTCAACCAACATGAGCCTGCCATGAGTTCTGATTTCTCAGTCATTTTCTGAAAGCTCTGTAAAGCTGAGGCAGAACTGCCTGTTCATCAGAGGTGAGAAGCAGAACCCTGAAGTTCACTTTTCTATGGTTGTTGTTTTTTTGGATGTGCCCTCACAGAGCCAGTATAGTGTGCGGAAAAGCATTAGATTTGGAGGCAGTGGGGCTGGGTTCAAACCCCAACTCTGCTATTTGATACCTGTGCAGGGCATTTCATCTCCCTATTCCTCAGTTTTCCCATTTGTAAAATGGCCTTTAAATTGCATTCCATCTCTAAATCTATCACCTTGTAGTCCCCTCTTCTGTCCTTTCTTCTTTCTGAGATGAGAGGAAAAATAAAATAAAGACTCAGATATCTTCTGCTTAGATCCAGAGAGCAGAACAAGGACCAAATGATGCAATTTGTAGGAGGAAATGGCTAACAATTTGGGTAATGTAAGCAATGGAATGGACTGACTGCCTTTTGTGTTAGTATATTTCCCATTTATGGAATTGTTCATGAAGTATCTAGATGTCCACTTGTCATAAAAATTTTCCATATTTCCCCTCATTATTAATGCATTTTCCCTCCTCAGTTTATCATAATACATTTCTTTTGTCAATGTTATATCCTTCTAGCCAAATGCAAGTTATTTGGATGAATTGTATGGTTTGGGGACTTTGGGGGGGTGATTTTTTTGTCTCTGTATTCCCCCAGAAACTAGTGCAATTTCTAACATTCATTCCTTCAGCAAACATTTATTAAATGCCTATACCATATGTTGGACACTGTCCTAGGATCAGATGATACAAAGCCAAAAGTGAAACTGTGAAACAATCCTTGCCTCCAGAGAACTTATATTCTATTGGAGGGATACATCATTTGCAAAGGCAACTTTATTGATACTTGTTGGGTTGGGTTGAATTGGAATTCCCACTTGGAGTAGGAGATTATTGAGTCACCTCCTGTGTCTTTCCCATTACTAAGATTCACTGATTATTAGTTTTGTTGCTTCAATCTTTGAAAGATCTGTAATGTCACCAATGTATGTACTTTCTTCGTTGGCACTTATTCCAACCATCTAATGGATGGTTAGTTCCTAGGTCTGGAATATTCTTTATCCTGTGGCCAACCTGGTGATGAGACCCTTCTGAACTCAACTAGACTCATCTTCAAAATGCAGAAATACAATCCATTGCTGAGTCCATATTAAGAGTTTTTCCATCTTGTTAGAACCTTCTAGAATTGATACCATGTTGCAATGGTTGTTGTGATTTTCCCCAAGTAACCCCAATGACACGGTAAGGCTTCAGAAGAGTTTGTCAGTGAAGGACTTTGCCTACCTTCTGATGTTTGGCTAAAAAGATCCATTGTTAAACCATGAATAAAATATTCCCATATGCATAAAGTATTTTTTGCACCCATAACATTCTCAGTCCTAGGAGGAATTTACAAAATTACAAAGAGACAGAATTCTTGACTGGGGAAATAGGGCATGATAATTGTCTTCAAGTATCTGAAGAGCCAACACATCGAAGAAGGATTCAATTAGTTCTGCTTGGCCCTAGGAAGCAAAACTGGGTTCACTGGATGGAAGTGGCAGAGATATCTGATCCAAGGGGGAAGAATATCCTAAGAACTATGGCCATCCCAAAGCAGAATGGGCTACTTTGGGAGGGATTTGTTTCCACCTCATTGGAAATCTACAAGCAGAGTCTGGGTGACCATTTGTGAGGGATATTCTAGGAGAGATTTCAATTCAGGTATGATTTGGGTTACATCAACTCTGAGGTTCCTTCCATCACAGAAATTCTGAGACTCCAGAAAGACAGGCTTAATCCAGGAATGTCAATAAAAAATCCACCTGTTTTCTGATTTCTTCTTAAGTGACCAGGTGAATAAAAGTAAGAAAATATCAATACCTTATCTGGTAGACTGATGAATTAATATTTAACTCTTCACTCTGGACATCTGTAAGGTGGATGTGTGGATATATATGCCTAATGCTTATGAGGTGTGGTCATACATCACAAGTGTCAAGCGAGCAGTACCTGAGTAATTCTCTAGTCCAAAACCCTCATTTTTTCAACCTGGTGTTCAGGAGTATTCTCTCTTGCTATTCTTGCTTTTAGCAGGACTCTGTTTTTCTAAATACAGTGATTTCTTTCTAAATTAAGTCCATCTGACATTTCTCCTCATATTCTTGTGAGTTTTTATCAGGTCAATTTACATGCATAATGTCCTGTCTTTGGTAGGACAGAATAAGAAGCCGCAATTTCCTCACATATAGAATAATTCTGTGTTAGGAGAAGAAGTTGGGGAGTTTGTTTTGTGGTCATTGAAATGCTAGAAAATCTAATTTGAAGGTCACCTCTGGAAAATGACCTCTTATAGTTACATTTTCCCCATGCTGATGGAGCATCTCATGTTGAGAATTTCAAAATCTTGGGGAGGAGGAGTCATTGGACATTCTGTCTAGACTTCTCTAAGAAATGCCATGCTTTCTAAATCTATTCTGACACCTGCCAGCTGCAGACATGAGACATGTCCATTCATGCTTTGAGTATTGAAATTCAGAAAACAATATCAGGGAGGAGGGAAAGAGATGGCAAAATAAAAAGTTGGTAGCAGGAAATGCATTTCCCATCTAGCATCCCCCAACTTGGAGCCTCTCACACCTAACAAAACAGTTAGCTAAAAGCATTTTATTTTTGTGGGGCAATGAGGGTTAAGTGACTTGCCCAGGGTCACACAGCTAGTAAGTGTCAAGTGTCTGAGGCCATATTTGAACTCAGGTCCTCCTGAATCCAAGGCCAGTAAAAGCATTATTTTTAAATAGATAAGACACATCCTTAAAAGACTTTTAAAAATTCCATTTAAACCAAGGAGAACCTAACAGAGCCCCCCCACCCCCCGCTTAAAAATCAACATCACACCTTGCACATTTTAATCCCCCTGATACTTATATATTCAAATGGAATTGTGATCTCATCCATTAGGAAATTGCTTCCAATAATTGCCACCCACCAATGCTCAGCCAGTCTGTGCCACTCTTGCCCATGTTCACCATAGGGGACCTATCTACCACGATGGAATTCTTCCTCGGTTTATCCTATCATTGCTAGGAGGACAGTGGAGCATTTGTGACCAGCCAATCATGTTTCCCAATGTCATCTTTTACTCCTCTTCTTCGGTTTTGGTTCTTCCTTGAAGTTCATTATCAGTTCTGCATCGAAACGTGCTCATACACACACAACATTCCTCTCCATTGCCCTCTGTTCAAGGGTCATTTTCCAATTCTTAGAAGACTGCTGTGTTCCAATTTTTAGGCCATCCAGTAACATCCCTCTGATAATGAATATTATTGAACTGATAAAATTGTTTGAATATTCGAATAATGTACCCTTCTAATCCAATCCAACAAACATATATTAAGCATCTCCGTATCAGGGGTTATGTGAGGTAGTGGGAATTAAAAAAAGTGATAGACAAAAGAATTCCTTCTCTTAAGATGTTTACACTTTATTAGAGAGATGTAACATGAAAACAGTCAGTCAGCCAGTCATCAAACATTTATCAAGCATGTATTATCTTCCAGACAGAGTAAGTATTGAGGATAAAAAGACACAAACATAATCCCTCCACTCTCTAGGAAAGCACATTATCATGGAGGGGGGGAGACAACATGCAAATAAATATGTTCATAAAATTATATAGTGTGACTTAAAAGGTAATCACAGAAAAACAGGACTGCAGGAGGCTGGGTAGGGCATGGGGTGAATCTTCTGCACAAGGTGATATTGGAGCACAGTCTGTAAGGAATTCAGAGATGAGGAGGGACAGCATTCTAGGCATATGGGGAAAAGGTCAGTTAGAAGCTAGGAATATGGGAGATGAAATGGAATATGTGAGGAATAGCCATGGTGATTACAGGAGGAGAGAGAAAATGGTAACTGTGGGGAAGCTGGAAAAGAATGGGTCTATTGGGAACTGAACACCGGCATATTTCTAGTTAACTTCTGTGTTTCATGCTGCACAGAGATGTGGACTGATAGTGATTGATCTCTATCACATGCCCCACTGTTTCCTCTTTGACCTTTATTCATCAATTTTCCTCTTTCCCCCTCCTTCTCTCTGTCTTTCTCTGTCTCTGTCTCTATCTCTTGCTCCCTCTCTCTCTCCCACCTTCTCTCTCTCCTTCCCCCTTCAATCTACCATCTTCCTTGGATCTATTGCTGATGGACATAAAATCACAGAAGCTTAGCATTGGAAAGAACCTTAGAGGTTAGCTGATCTACTACATACCTGAACAGAAATCTTCCCCAATGATGGGGAAGCTAGGTGGCGGATAGAGCATGGATCCTGAAAGTCAAGAGGATCTGAGGTCAAATCTCACCTCAGACACTTATTAGCTGTTTGATCCTGGACAAGTCACTTAATTCCAATTGTCTTAAACTTCCAGGGCCATCTCCAGTTTTCCTGATATATATATATTTTTAGCTGCTGGACCCAGATGACTCTGGAAGAGAGAGTGACATTTGTGACCTTGCACAGCCCTCTCTCACTTAATTCCAGTTCAGTGCAAGTCATGACATCACCCCAACATCCATGGTCCTCTTTGACAACTGAGGACAAACAACAACAGGAATCTCCTCTGTTCCTGAGTAGCTTTCCCAGTGGATGATAGGAAACTTAGAATAACCTATTCCTGGAGAGAGGTCTGATTTTTATGTTATTTTTCTTTTCATTAAGTTTGTCTGCTTCTGTGATTTGCGACCATTTCTTTATCCTGGGGACAAAACAAACAGAACTAGTCGTTCCTTTATTCAATAAGTATTTATAAATAGCCTACTATGGACTAGATAGGGGGGATAGAATACCTTTTTCAAAGTCATTTTCCTTACCTGTAAAATGAGAATAACAATAGGACATACTTCATGGGGCTGTTGTGAAATTCAACTGTGATTGTATATACAAAGCACTTTTTGAAGCTTTAAGTGCTATATAACAACAATAAGCTTATTATGCTATATCATATATTATTATATTATGATAATATTAATAATAAATATGATGATAATAATAGTCATATTTCTTCATGTCTTTGAATGCTGAAAGACCACTCTCATGCCCTTCCTTAATATTTCACTTTTCCAGGCTAAATATCTCCAGTTCCTTCAGCTATGTCTTGCATTACATGATTTCCAATTCTTTCACCATCCCTGTTGCCCTTCTCTGGATGGTAGCCAATTTGTCCAACTATTTCTGCATAATATGCAGAACTGAAAAGAGTCCTCCAGGTACAGTATGATGAGGGCAAAGGCTAGAATAGAAAGAATGTTGGATTTAGAGGTAAAGGACCAGAGTTCAAAACACAAAACTGCCACCTATTATGCTTCAGACTTTGGACAAGTCATTTCAGCTCTATCTGGACGTGTTTCCTCATTGTGGAGGTTGAACCAGATGACCTCTAAGGTCCCTCCTAGTTAAATCATTTGATCCAGAATGCTGATGAGCATGCTAAAGATGAAGCTTCCAATCTCCCCTATCTTGAAAAGAATCGCTTGACTGCAGAATTACAGGGTTGGATGGGATCTCAGAGACCATATATTCTAACCGAAAATAAAAGCACAGTGCCCGTTGTAACAGTCAGCTAGCATTTATTAAGCACTTACTGTGTCCTTGACACTGTGATAAGTATTGGTGATACAAAAAAAGACAAAAGACAGCCTCACTCTTGTAAAACATATGGTCTTAATGGGGGAGACAACATGCAAATAGTTATTCAAACAAAATACGTATAGAAAAAAAATTAAAGGTAATCAGCAGAGGGAAAGGTACTAGCCTTAAGGGGAAGGGGAAAGGCTGCTGCTTCTTCTTTCCTTCCCTTTCTTCTCCTCTAAGGCATTTATTTCTAAATTCAATTTTATTTTCTATTCATTCTATATCCTCTCCCTTCTATTTACCCTTTCTTTCCTTTCCCTCATTGAGAAAGCCAAAAAAAATTACAAACATGTATAGTCAAGCAAAACAAATTACCACATTGGCTATGTCTATGTCTAAATCTGTGTGTGTGTGTGTGTGTGTGTGTGTGTGTGTGTGTGTATTTTGGGAAAGGCTTTTACCAGGAGGTAGGACCTTAGATGAGATTTAAAGCAAGCCAAGAGTAGAGATGGGATGGCAGAGGATTCCAGGTATGGGGGAAAGCCAGTGAAAATGCTTGAAGTAGGGCAGCTCAGTGGCACAGTGGATAAAGCACTGGCCCTGGATTCAGGAGGACCTGAGTTCAAATCTGGACTCAGATATTTGACACTTAACTAGCTGTGTGAACCTGGGCAAGTCACTTAACCCTCATTGCCCCACCCCCCAAAAATGCTTGAAGTCAGGAAACAGAGTAATGTGTGTGGAGAACATCAGGGAGGTCATTGTCACAGGATCTCAGAGAACTGGAATGGGGTATGTAAGAAAGGTAGGAAGGGACCGGGTTTATGAAGAACACTGAAAAAACAAATAGAGGATTTAATATTTAATCCACCCAACACATAGTTACCCAGACTTTGCCTAAGAATTTACAATGAAAGTAAATATAGAAGCTTACTTCTATAAGACCAGTCCACTTTTAGAGAGTTTTCTTAGGGTATTTTGTCCTGACATCAAGCTTCAATTTGCCTTTCTTTTTAGTTTCTACCCATGCTCAAACAATCACACAATTTGTTATTGGAATGGACCTCAGTGGCAATTTAGTCCAAGCGATATACAGAAGGATGTACCCAATAAGTGGTCCTCCAGCTTCTGCTTGGAAGACTCCTAGAGAGATGGAACCTACCACCTCTTTGGGCAAGCCAAATCATTTTGGCCTAATGTCAGTTGCTACAATTATTTTTTTCACCTAAAAGTCTTAATTTAAGACCTAAAGTCTTATTTTTTTCTTTGCAACTTCTACCGATTACTTTTGTTTTGTTTTGGGTTTTTTGCAGGGTAATGAGGGTTAAGTGACTTACCCAGGGTCACACAGCTAGTCAGTGTCAAGTGTCTGAGGCCAGATTTGAACTCAGGTCCTCCTGGATCCAGGGTTGGTGCTTTATCACTGCACCACCTAGCTGGCCCCTCTACAAATTACTTCTGAGTCTATCTTCTAGTACCCAAACACAACAAGTCTAATCTCTCCTCTATGTGACAGTCCTTCAAATACTTGAATATGACTGTCATGCCTTGGCCCCTAAGTCTTCTCTTGTCCAGGATAAACATGCTCCTGTTCTTTCACCTGATGCTCAGATGACATGAACTCTATACCCTTCATCATCTTCATTGCCTTCCTCTGGACAGTCTCCAAGTTATCAATGTCCTCCTTATCTATGGTGCCCCAAACTGGACACAGTATGTTGGAAGAGCTCTAATGAGGGTAAATTACAGTGGAATTCTAAAAGGCTAAATTCTAAATTCTAAAACCCTCTCAATGCACTCAAAATTGCATTAGTTTTTTGTTGGTTTGTTGTTGTTGCTTTTTGCTGCCGTACCACAATGGTCACTCATATTGAGCTCACAGTTCACAGAAACACTCAAATAATTTCAGAATAATTGCTATTTATCCATTCCTCCTCCAGCTTACATTTGGGAAGTTGACTTTTTGTACCCAAATATAAGACTTTGCATTTAGCCCCCATTGACTTCCATCATATTTGATTCACCCCAGTACTATAGCCTGTCAATATCCTTTTGAGTTTTGCCTCTGTCATCCATGGCATTAGCTATCTCTCCCAGCTTTGTGTCTCCTGAAAATTTGATGACTGTACCATCTATGTTCATCACCAATAAAAACGTTAAACAGCACAGAGCCAACCATAGCCCCCCCCACCACCACCTTGGTGCTCTCTGGTGGAGAGTTTACCCTGACTTTGAAACATTAATAACTGGCCACCCAACTAGTTTTGATTTAATTTAATTATACTATTGTATAGTATAGTATTCTCCATAAGATCAGTAAGAGATACTTTATCAAAAGCTTTGATAAAAATCAAGGTAAACCACATTCACAGCATTCCTCTCATATGTTTACTAGTTCTCTCCAAAAAGGTAAGGTTATTTAGTGTTCCTAATTCTTCCCCCTGGTGCCAAGAGAACATATATATCTAATCTATTCCATGAAAATCTTTTAAATTCTTGAAGATAGTTATCATGCTGCCGCCACCACCACCACCACCACCTCCTTCACCACCACCACCTCCACCATCTTCTGTTCTCTAGGCAATATATTCCCATTTCCTTCAAAAAAATCTTCAAATAGCAACCTTCCCATGAGCCTATTACTCCTCAAGCCGCCATCCTGTCTCTATTTTCTCTTTTTTTGCCCTGGGAGGTAAGCATTGCAGCTATTATTGCCTTCATGTTACAGAAAAGGAAACTGAAGCTCAGGAATGTTAAATAACTTGCCCCAAAATTAAGTGACTCCTTCAACTACTGTCAGAGGTAGGATTTGAATACAGGCTTCTCTCAAGTCCAAGTCCCAGAGTCTCTTCTCTCTATGTTTCCTCCATCAAACAATCCTAACTCATTCAAATGCTCTTTCTAGGTCCAATTTCTTCTTTTAATATTTGTCTCACTTCTCTGCTCTTCCCCTACATTCCTCTAAAGCAGCATAAGCAAACATGGATCATATAACATGAATCTGGAGCTGGAAAAGGACTTCAGAATTGGATGGGTCATTTAGTCCAACCCTCACATTTTACAGAAACCAATGCCCAGAGAAATGAAGTAATTTGCACAGTCTCACAGATGGTAATTTCAGAAGTGCAAAGCTTTCCACTATAACCTGCTTCCTCGTCCATAATTCAATTCAATAAGTAGTAAACTCACTTCTATTCATTCTCTTTTGGGCACATTGACTCTGTTTCCTAAGCTCCCCATCCAGGCCTCATCTCTCTGTCTTTCCTCTGTCTTCTGGCCTATTCCTATACTGTTGTAGAGGACCTTCCTTGGGCCCAGAGCCTGGGGCTTAGCTCAGTTCCTGGAAAGGCCAAAGTTTTATATTTCTGATGCTTAATAGTCATTCAAACCTCAATAGACAACCTAACAATTTGCTCAAAGGAAGAAAAAAATACATCCTGCCATCAAAATGAGGAATTTCAAACAGTTAATTAAAAATCAAAGATGGGAATAGCAAAGAAGTAATTAGTGCAGTTGTATTCAACTCCTCCTAAGCTAAACCCATAAAGCTTTCGTTGAAAATAATTTGCTATTTAATATTGATGTTTTATGGCTCCCCACAAATGACAGAAATGATCTCATGAAAGTATATACATTGTCACTGTATTAATAAGTCCTCCTTTGGAGGAATTTTGAACCAAATCATCTGGCATGATTTTGGTGGGGCCAAGAAGGAAAGGAGCCTCCTGTGAAAGGAGTCAGGGAATCACAAGATGGGATCCTCACAGATTTAGAATTGGAAGGGACCTTGGGAGCTATTAATCAATCACCATCCACCTACTAAGTTTTTCCAGTGTGCCAGAACATCTAGTCAAACCCCTCATGGTTTTGTTTTGTTTTGTTTTATTTTGAATAATCATAACTTTTACTTAGTAAAAGGCAAACGCAGCAATAATCATAATGATTTTGCTCAGTAGGGGGCAAAAGCAAGAATACTGAAAAACATCAGCCTACCCATAAACCTGGGTCATACTCTCCTAACAATATATACCATGTCTGGAGGAAAATGGGTACATGCTTATGGAAACCTATCAAGTTGGCACATGAGTGGGCAAACCTATGTCCCAATAACAATGAATGACTGGACTGCAAGCCTTGCTGTCTTTGGTCCCTTTAGGAAGAATTTGCACCACATGCAGCTACTTTCTGGCTAAACTATCTTGATAGGAAACACTGATCTTGAGCTTATGAAGCAGTGACAAGCACTTTTAGCTCACAGCCACTCTTTCTTTTCTGTTTCTATTTAGAATTTTATTTTTTCCAAATTACATGTAAAAACAAATTTTGACATCAATTTTTTTAACTTTGTGTTCCAACTTCTCTTCCTCCCTCCCCACCCCACACCCCAAGAACTAAAGCAATTCAATATGTTATACATGAGTAGTCATGCAAAGCATCTCCACATTAGCCATAAACCCCTCATGTTATAGATGGTGTTCATAGGGCTAAAGTTGAAGAGCTGATATAATCTGGAACTCTCATTTAAAAGATAAGGAATATGAGCCCCAAGGAGAATGGAAGCCTTTCACAAGTAGGGTGTGGTGGAGTCCAGGTTCCAATCAAATCCAATCCAACAAGTATTTTGTTGTTCAGTCCTTTCCATTGTGTCTGACTCATGACCCCATTTGGGGTTTTCTTGGCAAAGATACTAGAAGGTTTGCCATTTCCTTCTCCAGTTCATTTTACAGATAAGGAAACCAAGGCAAACAGGGTGAAGGGACTTGCTCAGGGTCACACAGTTATCAAGTGGCTAAGACCAGATTTGAGCTCAGGAAGATGCGTCTTCCAGACTCCAGACCCAGAGCTCTATCCACTGCACCACTGAGCTGTCCCCAGGGAGTATTTATTAAATACCTACTGGGTGGCAAGCACTGTGCTAAGTGCTGGAAAATGCTAGACAAAAATAATGTAGTCATTGAATTCAAGAAGCTTCAATCTACTGGAAGGAAACATCCTATACATAGAAAATTTTTTTTAAAATTAAATACAAAATATGGCCAAAATAATTTCCAAAAAAAGTGGGAATATATCTAAGTGAAGGGTTGTTTGTTTAAAATAGTATGGGGGGGAAGCTAGGTGGTACAGTGGATAAAGCACCGGCCCAAGATTCAGGAGGACCTGAGTTCAAATCTGGCCTCAGACATTTGACACGTATTAGCTGTGTGACCTTGGGCAAGTCACTTAACACCCACTGCCCTGCCAAAAAAAGAAGAAAAAAAGTAAAAATAGTATGGGATTTTCAGAGGACACAATGAAAGGATAGTGGATGGAGTGAGAGGAGGCATAAGAGCATTCAAAGTTTAGACACAGTGTCATTCTTGATGTCACGAAGATGACATCTAATGTCAATGAATCACAGAATCTCAAGGAATTTAATTGCTCTAAGGGCAAGTTAGTATGACTCTTCCTTATTCTACAAGAGGATTTACTATATTTCTCCAGTGGTTAGTGTTCCATTTTTACCGGGGGGGGGGGAGAGAAGGAATTAAAATTTGATTTATTTTATATAGAAAGAGGAAAACTTGGATAGATAAGGGGATTTGTGATTAGATGACCCAAGTTCAAATCTTACCTCTGAGATATATTGCCTTGTTAAATCTGGGCATTTGAACTCTCAGTGCCCCTGAAGTGTAGACAAATTGCAAGCCTATATTTATAGAAAAAAAGCTCACTCCCTGGGAACAACCTACATGGATAAAATCACAGGTTTGGGAAAGAAAAATATATATTTTGTTGACATCTGTGTAAAACAACAACAACAAAAACTAATATTTATATAGTACTTTAAGGTTTGCAAAATGCCTTATAAATATTAACTCATTTCATTGTCACAATAACCCTATAAAGTAGGTACTGTTGTTATCCCAATTTTACAAATGAGGAAACTGAGGCAGACAAGTGAAGTCACTTGCCCAGGGTCACAAGACAAGTAAATATCTAAGGCAAGATTTGAACTCAGGACTAATTGACTCCATGTCCAATGCGGTATTCACTGTTCCACTTTGCCCTCTACCCCACAACCTTGCCAGATTATAAACCCCTTGATGGCTGGAACTGTCTCATTTTTGTCCCTGTATCCCTACATATAGCACAATGCTTGACATATAGTAGGTGCTTGATAAACATTTTTAATTGTATTATTGAATAATTTGGAATTAGACTATTTTATTTCATTAAGTCACTCATGGGCTTCCCATTGGATAGTCTGTTTTTGTCTGCTTCTTTAGGGGGCAGGGGGAGAAGTTGGGTGGCCCTGATCCACTGTGGAACTTTCAATAGGGGCATACAAAATACAACATGCACAGAATTATAATGCATAAAATAACATGGTAAATGAAGAGAGGAAATATAAATAAAAATTGCTAAGGAAGGTCTGAAGAAGTAAAGATGATTTCTAAATGTTCAGGGAAGTTTGCCTGGGGGAGGTGACATTTGTACTCCCTTGAAGGATGCATTGGGGGGTTCAACAGACACTGGAGAGAAAGAAAGAGGCAACTTGGATAGATAAGGGGATGTATGATCAAGATGAACTGAGTTCAAATCTTACATCTGATATGTACTGTCTTCTTGTTCTGAGTAAGTCATTGAAACTCTCAGGTGACTCTCTGAAGTAAGCTGTAGACAAATATTTATATTTATGGAACAAACCTATTTCCATGAGAGCAGCCTACATGGATACTATCACAGTTTTAGGAAAGAAAAAATATATTTTTATTAATTTCTGTATACAATAATAAGTAGCATTTATATATGGCTTTAGGGTTTGCAAAGCAATTTATAAATATTTTCTCATCTGTTCCTCATAATATCCATGTGGAGTTGGTGCTATTATTATCCCCATTTTACAGATGAGGAAAGTGAGGCAAATGCCCAAGTCATATAGTTTTGCCTGGATATATTTTAAAGAAGCCAGGATATTTGAACTAGGCAGAGAATTGTGGACATCTGCATAGGATGGTCGAGGAAAAAAGACTGCTTAAAAGTCAGAGGACCAGAGCTGAAATCTCAGTGCAGTCAATTCCTTCCTGTCTATGTCACCTTGAGTGGATCACTTAACTTCTCTCCATCTCAGCTGGAGTAGGTGACTTCTAATTTCTCTTCCAGATGAGATCCATGATCCTATCATCTATGTCTCCTGATTGACAGAGAGCTTTATCTCCTGGGATAATTCCAGGAAACAACGAATGAAAATCCTTATAAATGTAAAATTTGAGCCTGGGATATCTGGGATGGGGGCAGCTTGTGAGAGAAGAAATCTTTTCATTGCCAACACATAACAGGATTTTTTCTTTGGTTATCCAATAAATAAGGCTGTCACACAGCCCCGGTATCACACCCAGTGCTGCCATTTGTCACCCTGCCTTCTGTAACAGGAAATGTCTAGAGGCAGAGTCTCTGTGGCCAATAATCAGGTGATAGATGGCCACAGAGGGCTCAAAGCTGGGTCCTATGACAGGCTTATTTATTGGGTCAGGATCATTAGAAGCCAATAGCAAAGTGCCCTGAAGTCACCTTGGATCTGCCCTTTTTAAGGAAAGCATGGAATGCATATGTCAACATCCTCACCCCCCACCCCCATAGCATATTGGCTTTTGGTTCACTCAGAAATTTTCTTTATCCTTAGGCAGCATCAGAACACTTTTGTGGGAGGTGGGTGACTCCTGGATATTTTGATTTTACTTAGTGAATTAATGACAAATCAAATCCCCTAATCCTCTCTCAATTTGTGGGTAAGTGAGAGTTGTCTTCCACTTACATGAAGAAATGGTGCTAGAGGGGGCAGCTAGGTGGTGCAGTGGATAAAGTGGATTCAGGAGAACCTGAGTTCAAATCCAGCCCTAGACACTTGACACAATAGCTGTGTGACCCTGGGCAAGTCGCTTAACCCTCATTGCCCTGCAAAAAAAAAAAAAAAAAGGCACTAGACAGGAAGAAGACAATGATCTTGACCTTGGCCTCAATTTTATTCCTGCTTCTTTTCCAGTCAAACTGATTTCTCTTTTTAGAATGGGTTTTACTGATGCCTTTTCTTTTTTCCCTCCCAGTCATCTCAATCTTTATTCTACCTAGCAGACTGATCCCTCCCTTGTGACAAAGAATTAAGCAAAAACTTTCCAAGCAGTCACACATTGGACAACCTACACAGTATACTGTCTTAGTCTCCCAACTCTCTGCTGTGAGGAGAGGAGACATATTGTTCTCTTCAAAGGACTTTCATCACTTTTTCACTTACTCTGAATCTGATTTTGTTTTAGTAATCTTTTCCTTTCCATGATTGTGGTCCTTGTGTGCAGTAATCCCCTCATCCTGTTGAGTTTTCTTTGTATTACAGTATCATAGAACTAGAGATAGAAAGGACTACTGAGGCCATTTAATTGATTACTGAGGTCAATCAATCAATCAATCAACAAGTGTTTATTAAGTGCTTACTATTGGCAGGCACTGTGCTAAGCACTGGGGACACAAAAAAGAAAAAAACAGAACAAAACAAAAAACAGTCCCTGCCCTCAAGGAGCTTGCAATCTAATATGGGAAACAACATTGCAAGTAAACAAACAAGCAAACAAATAAACAAATGAATGAATGAATGATTAAATAAATAGATAGATAAATAGATGGATAAATAAATGGATATATAGATAAATACATGAATAAATGAGTTAATTAATTGATAAATAGATGAATGAATAAATAAAATGGATGAATAAATGAATGAATAAATAAATAAATGAATAGATAAACAGTTAAATAAATGAATAAATAAATAAATAGATGAGCAAGTGAACATATACATATATATATAAGTAAACTATAAACTGCATAATTAAGTAATAATTAAAAGGGAAAGTACTGGAATTAAGAGAAGTTAGGGAAGGCTTGCTGCAGATGGTAGAATTTTTGTTAGGACTTGGACCAGGGTATTAAGTGGTTTTTCCATAGTAGTTAGCTTAAGAGATCGGATTTGAACTCCTGTACTCTGACTCTGTGGACAGCTAGGTGTCACCTTAGTGCACAGAGCGCCATGTCTGAAGTCAGGGAGACTCATCTTCTTGAGTTCAAATCAGACACTTCCTAGCTGCGTAATCCTGGGCAAGTCACTTAACCCTGCTTGCCTCAGTTTCCCCGTCTGTAAAATAAACTGGAGAAGGAAATGGCAAAGCCCTCCAGTGTCTTTGTCAAGAAAAATAACCATTTGTCTCAACGCCAAAAGAGTCAGACATGACTGAAAATAACCAAACAGCAATAGCCTACGATTCTAAATCTGCTTTTCTTTTTACTATCACACCATATCACATTTCCTTTCTAAGTTCAAACAAATCTTCCTATATTTCTCTGAATCCTCCTATTTATTTGGGGGGAGGGGGTGCAATGAGGGTTAAGTGACTTGCCCAGGGTCACACAGCTAGTAAGTGTCAAGTGTCTGAGGCCGAATTTGAACTCAGGTCTTCCTGAATCCAGGGCCAGTGCTTTATCCACTGTGCCACTTAGCTGCCCCTTCCTCCTATTTATTCTTATGGGAGATGAGAAGAGGGCCTCATAAAACTCCAACCACACATATTCCATAAGCCATGCCCCTCCATGTATGCACCTTTCACAGATATGTACATTGAGTGTGTTCCCTTTTTCATGTGTTATTTATATGTATTCACCCCTTCCATGGATGGTGTATTTGTGTGAGAATAAGCTCCCAGGTTTCTCTAGGAACTGTTTTCATCCTTCATTATTACTTTGCTATTATATTACATATCTTTACTTGGAACTAGTTGTGTCTACAGACTGACTAGAAGTAAACTCATTGATTAGAGCTCAAGAACTATGATTTTGGGGCAGCTGGGTGGTACAGTGGATAAAGCACTGGCCCTGAATTCAGGAGAACCTGAGTTCAAAACTGGCTTCAGACACCTGATACTTACTAGCTGTGTGACCCTGGGCAAGTCACTTAACCCAATTGCCTCATCAAAAAAAAAAAGAACTATGATTTTGAGAGGCTATAGATCCACAGATTATTCTCAGCCTAGGGTAGTCTTCTCTGGGATAGTCAGGATATAGGTAGATGGAGCAATGCCCCCCAAGTACTACAAATTCAATTCAACAAACATTTATTAAATACCTACTATGTGCAAGCCCCATGAAGGGAAATGGGGGCTATCTAAACAAAAATTTTAACAAGCTCTTCTTCTAATATATTTTATATTAGTACAGTGTTCTTACTATCTTACAGATGAATTTCTTTGATGTTAGGTTACATTTTCCCTGACCCTACATTTGGGCTCATTTATGGGGCAGTCTTAATGCCTCGTAGAGAAGAGAATTATGATAAGGGAGGGAGTCTGGTCATGCATATGCAATGAACCTTTTTCTTCCAGCGGGGGGGGGTGCTTTTTATGATACAAGAACATGTGAATAATTTGGCAGTTGGAAGGGACCTTCAAGGCCATCTGGTCACACCAGCCGAGGAAGAATTCTCTGTTTAATATGCCCAACAAGTAGCCATCCTATCTTTGCTAGAAGACTTCTAATTAGGAGGAACTAACTGGCCACCTCTCAAGGCAGCCCACTCCTCAGAATCCTGAGAGGCTGAGGGTGGACAGCCAAGACAAACCTGGAGAGTTATGAACTCAAACCAGCCTTATTTAAATCCCAGATGATTAAAAAAGGAAAATCCAGCAGGAGAAAGTACAGGACACTGGGGATCAGAGGCCCTAGGAAAATGTGATGACCCAGCCATAATCTAGAAGAAGATTTAGTGTTGTTATGATCGGCCCCGGGGACAATACAGGGAACCGGATATGACAGTTACAAAGAGACAAATTTAGGCTTCCTCTAAAAGAAAAATTCCTATATATCAGAACTATCCATAGCTGGAGCTGACTTAGCAGCAATAACTTTTTCTTCCCTGGTTCTTCAGGCCAAGGCTAAATGACTCATTTACCCCATCTGGGATGTGTTTCAGATGCCCTCTTAGACATTCTGAGATCTCTTCCAACTCTGACTGTCTGTGAATTCTGGTTCTGATCCGTATTAGCTGTGGGACCTTGGGCAAATCACTTTGCCTATCTGGGATTCATTTTTCACCTCAAATTGATCAGTAAGGTCCCTTCCAGTTCTAAATTTATGAGCCTATGATTTCTGTTCAGTTGTTTCAGTTGTGCCCGGCTCTTCATGACCCCATTTGGGATTTTCTTGGCAGAGAGAGTGAAGTAGTTTGCTATTTCCTTCTCCAGCTCATTTGACATGAGGAACCGAAGCAAACAGGGTGAAATAACTTGCCCAGCATCACACAGCTAATAAGTGTCCCAGATGTAGGATTTGAACTCGTGAAGATGATTCTTCCTGATTCTGAGCCCAATGCTCTGTCCATTGTGCTTACCTAGTTGCTGATACTATGATAATTAAGTATAGACTAGTGGAATTTTACACCCAAGACTACTTCGTTATTATGTCATTAGGGAGCACCAATTGTACCCAGAATATCTACTAAGATCATTCTCATTGCTCCCCAAATCTGAAAATTTCTTTGCCGAGGATTCTTCTCTTTTGGGGCCTCAGTTTACCTCCCTCCCCCTGTAAGATAAGGGGAAGGACTAAGTGGTCTTAAGTTTTAGAGATAAAACTGTCTTGTCCTGTTTGAGAGGCAACATGACATAGTGGATAGAGCACTGGCCTTGGAGGCGGGAAGACATGGGTTCAAGACCTATCTCTGACACATACTATCTGTGTGACCCTGGGCAAGTCACTTAACTTCTGGTAAAAGTGCCCCAAATCAACTCTAAAACTAAATTGCCTAGAATGTTGTACCTGATTTAGTAGAAGGGGTCCCCAATGGGAGTTCTCTAGGCCACAGTTTCATTACATATTTAGTTTGGTATATTTTTGAATTTTAGTTTTTCTGAAATGGAGACAACATAGCAACTTCTCTGGTCCCCAGTTTCCCCTCTTTAAAAATAAGGACATTCCCTCCAGAGGGAATTTAGAGTTTTGTCTGCAAGTTTTGTCATAATCAGAGGCAGCTAGGTGGTTGTTGTTGTTTGTCCTCTATGCTCAAAAAGGACCAAAATGGCATCATGATACTGGGATCAATGTACAGTTTGTCTGGCTGTGGCTGATCAGACCAATACGAGCTTGGGAAGTTCTATCGCCAGTTGGGCACAAATAGTCCATGTGAACATATGGGATGGAGGCAGTTAGGTAGAGCAGTAGATGCAGATCCAGACCTGGATTCAAGAAGAAGTTATTTCAAATCCTGCTTCAGACTCTTACTAGCTGTGTGACCATGAGCAAGTTATTTAACTTCTGTAAGCCTCAGTTTCCCCAACTGTAAAATGGGCATGATGACAGCACCTATCTTACATGATTGTTGTAAAGTACTTAGCACACTACTTGGCACTTAGTAAGTACCATATAAACGAGTATTCCCTTCCCCACTTCCTACCACATGTATCCAGAAGACACAAATGGCTCATATTCTACCTCCAACATTAGAAGCAGTAAGACCCATGGGTAAGTCTTCACTAAAGCTCTATGTGTCTCAAGAAACTCTCTAGGATCATAAAATCATAAATACAGAGAGGAAGGGGACTTTTAGAGGTTATCTAGCCCACCCCATTCATTTTGGATTAGTGGGCTAAGGGACTCCTATGGTCACATAGGTATGTAAGTATCAGAGGCAGGATTCAAAACTATCTCTTCCTGACTCCAAGCCCTGCATTATTTCTGCTGCTGCTGCTGTTGTCCATTCATTTCAATCGTGTCCAACTCTTCATTACCCCATTTGGGGTTTTCTTGGCAAAGACACTGGAATGGTTTGGCTTTTCTTTCTTCAGCTCATTTGACAGGCGAGGAAAATGAGGTGAACAGACTTAAGTGTCTTGTCCAGGGTCACACACCTCAGAAGTGTCTGAGGCCAGATTTGAACTCAGGAATATGAGTCTTCCTGACTCCAGGCTTAGCACTGTGCTGCCCCATCTACTGTGTTTCACTGTCTTTAATCTAGCAAGTGATAAATGGGTTATAATGGTGTGTTGGTGGACAGTGTTCCCAGACCAGGAATTCCACATGCTAACAAAACCACAAGGCTTTTAAATATTCATGTGATATATCTAATAGAGAAGTTGTTAATGGAATATCCATTTGGCAAGCAAACTTTAAAAGGCTGAAAATGCTCGCTTGTTATTTGTGCAGGTATCCTCCTTGTTGGATATTCAGCCTCTGTCTTATTTGATCATAGTTCCTGCCCCAGAGCTTAGGCACACAGTAGGGCCCATCCTTAATATGATTTTGCTGAGTTGCATTAAATTGAATTCATAGCCTGAAGAACTGGATAGTGGTTGCAAGAAAGAGATTTCAGTTTGACCTAAGGGAAAGCTATCTGCCAATTAGAGCAATCTAAAATGAGAATGGGATGCTTAGGGAGGAGGTGGACCCCTCCTCACAGAGGGTCTTCAAACAGAAGCTAGATGATGGCCCATGAGAGATAAGATAAAAGGGATTCTCAGTTCTAGATTGGGCTAAGGAGGTGGTGAAATCCCTTCTAATTCAGAAAGTGTGTGATTCTGGGAACTGAAAATGGCAGCAACCACTAAGTCCCCAGGGAGCATCTTTGCTATTCATTTTCCTTTGCACTACATCATGGCCTGTGGAGTTATATTGGTGGTGGGATAGAGTGATAGAAGAAACTCATAGAATATTCCTATGAAGTTAGAAAGGAATGATACTGAATCTTCTTTCCCAAGGACCTTCAATACAGGATAAACACCTATGAGCCTGGGCTAATATAGGTAGGGCCCTACCCTACCTAGTGGCCAGGTAATGCTTTGTATTCTCTTGGGGGGAGGGGAGAGAAGAGGGGGCTTTCCAGTAAAAAAAAAAAAATTCCATGAAACACTCTACCCCAGCCCCTAAGAAGCAAAAACTTGGCCAAAAATACAGATTATATTTGGAAGAGAATTTCGACTAAAGTTATGCAATAAAATACACCATGTTTCTTCTAATGAAGTGTCTCAAATAGGCTTAAATACATATTTAATATAGATCTAAGGAGACTCTTTGGCCTACTAATTATTAAGCATGTTTAATGAGGTTTAACAATTACACAAAAGAAGCATAGCCCTTTTATATAGGGATTTATCCTTATCAAAATACTTTTAACATAATGGATTTCACCCATACTAACTGTCTCTGAGACTCTAAATGGTTATGTTCAGTCACAATAAAAACTACTTTACGAGCACATTAGTTATTAAAGATCTAGCCACCTAATATGCATATAGAACCATAACTTGCCTAGGGCCAGTGGGGCTTTACCCCAATGTGTTGATATCTTGACAGTGCTAATATTGGGAAGTTTAATTCTCCTCTGTGAAGTTATACAAGGCAGCCTTTCCTTGACCCTCAAGAACATTTTCCCAAGGTGACTAAATTCACAGTCATGGCTCTATATGTAGGAAACACAAGAATCAGATGTTTATCACAAGTCAGAATTATGTATCTATGTACTCATTAACATGTTCAAGACTTTGAGATGAAATGAGAGACTTTTCCAATTCCTTTTTTTAAGAAATCATGAAATAGTCACAACTTGTACATTAGCAAATCAGAAAATGCATTCATTTGCCACCATCTTTGTCTAGAAAGGCCCAACAAGGCTTTGGAATCTGTTTCCATCACTAAATCTCTTAATCAATAAACATTTATTAAGTGCCTACTATGTTCCAGGCCCTGTGGTGGGCCATGGTGATACAAAATGAAAAAGAAAATCATCATTAACACCATCAGCAGCAGCACCGGCCCCTACCACCACTACCACCTCTGTTGCCGCCATCTTCTTCGTCGTCATCATCATCACCACCATCATCATCCTTGCCTTAAGAAAGCCTCTGTTGTATTAGGAGACATGATGGACTATTCACATATAAACATATATGCAAAATACAAAAACGTTTAATGCAATGTTTCATGCATTGGCCTGCAGTCACCTGGAAATCAGGTTATAGAACTGTGTCACCTTTTCAGGGAGCAAACTTTATAAGATAAAGCCAAGCCCAGATTGCTTTTCTTGAGCACACAGAATTGACATTAACACAAGTTCCCTGGTAGTCAGTCCGGAAGGATTAGCTTTCCAACAGTCCTCTGCTGCCTATTGTCATCTGAAGGGCTCAGGATCTTGAGTTTGCCTGGCCCTGGGATTTTATTCTGAAGCTCATTATGTTTTTTTCCCCAGCAGCTTTGGGGATCTGGACACATTCAGCACTCTCTAGCCTTGCAGATGTCCACAAGTGCTTTCTTCTTAGAATTTTCCTTAGTTAAATTTCCCCCCTATAATTGAGGAGGGCTCTTCACCGGCTTTTATAGAGGTGGTATGAGGCTGATTTCCTAGGCGATTATGTTTTCTCCAGTTATTCTCTTCGGAATGGCATTTCCACTAAAGTGCATTCTGCCAAAGGTCTTGGAGCATTTAAGTCTTATGACTGAGTGCAAGTTAGACACTCAGCAATGAAAGTGGCCAGGTTCACAAAGAGAGGATCAAGTATCCCAATGTCTACAGTGTGAGTATGAGACAGAGAATCACAGATTCTCAGATTGGGAAGGGTCCTCAGAAGCCATCCAGCTCAACCCTTACATGAATAAGAATCTCATTTATGACACTTCTGCCCTGGCAATAGAATAGAATTGGACAGAATGGAACTGAACGGAATGGAATGGAATGAAAAGGGCATTTTATTGAGCACTTACTATGTCCTAAGCACTGGGGACACAAATAATAAGATACAACAGACCCTGTTTTCAATAGCTCTCATTCAAATGGGAGGGGAGACAGCACATGGAGAAGGGTACATTTTCATGTTCAGTTCATGGTAGAGAGGCCATTTATTACTTGGGTTGGGATAGTAGTCTGGCAGATGCCAAGAACCTGTACGCTTTGGTTAGCAGTAGCAGAGCAGATAGTCCCCAACCAAGAAGCAAAATGGGATCATGATGTCCAAGGATCAGGGTGAGGTAGGTTACGTCTGGGACACTTCCAACAGAAGTGAGGATATGGGGCTCAGCTTCCATCTGATAATGGGCACCTTCTTCTTTTTGCATGACAAATGGGCAAAAAGGGTTGGGTTGGGAAAAAGGAAGGTTGGGCTCCCCTCAATAGCAGCCCTTGGGACACCAGTTGTCCCATTGTGGCAGGGGAAGGGAAGGTCACTGGCTCCACTCTGTGGCAGCTGGTGTTGGTGGTTGCTCTTGGTCGTTAGAAGAATAACCTTCACCAGATTGGAATCAAATAATACCATCTGGCATTTATATCTATCTAGCATTTTCAAATAGTTTCACCTACATTTTCCTTATTTGAGCCTCAACAATCCCGATTTCAGTTTAATAGAGATTATTTTTCCCATTTTACAGATGAGGGAATTGAGACCCAGAGAGAGAAAGAGATTTGCCCAGGGTTACATAGTTAGTAAATTGCAGAAGTGAGATTAGAACCTAGGTCTTTCCATCACTAAATCCAGCACCCTAACAATGTCAGGTGACCTCCATCCTGCTTAAAGGCTGCTGTGGTCTATTGGAAGGAACACCAACTTTAGAGGAAAGAGGATCATTGAATCACAGTTGGAGGATACTATAGAGCCCTCCTGGTAGAATGATCCTTTTACAGATGAAGACCTTAGACCCAGAGGAGCTGAGTCATTTGTCCAAGATCACATGTGACAAAGTGGATAAAGCAAGTAAATAAAAGACCTAGGATTTTATCCCAGGTCCTCAAACACGAAATCCAATGCCCTTTCTATGGGACCACACTGCCTCTTGAGATTTGAGTTCAAATCCCATCTCTGCCACTTAGTGAACTATGTGATCTTTGGTACATCACTTAGTCTTCCTTGGCCTCATATTTCCTCATCTGAAAAATGAGAATAATAATGTCTATATTCCTTAATTCAGATTTGGTTGAAGGGATCCAATGAGGACGTGAATCTCATTGTTAAGTGCTCTATAAATGGGAGTGATTAGGAGTCAGAGCTGTTGTGGTCATTCAGATTTTGGTCCAGATCTGTGATCTAACAGCATATAGAGTTCCCAGTGATGAAACTTCCTCTCCCAAATTCGGGAAGCCTTAGAGAAATTAAATGATTTGTCCGAGGTCACAAAGACAGTAAGTATCAGACACAGAATTTGAACTCAGGTCACCATGATGCCAAAGTCAGTTCTCTTTGCACTGTTCCATGATGACACTTATTTGCATTGTCTATGTTTTGCATTTACTGTTGTGATAATTGAACTGAAATTGGCTTTAGAAGAGAGGAGCCCCATGTATAGAGAAAACAGCCAATACAGTTGTTTGGGATTGAAACGTCTGAGAATGGAGAAGGGGAGGTGGTGGGTTTTTCCCAAGGCCACAAACATAGAGTACAGTGCCTGGTAGATAGTAGGTGCTTAATAAGTGCTTACTGCCTGGTTGTTGCCTTAGACTTGAAAGGGTATATAATATATTTCATCCTCACTCCTGCAGAAAGTATGTAGGATGACGTTTTATATGCAAAATGTATCTGTGTCACTTCAACAGCCCCCAAACTAGAGCCAGACTTAAGTACCACTCACTGAGTTTTGTTCATGCTAGTGTCCTTCTCTTGCCTGCTTTATGGTGTCATCATTCTTTTTTGATATTCCTTAAATATTGAGCTGTAAACCCTTATGACTAATGCCAGCTTGTCAGTTCTCTCCTCCTGCCCCATCTTCATTAACTCATATATGCCATGCCCATGTGCAGTAGATGGCATAAAATACATGTCCTTGTAACCTGCCTGTGCCCTGGGAGATAGGCTGGGGTTTTTTATTATTTAACAATGACTGAAGGGAGGTTTGCATTATTTGGTGGTGATAGTGGTATTTTTTTTTACTCACTGAGTAAAATGTCTTGGGCTGTTGCCTCTAGAACCCTGTTGATTAGTCTACACTCTCCCCCATGCAAGAAATCTGCTTTTCTACATCTGCTTGTAGTAGGTCCATCTTCAGTAGTTCATGAGGTAGCACAGAATAGTAGAGTGATGGGCTTGAAGTTAAGAAGACCTTGGTTGAAATCCCAATTCAGATACTTATTAGTTGTATGATTTCGGGCTAGTTACTTGGCCTCTCAGCTTCAGTTTGCTCATCTATAAAGTGGAGATAATAATGGCATCTCTTCCCAGAGGTCATTATTTAAAGTAGAGTTGGTTGTTGTTCTTTGTGCTCAAAAAGGATAAAAAAAAATCACATTGCTCTGTTGGAGTCAAGGTAGTGTGTCCAACTGTGGCTGATCAGACCAATACAGGATTGGAAGGGTTTCTGCAGCATCCTGAGAACAACTTATTTGCAATAATTCAAGACAAAATCTCATAGAAGAAATTTGTTGTTGTTGTTGTTGTTGTTGTTGTTGTTGTTGTTGTTAAAAAGGAGGAAAATAAAAAGAGACCCTTGATCAGGACAGAATTTGTTCCAAAGACCTGGGGAAATATCCAGTTATTTATAATCCTGAGTATGAGAGTTAGAGTCTTGAAGATCCAATTCCAAATCCCATCTCTGTATATGAAATATTGACTGTGGGAGACCTTGGGCAAGTCACTTCATGTCTCTCAGCCTCAGTTTCCTTATCTGTAAAATGTGGAGGTTGGAATACATGGCTTCCAAGGTGCCTCCCAGATCTTAAATCTATGTCCCTAGCTTCTCTCTCTCCTCCCTTTCACATGTCTCTCCTTTGCTCTGAAGTCCATATGGTTTCCCAGACAAGGGCAAGACTGGTCTCAAGGATCCCTTAGCCTATCAATGCCATCTCTTATTAAATGGTGCAAGGTAAAGAATACCAGATTTTGTGCCAGAGGATAGAATCACAGAATTTTAGTGTTAGTAAGGGACTTCACCCATCATTTACTCCAACTAATCACCAATTAGGAAACTGAAGGTCTCCCAGTGAGAGGGAGGACTGGGGTTCAAATTCTGGCTCTTCCACTCATTCATTGTGGGAAAGTGGGCAAGTCATTTAAAATCCTTAGGCCATTTTCCCTTCTGTAAAATGAGGGTTTGGATTAGATGACCTCTCAGATCCCTTCTTGGCTCCAAATCTATGAAATTCTCCATTTGTTATGCATCCCCTGTGTATTTAGCATTATGCGAAGCAGCTTTTTGGTATTCAAAAAGACATATTGCTTCTGGCTGACATTTGGGAGAAGCACTCCATAAACTCTAGAGAGCATCAGAAATATTCTCCCTGGGTGAGATCCATAATCTAGCCAGCTCAGGAGTCCTTCTCCAAGCAGGAATCCAAGGACAGTATGTGAGATTCCCCATTAGGTTGTACTTTGGAGGAGAATCAAAAATAGACTAATCCCCTTGACTAAATTACAATCTTTGAGTTAGAAAATTAGAATAGTCTAGAGAGATGATAGATAGTGGGATGGAATGAAAAGTGAATTGGTCCAGGGGACAGCTATGTAACACAGTGGATAAAGCTCCAGCCCTGGATTCAGGAGGACCTGAATTCAGGAAGACTCTTCCTGAGTTCAAATCTTACCTTACACACTTCCAAGCTGTGTGACCCTGGGCAAGTCACTTAACCCTGTTTGCCTCAGTATCCTCATCTGTAAAATAAGCTAGAGAAGAAAATAGCAAACCATTTCCTTCCCCAGTAGATTAAAGCAAAGAGAGGTTAAGTGACTTGCCCAGGATCACACAACTAGTCATTGTCTGAGACTGGATTTGAACTTATGATTTCTTGACTTCAAGCCCAGCATGGTTGCTTATCCAAAATTAGTCAGGTAGTAAAAAGCAAATTTCATATTTGAATCTAGGTCCTCTAATTCCAAGTCCAGTATTCTTTCCAGTAAATCTTCAAGCATTTGAAGGGCTTTCATGGGATGGGGAGGGAAGAGGAGGAGAGGCGAATGAGAGAGGAGAGACTTGACTTACTCTGTTTGCAGCCACGAAACACAGAAGTAAGAGCAACCAGCAGAAGTGGCAGAGGCAAATTTCAGCTTGGTATAAGGACAAACATTTTAACATCAGAGATGATCAGAAGTATAATGGACTACCTTGGGCTCCCCATCACTGGGGGGTTTCAAGGAGAGACTGAATGACTACCTACCTTTTGGGTATCTAATACAATAGCCATTCGATCACTTGCTGGTACTTATCAGAATTTTCTTTCTTTCTTTCTTTCTTTCTTTCTTTCTTTCTTTCTTTCTTTCTTTCTTTCTTTCTTTCTTTCTTTCTTTCTTTCTTTCTTTCTTTTTTTTTTGTGAGGCAACTGGGGTTAAGTAACTTGCCCAGGATCACACAGCTAGTAAGTGTTAAGTGTCTGAGGCCGGATTTGAACTCAGGTACTCCTGAATCCAGGACTGGTGTTTAATCCACTGTGCCACCTAGCTGCCCCACTTATCAGAATTCTTAACTGGGGAACTGTAAACTTACTTTCTGAATATTTTTATAACCATATGTCAATATAATTGGTTTCCTTTGTAATCCTGTGCATTTTATTTTATACATTTAAGAACATGATTTTGAAAAGGGATCCAACAGCTTCTCAAGACCTCCAGAGAAGTCCATCACACACGCGCGCACACGCACACACACACACACGCACACACACGCACACACACATTTGCCCACAGGCAAGTTAATAACCCTTGGACCAGAGGCTCTCTGAGGTCTTTGAGCTTTGAGATGACACATTTTTCTGTGACACCAAGAAATTCAATTATAATAGGTAGTTGTGGGGGCAGCTAGGTGGCACAGTAGATAGAGCACTGACCCTGGAGTCAGGAGGACCTGAGTTCAAATCCGGCCTCAGACACTTGACACTTACTAGCTGTGTGACCCTGGTCAAGTCACTTAAACCCAATTGTCTCACCCCAACCCCCAATAATAATAATAATAATAATAATAGGTTGCTGAAGTCCCAACAATAAAGTTCTGCAATTCTGGGATTCTACACATGATACACCCATTCTTTCTTAGGAGTAGGAAAGAATTAGAACATTTTTCTGTGTTAGTAAATGTTATGTCCTTAGCCAATACTCATCTGTGTGTAGATTTTCTTCAGCTAATGTTTTATCCCAAATGGGTTTTCCTCTGCTACCCAGCACACTCCCACACTTAAATAATCATTTGGAGTCTACAATTTTGCTTTGCCCAATTAGAGGGCTCCAGAAATGCAAACTATTTTGAACGTTAACCTCAGCAAGGAGTAATTAGGAAATTGGCGGCTACTAAAGAATATATTCTGCATTCTAAAGGCAAATGTCAAGACATTAGGGTTTTCCTGTTAGACATTATTTCACAACACTAGAAAGAGAGAGAGAGAGAGAGAGAGAGAGAGAGAGAGAGAGAGAGAGAGAGAGAGAGAGAGAGAGAGGAGGGAGAAGAAAGGGAAAGAGAGGGAGTGAGAGGAAGAGAGAGAGAGAGAGAGAGGGAGGGAGGGAGGGAGAGAGAGAGAGAGAGGAGGGAGAAGAAAGGGAAAGAGAGGGAGGGAGAGGAAGAGAGAGGGGGGGAGAGAGAGAGAGAGAGAGAGAGAGGGAGGGAGGGAGGGAGAGAGAGAGAGAGAGAACGAGAATGAGAGAGAATCCACCTTAAAACCAATATCCAAATTGGACACAAGGTCAGTCTTCTAGCAAATGAATTCTTGATTGGACAGTTGACAGGCCACTCTGGCTTTGGAAATATCATCTGCTGCTCTCCTGGGAAAAGGAAAGCAGCAGAGGGAGTGGGGGGGGGCACTGCTATGATCCCCTTTCCTTTTCACCACTGCCTCCCAATTTGAATTCTCATAGATATCTCCAGTAATGCCATAATGGTCTTTCACTAAATTGACCCAAATCAAGCATCTATGGCATTCAGTATTGTCCATGCTGCAATGAACCCCAACATTCTCATTAAGGTTAAAGGATTTGTTGATGGTTATACAGCTATTGGGTATCAGAACCAGCACTGGTCTTCCTAACTCTTAAGTTCCACCCTCATATCCTATAGCCATTATGACCTCTCTAAGCTACTTGTCTCCCAATTCATGGAGCTGAAATCTCAGTTCTGGGATAAGAATTTGGATTTGAGATCTTTCTTTTGTTCTATCTTTCTATAATTACATTTATTTCCTTAGCTTTATGTGCTACTGTGTCATAAGACACATCTCTAGAGTATGTTAGGTTTTCCTCACACCAGATCTGTAAGAGAGAGAAAAAAAATGGAGTACATAGATGGATGGACGGATGGATAGATAGATAGACAGATAATAGATAGACAAACAGTTAATGTATAATACTGTAGATATAATAATAATCATATATTCAATAATAGCTATCATTTATATAATTTTCAAGGTTTACAAAGTGGTTATACTTTATACCATTGTGCTGGTGAGTCTGCCTGCTTCAAGTCTTTCTTGTCTTCATTATATCCTCCATTCAGCCTCCAAAGTAATTTTTTGAAAGCATGAGTCCAGCCATGTCATCCCCCTACTCAATAAACTCTAGCCATCATACAAAGATCAAATACATAATCCCATTTGACATTCAAAGCCATTCATAATCTAGGGCCCCCCGGCTTTCCAATCTTCATATACCCTACACACACACATACACACACACACACACACACACACACATACATCCCTTCAGTTCAGTGACACCAGCCTCATTACTCTTCCTCACACAAGACATTCCAAGTCCAGTCTCCAGGTCTTTTCATTGATTCCTCATCTCCATCTCTGGACTCCCCTGGCTTCCTTCAGATTCCAGATAAAATCCCACCTTCTACTGGTAGCCTTTCCCAATCTCTCTTAATTCTAGTGCCCTCCCTCTGCTGATGACTTATCATCTATCCTTTCTATAGCTTGTATATACTTAGTTGCTTGCATGTTATCTCTGCCATTAAATCGGGTGCTCCTTAAGAGTAGAGAATGGTTTTGCCCCCTTTGTATTCTTAGCACTTAATACAATTCCTGGCACAACTATGTTTATTAGTGTTTATTGACTGTGACTGACTTGATTTCTCACTGATATCAGCACTTGTTTTCTCCATTAGGATCCAAGATCTTTTGGGAATAAGGAATACTACTTACATTATATTCGGATCCCCAGCCCCTAGCACAATCCTTGGCACATAATTGACACTTAATAAATACTTGATTAATTGACTGATTGAAAATGGCCCTCATAATACAAATGGGGAAACCAAGGCTCTGAAAGAGTAAGTTATCCCAGAAGCATAGATTTAGAACCATAGAATAAAAGGATCATAGAATCAGCTATAAGCGAATTCAGAAGCCATTTAATCCAATACCCTCCATTCACTACTAAGGAGCAAAATGGGCAAGTGACTTTTGCAGAGACCCACAGGTGGTAAGCAACCTAACTGGAATTTAAAACCGTATCATCTGATCCCAAATCTAGCTTTCTTTCCATCACCCAACACTTCTTATCTTGCCCATGAGCACAGAGCAAGTAAGTGTCTGGGGCATGATCCTAACCCAGCTCTGATAATTACAAGACCATGCCTATATCCCCTGAGCCACATCCCCTCTGCATTGCCTCTCCATTAGGCATAATGGACTCAGTTGACATCCCTCAATCTGTAGGAAATTCTACTGCCTTTGACAATCTGACAAGCATTTTTCTAGAGCAGCACAGAAACGGGTTGACAACTTGTTTAGTTAAAGGCTAAAGGAAAAAAACCTCTTTCAGATTTAAAGAGCACATCCTTTTAGTTTTCAGTGAAAGCACTCCATCTGGAGACAGAAATTTCATATTCATGCCTAGTCTCATGAAATGATAGTTTTGAGGCTGTAAATTAATTAGACACACTGCCAGACAACATGTGACCCTCTGGAGTGCCACAGTTGTGGTTTTCTGATAAGCATGCAGTATACTTAGAAGCATTCTAATGGTATCATCATTTCAGAATCATGGACAACTACCCCCAGGATTGGACTATCCACCTGTAAGAAGAGGAACTCCATGCTTTTGTAGAGTACCAAATTAAGATGATCACTTGCTTTAGTGGTGTTCCTGAGTACTTTCTCTACCTCTCAGCCATCACAACTTGAGTTTTTCAATAAAAATTGTAAAGGAGATGAACTCCCAGTATCAGAATTCCCTCCACCAATGCAGTTCACAGCCCAGCTATGAATCCAAGAATCATAGACTATTGGAGCTGGAAGGGAAACTCATTAGCCATTTAATTCAACTTATACAAAAAAAAAAAAGAAGAATCCACAGTACAAGATGGCTGACAAGGGGACATCCAACTTTGCCTAAATACATTCAATGAGTGAAACCAAGTAATTCAAAAGACAGCTGTCATGCTCCCTCACCCTGAAATCTTCTGTTCTCTGAATTAAATATCCCCAATTATTTCAGCTGATCCTCAAACAGTATAAAATTTAAAGTATATCACCATATGGGTAGCCCCCAGACACTCTCCTGTGGGCAGCTAGGTGGCAAAGTAAATAGCACGGTGGCCTTGGAGTCAGGGAGATTCATCTTCCTGAGTTCAAATCTGTCCTGAGACACTTACTAGCTATGTGACTCTGGGCAAGTCACTTAATCCTCTTTGCCTCAGTCTCCTCATCTTTAAAATGAACTGGAGAGGGAAAAGGAAACTACTCCAGTGGCTTTGCTAAGAAAACCCCCAACGGAGTTATGAAGGGTTCAAATCCTACCCTGGATATTTATGTGACTCTGGGGAACAGTTTCTTCATTTGTAAAATGACAGATTTAGACTTAAAGAACTCTTAAAGCCATTTCTCAGCCTAAAAATAGCCATCTGTTCCTAATTTTTAAAACTCCAAGCAAGTTACCTAAGTCACATAGAGGTAAAGTGACTTGCCTAGGGTCACATAGCTATTAAGTATGAAGGGCAGGATATGAACCCAAGTCTTCCTGACTCCAAGCTCAGAGCTCTTCCCATTATTCCACAAATACCTTTTACCTACATAATATAATTCAAGTGGAAAGTCTTATTTAAACAAGATGGGAAGAAGTCATTCTGGCACTGTTAAAATGCCACTGACAACTTGATTCCTGAAAAATTGGAATCTGAATGGTTTGGCAAACCCTATCAGTACATCATCCTTGGGAGAATAATTAGGACACCAGTTATTCTCTTTCCAAACACCATGTTCTACATGAAAACTTTCTTGGTCTCCCTAGCCACTGGTATCTTTCTGCTAAAATTACAAATTTATCCTATTTTATAAATACCTGTATGTTCTTATGCCTAGCTAGACAACTGTACCCATTATCCTACCTCCTAACCCAAGAGTGTACTGGCAAATATTTAACAACCAGTTCCTCTCTGCCAAAAATTGTTTGCAAGACAAACTTTTAAGTTTAACTTGTATTGCTCACATTTTCTCCATCACTTTCTTAAGTCTAGACAATCAACAAAACAATGAATCAAGCCCTGATTTGTAGTGTTCATCCATTTTTGAGGCATAAATGCTCACGATGAAAATTTAATAATCAGCTCTCATGACCCTGTTTGATCTGGTTCTAGCATACCCCTGCCCTATACCATCCCCTCTTCTTATATCTTTTAACTGCATAACTATCCTTCTAGCATCTCAAGGTCATACCTTTGGCTTTATCCTGGAATCCTCATTCTCCCTCATTCTACATATTCAATCAGTTGCCCAATCACATATTCTTGCCCTCCACATTTCTCATATTATACCCCTTCTTTCCATTCACACAGAAAAACCCTTAATTCAGGGCCTCATCAGACCTCTTTCCCAGATTATCGCAGGGACTCCCTGCCTCAAGTCTCTCCCCAGGCCATCCTGTTGCTAAAGTAAATTTTCCTTAAACACAAATCTACCCAGATGATTCCCCTACTCAGCCCACTCTAGTGACTTCTTATTTCTTCTAAAATAAAATATAAATTCTTCTATTTAATTTTTAAATCTTTACACAAGCAGACTACAACCTATCTTTCCAGACTCAATGGACATTACTCTCAATCCTGCATCCTGGGATCAATGCCTGTGATGCATCTCTTCCATATTTATGTCTTATAGAGACTCCCTTTTCCTTTAAGATGCAGCTCATGCACCATCTTCTGCATGAAACCTTGCCTGAATTCCCCGACTGACAGCACCCTCCCTCACAAACTCTGTGGCATTTTAACAACTTTGGATATATTTGTAATTATTAACTCTCTATCTCTATAAATGTATTTGTGTGCTTGCTATCTCCTCCTTCCCCCATTAAAAGGTAAGCTCATTATGAGGAGGGGTTATTTAATTCTTTATATTTCTATCTCTAGTACCTACCTAGTACCTGGCTCATATTAGGATCTTTTTTAAAATTAAATTAAATTTGTTTGTTTTGCAGGGCAATGAGGGTTAAGTGACTTACCCAGGGTCACACAGCTAGTAAGTGTCATGTGTCTGAGGCCAGATTTGAACTCATGTCCTCCTGAATCCAGGGCTGTCCAAGGATGCTTTATCCACTGCACCACCTCGCTGTCCCCCACATAGTAGAATCTTAATAAATACTTTTCAATTGGTTGATTGACTGTAAGCTTCTTGAAGACAGGGACTGTTGTCTTTGGCAGCCAGATGGCACAGTGGATAGAGCACTGGGCTTGGAATCACAAAGATTCATCTTCTTTTTTTTTTTTTTTTTTTTTTTAGGCAATGGGGGTTAAGTGTCAAGTGTCTGAGGCCGGATTTGAACTCAGGTACTCCTGAATCCAGGGCCGGTGCTTTACCCACTGTGCCATCTAGCTGCCCTAGACTCATCTTCTTGAGTTCAAATCCTGCCTCAGACAATTACTACTTCTGTGACCCTGGGCAAGGCATGAACTTCTACCTGGCTCAGTTTCCTCAATTGTAGAATGAGGATAATAATAGCACCTACCTCAGAGAATGGTTGTAAGGATCAGATGAGATAATACGTGTAAAGAAAGTTCTTATCACAGCATCCAACACATAGTAGGTGCTTCATAAATGCTTCTTCCATTCCTTCCTGCATCATTAGCCCAGGGCTTGACACATTGTAGGTGCTTAATAAATGCTATTTAATCAGTTCGCTGATTCCCTAACAGTGGCACCAAGATATCTCCAAGCGAATTGCTAACTAGTCCATTTTGAAAAAAAAAAAACAACTTAGGATATATTGTATCTACTATCAACTGTCTTCCGCTCTTGGACAACCTTTATTGTCAAGAAGACTATTGCTTCTATTTTGCCAAAATTCTTCTCAGTATAGCACAACTTATGTCTTTCTTATGGCTAGAGCCAGTAAGTAGGCTGAGAACTTGGGTCAGAAAGAGTATATGAATATATAGAGAATCACTTACTGGTGATCAAGTTGGGGATCCTGAATCCAGGATTCCTGGCCCCAAGAACACTGCACCAGCTCCTAAACACCATCTTCTCTCAGGGAGCAATGCTCTGCTTTTCAATGTACAATAATCATAGTTCACGTTATTGTCCACAAAACATTTCGCACAAATTGTTTTTGTCTAAACTTGCAGCAACTAAGGGCAATTATCACGTGCATTTTTAGCTGGGGATTCTGAGGCCCAGGAAGATAAAGCGATTGCTCAGTTTTACAAGTCAAGTCAAGAAGCATTTTATTGAGAGCTTACTATGTGCCAGACACTGAGTTAAGGATTAGGAATACAAATATAAGCAGAAAGAAAGAAAGCCCCTGCCCTTAAGAAGCCTACATTCTAATGGGGGAAGTTGTTCTTGTTGTTGTTCAATGGTATCTGATTCTTTGTGACACCATTTGGGGGTTTCTTGTGTGATGTTTTAAAAGGTTTGAGAGATGCAATTTCTGGGCACTTAATCATTTTATTAATAACATTCACATTTTAATTAAAGAGGCCAGTGGCACCATCAAATGCCAAAAGCCCCATGGCTGTAGGCTTATAGTTTATATGTCCTTGGAAAAGTGGATGATCCAGAGGGTGGCAATCAATTCTGATTGGTTAACAATTAATAAGAGAATTAATATTAAAATGAGGAGTGGGCTCAGTCCAATGAGGGGCTGAGAGAATGATATCATGTCACTCCTGGATAAAGAGAGTATCTCTAAATGTAGGTCTTCCTGATTCCAAGCACAGCTCTCTATCCACTATACCACTTTGCTGCTCCTAGCTTCTTCTTTAGCATAGAGAATTTTTTTATTATTATTTTTGTTCCTGATTTGGTATCCTAGCCATTTAGAAAAACTCCTAGCACACATTAAATGCTTAATAAATATTTCCTGGTTGATTGACCAGATGACTGGAGTAATCTCATTTACTTCAATGTTCTAACATTATGATCAAAGTTCATGGAAGTGTTTTAATTAAGAAATTGGGGCAGCTGGGTGGTACAGTCAATAAATCACTGGCTCTGGATTCAGGAAGACTTGAGTTCAAATGTGACCTCAGACACTTAAACACTTACTAGCTGTGTGACCCTGGGCAATTACACTTAAGCCTCATTGCCCCACAAAAAAAGAAAGAAAGGAAGGAAGGAAGTAAGGAAGAGAAGAAAAAAAGAAATGAATGCCCTACCAACAAGTCAGGGATGAGGGTGGGGGAGGGGGGGTGCAGGATGCCATTTGGAGCCTATCATGTTAGGGTCAAAGCTCAGTACCCTCCTAATATTATATAAACAAGCACATGAGAAGCATGGCCTTTGACGAAGACTAAATTGGAGAAGCCTCACTTTGAATCCATGTTCTTTTGCACTCCTACTTTGCAAATTCCAAAGACTGATTATTATTGTTACTATCAGACATCCTCTACAGCTGGTAATGTAAAGAGATGAAAAATTCCAGTTCAACTACATCCTGGAAGATGTCAAGTGTATACTGTTTATTAGTTTAGAAGCTTACTAAATTTAAACAGCAGCATTAACATGGCCGTGGGTTCTCTTGACAGTTTTAAAATTCCTCCTTGGGGGGATTTCAGTAATGCTGTCTAATCAGCTTAAGGAGTTAATTAAACAGCTGTCACTTAGCTTCCTAATTCTGAGACTTGATGCAATGAGATTGGAAATTAGTTATGCATGATTGAGGAGTGATTTCTAAGATGGCCAAAGTTAGCTTCTGTGAGGTGCTAGAGGGCAGACCCTCTATTTCTGGCCTTCAATGCTGAGAGAAGGACAGTCCAAAGACTATCCTGAGGGACCCTAGGAAATTATCGGGTTGCCTAGTGAGAGCAGAGAAGCTGGTGTCTTCTCTGCATGCGACTCAAGCCTAGATATGCAGGATGCTTACTTCCTCCTTAGAACAGTGGTTTGTATGGAGGGGAAGACTATGTGTTGAAGGGTAGGTGTGTGGGGGGGGTGGCAGCTACACGTTCCCTAAATGCTTTCATGTCACCAACTGGGGCTGTTGTGAGTGAAAAAGCAATGCAGCAGACCTGGGGCAGTTTGAGTCAACTTTACCCCCAGTTGTATTGATCTGCTCCCTATCCATAGACCCTTTGCTCCTGGAGGATATGAGGACTTTGTTGGGGAGCTCCTGAGACACCAAGAAACTTCATTATCAACTGCTTTTAATCTCCTTCTCAGAAGTTTTTACCTTATTGGACTGCTTTTTACCTCCATGGGTATTTCTTCCCACAAACACACCCAGATAGTTGTAAGATATGTTTTTATCCTTTATCAGAACCCTTAAGTTCCATTGCCCTGGATGTGAAAACATGACTACAGCATTCCTCCCACATTCATATCAGCCATGTGAAATCTGCTAAATAACTTAATATCCTTGAGCCTCAGTTATCTCATATATAAAAAGGGGAACCCCATTTGGGGTTTTCTTGGCACAGATACTGGAGTAATTTGCCATTTCCTTCTCCTGCTCATTTTACAAGTGAGGAAATTGAGGCAAACAGGGGTAAGTGACTTTCCCAAGGTCATATAGATGGTAAAGTGTTTGAGGCTGGATTTGAACTCAGGAAGATGACTCTTCTTGACTCCAGGCCCAGTGCTCTGTGCACTATGGCGCCACCTAGCTACCTATAAAAAGGGAAAAACAGTACTTGAACTTCTTGTCTTATAGAATATGAGTAAAGTGCTTTACAATCTGGAAACTTTTATAAATGTGTGAGCTATGATATAATCGTAAAATACCTTTTGATGCTATGGCTTTGTGGTCAGAGGGAAGAATAGACTCAGAAAGATGACGGTTGAGAACTTGCCTCTAACACTTGATAGCTGCATGATAACATGCCACCTCTCTGGGCTTCAGTTTCCTGGTCTGTTAAATGAGGACAATACTTGTAGTATAAACATTAAAGAACACCAGAAGTGGAAGCTATTAGTTCAGTCAAACAAACAATGATTAAGCATTGATTGAGTGCCAATGACTGTGCTAGGTGCTGAGGATGAGCAGAAGAAAAAAGCAGGGAGAAAATATTGCATTGTGCGATATATGATGTAAATAGATAAATGGAACATCATTTAAGGAGAGAAAATGCTCTAAGAACTTGATGGGGGTTGTAGGAATGACAGCTCAATTAAGACTTGATGGAATGGGGCAGCTAGGTGGCACAGTGGATAAAACACCAGCCCTGGATTCAGGAGGACCTGAGTTTAAATCCTACCTCAGACACTTGACATTTGCTAGCTGTGTGACCCTGGGCAAGTCACTTAACCCTAATTGCCCCACAAAATAAAAAGACTTGATGGGGAAGGAGTATTTATTCTGAAAGGTGGAGCTGAAGATGGTGTACATGGAGATCGTTTTTTGCAAAGGCATATAGGTGGGCAAAGGAATAATAAATTCCAATTTGATGGCAACACACCAAGAACAGCAATATGAAATCAGCCTGCAAAGATAGTTAACATTTAAATTATAAAGGGTTAGGATTTACATGTTAAGAAAGGAAAAAGAAGAGGGAGGAGGAAAGGAAAGGCTTTCTGATTGACTGTTCCAGAAGATTAAGATGTCCACTTCACACGGACTCCCCCAGGGCCCTCTAGAGCTAGGCCAGACTGTCTGTTTCAGCTTAAGCCAGTTTATGGCCTTCGGGGCTCTAAATCTGGGCTTCTTATGGCCTTGCCGGCTCTATCTGTACTGAATGGGCATCCCTGTAGGAATAGGAGAATGACCAGCCCACCTATGCATCTCACTCAGCTCCTTAGGAAATAGGCTCATACAAGGTAGTCTGAGAACATGGGGCATTGGGGGCCTGTAGTATCAAAAGGCCCACAGTCAGAACCATGGACAGCACTAAGGCAGCAGTTGCTTGGAAACAGAGCTGAGAGGGGCACCTAGGTAGCACAGTGAATAAAGCACCAGCCCTGAAGTTAGGAGGACCTGCATTCAAATCCAGTCTCAGATACTTCCTAGCTGTGTAATCCTGGGCAAGTCACTTGACCCCTTTTGCCTCAAAAAAAAAAAAAAAAGACAAAGAATTAGAAACACAGCTGAGAAGATAGCTCCTGGAGGTCATGTGCCAGGCCCTAAACTCTGGAAATATAAGGATGGAATCAGAGATTTAGAATTGGAAGAGACTTTTGAGATCATCAGTCCAACTTCCACATTTTTAGAGGAGGAAATTGAATCTCAAGATATTGAGTGACTTGCCTAGGTCCCAAAACTAGTACGAATCTGAGGCAGGATTCAAACCCAAGTCCTCCTGAGTCCCAGGCTCACACTTTAATCACTATCTTACTAGAGATAAGCATTATGACTCTCTCATGCTCTCCTTTTTCCAGCAGAAGGCCACGAATTCAGACTTTAAAAATACTTCAAAAGGGAAAGTTCTGATACTCACTAGTATGATAATAGCTAAGTCATTTCATCTCATCTCTCTCTGTCTCAGTCCTCACCTATAAAATGCATATAATAATATTCATCTAGCTGGGTTTAGCCCATGGGGGACTGGGGGTTCATTTCTCCATCACTAAGCAGCCAAGCAATCTGGGCCAGCTTCAGTCCTTGAGGAGCCAGGCTTCTAATTCTTTTTTCCCTGATACTCGTTGACTCCTTCAATCCCTTGCCCTAGCATTCTAGGCACAATTTTAATTATAATAAATTAGGTTATGGTACATAAGAGGGGGAGTTCCTGAAATGGGGCAATCATTTTTCAAAAGTATTCACTTTACCATGTGAATCTGATATGGGGCAAGAAATTTATTCCTATACACAAAAAGTCTAAATAAAATAATAATTTTTAAACCACCTAACAAGTACTAGATTTTGTAACCTGACTTATCTCTACTGAGAAAATCTGCAAGATGGATAATATTTAAAACTCATCAATATATTTCTCCTCAGAGCTACATGAGTACTTGTTTCTAAACTTGGTCCTCTTCTGAGGCACAGGGTTTCAAACTCTTCCATTTCTACAGCCAGCTCTTCCTACCATAGTCCTTGCTGCAACCTGCCTCCCCAGTGGATGCTACCAGTATCCCAGGGGATGCTTGTGTTCCCAGAACTCCTGGCCTTTAGAACTCCCAAGATTTCTTCTGAAACTAGATACATCCATTTCAAGGTACTCATTCACCCAAGATCAGGAAAGAAAACTCACAAAAGGAGTAAAGACAGCAAGAGGCCCCTAGCATTGGTACACCTGCCCAGTTGAGTCTTACCTCCATAGGGGAAGCAGTAGCAGAATCACCATGATGTCAGAGTAGAGCATGACCTGTTCTCCCCCCAGCCTTCAATGGAATCACATGAAGGTGCGTGGAGCATTGTGGACAAGAAGCTATAACTGTCTCTGCTTTTAACAGCTGTAGCAGCTTGCCCTCTGTCTCTGGTGGGGAAGGAGAGGGAAATGGGCTGGGAAACAAGGACTAAATGATTCCCTAAGGACCATGATATTTTTCCATCTGACCTACAGCAGCAACCTTTCATGTGGGTCCTCATCCCATTAGAATATAAGCACCTTGAGAACAGGGTCCATCTTACTTTTCTTTTATATCCCTAGCACTTAGCACAATACTGGGCACATAGAAAGCACTTAATAAATGTTTCATTCATTCATTCATTCATTTACTCATTCATCACTCAAGGATTTCCATGTCACTCTAAAATCCTAACTCTTCTCAGCAGTGGGTCACCATATGATCAGAAGCAACCAGGAAATTATCATACCTAAAAGGTCCAAAGAAGTATCTTTGAAGTTCCCAGAAGTTTCCATGGGACCTCTGGGTATGCATCCACTGAAAAGAAGGTCCCTCTAAGTCTTTTCAGCCTCCATGATACTTATTAGTACCTGCCTCATAAGGTTATAGTGAAGACAAACTTTTATACTCTGAAAGTAGCAGGGAAATATGAGCTATTGTTGTCACCATATGTTCCTTCATGTACTTGAATGCCCAGGATTGACCTTCATTGTGAGTGAAGATGTAACTCACCGGAAATAAACTGAATACTGGAAAATCTGACTGTGTTAGAGACCTTTCAATCTGGAGTCCCACCAGCAGTTCAAATTTATCATGCCCCCAAACTGAACATATCATCTTCTTTCCATGGACACCCCATACACTGGCTCTGACCCCCTGACAGTCCTGTTTCTTTGCACAGCATCATGTCATTCCCCTTTACCCAGGTTCCAAACACATTATATCATCTTTCATTTTTCTCTCTCTTGCATTCAACCTATTGTCAAGACCTAAAAATTCTACTTCTCAATGTCTCTCATTCACTTCTTGATTGTCATTGCCATTGCTACTATCTTAGCTCAGACCTTCATTACCTACTTCTTTTTTTTGCAGGGCAATGAGGGTTAAGTGACTTGCCCAGGGTCACACAGCTAGTGTCAAGTGTCTGAGGCCAGATTTGAACTCAGGTCCTCCTGAATCCAGGGCTGGTGCTCTATCCATGGCACCACCTAGCTGCCCCCATTCCCTACTTCTTGCCTAGACACTTGCCATAGCCTCCTAATTGGTCTTTGTACTTCCAGTCTCCCCCATCTTTCATGTTGCCCTCAGAGGAATCTTCCTATTTCATAGTTATAATGCTGACACTTTTCTACTCTAAAACATTCAGTTATTCCCTAGTCAACAAGCATTTATTATGTGTTTACTATGTATCAGGCATTGTACCAAGCACTAAGAATAAAAATAAAATATAAAAGAAAGACAGTCATCATAGAGAAAGGCTTGGGGAATCAGGAGTACAGCCTGGAGAGGAATGAAGACATGACTAGACTGAATATCATCCTTAAAATGGAGGCTCTCGGATGCCAAATAACCTTTCCAGCTTTATCTTTGTAAACTTTAAAGCTCTATATAAATGCACATGTATAAGTTGTTCTTATAATCTCTCATTACTACCCAATGTTAGTACCCAAAACTGGTTTCCACAAAATGCCCTAACTCACCTCATGCTTTCTGGCATCTGAATCTTTGCTCATGTTCTTCCCTCTTTATAGAACACACACTCTCTGAAATTCTACTTGTTGAAACTCATCATTCTTAAAAGTCCAGATCAAAACCCACCTCTTCCATGAAGCCTTCTCTGATTTCTCCAAGCCAGAAGTCATCTCCGCTTCAACCTAATTCCCATCATGGTTAGTCTTGTACTGCAGTGATTTGTGTACCCTCTTACTAGATTGTAAAGTATGTGAGAAGTGAGTAGGTGGCGCCATGGATAAAATGCCTGGCCTAGAGTCAGGAAAACTCATCTTTCTGAGTTTAAATCCAGCATCAAACACTTATTAGCTGTGTGACTCTGCACAAGTCACTTAGTCTATCTGCCTCAGTTTCCTCACCTGTAAAATGAAGTGAAGAAGGATATGGCAAATCACTCTAGAATCTCCATCAAGAAAATCACAAATGGGGTCACAAAGAATCAGACATGATTGAAACCACTGAACAACATAGTAGATGGAATGCTATATATATATATACACATATATACATATATAATATACACACATAGAATGTATGTCTGTATATATATATAATATGCATATATAGTGGTTTTCTGTGTGTATACATAGAGATAAGTATATATGTATGTTATTCAATTGTTTCAGTCATGTCTGACTCTAACCCCATTTTAAGTTTTTCTTGGCAAAGACACTACTGTGATTGGCCATTTCCTTCTCCAGCTCATTTTACAGATGAGGAAACTGAGGTAAAAAGGGTTAAGTGACTTGTCCAGGGTCACATAGCTAGCAAGTGTCTGAGACCAAATTTGGACTTACGAAGATGAGTCTTCCTCCATCAAGGCCAGCACTATCCACTGCACCACCCAGCTTTGTGTATGTGCACACATACATACATGTTCGCATATATACACATGTGTATGTTCGTGCATATACACATATGTGCATGCCTATATACATACATATGCATATACACACTTGTGTATACCAATACTAATACCAATACTGATACCCATATCCATACCCATACATATACACAGACACAGACACATACATATACATACATATAATACACAGACACATACATATATACAGACACAGACACATACATATACATATATATATACATACATATAATACACAGACACATACATATACACAGGCATATACACATACATTACACATACACATGCATATACACATACATATACATTACACATGTACACATACACATACACATACACATACACATACACATACACATACACATACACATACACATATATATCACCACTAAGATTTCTGAAACACTGGAGTTATAAAATACCTTTCCTCATAGAATGCAAGCTCCTTGAGGACAAAGTTGGTTCTCTTTTCACCTTTGTATCTCCCCAGCACCAGCACAGTGCCTGGCACAATTGGTTAACCAATTGTACAATGGCATAATGGAAAGAGCTTCAGTTCTGGAGTCAGAAGTCCTGGGCTGGAGTCCCACTTCAGCCACCTAATCACCCTAAGGCCATAAACAATGCCTCTTTAACTTCTCTGAGCCTCAGTTTCCCCCATCTGTTCAATGGAGTTGCTAATACCGAGATATTATGAGGAAAGCACTTTGCAAACTGTAAAGCTGGATAGATGTATGAGTTTCTACTCTGAATCTGATTATCTATACCCCTGTCCAAAGTGGCTGACAGTCATCTGGATGAGAATCTGCCCTGGGCTATACCGAACAGGCTTGTTGCAGCACTGAGGGTCCTTACTCCTATTTCTGCAGGAGGACTTTCACTCCTCAACTGGTATAGCCACTAAAACCCAGCAGTTCCACCACTCCCCTGCCCCCACCCCCCATCACCTCCTGTAGCCATTAAGCCCAGGGACTGAGACACTTTAAAATAGGGCAGGAAATAAATCTGACTGCAGAGCAAGTAGAAACGTGACTGATGTTTCTTCCAGTCATTAAAAGAAGCGTCCTGGTTATTTATAGAGATGCCACATAATTGTTAATGAGATACACTGTTTCTATGGTCATCTGGGCCTCCTGTTTAATGTGCTATAAATGAAAAACCTGCAGCCCGCCATCATTACCGGACTCCCTATTTATTATCTGGAGGCTGCCATAACAGAGCTTCTCAAAGCCAGCGAGAGATAAGGATGAGATGATGTGACATTACTCTGTTTATTAGCTTATTGATTTCAGTTGAGAGAGAAACAGAAGATACTTCAGAAATCATCCACAGGGTAGAGAATACAACCAGGTGCTCTGACAGAATGGGATGGCCCTATTGAAAACTTATGGCTTGTTAAGTCAAGGCTATAGTTGGGATCCAATAACTATGATATCCTAGAAAAAAAACCAACATACATTTCATGTGTCTATCTACCTATCCATCTCTTTGTCTGTTTGTCCATCTGTGCATCCATCCATCTGACTATCTATAATCTATCTATATCTGCCAATCTGTCTATCATGCTATAAGATCTGCAGAATGAGCTCTTTCCAACATTCTCCCTTGTGACTTTCATTACTTTTGGAGGTAAATACTATTGGTCATTTTTATCCCCACTTTACAGTTAATGAAACAGAGACTCAATGAGGTAAAGTAATTTGTCCAGGGTCAATTCCTTGAGAGCAGGGACTGTGGCTTTGCAGGGAAGCGACATTCACAATGTTTATAACAATGTAAATGGAGAAAGCAACAACTGTTCAGGAGGAGCTAGGCAATATAAAAGATATCAATTAAATCTGTTTCAAATGAAATATCTCCTTTTTTCAAGTTGCTTACAGGCTACCCAGTGTAGTATCATAGATATAGAGTCGGAAGGGCCCTTAAGGCCATCTCGTTTGACCTCTTCAATTTACGAAGAAGGAAACTGAGACCCAGCAAGACCAAGTACCTTACCAAGATCATATAGGTAGTAAATGGCAGAGTTAAGATTTGAATCCTGGTCTTTGGACTCCAAATCTAGCATCTTACTGTGCCACCTTTGAACACAAATCCTCAAATCCCTAAGTCATGTGGTAAAATAATGGAATTTGGCAGACGCCCAGGGGTCTGACTTGATTGACTTAGTAGTGTTTGAATTGGATGTGAATGAGAAACTATTAAGTACCCACTTAAGACGATTAGATTTTTAGCCACCTAGTTTGAATTTGGCCAGCCCTGAGAAGGAGTGTCCTCAGAGGCTTTGGACTGTATCATCAACAGGGAACCAGTCTCAGCCACACTACTTGAAGGACCTCCCCTTTGGGGGAGGGAGAAAAAGGTAGAAAAGGGGACCCCAACAGGAAGTAGCACACACTTTCTCTTTCTCTCTGGCCTTGGAGAGGACTAGAGACTGGCTGCTGAGTCCCATAGAAATTACGGACCCCTGGTGGTGAGTTAAATCCAGCCCTTTGAATTAGCTATGCTGGAAGTGAGTTTGGAGATTGTATAGTTTTTTGCTAGAGTTAGGGAGATTATCCATTTTCCTTTTTCCCTATTCCCTTGTCATTGGCTTAATTAATTTCACCTTTGCTGTATACTTTATTCCCATTAATAAAACCTGATTTGTTTGTGCAAAGGATGCTGTTAAGCTCCTTTCTTATTGGCCTGGGAGAAATATCTAAAAAGGCAGTTCAGAGGGGAGGAAGTTTTGGACCTAGAGGTCCCTCATTATTTTCTGAACCCCAATATTATAGCAAACCACCCAATTAACTCTCTACATATTAAATTTGGCCCCTACAGTTTGTCAAATTCCATTATTTTACCACACAGTCAATATTCATTTTCTATATCAGTATATTGCACCTTCCTCCCATCTCCAAGCAAGCCTCCTTGCTATTCACTTCCCACTTCCATGCTTTAATATAAGGTGTTGCCTGACTCTGAAATGTTCTCTCTCCTTACCTCAGCTTCTTATATAGAATTTTTTCAGTTCAGTCATTTTTCAGTCATCTCTGAGTCTTCATGACCCAATTTGGGGTTTTCTTGACAAAAACACTGGAGTGGTTTACCATTTCCTTCTCCTGCTCATTTTACAAGTGAGGAAACTGAGACAAACATAGTCAAGTGACTTGCTCAGGGTTACACAGCTAGTAAGTGTCTGAGGCAGAATTTTGTTTTGTTTTGTTTTGTTTTGGGTGGGCAATGGGGGTTAAGTGACTTTCCCAGGGTCACACAGCTAGTAAGTGTCAAGTGTCTGAGGCCAGATTTTAACTCAGGTACTCCTGAATCCAGGGCCGGTGCTCTATCCACTGCGCCACCTAGCTGCCCCTGAGGCAGAATTTGAACTCACAATGACTCCAGACTCAGTGCTCTATCCACTGTACCACCTAGGTGACTCCATAACATCCCTGTCTTTTCTTTTCTTTTCTTTTCTTTTTTTGCGGGGCAATGAGGGTTAAGTATCCCTATCTTCCTTCAAAACAGTTTTGATTCAGACTTCCATAGCAGGCCTTTCCTGATATGAGAGACAGACAGACAGAAAGATGGACATATGGACAGATAGAGACAGAGAAACAGAGGGAGAGACATAACACAGACAGAGATAGAGACAGACAGATAGACAAATGGACAGACAGAGACAGAGAGACAGAGGGAGGGAGAGGGTCAGGGACACAGAGACACAGAGAGAGACAGACAGATAGAGTTCTTAGTGTCTTCTCTCTTGAAATTACTTTGTATATACATCATGGTATTATGTATAAAAAGCCAGCCTCAGAGTCAGAAAGAACTGAGTTCAAGTTTAGCCTCTGATATATCCTGGCTCTGTGACTCTGAGAAAGTCACAGAACTTCTCTCCAGGCCAGAGTGGCAGAGCTGCAGCTGATCTGCTTTGGCAGAGCATGTCCACTCTTGATCTCTGAAACCACAAACCTAGTTCCCATCTCATTTTTTGTATTTCCTTGCCTGCAAGGTGGTCCAGTAGATAGTGTACTGGGCCTGGAGTCAGATTGGACATCAGTTTGAATCTAGCCTCAATTTGTGACTATCTGTGGGACTCTGGGCGAGTCACTTCATTTCTATCTGCCTCCGTCTCCTCACCTGTAAAAGAAGGATGATAGGGGGCAGCTAGGTGGTGCAGTGGATAAAACACTGGTCCTGGATCCAGGAGGACCTGAGTTCAAATCCGGCCTCAGACACTTGATACTTACTATCTGTATGACCCTGGGCAAGTCACTTAACCCTCATTACCCCACACACAAAAAAAGAAAGAAGAGGAAAAAGAAGGATGATAATAGTAACCCCCTCAACAGGTTGTCATAAAAGGTCAAATCAGATGGTATTTGTAAAGTGCTTACCACAATGTCTGGCACATAGTAATCATTTAACAAACACCTGTTCCCTTACCCCTTTGTGGTTTAGTCATCTTCAGTTGTGTCAGACTCTTCCTGACCTCATTTGGGGGTTTTCCTAGGCAAAGATGCTGGAAGGGTTTGCCATTTCCTTCTCCAGCTAATTTTACAAATGAGGAAACTAAGGCAAACAAAGCTAAACAACTTGCCCAGGGTCACACACCTAGTAAGTATCTGATGTCACATTTGAACTCAGGCCTTCCCAGTTCCAGGCATGATGCTCTATCTACTGAACCACCTTGATGCCCCACCTTTTCTTCCCTCTTCCCTTTCCTCCAGTAGATTATAAGTTCCTTGAGGGCAGAGGTTGCTTCATTTGTTTTTCCCTTCTGTCCCCAGAAGCCTGATACTTTGAAGAAGCTCACTAAGCATTAATTAATGGGAATCCAACTGAAATGGTCACCAAAACACCGTTGACTACAGATCTGTACTGAGCTCTGAGATTTGCAGCTAACAAGACTCTGGCAGATTTGACGAACCTTCCACAGGCCTCACGTGGTCTTCACCACTCAGAGGAGGCCCTGCCTTAGACAAAGTAGAGGGAAGATTTACTCACATCTCTCTGCAAAGAACTGAGGCCTGGCTGTCGTTATTTAGGAGGCTCGTGCCTGGAGGTTCCCTTTGAAAACAAACCAGGGCCTTGTTCTCTGTCCTCCACTGGGCCGCTCCATTTCTAAAGACAGAGGCAGACGCTGCTAAAAAAGACATTCTCTAATCTAGTTGAAGCACATTGGGGAGGAAACACAGAGGATTTTCAATAGATTTCCTTTTGTCCTTTGGCATCAGCTTCCTTTCAGGATAAAACAAAGGGGCCCTGTGGGCAGGACAGAACATTATGCCAGCGTCTTGGAGTCTGGACTGGGTCTCCTTGGGTCAGCTCCAGCTGTTTGCTGACAGCTGCTCTTCTGGGGCAGGGTGGGAAGGGAGGAGGATGAAAGAAGAGCTATAGGGAGGGGGATGAAGGATTTTCTAAAGGATTGAAGATTTCCCCAGAGGCTACTTTTTCTTTTCCCATCAGGAGGCAAAGACACCTTGGGGAATTGAATGGTACCCTCAGTTAAAGCCCTGTACCTGAAAAGTCTGGGGTCCTGCCTCTTTCATTTAAAAAAAGAAATGAAGAAAGCAGCCATTTACTTGGAGCATATTCATTTCCATTCAACAAGGACTTGGGTACAAATGCTGACTCAGACATTTGATTGCTGTGTATCACTGAGCAAGTTACTTAACCTCTCTTGCTTTGGTTTCCTCATTGGTAAAGACAGGGCATTGGACCCAGTAGCCATGAAAGCTGGGGTTCTTAGTCTTTTTGTGTCTTTGAACCCTTTGGCAGTGTGGTGAAGGCATTGGAACCTTTCTCAGAATAATGTATTTCATTATATAAAGTACATAAAATTACAGAGGAAATTAATTATATTGAAATACAGTTATTAAAATATTTTTAAAACCCACCAAGTTCATAGATCCCAAGTTAAGAACCCCTGTTCTAAGTCCCTTTCTTGCCCTAAATTTATGATTCTGTGATGCTATGAACTTGTATCACCCTGGCCAAGTCATTCCACTGCCATCAGCCTCAGTTTCCCCACCTGTAAGATGAGGATAATAATAGCACCCATCTCACAGGATGATATGAGGTTCTATGTGATATTTGTCAAGGACTTTGGAAACTTCAAAGCAACATGTAAATATCAGGTGTTGTTGCTATTAACCATGTGCATGATATAAACATAAATAGTCCTTCTCCTTGTGGGGACCAATTTTTAATTGGGGAGTGTTAGCTAAGCAACTCGCTGCAATATTGGGGCAAGGAAGGAGACCAGCAGCCTCCCTCAAAACAGAGCAGGATTTATTTAACAAGAATGAACTTTAAAAAACACAAACAGGATCAGTAGGATTAAGGGAAAGGAAATAAAATGGGGAAAGGGAAATTATACAACCTGAAACCACCACTCAGGAATCAGCTGAGAATACACAGCAGCGTCTTCCAGCACCTTCCAGCTTCCAGCTAGAATGCCGGAAAAGCTCCCTTCTTCCCAGCACACCCCACACAGCCCCCAGCCAATTGGCTGGCCACTCTGACAGTCACATGACTGTCCTCACTAGGCTTCCAATCCTTATAATTTTGCCAGGCCCATGTAGGCGTCTGCGAGTGGTGATGATGTGAGGTGCCAGCACCATGGCAACAGCCACAACCAGTGGGTGGAGCCCCAGGCCAGTGCACACTGAAGTTTTTCTTTGAAATTCTAGCGGTCATAAAAACCTCAAATAACAATTAATTCTTTATATCCTCAAGGAGGATACATTCTAATATGTTGGGGTAGGGTAGGAAGAAACATGTATCCAAAGAAGTTGATGCAAAATATATATTAAGTAAATGCCAACTAATTTCCCAAACTGGGAGTAGAATTACAACTGAGAACAACAGCAAAGGCCTTCTATAAAAGGTGGCATTAGGTATGGGCCTAGAACTTTTTGTTGTTCAGTCATTTTCGGTTGTGGCTGACTCTTTGTGACCCCATTTGGGGTTTTCTTGACAAAGATACTGGAGGGGGTTTGCCATTTCCTTCTCCAGTTCATTTCCCAGATGAGGAAACTGAGGCAAACAGGGTGAAGTGACTTGCCCAGGGTCACACAGCTAGGAAATATCTGAGACTGAATTTAAATTCACAAAGAGGAGTCTTCCTGACTCCAAGGCTGGTGCCCTATCTACTGTGCCACCTGGATTTCATGGGGGTGGAAGGAGTGAAGAAGGAGTGCATCCTAGGCATAGGGCACAGTGTGTGTGTGTATGAAGGCATAGAGGGAAGGGGCAGATCTGTTGTATATGGGGAAGGGGTCCAGCAGGTAAGCTATCATCTACCATCTTTCTGGGTGTTAAGGGCTAAAATTCTAGCTAAACTGTCTAAAATATCTAATGAGTGGTCGCCAATAAATTATAAGCTTTAGCAAGAGTTAGGCTTTTAAGCATTTATTAAGGAAAACAAGAATTTGGTAAAGAGAGAGAGAAAGGCCTAGATTCCTATCTATTCAAGGGAGAGCACATTTCTAGCTCCGCTCTCCACCAGAGTCCAAAAGAAAGAGAGCGAGACTGAGCGCCAGTCTCTTCCTTCCTCCTCCCACTAGTCCGTGTCACTTCCTGATGCCAAAGAAAAGACTCCTGGTCTTGCCCTCAAAGACCTTCGCTTCATGGGCAGAACTCTTCTACAGTAAGTCTCCAGCAGGTGGCGTTATTCCAATCGTTACATGGGTAAGGACTTCAGAACTCAAGAATTATAAATTATTTTAGAGCCTCAATTAGACTGAGACTTCAGGCCCTCTCAGGTAATTTGGTTAGAATCCAATTGAGTAAACATTTAAGTGCTGATGTGTGCTATGATTGGGACTTAAAAGGTTGTGTTTTTTAAGGGTTCCTCTGTTCTTCAAAGACCTTACTTTCTATTAGAAATATAACATACACACCAGTAGTTAAATGTTTTATTATTTGAAGAGAGCAGCCAAAATTGGGGACCTTGGTCAAGGCTTTCCATTGGAAGCAACATCTAAGATGAGTACTGAAGTTAATTATCATAAGAGGCCAAGGGGAGGGGAGGGCATTACAGGTAGTAGGAATGGCCTGGATAAGAGCTGGGAGGCAGGAGAGAGAGAATCCTGAGTTGGAGGATAGCAATTAGAGCAGTTTGAAGGGAAATATAAAACCCATGCAAGGATGTCTTGTAAAGTCTGGAGATGTGGGTCAGAACCGCACCAGGAAGAACTCAGAATGTCAAGTAGGGGAGTTGGTATTTTAGCTTAAAGGTAATTGTTGAGAATTCTTGAGAAGAGCAGTGAAGACCTAGTTTCAGACTCCATACAGAATCAGTTCTCAAAGATGACCGTGGCAATCTAGAAGCAGAGATGGCATATTTAACCACCACTGATTTTCTGAATAACACAGAATGAGAATCCTATCCCTTCTCTTGTGCCAGACCTATTTGT